>NW_028230446.1:15003553-16203553 GCF_043228905.1 Azolla caroliniana | reverse complement strand
ATTCATGTGCAATTTGAGCTTTATTTTTTATATTCTTTGCAGTCTAAACATCAGCAGCAACAGCAACAGCACCCTGAAAGGTCTGTTATCAATCAGGTCACTGGGCCATGCTATGCTATTGTTTCTGAATGGGGAGTTCTTAGGTAATGAATTTATGATTTGTTTCATTTTCCTTTTTTCAAACAAAAAATAATGCATGAATGATGCTTCCTTCTTTCGTAACAATTACTGAAAAAACATTATACGACTCCATTGCAAATCTCCCATTGATAATGTATCGGCATGTCGACAATATTAACAGGACATATCCATGGAAGCTATGACCTTCCTAACTTCCAGATTCAACTCCCTCTCTACCTTAAACAAGGAGAAAATCAGCTGGCTCTCTTGAGCACAACTGTTGGCATGAAGGTAAAATGAAAAAGATTTACTCAGGACAAATGGTTTTGAACCTGATCTGCACCATTAAAAAGCTAATACAATTCCTGGTCAAGCAAATACTAAGAGATTTGTGAACCTCATAACACAGAACTACGGCTCGTTTTTCGACACGGCCGGCGCCGGAATCGATGGACCTATTTCGATTATTATTGAGGAGCCAGGAGGTGGAGGTCAAATAGTGGATCTTTCATCAGGGAACTGGACATACCAGGTTAGTGAGAGCCCATTCTAATGAGCTCTGATATTCAATATGTCTTATCTGGTGCATGACTCTTAACTTATACTAATGTGTAGGAATTAGGATGATATGGATAACATAGCTGAGATGCATGTTAGAAAGCTAAAATCCAAGCATGCAATTACATCTATGTCTCTCACACGTTTGAATGCTATTAATTGCTCACCTTGTTTTAATCAGATTGGCCTCAAAGGTGAAGAGTTGGAGCTTTTCTCCATGGGTGGCAACTCCTCGACGATGCAGGCAAACACTACCATCTGGAAATCTTCTGCCGGCGTGAAATCAGCACCGGCGTATCAGCCATTGATTTGGTACAAGGTAGTAATAATAATCAGAATATAAAGCCCAAAAGCACCTAGCCTTGTATCTATATACTTCCACATTATCGTGTGTAGGTGCCTAACATGGTACTTTTGTTGTGTGTACTTACTTAACTACTACTTCTAGACTACCTTCGATTCTCCGCCGGGAAGCAATCCTGTCGCGGTGGACCTCAAGAGTATGGGCAAGGGCCAGGCATGGGTAAATGGGAAAGGAATCGGACGCTACTGGACTTTGCTCTCTTCAAATCTTGGTTGCCATACTCGCGAAGAAGATGGAGGTTGCAGCTACAAAGGTCCATATGACTCATCCAAGTGTAATCGGAATTGTGGGCAACCATCACAGAGATGGTATATATATATATATATATATATATAAATCATGTTCTCTCTCTCAATCTCTATCTATGTTCTTGACCTAACTTGATTTCCCCACATTTTGCTATAATTCTGGCCCCTATCCCTGTACACAGAGACATGAATCCACTTAGAGAGTAACACAATTTTCTTTAAAGAGTTTAGGGTTTTGGTTGTGCAGGTATCACATTCCACGGTCTTGGTTGGAACCTTCTGGGAACTCGCTAGTGCTGCTGGAAGAAGTTGGTGGTGATCCCTCCCAGATTTCTTTCGCAGTTAGGGTTCCTGGGACGATATGTGCCACCACATCAGATCTCAACCAGCTGCCTTCTGCGATAATGACAATGAGGCTTGAGTGTGGCCCCGAACAGAAGATTTCATCCATCGATTTCGCTAGCTATGGCAACCCTCAGGGATCATGCCAATTCTTCAGGAAGGGTCAATGCCATGCCCCTCAATCCCTTCAACTTGTGAAAGAGGTAAAATCTAAATCCCGAAGCTAAAATTCTTAAAATTCATCCCTATTAAACTCTTAAAGCAGAGTTTAATATTTACGATGTTGCTAAAATATGAAGTATTTAGACTGAATTTGGGGAAATATTGCAGGCGTGCCTTGGGAAGCAGAGGTGCTCCTTAGACCTAGAATCATTGAGAAAACAGGTTTCTGATGATCCATGTCCTGGAACATCCAAGAGCCTCGCAGTTCAAGCAACATGCCAATGATGAAGCCATATCAAACTGTGTAGTGAATAGGACGTAACAAGACGATCAGAGATGATGTCCAGTCGCAGCAGAAGATTAATATTATTATTGCAAAAAATTACGACTAGAAAGCTCGAGATTTTGTGCGGGATAGATATATATATATATCCATATATAATGGCAACTAGCAGAAATTTAATTGAAAGATTTTACTTGTATTATTATTAAGGGTTTGGATTTGAACAAATTATGGAAAATTCTTTTTACCAAATTAGCTCAACATCGAAAGTCGATTTGAAGTGTATATAGATGATTCAGCGTAAAAGAAACCACAAAATCAACTTTGTATGAATTGCCAAACTAATCAAGAAATAAGACACAGTGACTAATTAGATGTGGCAAAATGGCTGGACGTTCCAGCCTTGCACATTGCGGAACATGAACATTGTTAGTTACTTGCTGAAATTTTTAGTGGGGCAGTGTATTGAGAGGGATTTCCATCACAACTTGACCTGATCATCATATAATACCACCATACCACAACAGGAAATCATCCATTACTGAAATATTTAATGGAGCAATGTACTGAGAGGGATTTCCATTACAAGTTGACCTAATCCTCGTATAATACCACAATATAATAAAGTGCAGGAAATCATCCATTAATGGTCCCTAGGTATAAGAAGCACATGCATGCCTATATGACGGTTTTGCTCACATGATCATCTGCCAAACATATTTGTTTGGATTTTATATTGCCACATAGCCTTGCTTGCCATTGGAATGCCAGAGAATATATATTGCGTGGGCTATACATATTTGGGCACTAGGAAGAATGTCAGAATATTGACTCCGGATATGTAGTCTTTAATACCTAACAAAAGATCGTAGGACCCGAACATGTTCTAAGAAACATTGCATGCTTTGAATACTACCTATATCCTTACCTTCCACGAAAAACACGAGTGACCACACAAAAATATTTTAAGAGTGATCCCTAGTGCTGGCCACCATATGCACCTCATAGATGGACGTATGCGAACCTCACAACTCGAATTATGAATTGATGAACAAGTTAATTAATGGGGCCCTAGATGTTGTAAATCCTTCCTTATAGCCCGACTATACATATTGATTTTTATGGAAGACTTAATCATGAAACTCCCAACAATCTACCACGACCAATGTATGGGAGAGAGTTGAGTGCCATACGTATTGTCACTAGACCCAACAGTACATAGGTGGATATATAGTATGAAAAACATATTTAATGCTCCACGTTGTCAAGGCCACCAACGGGTCAAAGATTCTTTTGTCTCACACCATTTGTAGGACTTAATTCTATTAAAGGTGTAAACCCTTGTTTGTGTACAACCACTATTGGCCATGAAGTGTTTGGAAGTTCAACCAAGGGCTCTTAGTAGAACATTAATAATCATCACCCTTAATTCCAAAGAATAATCTTGCCAAGTATTAAAGTTGAAAACACTCAGAGGAAAGGGTTTAGTACCTCCTAACTCCTCATGGTACACTACTATATCAACTTTATCCAACTATGAGTGAGGGAGATTGAGCTAGGGGGAACACTATCTTTGTAGGTGTACTATACAATTATGATATCCTAGACATGTATATTATGGTATCCTAAGGACATAATATTATTGATATGGTATTTGGAATATTGCATTGTGCCATACAAATGGAGAACCAAGACTTTTTTGCATTTCAAACATCTCAAATTGGTACTTCAAAATTGGTACTCCCATTGTGGGTGAGAGACCAATATGTACATATATATTAGCCCAAAAGGGGTAAGGAAAAGAACACAGGGGGGGTATTTTCAGAAATTTCCTAAAATTAAAAAACAATAGGTATTTTGTGATATAAAATTAAATACCAGATTCCTCTTATGTATATACTATAGTCTATATGTATGTATGTTGATGTAAACAGAAAATGAAGCATAATTTGGTATGACCTACAGAATATGATCATGAGACAGACTGCCATTAGACAGATATACAGTAGTCTTTCCATTCATGAACATGAATGAGGTTGCATCATCAAGAAGTGCACAGAGCTGCAAATATGATGATGAGGATGAGGAGGAGGATGAGGATTGATCAGAGAGGAGGGCCTTCCTCCTCCTCACCATCATGGACGCCTAGTAGTGCCCCTTCTGCTGCCATTCCATGAGTGGCAGCAGGGATCTTGGAGGCAATCGTTGCAGCACCGACGTGGAACTTGGCGGCGGCGATGGCGGTGGATTTAGGGTTAGAAGTGATGAGTAAGGAGGCGGCAGGTGCAGGGTCGTGGCGGATCCAGAGCGTGCGGTTGTCAGTGGCATCCATGGAGATGGTGATGGTGTCGCCTGTGCGGAGGGACTTGTGGTCGCGGAACTTGCTCCAGCGGCCCTTGAGGACGTAGGAGCCGTTGGAGAGCCAGAGGCCATGGATGAAGCGCCATGCCCGCCAAGGCTCGCCCTCGTCCCACATGACCACCGGGATGTTCTGCTGGTACCTCGACGGCAGGTTGTGCTTGCCCAGGCAGCCGCGGCTGTCCTTCCTCATCAGCAGCCGGTCCTGCCGCCCCGACACGTCGCTCTCCGTCAGCCTCTTCCTGAACACCGGCCGCAGCACTTTCCTCCGGACCTGCACCGTCACTTCTGAACCTTGCCCAGGCATACCTATGCCCATGCCCATGCCCATGCCCATGCCCATGCCCATGCCCATCCCCATATTCCTATCTATGTTCATAACTATATGCTGATGGCCTCCTGTTGAATGGTGGACGTAATTACCAGGCCATGGCGCATATTGAACCCTACTCATGTCCGCGCTGCCCCCCCTCCCCATATCTCTGCTTTCCGTCCGCTTCATCGTCGCAATATCTTCGTTCGAAGAACTCCTCCCCGCGGCCTTCGCGCCAGACAAGGATCGTGGTGGGTTGCCGCCATGAACCAATTGCTGAGCTTGATTAGCGTTAATGTCCAGCCTTACCACATATTGATCATTCTTGATGCCATTTGTGACTAGTAATTTAGGGATGAGCTGCTGCTGGTCTGACTCATCACTGGCATGCCCATTCATGAGTCTGGCATGCTGCCGCCCATTCATCTGATGATGACGATGAAGATTTACATGATTTGGATGAACATAAGGTTCCACCTTGAATGCCTTGTTAATACTATTGAATCCAGCATTAGAGTAGGGATTCTGCCAGGCTGGCCTCATGATCACAACAACATCATTATCATGATCACGATCATTAGTTCTTGCACTAGAATTGGAGTCCATATTAATATTAGTATTATTATGGGCATTAGTATTAGTATGAGTATTAGTATTAGGATTAAGATTAGGATTAGGATTTCCTGAAGCATGTGCAGAATTAGGAATACGGAGGGTTAGCTTATTATTAATGTCATCGTCCACTTTACCGTCGCGATTCTTGTGGTCATCTTTCAGGGGTGATCCGTGACCGGCCAAACATTCGGGCACCATAGGAAACAAATTCAACGTCTTCTTCTGAAGAATAGACATGATATCTGGCATGTCCTCTCTATGTACCTCGCTCTTCCTAGGAAAATCAATGGATTTATATATATATATATATATATATTGATGAGCTTTTTATACTAACTACATCGCCTTTTTATCTACTTATCATGTATGTATATGGTAGTACATGCTTTCTTTTGCTTGCTTTTTTTTTTTTACAATCGATTTTCCGTCCTGCCTCTTGAGAATAATGTAAAAACAAGTAAACAAAAAAACGCAGAAAAATAGAAGAAAAGAATAAAAACATAACAAGAAAACGTTTCGTTATTTAAGCTCAATTCCTCTTTTTGTATATACTTTGGCCCTAGTTTGGTAAGGTTTGCTTTTTCCCCCCCCCTCTTTTTCTTAGTTGTTTTAAAAAAAAAAAATCCTAACTAATTAATGGACGGATTGCCACGTAAAACTAGCTTTTTTCTTTT
Source organism: Azolla caroliniana (assembly GCF_043228905.1). Taxonomy (NCBI): domain Eukaryota; kingdom Viridiplantae; phylum Streptophyta; class Polypodiopsida; order Salviniales; family Salviniaceae; genus Azolla; species Azolla caroliniana. The sequence goes on along the minus strand of NW_028230446.1, from coordinate 16,197,516 downwards.
GATTCTTCTTCTTTTGCCTTTCGTCCTCCCAATGGATAATGTTGTAGATTTAGAGAGAGAAAAAAAAACACACACAAAACAAAAAAGCATATATGTATGTACATAACCAAGCTAATTCTATTGGGACGCAAATTGTTATCCATCCCTTCCTTTCACATTGTGGATATCATTAACACTCATCCTTATGAAATCCCATACACACTAGGTTAGAGAAAAAGCACTTAATGATTCCCCCTCCTAAGGTACAAGGCCAAGTCGTGTTAGCTACACTTCACATAAAATCTAAATATACCATCATTTTCTTTTAACATTTTGATTGGATTATGCATTATTTAACATCACTCTAGCAACATTTAGCTTGTGCATTCTTTAATGATCAATCTACCAATATATATCCATATACATACATACATATATTAAATGGTTGTTAATGGAGTGCAATTGAGAACCAAGATAGGATAACATAATTATGTGTGCATGTGGAATGGCCCTTAGGCTAGGTCTAGCCTCTTACCTATGCTAAAGAAATTGTAAATGGTTGCATGTCTATTTGTTGGACACCGATCTATTTGTAGGACAAGAAAAAGCCAAACCAACTTATGAAACCGAAAAATTGGAGACAATGATAACTACAAATGATGGTTGATATATTGCAAGAATAACATTATGTAAGATATGCCTTATGAGATGTATAATGATGCGTTAAAAATTAAAATCCAAAGTACCTAAAGATTTCCATCCTAACTTGCCAGCTTTAATCATGCTTAATCATTCTTTTTCTGGGCCTCTTCTTGACCAAAAACCCTTATATCAAAGAATGAGATTGTCTAATATCTAACTAATTGTCCATTTTAGGGCAAATACCCAAAGTTGCAATGTATATGATTGGATTGTTGCATGGAACCATTCAGCATAATAGCATTTGAGGCTAACACATTAACATGACTATTTAACAAAAGTTAAAATCCTTTGGTATTTTTGGAGTTGCCACAATTATGTCTAGCATAAAATTATCCAACTTATTTGGCTATGCAATCAAGATAGAAGATTTTGTCATGTAGATTTTAGTTTGAATTGATTGAACCACCCTCAGTAGTGCATGGATGTTCCATGTTTCTATTAAAATCTTGAAGTTTACATTGGATCTTCTCTAGCACATAACCTCCTTGATCTCTAATTGACACACTCCATGCAAGAGGATACCAAAATGCATACCAATGTAAGTCAAGAAAAAATAAAATTACTAAGCCAATGAATTGTGTATAGCCATAGATTTACCGAATTTTGTATGCTTGCGTGCTCCTAACGAAACATATACAAATGCAACACAATACTTGGAAGTCTTAACAACTCGGCTTATGAGAAGGTGAACTGAAAATGTGTTGTTGAAGTACTTTTGGTTTCCCATGGAACATATTAGATTAAGTCCATATATCATTATAGCTTTGGTTGCAAGAGGGTACTGGCATCCACTCCCCCTCAATCAACATTTTGATTTTAGTAAGGACGTTTTGTTAGCCACACTACTTTGCATCTACATAACATGTTGCCTTTTACATTGCTTGTGGCAATCATAAAGACGCACCAGACTACGTACCACTCTCAGAAAATATTCCAATCCCAAGAAATATTAAACTTTGGAAATGCTACAACATATGCAAGAAGTTGTCCCTTTGCCAAACTTGATGTTGAATCTAACCTTATGCTTCATATACTTAGGCCAATCTTCATGTCAAAATTTATTATAAACTTCATGTATCTTTGCCAATTTTGATGTTGAATCCAACCATTCCCTTAGCCCTGCGTAATGATGATTCTGATCAAATTATTTCCGAGTCAAAGTCCATAACCTTCTTGTAGTTTCGATTCCATGAGCGTATATTTGACAATTTGATACATCACACCCTTCTTGCATGATTGTGTACACGTATGTTTTATTTCAACATCTCCAACCTTCCTTTTGGTCGTCAAATTGTTATCTCGCATTAGTGTTGGGAAGTTTACTCAACCTCTCACCTCACGGTGTCCCATCTTGAGTCGGTTTATTTTGCTTGAGACATTAGCAATTCAACAAGGCACATGTATTGTACAATAAGTGGGTCACTATAAATATATAAAAGCATATGAGTACATCTAGAATCAAAATAGTAGTCTCCCACCTTTAGGTGGTAGTCTTGTAATGCAAGGTTCATCCATTAGCCATGTGGAACAAAGTAGGGAAAAGACATTAGACAAGCAATAATTATGTGCCACCCTAAGCTAGCCATAACCTCTATATATGTATACATTTCGTAACATCCTAAAAAGTCAAGGATAGTGTTATTATTATACTTCACTTTGTCTTCAGATATCCCTTGCTTGATTGTATTAATTATCAATTGCGTGTTTTGTTATTCATGTCCATGTTAATTTTGAGAGCATCTCGATTCTCAACACTAGAGTGAAGTACATGTTGCACTCGCGCTTTACTAAGTTAATCTACTAGGTTACTCCCCTACTATCTAAGGCCCATTTCTTGACATGCTCCACCTGTTAACTCGGTATGTGTTAGGAAGAACAACTCGAGCTACCCTATCAAGTTTGGCCCACAAAGAGATTGATGCATTTAATGTGGTAGATGGTCAAACATTAGGCTTAATAATGTAATACATATTAAAGGGAACCTTACATATAGAGTGGCACATATCTTTTCAACACAATTGACTAGTATTTGTGTTTCCCCACTTATGAGCACATGAGCTATAACTCCCTTAGTGCAAAACCCTACTTATAATCATGTTTCAACATTGTCCTATAATATAATTATTTGTCTTCTCCATCATGTTCTTCATGTTGAATATTTTTCTATGCATTCGTTATTTCCCACTCTAAAATGACATGTATGCTATATGTGGCAAGCTTGAAAAAGCACAAAAAACAGTCGATGATATTTCAGTTCGAGATGTAGATACACAAGATGTATTTGATATTCTTGCAAACAAAGATATTCTCTTGTGGAATGCATCTATTACAAGATATGTTGAGCATGGCTCAACGGAGATTGGTTGTGTAAATGTGGAGCAATAATTGAAGCTTGAGCACTGTTTGAAAATTTATTGCTAGTGGAAAGAAAAGGGTGATCCTCGGGATGTTCGTGAAAGTAATGCCAATAGGAAGGATCAAGGTTTTCATTTCCAACAAGGAGTGGATGTGGCAGAACAACGTAATTTGAAGAATGTTCTGCATGTTATGGGTCTCCGAAGTTGTGTGAGCATACAAGTGGTTCATTGTCTTAATGCATATGGGGTAGTTTTAGAATCACAACCCAAGCAAGATAATGGAGGGAATGTAGAACCAGGTTGGAAGCTTGGATACAAGACGTTGTGAAGCAATGGTTGAAGCTTCGATTGGACCTACGGTTTTAATACATGGCGCAACTTTTGATGATAGCATGCATGTTGGAGTGATCATGAAAAATCATAGTACAACAAAAGAAACAATACAAGTTGCAAAATCTTCTAGAGTGTATCAAGTCATTCTCACACATTTCAGTCAATGTAACCCAAAAATTCCTATTTTCAGTGACAACTATACAAGCCATGTTTGCATTGCATTCGATATGATGAGTGTAAACTTGGTGGATTTGTCGTTACTACCAAGGTTAATACACTTTTCAAAGATGAAATGTTACTGGATGATGATATAGAAATGGTAGCTTGAAATAAAAGCAACCTGGGGTTGAAGCAAATAGAAGGATATTAAAATGATCCAAGAAAAGGTGTTCATATGACCAGATTGAATGACTCCTTTAGAAGAAGACTTGCAAATTCTTTTATAATGAAGGCAAGTTGAAGGTCTCCATTTATCTCACATGATTCGAGGAGATGTGGTACAATGGCTTGCCATGTTATTGGGATATATTGAGTAGGATAAGAATGGGGATGCGATACAACTCTATCCTTGAATGCATGTGCAAGGTCTCTAATTATTATGATGACATTTTCTGGTATGTTGAAAGCAGGTGGCAACATAGGAGAACGGGTAGTCATACTGAAATCAAATTAGATGTTGGCTAGCCATTGGGATAGTCCTTTTTTCTCTTCTTTTCCATCTATTTTGTAGTTTGTACTAGGTTTTTTGAAAACTAATGGAAGGATATTTTGTTTTGGAAAAAAAAAATCAACATGGTTTGAAAGCAAAGGTAATTTGACAATAATTGTGATGGGGAACAAGAAAATAATGGCGATGGCAACATACCAACCTTGTCACTCCAGCACACCACTTTTGGCTAAAAACCGGAGCCACAACCTGCTCTACCCCACCAATGGGAGAACATAACAAAGGAAAGATAGGAAAGAAAGAGACACATAAAGGAAAGGAAGACACAGAATATGATACTTTGATTATGAGAAGAGGGAGAGTTCAACGTCACAAACAATTGCATTTTATAAGCTTTTGACATATGACCATTATCCAAGTCATGATGAGACGAAAAGACAGAAACATGTGCATTCATTAGCTAAGGACTTCCTTTAATGAACTAGACATCTAAAGGCAACCACTCTAAAATTACAAGTTACATGTAGTTTTCCACCTTATAAAGGCTAATGCATGATCACCGAATGCATTAGCCTCCTCCCTATGGGCATTGGGTCCTAGGACTAAAAGCTTTCAATATGTAAAAGTGTATGTAAACATAATTTTCTAGGGCTTTCTTCACTTGGCATTTTTTACGTCAAAGCTCTCCCCCCCCCCTCTCCAATAAGCTTATACGTTTTTAGGAATTATAATTGTGATTAACCCTATAAATCAAAAGTAACGCCTTGTGTGGTCCATTGAAGACTTTTCTTAATTAGGTTTAATGTCGAGTGCAAGGTGAGAGCGTTGGTTTAAGGACGGGATTATTGCACCTGTTTCACCCCTTATTTTACTGGAGAATTGGTGTAGTTCTTCACCTTTGGGCATTGATTCTTCACCTGTTTTGAGTCTTCATAGATATTTTTCCACCTACCTAACTTGCTGAAGACACTGCTGAAATCCCTCATATTCCACAACCAGCTCCTTCCATTTAGCATGCCTAGGCTCAATTAGCTACCCAAAAGCCAATGTTTCTTTCAATGCCCTTCAAAACATTTGGTCTGAAGTGCAAACCTCTATAGCTTTGATAACAATTAAAGTTTTGTGCTTAATAATATATACAATTCAAGAACACAAAGAGACAATTGAAAAGACAGATTTTATTATCAATAGGGCACGAGCGTGCAATTACAACAGACAATTAATACAATGAGATTGATAATACTCATGGCCACGGCCTCCGATGCAAGCAAATACAAATAAAACTTAGTGAAGAAATAACCATGGACCCTGCAGGCTCTAAGGTTCACATAATACATTAGGGTGCTAACTCTAGTTACCCATCTATTGCATTAAGTCTGAACACTATCTCCACTAAGCACACTTCACTGAGTAGTTGACACATTCTCCCACTAAGTATTTCCATGTCTATAAATCAATGTGTTCATATACAACTTTCCAGGTACTATTTCATAGGCAGTATTTGCCAATAGTAGCATCTCACCCATCCTTAGGACTCAGTTTGTTATTTGCCTGTGGTTACCATGAGTCAGTAAGACATGAGTATATATGTAGTCGAAACAATACCATGAGTCAGTTAGACATCCCTCTGTGCCAAAATGTGCAATGCCCTGGTCGACAGGGCATGTCCATGCATTCTGGATGAGCACTCAGGGACCCACTTATGTGTTCTTGCTTCCATGAACCATTGTCTTTCTCGTGGGAACACAAGTGTCAGGAGTAGAGGGCAGCAGGTTCTTCTGCACTCATTTATTCTGACCACTTTTACCACCTTCTCCATTATTTTCCATTTTAGGTTCACAAACTGATTACAACCTTCTTAAAGCATATATGATCTGTAGAAGACCATGGTCTTCATAAAAACCACTGATGTTGTAAACGTAGTGTAGTTGAGGTGTGAGCTGATATGATGATTCCTTCAGCTGAATTCACATTGTTGCCATACAGAGTAGGTGCCATTATGAAAATGAGACATTTATCGAGTTAACTCGCGAGACTGGATCTCTGGAAATATCAAAAGCCTTTGCCAATTGCTTATTAAGTACTCAAGAGTCACAATGTTCCCACATCAGGAAAACTGTATTACTCAATGCATATCTAGTTTTCATGATGAGTCCACACTTAAAGAAGTGCTGATATAAGACTAAGCAGTAGCTTTATACATGTCAGAACAACCTGGAATTTTCCAACCAAACCCTCCAAAGAGACAAGTGGAGTATTATCAACAAAATCAGGATCAGAAATGTCCCACAGAAAACTTGGTTTCTGGCTGCCATCCTACTGCCTTCTCAAATGTCACATTATGCTACATGCATATACTACTAGAGGTTTCATGAGCCTAGTATCCATTCTTTTGACTGTTCTTGGATGGCTCTGAATTGCATCTCTGCAGGCGGATAAGTGCCCTGCGGCCATGTGACGTGGCAGAGCGTGATCGAATAAACTCCACCTCGCCTTCTTTCAGTAGTCGTAACAATTGGCTTGTTCCATCCAATGACAGCCTGCTGACTCCGAAAGCCCCTTTCAACACCTTCTCACAATCATCTAATCCCATATCGTCATTCAGATTATAGCCCACCAGAATAAGTGTGTTAAACGAACTTGAAGGAGAAATGTGGGTTTTGGGCTTGCACCCACTGTAATCAGCAGAGCACGGATTATTTCTTTCATTCAAGCTGTCTTCGGTGGCCAATCCAGCTCTCCTGGATTTAGACTGGCTTCTTTTCAAATCAGATGGTATATGCAGTGCACATCTTTGCTTCTCGGCGTGATTCATTTGAGTTCTCTCAACTCCGACATAAGCATCATTTCCATTACATCCATTATCTGTACCGGGACACATGGGAACCACATTGGGTTGACTTCCTTCCAGTTCCAAAGAATGCACAATGGGGAAGGTGACCCCTGCATCAGTTTCCTTGTTGAAACTATCCTGTAAAGAAGCAGTATTAGCACCTTTGTTTGATTGCTTGACGGCACTACCATCTAAAGGTGCACTATTATCTACAGACATGACATCTGATGATAAAGTTTGGATGAGTGGTGCAGGAGAGTCTTCAAGCTCCTGTATGGGCCTGGCTGGCAGCTCCCCGTTGCTACTACGCTTATTCTTCTTATCAGGAATATGCCTACCATCAGCCCTAAACCTTTGGCCATCGCTCAGCAACCATGTCTCTGGGACAACTTCCAGAGAGACCTTCAAATTCTGTCCATTGCTACTGGTTCCGGACTGTAGGAGAGATGGCAGCTGGTCATATGTAGATTTGGTGTGTTTCACAACTCCATTCTGGTTTATTATGGGACGCTGTTGATCATCAAGAGCAGCTGCAACATCCCCATCCACTTGTGGCCCATGCTGTGCTGTTGCACATTGGGCCCTGTCAAAGTGAGACTCCAAAACTGTATCCTTACACTTTTGCATTTTCATATCTCTACCAACACCATCATCCTGGTGAGATGATGAAGCACTAGCCCCCACCTTAACATGCATCTGATTCCTGCGGAAAGGCATCGTCCATATGCTCCGAGGTTTATGATCTTGGCACTGAATACTAGCACCTGATGCACCAAATGGCCAGAGCAATTTGGATGTCATTAGAATGTGACGATTTTACAGGAAAAGACAAATAAAGAGGAAAAAAAAAACCTCACCTAAGTCATGAGCTGCAGCAGCTTCATAGGGAGCAGCAGCTTTGGTGATGTTTGACTCCTTCCGAGAGCTGCCAAAAATCAGGGAACCCCATTTTGAATATCCTGATGATTTCGTTAATGATGGAGCAGAAGCAGAAGCAGAAGATGCAGAAGAGGGAGGAGGAAGAGCAGCAGGGCTTGCGAAGGATGGAGAAGCCCCTGATGCGCATGGATATATCGATCCACCAGAAGCCATACTACTACCACTAGATATATTTGTTGTGATTGCGCTGCAGCAGCCATGGTCTCCCCCAGCTGACGGGAAACCCTGATCTTTGCTCTTTGAGATGCTGCATGAGGACTTCACTTGGCCCATGCAGGAGACTTTGGGGGAGGTGGGCTCTTCTGATTCAATGGCGACCAGAGCCCCTCCTGTGAGCCCTCTCATCCCCTGTTGCTGCTGTAAAGTATTGGAGAAAATGGAAAGCGTCCTAGGAGTTGTTCCTCCCTTCTTAGTCTTCATCTTCTTCGAACCCATTTGGGCGTGAGACTGCACCCCCTTAGCTGGATCCCGCGCTGGGCTACTCAGCAATGGCGAAGAGACGGGCGCGAACCAGACCAGCTTATCGCTAGGTGCGGCAGGAATTGAGAGCTTATGCTGAGACCTCCTGGGAGCGGTAGTAGTCCCAAGGCCCGGCCGGCTGATCATCGACGGCTGACCTACATGATGGGCAGTCGAGGTACAGTCATGGGGATCCTGAGAGAGAGAAGAAGAAGGCCGAAGGAGAAGCGGTCTACTGGTAGGGGGGCGAGGATGCGGCTTCTCTTCTGCAGCCATCAATGGGAGGTGGGAGGTGAGAGTGAAGAGTGAAGAGTGGCTCGGAAAGCTCAGATCAGAGGAGGAGGAGGAGGAGGAGGAGGGAAGGAATTCGATGAGAATGGGGAAGGGGAAGGGAATTAATCTGATAGGGTTTCAGGGGTACGATGATGATGATGATGATGAAGAAGAAGAAGAAGAAGAAGAAGAAGAAGGGCTCAGGAAGAATGAGGGTATGAGCTGCCATAGCCATCTCTGTGCCTCTGTTTCTCTGTGTGTGTGTCTCTCTCTCTGCTCAGTGGAGTCGAAGAAAGGCTCCATCCATCCATCCATCCATCCAGCTGCGCTTTCCTTCAATGGCCTCCCTTCTCTCGGATCCACGTCCGCATCGCCATCATTGTGGTCCCCCACCCCCATCTCCATCTCCATCTCCACCTCCACCTCCACCTCCACCATGCCCACTTTTTCAAAATGCCTCCTCTCCTGCCTTCCTTCTTCCCATCGCTGCTGCTCCTGCACACTTCCCTTTTCTGAGGGAGGGGTGGGGGAGTCAGAGGTCAGGGGTCAGGAGTCACAGTAGCCATGGCCATGGAAACAATTCCTTCCATCTCTCTCTCTATCTCTCTCTCTGTGCAGGCTGTTGTCTCTGTGTGTGTGTGTGTGTGTGTGTGTGTACACTACTACTGTACACACACACCTTCCTTCATAATGATCCTCATGATTGACAAGATCTTCCTTTCACAACTGGTGGATGGATGGATCTGCACAGTATGAAAACATACGTATCATACTTTTTGCATTCGCGTATGGAAAACACCATCGAAGAATGGTAAATACCATATTTTTGGATAACTATTTATTATGAGGTAGGTAAATAAACCTAAATAAAAGAAATAAAAGAAATAAAAAAACTTTAAAAAAAGGGGAAAAAACAAAAAAACACACACACACGAATGTTTGAATAACATTCGCATTCTTTTCCCAACGTACGAAAACGAATGTTATGCTAGACGAACACGAATTTTACGTACTATGGATGGATGTGCTGCATAGTCTCTCATGGATTCGATCGCGTGTCCATGGTTGTTGGTCTGCCAATTCGGCAACACACATTGTGTCCATATGGTAGCGATCACTCTAGAATGCGATCTCCGTAATCCAGCCATCGTAACCCATACATGCATACATACACACCAATGCTACTACTCGTCGACCATCCCAACTCACGCTTTCACACAAAACAAATCGCTTGCTAAGGAAGGAATTGTTGTTGTTGTTGTTGTTGTTACGAGCGTTTGAATTTTTAGTCATGGACAATTTTGCCTTCTTCCTTAGGGTCAAAATGTGAGGTCCACACCCATACCCGTATGATGGATAGATGGATGGATGGCCACATTGACGAGTAGGCATACATCGTCCAATCGTGGAACCCCCCCCCTCATCGTCTCATGAGAGATTGATTGGGCAATAAATGGAAGGGGTCGTAAATCAGTAGTGCGTGTGGGAGTGTGGCATACAGAAGGTCTTTTTAAGCCATGGTAAAAAAAAGTGAAATAAATGGAATAGAAAGATGTCTACTCTTAACAGACTTTCATAAATAGCTATCAAATTTGGATTGCTCAAAGAAAACATGTGTATATTAACCGTTTTCCAATATTTATCCCACTTGTGGCCTTATCTCACACCAACAAACTTGAACTTCTTATCACATTATCAATGTGCACACGCACACACATGGGCACATTACCAATCACTAATAAACTAACTGATTTCGTAGAAATTTGTTCATTAAGCTTCCTTCATTTGCCGTTGAATCAAACTGAATTGCCCAAAGTCATCGATAATATGAATAATATATGTATATGTGTGAAATAGCCATAAATTCTGAAATGATACCGTTCGCTCAACTAAACTCGATCTTCATATCATTCGATGGGAAACCCAAATTTATAATTGCCCAATGAGCCCCTTAACTTAGTTCTCACGATTTTGCTTTAAGCGTTTGATAATAATTATACTTTATTTCTGAATTGACAACCAAAGATCATGAGCTATAAATACATGCTCTTTTAGAAAAGTAAGGAAGCACTTCCTCAGATAGAGAAATTTGGGTCACATGTAATTATTGGTAGGTGACAAGTTCGAATATGATAAAATACTCTGATCATGCATATTACTTTTATTAAATATATTATCTTCAATGACTAAAGAGGCACATATCATATGCATGATGAGTTTGCAGAAGTCCATGCATGGGCAATGAAACAACAAACTTGTTGTGATTCGAGCATTGACAAATTACACTATGTCATGCAAGTAGCATTATATTTTAAATATTAAGTTGTTTGAATGTAAATAAATAAATGAACATGTATGTATGTAGGTTTTTATAGCCTAAGCAAGCACATTTCTTCACAACAACATATATGTTGCTATTTTCATGCCCTCAAAGAGAAATTTCTGAATCTTCACACCAATGTTGGTGAGAAGAGGGCGAGGAATTCTCTTTCGAACTACGCAGACCAAATGAGAGCAACAAGAAGCACGCATTTGAAATACTCCCAATGCAAATCATTACTAGATAGCTTTTCCAATAAGTTCTTTAATCATTTGATAGGACTTTGCCTTTTCACATTTGTGTGGATGCTTATTAGCACAACATTGACACCCATTTTATTTGTCAGAATTCCTTTACATGATGTTTCAACATGTTTATTCAAACTTGTTATTGAGTTAGAAGGGCTCAATATGTCTCTCCGGAATATATCATACTATCTTCTAAGACCCCAACATCATATTTTACCATCACACCAAAACCTCGTCATTCAATTTATTAACTCGCAATGTTCAAATGGCGTGCATATTAAATTTTATTTACTAGTGGAATTTGATGTTCTAGCATGCATTAAACTAAGAAGGTTGGGTCAACATTATTGGCTTGTGGTAGTTGAACGCCCTCGCCTCCCCTTGCATTTTTTGCCTTGAATAGGTTTGGGAGTCAAAGTAACGCACTTTGATGCAAAGCACTCCATTTGATCATATTTGGGTTGCCTTCCGCGCATTGTTGAATTTGGTCCACTCATTACATGCACTCCTCTAACAAACATAATGGCCAGTCTTGGTTGCACTATTCATTGATAAAATTCTTGAGACCAAAAGTGGATACTCAAATCCACACATACAATGTAAAAAAGTTTCTCTTTCGGTCCCATAAGTTGTATTTGACCTTCGAGGGCGATAACAAAATCTATGAATTTCCTTCTCAAGTTTTCTAGAGTGATATGCTCTTTGCATGATAATGTTGTTTGCTTAAGGCATGGATACTACGGGTCAAACTAATGATCAGCAATAAAATAAGATATTAAGGAAAATAATGGAGTAAGTGTGCTTAACCACACTGAAGTTTGACTCCCTTGTGCAAAGGACGTGAGACAAACTTAAAAATACCATTGATATACAATATTACCTCATGTTAAACCTTGGTAGTTGAATAATGGATCTAAAGAAGATAGTTTAGCCTCACCAATAGAGTCTTGACAACATCTCCAAATGTTGTAATGAAGAGGGTAGTTAGTCCCTTTTATATTGTCCCAAGGCCAAAGACTCCAAAACCACCATATAGTCCCGCATGTTATAGGTCCTTAGATCAAAAGTATATATGGTCAATTGGAAATATCAAAAGGATTGCATGAAAGAAAATACAAATATGGACATATATAGGGTGATAATGTTATTGGTGTCATATAAAAAAACTCTATTCCCGAAATGTATCGAAGCATGTATACACCAATGTTTTTCTCAAACCAATCTATCGTAGACATTCTTATCAATATTCTTGGCGTCTTCAGTATAAATTTATAACAAGCTAATAAGTAAATGACAAGTTTTGCAATGACATTATGGTGACGACACCTTTGATGCCCATTATCAACAACCATGCTTAATAAAACTCATTGAACCACACAAGAAGGTCATCATTTGCAAAACAAAAGCAAAGCTTACAGAAGAATGCAAGAACAAGCATGAACAATAGGTTTTTGGGAAATTGACATTCAAGTACACGAATTTGTTGTTGAGGCTCGTGGAGTAGCCCTGAAATTCATAATAGTCAACAAACCTAACCACACACACATACATGATTACTAGTTTTAGTTCTTCAAGTCTAACGATGGATTTGATAGCTTGTTACTAAATAAGTTGAAATGCCAATTGGATAGACTAGCCTAGTGCGAGCCCTCCAACGCCAATTATATAAAAGGAGATAATTTTTGCATCCATTCTTCATTAGCATTTGATAAACTTCCATCAATGTGGAAACCTAAGTACAATCCTTTAACATAAAAGGTTTTATAATAATGTGTGGAATCATTATGAGTTAGTTGAAAAGTTATAGTGTGTTGTGTCTTCTGTAACTAACTTAGTGTAAGAGAGTGAGAGTGAGTAACTTCTCTATAGCTGTCTGCTTAGACAAAGAAGAACTCAAGGTTAGTGCCTTGTAGGTTCTTATTGTATTCCTCTTATTGATAGTGAGATAGTTCGGAGTCTGTGGGCTCCCGTGGTTTTTCCCATTTCCGGTTTTCCACGTAAACATATTGTGTTTTGGTACTCTTGTTTTCTATTTGTTTGTGCACCATCATTCTCGAGCTTTACACCCGCATACGCACACATATTAACCGGTTGTGGCTGGCCAATTCTCTTCAGCAAGTAGGTAGACTTCTAGAGTAGTCATCTTCTATATGGTTCATGTGAAACTCCAATCGATGCAGACCATGTTGTCAATATCCGCAACTCAATGTGAGTCAAACATTTGCCCTTGCTTCGAGCATATCATTTACCATTGTTCATCATACATCAAATGACCGATGAATTCTGTAGGCTTTAGAATTTGGTCCCCATGCAATACTTTTCCTTAATATCATCAGAATACCCTTTTTCTTATTTTCTGGAATACCCACCCCTCTTTACAAATTCCTTCTTCCTTCATTGTCTGGACTCTGTCTGTTGTAACTTGTAATATTCTCTGCCTCTGCCTCTGCCTCTGTCTCTCTATGACCAGAAGATCCCTCTCTTTATGATAGTCACAGGTGGAGGCATCACCAAGCTGAGGGAGCAGCCCCAGCGTGCCCTTTCACTCTATGGAAAGATGCTGCAATCAGAGAAGGATATTATGGATCCCTTTACGTTCGCTGCACTCTTGAAGTCGTGTGCTCAGCTGAAAGACTTGGCGAGAGGCAGTGAGATACATTGTTACATCTGTAGGAAAGGATCATTGTTGGAGTCGGATGATGTGTTCCTTGCATCTGCTCTTGTGGATATGTATTCCAAGTGTGGTTCCGTTTCCAAAGCACGCGAAGTCTTCAATGGCCTCTCCGTGACCCTCCGCAATGTTGTCTCCTGGACTGCATTGATAGCAGCCTACACTGAAAGTGGGTGTAGTGAGGAAGCATTCCATTGCTTATCTGGCATGCAGAGAGACGGTGTCTCACCTGATCATGTCACATATGTTTGTGTCCTCAAGGCTTGTGGCATGATGGAAGGATCCGGAGGATCAGCCAAAGCTCAAGAGCTGCATGCGGACATCACCAAGAAAGGATTGGAATCCCATCTTGTGGTTGGTAGCAGTCTTGTTCATGCGTATGCCAAATGTGGCTGCCTTTCTCAGGCACAGGATGTGTTTGATACCATTCCGACACGAAATCATGTCTTGTGGACTGCATTGATTGTAGGATATAGTGAAAAAGGGCATTTTGAAGAGGCAGTCGATGGCTTCAAACAAATGCAAGGAGAAGGCATCTGTGAAGATGCTGCTATGTTTGTGTGCATCTTGAAAGCATGTGGAGGCCTAGCTGCCACAGAACAGGCCCAAGAATTACATGTGCAGGTGATGAAGAAAGGGATGGAAACTGACACTATGGTTGCAAATACATTGGTAGATGTGTATGTGAAGTGCAACTTGCTTCCAGAAGCTATTCAAGTGTTCAGAAATATTCAAGTCCGAACCATAATCTCATGGAATGCCATCATTGGAGGATATCTTGAACACGGGTATGTTGTGGATGCCCTTCGATGTTTCAAACAAATGCGATATGGAGTCGTCCCTCCAGATGTTTTAACATTTGCTTTCAGCTTAAAAGCATATGGAGGCATCGTAGGAGCCATCAAAGAGGGGCAGGACATACACACTGAAATCTGCTGGAAAGGACTTGAAAGTGATACTTTTCTTGGAAATGTATTGGTGGATATGTATGGTAAGGCTGGCTATGTTACCGAGGCACACCAAGTATTTGGGTGTCTTCTGACTCGCGATGTGGTTTCTTGGACTTCTCTAATCATGGCCTATTCCAAACAAGGGAATCACTTGAAATGCCTTGAATGTTTTCACCAAATGCATGGTGACGGTGTTTCTCCTGATATAGTCACATATGTATGCTGTGCGAAAGCCTGTGGGAGTATAGGATGTATAGCGAAGAGCGAGGAAATACATGCTGAGATTGTAGAAAAGAGGTTAGAGAAAGATATCATCATTGGAAGTAGCTTAATTGACATGTATGCCAGGTCTGGCTTGGTTACTAAAGCACAAGAAGTGTTTGACAAGCTTCAAGTGAGAAGTGCAGTCTCCTGGAATGCATTGATCGCAGGGTATGCCCAACTTGGAGAGAGTGAACAAGCAATTCAAATGGTCGACAGAATGATTAAAGAAAATATACGACCAAATGTGGTCACCTTCGGCGCTATTCTCAATGCATGTAGTTACACAGGCCATATAGATGAAGGGCATCACTACCTTGAATTCATGAGCAAAGTCTGTAATATTGTTCCAACTCTCGAGCACCTCAACTGTATGGTGGACCTGCTTGGCCGAGGAGGGCATATTGACAGGGCATTAGTATTCATTGGAAATATGCCTTTTCATCCTGGTGCTGTCTTATGGCATAGTCTATTGGGAGCATGCCAAAAGTGGGGCAATGTCAATCTAGGAAAAGAAGTCTTCAAATATGCCATGGAAATAGATGAAACAGACAAAGCAACTTACATCAGTATGCTTAATATGTATATATAACATTGATGTTTGATATACATCTATATTATCAATCAGCAGTCTCTTTGAGGAGGTCAAGATGGAATCCAAGATGTTACAGGAGTTGATTTATATTATATTGATGTGAAGTGATTTAAGTAAGAGCGCAGTGGTTCTTTTTACAGGACAAATATGCCCAAACAATGCATATGGCACCTCCCCTATGATTCAAGATGGACAACTTTTTCAAATGTGTCATTGAGGTCAGCTGATGTTCTGTTTTCGATTAACACTTTTACAAAGCTTGTGACAGTAGTGAAAGAAAATTCTGTGTTGGGAAATCTGCATTCGGGCTGCCCAATTTTTAATTTAGAACGTGAGAAGGGAAGAACATTTTTCTTAAAAGTAACTTAAATATCTGGGTCGCAGGCAAGATACTTCGATAGATGGTGCATTTTGGCTCTTCTACAGCAACTGGTGAGCATATTCATAGGTTTGTCTGTTGGTCTCTCTTAAGTTATTATCCAAATATGTATCATACCTAGATGTAAGCTACATTTTGTGATAACCCATGCACTTAAGTTCAAATCTCATCAGTTTTGTTTCTGTTGCGGAATGTAGGCACAAACACATGAACTTAAGGTCTCAGCTGAACAACCCTGCAAATCGAGCTACACCTGTCTGGGCAGGCATTCATCTTGTTTTTTCTGTGGATATGTTATGTTATTATAAAGCACGAAGACACACAAGGCTTGGCATAAAGACTAAGGTGGTGCATAGCCGAATAAGAAGCAGACATTTCTTTAGGTGTGCGAAAAGATTATCATAACAAGATGCCTTTCAATCAACCAACATACATGATTACTAATACCAAGCTAAACATAAAAGATCATTGCAAGTCCCCCAATCATGCCATAAACTCCAATACTGAAGCAATTCAAAGATAGAATGGAAATGATGAGGAACCATCAATCTATTGCTCGTTCAAATACCTGCCGAAATGGAGATACATTTACACCTCTCATTGTGGTTCATTCAACTGAAATAAATGTCCATGTGTAGAGAAACTAAACAAGGGGGAAATCAATGAATTGTATCCTTAGATCCTAATGGAAAAGTTGCATGGTCCTTTGGAAATGTTTTGGTTCTGCACTTCAGTCAGCAGGAATAGGTTTGCTACTATTACTCTCACTCTGAGTACACAATTTTCACTTAGAAAGGAAGGCAAAATGCTGTTCTGCACCAACACTTCTGATGCCTGGTGACTGAATTTCAGAAGCAAAACGTTTCTTGTCCAATAGAAACGAAAGGTGCTTAGAAATGCGGAATCTATAGGAATGCCACCTCGTCAAGCATCCAAAACTGCTAAGAAATCAACCGACATTTGTATTGGTCTCTGACAAAGGCTGAGTCTGAAAATAGCCAATCTGCCTATGGTACCTCTGAATTACAGTGGGGAATTACTTCCACCCCTTGTAATGGGCTCTGAATAAACAAGCAATTATATCTTCGCCCAATTCTATGAAATGCCATCAACTTCCTTGGGAATGAACCACATCCTGAATAGTTGTAAGACCCAATCAAGCCATTTGATTAAATTGAGTTTAGATGTTGTCCTTACCATAGCCCAAGGTGAGGGTTGTTACACTTGCGTGTTCCTCTAGTAGCTTTGATGTGAACCATTTTCCCTATACATGGGCACTTTTTACTCTAGTGCTGGCTAGAGGTTTTTTCCCCATGTTACCACATACATGAGTCACTCATATGTGGTGGTACTTAGTACTTAGGGATATATATTTCAGCTCCTATTTTTTTTAGGAACATTCATCAATAGAGAGCTATTCCAGCCATTGCCTTCCTTGTGTGAGTGCTTCTTTCTTTGAGCTTCTTGTGTGTTTCCCACTCTTCCTCACATACCCAACAGTGGTATCAGAGCCAAGTTCTTCATCCTCTCCATCTTCGGTTGTCCGCATCGCGGTGTCGCGGCGCGCGCGCACTTTTCATTGTGCAAATCAACTTCCGAATATAGAGAAGTGTATTTCAGCACTTGGAGCGCATTTTCAGCAGGTACCCTGCTGTTTTACCCCCATTTCGAAGCCGTTCGTGTAGTCGAAATCGTCATCCCAGTGATAGTTTGTGAGCTGCATTTTCAGCACTCATTTCCGATTCGTTGAGGTAATATTTTACCACTTTCTTGTTCTTTGGTAAAATGGCAAACAATGGTGATTTGTTTGGCATGCTTCAAGCTGAAGATAAGCTTGATGGGACAAACTATCCAATGTGGTCCTACATGATGAAACACGTTCTTGTTGCCAAACAACTATGGAACATAGTGGTAGATGTAGATCGACGCCCCGTCGGTCCTACTACTTCACAGTCTACTATCACAGATACAGGTTCATCTTCGAGCACAGTGACTTCATCTACTCCACCAACACAAGAGCAACTTAGATGGGATGGAAAAGATGCTCAAGCTCATGCATTGATTGCACTTTCTGTGAAGCGTCATATAGTTCCACATATTCGGTCATGCTCTACATCCAAACAAGCATGGGACACTCTTGCTTCGTTGTATGCCGTGCGTAACGAAGCACGTGTTGCATATTTGAGAAAGCAACTTGAGGATGTATATATGGCTGAAAATGAGTCGATAGATGTGTATGTGACACGCATTAAAGATTTGAAAGAGCAATTGGCAAACATTGATGAGATCATTTCGAATACATCACTTGTCTCTACGTTGTTGAAAGGATTACCCGAATCTTTTCAAAGCTTTGCTACTACTATTCGTTTGGTTGCAAAAGGGAATACGGATATGTACGCATTTGATGAGGTTGTGTCTCTTCTTTTGCAAGAAGAACAATCTAGAGTGAATAGAAGTGGTTTGATAGAGGGAACACAAGCACTTGCTATCTCACAAAAAGGAAAAGGCAAGCATGGTTCAGCTTTTGGTTCTTCAAAACCAAAGCCTCAACCTCCCTCTTTCACTTATTCCTCTAATGATGGTGATTTGCAAAAGAAGAAAAGATGCAAATATTGTCGAAAGGTTGGCCATACGATTGAAGAATGTAGAAAGCTTGTTAAGCGCAATGAGAAGAAGAAGGAATCCGGCATGACCATTTCTGAAAATGTTTCAAGTGCAAAGAGTGATGAGGCCAACATGGCTCAAGATTATTGGGCATGTGTTGTTACATATCATTATGATGCATCATTGCACTCTAAATGTATGGTTGTAAGTGAGATTGATTCGGATTGGTTCTTTGATAGTGGTGCTTCAAAGCACATTACTTCATGCAAAAGTTTTTTTGCATCCTTGAAAGATGCACCCAAAGGTGGACATGTGGTGTGTGCAAACAATGCCTCTTATCCTATCATTGGAGTAGGAGAAATTGAGCTTTCGGCTGCAAATGGAGGTGTTGTCATCTTAAAGAATGTATTGTATGTGCCCGGTATCAAGAAGAACTTAATTTCGGTTCCTTTGATTGCCAAAGCCGGACTTCATGTACATTTTGTTGATGATAAGTGCATGGTTCACGATTATAGCAATGGTGATGTTATCGTGATGTCCGGTACATTATGCAATGGCTTGTACCGTTTAGATACATACAAGAGGGCTTCTCTAAATGCCTTGGCCGTACATACTTCTTCCATGGCTGAAATGGAGCTTTGGCATGCTCGTTTTGGTCACTTGAACTTCAATAGTTTGCTTCACTTGCAAAAGAAGGATATGGTTATTGGGTTGCCTACACTTGAGTCCATTGAAAAACATGCATGTGAAGGTTGCATTCTTGGAAAAATGCATCGTGCTTCTTTTCCAAAAGATAGTCATACACACACTACAAGAAAATTACAACTTGTTCATAGTGATGTGTGTGGTCCTGTAAAGACTCCATCTTTTGGAAAGCATGTATATTTTGTTACCTTCATTGATGATGCTACTCGTCATACATGGGTGTATCCTATGAAAGCAAAGAATGAAGTCTTTTCTTGCTTCAAATCATTTTTAGCTATGGCTGAAATTTTTTCCGCAAATAAGCTCTTGACTCTACGCACGGATCGTGGTGGCGAATATATGTCACATGAGTTTAATGCTTTTCTTTGTGAAAGAGGTATTTTACATCAATGTACGGTGCCATATACACCTCAACAAAATGGTGTTGCAGAACGCAAAAATAGAACACTCTTAGAGATGGCACGATGTATGGTTAAAGGAAAGCATCTTCCTAACAAGTTTTGGATGGAAGCGGTTATGTGTGCAAATTATGTGTTGAATCGTTGCCCTACAAAAGCGTTGAGAGTCATTACGCCATATGAGGCTTGGAATGGACATAAACCTATGGTTAGTCATATGCGTGTGTTCGGTTGTTTGGCATATGCTCTTGTGCCATCACAACAACGTCACAAACTTGATGACAAGGCAAAGAAATGCATATTTGTTGGTTATAGTGCGGAAAGTAAGGGATATCGTTTGTATCATCCATTGACGGACACAATTATTGTGAGTCGAGATGTTGTATTTGCTGAAAATTCAGCTTTCCCTTTTCTTGAATGCAAAAAACAACCAACAGTTAGCTCACAAGATGTGTTTGATACACTCATGCCTTTGTTCCAAAGTGCTGCGCTTGACCATGGACATGTAGACCAGCCAAGTGAGTCTCAAAGGGATAAAAATTTCCAGCAAATAAGTGTTGAAAATGCACGAAATGTCCAACCAAATGTGGCTGAAAATGAGCATGAAATTCAGCCCACGCATGATGTACATATTGAAGATGTATTACATAATGAACGTATGGCTATCGAGAGGTCACAAACTATGCCGAGGTGGCTAAAACAAACTTTGCAAGATAGCAAATTGAGTGCACCTTTACTTGGTAAAACAAGATCAAGCTCTCGCCATGCATCAGGTAATTTTGTGGATTATTCTATTGTTGCAATAGCATGTAATGAGGAGCCACTTACTTTTGAAGATGCATGTGATGATCCACATTGGATGAGTGCTATGCAATCAGAAATGGATTCCATTCATAAAAATGGTACTTGGGAGTTATGTGAATTGCCAAAAGGAAAGAATGTGATTGGTACTAGGTGGGTTTACAAGATTAAACGAAAGCTCGATGGTAGTATTGATCGCTACAAAGCTAGATTGGTTGCCAAAGGATATGCCCAACAATATGGCATTGATTATGAGGAAACTTTTGCACCTACTTCACGCATGACTACCATTCGTACCGTGGTTGCATTGGCTGCCCAAAGAGGTTGGAAAATGCATCAATTGGACATAAAAACAGCCTTTTTAAATGGTGATTTGCAAGAAGAGGTTTATGTGAAGCAACCTCCTGGATTTGCTACGAAAGAGAAAGAGCATATGGTTTGTCGCTTGCATAAGGCCTTGTATGGTCTCAAGCAAGCTCCGCGTGCATGGTATGAAAAAATCCATAAGCACTTGATTTCTCTTGGCTTCACATGTAGTCCGATTGAAAGCACACTTTATGTACGCAAAGATGGGGCTGATCTTCTAGTGCTCGTTCTTTATGTTGATGACATACTCTTGACTGGGTCATGTGATGCAAAACTCGATTTTCTTATGGCTGATTTGCAGCATACTTTTGAAGTCACTTATCTTGGTCTTTTGAGCTACTATCTTGGCATCCAGTTTGTATCCGTTGAGGGGGGAATGTTTATGCATCAAGGAAAGTATGTTGAAAAACTACTTCAGCGTTTTGACTTTGAGGATTGCAAGCCGGTTTATACACCTGTGGAGACAGGATTTAGGTTCTCTGTTGAGGATTCTAGTGATGCATTTGATACTTCTCTTTATCAACAAGCTGTGGGATGTCTTATATATGCATGCAATACAAGGCCGGATATACAGTATGCAGTCTCCCAATTGAGTCGATTCATGCATAGCCCTGGCACTAAGCATTGGCAAGCAGTGAAACGTGTGTTCAGATATCTTAGAGGCACTTTGAGCTTGGGTCTCTTTTATGGCAGAGATACTCAGCCATGCTTGCATGCTTTTACAGATAGTGATTGGGCTGGTTGTTATGATACTCGCGTGTCCACTAGTGGTAATTGCTTTTTCTTTGGAAACTCATGTATATCTTGGTTGAGTAAAAAGCAACCTACAGTGGCGACATCAAGTTGTGAAGCTGAGTACAGGGCAGTTTTCACAGCTACAGTGGAGTGTATATGGCTAAGACGCCTTTTGATGGATCTTTGCATGGAGATTGAAGTTGCTACACGTATTCTCACAGATAGTCAGAGTGCATTGGCTGTTGCACGAAATCCTGTATTTCATGCACGGACCAAACACATTGAGGTGCATTATCACTATGTGAGAGAGCGCTTTCATGCAGGAGATATTGATTTGGTATATGTGCCTACACAAGATAACGTGGCAGACATATTCACCAAAGCTCTTCCACGAGAAAAGTTTGAAGCTTTTCGCAAAGCTTTAGGCTTATTGCCTTGTGGGGGCTGATCTGTCACTCCTTGTACATGTTCACATCATTCGCTCTAGGGGGGTTTGTTACACTTGCGTGTTCCTCTAGTAGCTTTGATGTGAACCATTTTCCCTATACATGGGCACTTTTTACTCTAGTGCTGGCTAGAGGTTTTTTCCCCATGTTACCACATACATGAATCACTCATATGTGGTGGTACTTAGTACTTAGGGATATATATTTCAGCTCCTATTTTTTTTAGGAACATTCATCAATAGAGAGCTATTCCAGCCATTGCCTTCCTTGTGTGAGTGCTTCTTTCTTTGAGCTTCTTGTGTGTTTCCCACTCTTCCTCACATACCCAACAAGGGTAAGTGGTTGATATGGGTTTGTGAATATAATATACTAAGAGATTCTTATTCTTTAAGTTTCTCAGGAATTAAAGTGTCTTTTGTATTGTAACCATATCTTAATCTATACTTAAGGAATCTGACATCTGACGATAAGTCGATAATGCAAGTTGACTCTTTTGTTCCTCCGTTTTCATAGAAGGTAAACTACAATTGGATAAGGGTTATCACTATCCTGATCGGACAGCATTATAATTCTACTTTATAAGTTACATAATCAAATTTTCTTGATTACTTGGAACAGTTCAGGATGCATGGAGATATATTGGGACATTTTCCATTGAGTTTGGTCCGAATCTTTAAGTTCTTTGATCCAAATTCATGTACCTTTGTGGAGTAATCACAGTTGACGGTGCTATGAAAGTCCAGCATTCCATTCATCTCTGGCCAAAAATCCACCACAAATAATACTATAACCATTGTCAATCCCATGACTATCAGCGGTTTTGGTGGCAAGCCATGTTTTAGCATACATGATTGCAGCTAGTAATTGAATTCTTAGAACATCTATACACAAATTCGATATAACATGGGATTTAACCCTCCCCTACTGTATCTATGTTGTGAGACATACGGTGCTTCATCCTTTGTAACATGGAGATGATTCAGATGACTAGATTTCTTGATGGAAGAAAGAAGATTAATGTGCATTCAATTAGAGAGTGTCAATTGGATGACGTAGACATGTTCATCATTAATTTTGAAATGACAAAGAGCTGACCTCTACATTAAAAACGAATAATGATGACAATTTGAACAGAGTTCAAGATATTGCCCTGAATAAATTAAGTAGGACAACTACACGTTGTGCTAACTTAAGCTATCCTTACTACATATATCAAAAGGTATTACTCTTGTATCATGAGCAATATATAAAAATGCATGAGAAATGGTAGAATCAGAAATCCATTTATAGCTACATTAGGACCATACTAGGGGATCTTAGTTGACTTCAATGAATATGTCTATCTATCTATCTATCTATCTACCTAACTATCTATCTATCTATATATATATATATAAGTGGCTATGGCTTTACTAAATACATAATCGAAAACTTGGAATAATTTCAGCCTACACATGAATCACACTAACACTTGATGTGACTGAGAAACTCAATGTACTTTATGTCTGTAGATAGGCATATGTAACTAGATGTATAGCACTGAAGATATATGCATGGTAATTTGCGTCGAATGTGACCACATTACACAGTGAGCTTTAGCAAACAATGAATGTCGAGATTTTCGAATCAAACAATCAATTATGTATTTTTGACTAACGTTATGTTGTAGATCATGATTTGCCTCATTTTATCTTATTACCCGAGGACCCTTTAGATGATGAATAAATAGTTCTATTGGGGGATGACACTAGTGAAGTGAAATGATATATTAGACGTTATCCTAGGCCCTCAAAAGGAATGAAGAGAAACAACTAATGGCGCTAGGAGATAGTTTAATTCACAAAAAAACTCGCGTGCAATCATCACCCACATTCATGTCAAAACAATATAAAAGGATGAAGCTTGACTTTATTCAATAAGAAACTAGGGGCAATGATGTATTGCTCCTCATATACCCACTCACATAAGATGTGTGAGGGGGGTGGGTGTTATTATTACATGCCAAAGGTGTGATGTGAAGCTGGGATTTAATTTAGCTGCATGAGTAGTTAATGGTGATGACACCCTGGTCAGTGTTGGCAATGGAGGAGAAGGCCTCTTGGGAGAGGTCGATTTGATCGCTAGCACAGCCCGGGCAGAGGTCTACGAGGCGCACGCTGATGGTTTGGCTACTCGTGCATCCCGCGCCGTAACACGAAACTTGGCATGTCTGTCCGCATGCGGCACCACCATTATAGAGTCCACTATTTGCAGCGACAATGAAATTGTTTGGCAAGAAGTTGCTAGTGTCGTAGCCGTAGCATGCCGATGCTATATGTAACCAATTCCATTGAAATCAACATCAACTGAATGTATATGTAGGTACATGTATAACTTAGACAAAGATATCGATTTATCTACAAAGTTTACTTTACGAAAGATAGCCATTTATCTATAAAACATAAACTTACTACAGATATCGATTTATCTACTAATAAACTAAACTTACGGACGTAAGGGGCGGTGTAGTAGGTCGCCCGGCCTGTGGCTCCCTCGCAACTCCGTGCTAGACATATTGTTGCCAATAACATGGCTAACATAACACTTGTTGCTTGACTGGCTGCCATTCTATATAATTGATGCTAGTTGATGTGGTTAATGATGTAATGTGTAACAACTGTGCAATCAATCTGTTGGACTAGTTATTGCTATAAATATGATGTGCTATATGTCTTTAATGGTTCGCCTTTATATAGGCAGAGAACCCCGGAGTATCCTAATTCTAAATGCCTTCTTCTTGCGACTAATTACATTGTGGCTTGAAATATCATGCCTTCATTTATTTGAATATATGCATATAATGCCAGGATAATGCAAGAAATATAATCTTAAAATGATGCCGAGACCGCAAATTTTCAAAGTTCTTGATTTGTGGTTTTTTTCAATACGCTTTTTAGAATGGGAGATTGTGATATTCATGTTTGCAAAAAAGTTTTGAAGGTAGAGAAGAGGATCCATGCTACATATAGGTCATGGTCAACATGTGCGTGTTCACTCTCTCTCACACACACACATAATAGAGTGCAATATAATAAGATGGATAAAGGCAACAAAAGAACGACATATCATTTTTGGAGAGAGGCGCCAATCTTGCTTGTTGTTTGTCATACTAACAACTCTGAGGTGTCTTGTCTCTTGTTGCAAATCTTAGACGTGGAAAAGTGTTTGTTTGACACAAATTCATTGCGACCGAGTAAATATCCTTTGCATTCAAGGTCACGTTCTCCATAGGTTTTTTATTGTGTTTTAGGAATATCCTTGTGCATACATGAAGCATTTTGAGCAATTAACAAATACGTTACTCAATCACAAAGATGAATTAAAATCATTTTTCTTTATATCTCAAAATGTTACTTAGAAGGTCTAAATCACATGTCTTTTATTGCCATGCATTCGTATAATATGTGTGATGACCAGACAAATATTATAAATTTATAAGTATATGGTCATCATGGGTTGCATTGCATAATTATTCCTTGTGCAATAGAAAGGAACACATAAATATTTGCCCACATATACTTAATCATTACAACACATGGGATCATTAACATTGAAGAACACGACGCTAAATACTCGTAATAGATTGGTGATGCTAAGTATCACCCATTTAAGATTAGAATGTGATGCAAAACGTTGCAATATAAAACCCGATGTTTAGTGTCACATTAATATTGTTTTTTATCACGCCTCCATATCATTGAAAGTAAGGATGTTAACCTTGAAAAAGACGTTGTGCACAAATTTTCAAAGGTCCAGAGTCGCGATTTTCCTCAATGCCCTTTTTAAAATGGTATTGAACTTTTCAAAGGTTTAGAGCTATGATTTTCCTAAATACATGTTTTTCAAATGAAATTTATGTTAATCCAAAAGGGCAAGGTAGGGAGAGCGACAAATTGTGGATACACAAGATTAGACCAGATAGATGAAAAGGATTCTCTTTTTTTTAAAGTCAAGATTCACCGTGGTATTAATGAAAAGATGCCCAAAGGCTACAAAGTATCCATACAATATATTACAACCCTCCTACCCACATGAATCAACATGTCTAGTAGAGGAAACCCTCATGCATGGTTTTTTCAAGATGGGGGGCGGAAAAAGCCATCTTGGTGGAACATATCTCCATTTTATTCTGTCCCCAAAATAGGCGAAGACCTTTGCCTTTTTCCAAATTTCTCGAAATTGTTGTTGCTTGTGAAACACAACATCAGGCTCACCATGTATTGCCTCATATTGACCTCTTAGAGTATGCAGGAGCATCAACCATATCTCCTTGACTAACTCACCGCATTTGATTTGACAATTTGAAATACACACTTACATCTTGCCTTCCATAATATCCAAGCTACTAAAGAAGATACAGTAGACCAAACCTTGTCTTCTTCCAAACAATGGATTGGTGTAGACAACCATGTAATAAGATGTGATAGACCACAAAGTAGTTAATTGATCTACTTTATGCATTTCTTTCAAATAGAACCTCTTAGAAAGTTGTGGGTACATCCCCATTGTCTCATGTAGTAAATTAGATCATTACTGAAACCCCTTGGAA
This sequence comes from Azolla caroliniana, assembly GCF_043228905.1. Classification (NCBI taxonomy): domain Eukaryota; kingdom Viridiplantae; phylum Streptophyta; class Polypodiopsida; order Salviniales; family Salviniaceae; genus Azolla; species Azolla caroliniana. The sequence continues at coordinate 16,170,907 of NW_028230446.1, read as the reverse complement.
CCAATATCAATAAAAAGGTCATAGATTCAATAAATGTTAGTTTGTTGGGTTTAAAGCTAATTGAATTGGCAAGAATTCGAGAATATAAGAAGGTTATTGGATTCAAGTGTGTCTATATAGAATTAATTAACTTTGTGAATGTGGATGAACTAGGAATTCAAGAATGTGACTATCTCATACATTGAGAAATCCAATGTTTTATTGGAGTTGCATGGGTAGAGGCTTGTTTTGGTAGTGTGATTTGTCAAAATATGCCAAAGTTCAAATGTTAGTTTTTTTTTTTTTTTTTTTCAAAGTAAAGCTACTTTCCCATTAGTTAGGAAGGATTATTACATAGAGTCTATAAGGAGACTTATACACACATCGGGGAGACTTCCTCCGATCAAGCCAAAGAAGATGAGCCACTTACATTGCCTTGCGGCCTAACTTAATGTAAGAAGCTACCTGTATCCAAGGCGATGCCCTTCAATGTTGCCTAGTACGAGTCGGCTCTTGGGGCCTACACCAAAGAGAGGGTGGCAGGTGAGTAGGAAACAACCAACGTGGGGGCTGGTAGTTCCACCTCGGGCCACTCCCGCCTTGCATCACCATAGGCGTGTTCCGCCATTTCTGCCAAAAGCGCAAACGGGCAGTGGTCACGTCGTTGGAGTGGCTGCAAACCTCTTCCAGTTGCCCTCGTAGGCAGCTGATAAGCGCGAACCATATGTCCATGATCATTTCCTCCGGGGGCCGTACCGTACCTTGGAAGACCTTGAGGCAATGCGCTTTCCATATATACCACAAGGTGAAACCTGCGATCAACATCCAGATTTCCGGAAACCTAGGGGATGCGGGCTGCAAGCCTCTTTCAAAACGGATCTTGACGATCATGCCTCTCGTGCATACATAGCACCAACTATCCGCATTGACGGCGTCCGTCCACCCTTCGACCGAGTGATCAATCCATGCCGCAGCGCTCCACGAGGCTGTTCCTTCAACTTCACATGCCACAAGGAGGCGAGTCACTCTATCCCATACCTTTTGAGCTTGAGGGCAATCCCACAAACAATGTCTCAGAGACTCAATAGGTAGAGAGCACAGTGGGCAGCCTAACGGGCCGCCACGTTTATTTAACCATTCGCCAACGGGCACCACATTATGACCGATCTGCCACCAAAAGAGCTTAATCTTTTCAGGCATGTGGAGACGCCAAAGACCCTTCCAAAAGGTAGTGAGCGCCTCATCGGGGATGCCCAATGTTCGCCAGCCGTTGCGAAGGGGGCTGCCTGGCTGCAGCTGCAAAGTCCGACCCAATTTAGTGGTGTAATCGAAGAAGTGGTGGAGTCTATCGTCATGTTTCCATCTGAAATCCCCGGGGTCCCAATCCAGATCGACAAGGGGGTGACAACCGTATACCCTTAACCTCCAATGGGGTTCCACCTTAGCAACATCCGGGTCTGTCTTCCAGATGTTATCAATCTGTGCCACCACTCGGATCGGGTGCCAAGAGCCGCTGCTCTGGCTGTCCCCAAAAACTGTATCACTCCCCGATTCACTCATGCCCTTTAGCGACTTGACCATTCCAGCCTCGTCAAAGAGACCGAACCATGCATGTTCTCTCGCCTCCCCCAGCGGAACCCTGTCAACTGCCTCAGCTATCAGTCTCCGCATTTTCGTAGCTCCCTTGAGGGGAGGGAAAAGGTCCTCTTGGGCTCTTCCTGAATCAACCATGCGTCTCCAATCGTCTATAGATAGGAGGCCTGTTTGTGCCAACTTTCCCCATGCTAGGCCCTTAAGTTCAAATGTTAGTTTTAAATATTGAACCCATATGATATAGAGAAAAAGGAAATTTATGTCATTGAGTATATTCATAATATCTCTTCAAGATGAGAAACTCTCTTATTGAACCTTATGACCTATTAGTCTTGAGTTTTTTATTGTTTCTTTTATATATTTAATTAAGATGAGAGAGAGAGAGAGAGAGAGAGAGAGAGAGAGAGAGAGAGAGAGAGAGAGAGAGAGAAGCATTTCTTTCTTTCTCATCTTGATTGGCTAGAATAGTTTCAAAGTGTATCAATTTAACATGGATGTCTTTGACTCTAGTAAGACTATCTTAATTTAATTGGGGTTTTGCACATGTGGAGAACAATAGAGTGATGCACCATTTCCAAATTATTTTTGAGTTCTTGATGTACTGGGGGCTATGGTTCAATTGAGGAATATGTGGAATGCCGTCACTTTTGATTCACAAGTTGGGGTGAGGAAATTCGTTGCAAAGTTAAAAGGACTTCTTTTGTGGTAATTGACGGTGTTAAGAGAAGTCATGGAATCTCAACCATGAAGAGAGCCGGTTCTACAACGTGACATGTCATCATATTCATCATTTGAATTAGTGTCCAGGGCAGGATTGGTTCATAGCATTTGGATCCCCAAAGCTCTAAAGTTGGTTGTAAGTTAGTCGTGGACCATGGTGGTGTTTTCTTTTGTAATTAAATATATTATTTACAAAAGAAGAAGCGAGTGTTTGGCATTAGTGTAGTAATTTTGACATATAGTTAATGTAGTTGTGTGTTCTAACAAAAAAGATAGACAGACAAGATGGATAAACTTGGATAGATAGAAAATGATGGAAATTATAAATTAAAGAGTACTTAAGTGGAATCCATACTGATTTTTTGTATCAAGACTTAAAGTTCATGGGTTTGTCCCCCGCATTAATCTCTCTTTTGGTTTACTAGAGTTAAATGAGTAGTGATCCTTTTGAATTTGTGAGTTTAATGTACATGGGGTTGGAACATCATCTACCCTATTGTTAGCAATGTCGTGTCATATTTAGTTCACGGGGTGAGCAATGATGGTGAAGATGGTTTCTTATCAAGTCACGAGGTTGAAACACAAATGGCATTCATTCAAAGACTACTTTTGCCAAAAATCATCCATGCGCAAATGTTCAAAAACCTAGGGGGTCATTATTTTTGTTAAGGCACTTTGTAGAATGCAACAAAAAAATTAAGAGCATGGTAAAAAGAAAAAGAAAAAGAAAAAGAAAAAGGGTAGTTGTTTATCAGAGGATGGCACCATTTGGTGTTCTGGTTATTGTAGGTCGTAATGCATAGTAACAACCATGATATGTCTTGTCTCTAGTTGTAAAAAATCATTAGACCACAATTGTAGTATTGCCTTTGATTTTGCTCCTAGTTGAATTTAGGATACCAATGAAGGATGTGACGACAAGAGTTGGATAATTGTCAAAATGAATATGGTGTTCATGTTCCATGGAGCGAACAAGTATACAAAGATCCAAGACCCACTTAAGAACGAGAGATTATTTCAAATTATAACGTGAAGCTTGTGTGATTTATGATGAACATCAATATGGCCATGGGGATAGTAACATTTGATGTCATTGAAAAGCTCCTACTTTATATTTGTATATAGGGAAATTTAAGATTGAACATGTGTATGTTATTTGGGCCCCATGCAACATTACTTGTCAAGATTTAACAAACAATCAATTATGTATTTAACTAATGTTATGTAGATCATGATTTTCTTTGTTTCATTACTTGGAGCTATTTAATAGATGATGAATGAATAGTTCTATCTAGTGATGAGATGAGTGAGCCATTTAACGCTAAATTATGCCCTTTAGATGCCGAAAGACAATGACTTACCCTTAAAGGAGATCGTGGACGTTCTTAAACTTGTCTATCACCCACTTTCATGTAAACTATACTTTAAAACAATATAAAAGGTGAAGCTTGGCACTATTCAATTGTAATTAAGAGCAATGACTTGTTGCTCATACTCACATAATGTGTGTGAGGGTGGTATTATTGTATTTCAAAGATCATGTGAAGGGGAACATTAGCGTATGAATAGTTAACGTTGATGAGCTCCAAGTATCCTTATTCTAATACCTTCTTAGTGTGAAACTTTCTATCTTGACTTGACTTATCAAGCCTTCATTTCATTGAATGTATATATATTATATAAGGATGCTAACCTTGAAAGATATAAAGTGGAATTTTTCAAAGACCGTGGTCATGATTTTCCTCGATGCTCTTTTAAAAATGGGAGCTCATGATATCCATATATGCAAGATAGTTTTAAGTGTAGAGAAGGGGACCCATATTAGATATAGGTAAAGACAAGAACACACACACACACACACACACAATGGACGACTTTGGGAGCCATGTAATAAGATGGGTAAGCAAACAAGATTGTAGTTTAGTCTATAAAAGTCTATAAATGATTTCAAAATTTAATTTGATTCATGAGGATTGAGAATATAACCCTACAAACAGTAATTAGATTTGTGATTGTGGTCGACAGTTTGAGAGCATGTGGGTGGCAAGCTAATCTTCTTTTTCACCTTTATTGAGGTTGGTGTTTTGAGAGAGAATTTCTTCTAAAAAAGCTCAAAATGCTAGCATATCAATAGATCGCAACAAAGAACTAAGAAACAAGGTAAACACAAAAATGGTAACTATTTTTTGGAGGATGGCATTTGTATGTATATAGGGTGAGGATTGAGAATATAACCCTACAAACAGTAATTAGATTTGTGATTGTGGTCGACAGTTTGAGAGCATGTGGGTGGCAAGCTAATCTTCTTTTTCACCTTTATTGAGGTTGGTGTTTTGAGAGAGAATTTCTTCTAAAAAAGCTCAAAATACTAGCATATCAATAGATCGCAACAAAGAACTAAGAAACAAGGTAAACACAAAAATGGTAACTATTTTTTGGAGGATGGCATTTGTATGTATATAGGGAAATGTAGCATTGAACATGTGTATGTTATTTGGGTGACGGGTCCCATGCAACATTCTGCTTATCAAAAGCGACATCTTACTTGTTATTTTACTTGAGAACCACCTTGAGGTCAATGTGTAGCGACATACCAATGTCTAGCCCCTTGTTAACGACAAGAGTGAGAGTGAGCATCAACCACTCTCCATCTAGTAACATGTAGATTAACCACTACAACAAACTCTAAATTTTACATATAGTGTGTGAAACTATTTCAATTTCAGTTCCATAGGTTGTATTTGACTTTTAATAATGATAATAAGATATCTCCCGCTTATCTATCTTAAAAGGTGCTCTAACATATGATAAGTTGTGCTAACATAAGTTATTGCCCTTCAAATTGAGGAAAATTATCACATTTTATGTGATTAATTGAGCTTAGATTCTAGTAAATATATCACTTATGTCTTTAACAATAATCATGTTTGGGTATTTAAAAGGTTTTGGTTAATTTTGGTGATGCGAAATGTACCATTTGATGTGATTGAGAAATTTCTACTTCATATATGTATATATGAATATGTGGCACTTAAGGTATATGTGTTATTTGGGTATTAGGTGATATTATTAGTCCATATTTTGCAAATGCTCAATTACATATTCAACTAATGTTAGATCATGATTGCCTCATTTATCTTATTAGCTAGAGTTATTTAGATTATGACTGAATTATTTTCTCTAGTGTCGCTAGTGAAGCATTCCACATCAATGTCATCTCACTTGGCTCACTCTTAGATGACAGAGAAACATGAGTACAAAATATTATAAAGGCATCACCCCCAGTTCAGTTTCAATGTAGACAACTCCTTATGAGAACAATGATATGCTTGTTTTTATTCAATTATCAGGAGCAATGATATGTTACTCCACATACATAATACAGGTGGATGCTATTATCATGAGAAGTGAGGAATTAGTTGCATGTGTAATTAATGGTGATGACACCTTGGTCAAGGTTGGCAATGGTGGAGAAGGCCTCTTTGGAGAGGTCAATTTGGTGGCTAACACAAGTAGGGCAAAGTTCTACAATGCGCACAGTGATGGTGTTGCTGTTTTTGCATCCAGCACCATAGCACGAAACTTGGCATTTCCGACCACAAGAGGCACCCCCTTTAAAGAGGCCCCTATTTGCAGCGACTATAAAATTTCCCGGCAAGAATTTGCTAGTGTCGTAGCCATAACACGCCGACGCTATATATAATTTTTTCATGAATTTACCAACATCAATCAATACATAGAAATATGCTAGACTAGGAGAATTATGTTGATTTTGTCAAAGTACTTACGGACGTAAGGGGCAACATAGAAGGTTGCACGGCCAGTGGTTGCATCACAAGTCCTTAGGAGACATATTGCTGCCAACAACATGGCTAATATAACAAATGTTGCTCTAGTCATCATTATATATGATTAATTTAGTTTAATGATGTAATGGGTAGTTATGCAATCAAGGTTGCCAATCTAGGTAATGATATATGTTATATGTGATATATGTCTTCAATGGCCCATCCTTATATAGGTCCTCATTCTACATGCCTGATTCGTGTGACCATTTGTATGGCGACTTAACTTAATATCCAGACATCATTTCATTGAATAATGAAAGGATTTTAATATGGAGAAGACGCATGAGCTCAATTTCTAAAGGCCTAGAGTCATGGGTTGCCTTAATGAATTTTTAAAACAAGAACTCGACATTTCAAATCATTGGAATTATGATCCTCCATAATGTGCTTTTTCAATGGAAATTTATGTTATTGAAAAAGAGTCCATGGCTAGAAATGTTGGACCACAAATATAATGTACAGGACATTAGACTAGATAGGCAAACACCTAGATAAATAAATACATCATAGGAAGCTCAAAGAGCCATATGCTAAGATGGGAGAGACATTAGAGTAGTTATTGATCTACTTTGAAATCAAGGTTTCTTTCAATAGACCCTTTTACCAATATGCTACATTGATTCCCATTGTCCCATTATTGAAAACCCTTGGAACCAATATTGATAACAAGTTCATTGACTCAACAAATATATTTGTTTGTCAAGTTTTAAGCTAATCAAATTGGCTAGAATCAGAGAATTGATTTGTTTTAATTTTTTTTTTCCAAAAAAAGATACTACATTAGTATTAGAAAACGTTGTAAGGCTCTATACATACAAGATATACCATAGATCCCTTTTTTTCTAAATCCTAACCATCGGCTTAAATAAATACTCTGGTGCAGAGTAAAACCACTCCACCTTATTAGGAAGCCGTCTATAAAATATGCTTATGTCCAAGATGGCATGAAACTCCAATCGATTAAGCTCCGCTTGTTGCGTATAATTACCTTTTATACTATCCAACAAACCTCTGAGATTATGCACAATCTCTATCCAAATCCCAAAATTTATACAATCTCTGAGAATTAAGAAGATAATTGGATCCAACTATGATTATGTGAAATCAATTAAATTTGTGAATATGGATTGAAATTTCAAGAATGTGAAGGCCTTTGTGCATTGGTAAAAGTAATGTTTTATTGGACGTGTGCAAGTAGCGAGCTCTTTTTTTCCCTTGGTGTTTTCATGACTTTGTCTGTCAAAATATGCAAACAATGTTAACTACAGGTATTGAAGCCATTCAAAATATATAAAAAGGAGATTTTCGATATTGAAGATACTTGTAAGTTGTAACATTACAATGCTCAAAGTATAGAGACGTGGATCATAAACTTGGAAGACTTGAAGTCCATTGTTTATCCCCAACATTAATCTCCATTTCATCTAGTAACACTAAATTGATAGTGGAATCCTTTGAGTTTCTAAGGTTAAAGATTCCAATTTAAATTATTGCTTTAACCCTAGAGTAATTAATTTTTTGAAAATGACCTTCATTTCATTTTAATCCATGTCATAGAATGTTTTGAGACAACAATGAATACAAGCTACCATAAAAAACCTAGTGAAGATTTGGTGGTTGCTTTGACCGATCACAACTCATACATCAATTTAATCTCCACTAAGCTCTATCATAAATAGAATGTTGGCCACTCAACACCAATTACGAGTCAAAGATTTGAGCAACATAAAAAATAATGACATGGTTGCCCAAATGTGAAGGTGACAATTATGGATGTGTCAATCCATGAAATTGATTGGTTGCCCAAATATGAAGTTGATTGATCACAACTCAGATATCAATTTAATCTCCACTAAGCTCTATCATAAATAGAATGTTGGCCACTCAACACCAATTACGAGTCAAAGATTTGCGGAACATAAAAAATAATGACATGGTTGCCCAAATGTGAAGGTGACAATTATGGATGTGTCAATCAATGAATTTTTATTATTTATTATTTTGCAAGAAAGATATACCTTAATATATTCCTTGAGAAATGAAAACTTCTTTGTTTGAGACTTAGCTTCCCATTTAGTGATCCTTGGCAAACAACTACTGAAATAGAAACAAGGATCTTGATAGAATAGTCATATATGCACAAATATTCACGTTCAAATCGAAGAAGTGTTGCTCTCAATTTGTCCAGAATAGATAGGTTCTATGCGGATTCTTTTTTTTGGGATCGTGGAGGATATGTGGGGATTGTATCTGGTACTTCGTTCTCCGATCATGCTCCCGTTTTGCTTAAATTTTGTATGGACAACCATAATTCTATTTCCCGACTGTATGTGCCAAGGTTTATTGTTGTGGATATGACTTTGCAACATTCATTTTTTTCATTTTCGAGAATGGTTGTTGGAGATTCTAATTGTCAAAAATTGCAGAATGCTCTTATTGCAGTCTCCAACTTCTTTGTACAACAAGCTAAGATAAAACAAAGTAATTACACTAGAGGTTTGTTGAATGCAAAGAGAGGTTTGTCTTCTCTTCAAATTTTGCAGGAAAAACAACCTCATTCTCAATATATCCATTCTAAATTGAAAAATGTTATGATGTTGATTTCTTCTTTGCAGCAAAAGTGTGCACAATTTTCATTTCAAACATCTGCAACAAGATGGTGTGCAAAAGGTGACACCATGTCAATATTTTTTTATAAATGTTATGCCTAAAAGAAATAAGATCCAGATTGTGCAGTTAAAAAGATCAGACGTTTATGTCGCAACGGATAGAGTTGAAATGAGGCATATTGTAGCCAATTATTATGTCTTTGTTATGAGCAATTATTCCGAATGATGTAGTCCTATAGATGCGTCAAAAAGTTTGGACTGCTACTTCAGTCAAGGTAACATATCGGATGTCACATCAACTTCTCCGTTCATTTGCCTCTTTTGAAATTTTGCAGGCTATCAAAGGTATTGGGACAGATGTCTGCCCAGGAGTAGATGGAATGGGGAGAGATTTTTTCCTTACGTACCGGGACTTGATTGCTGATGATTTACTTGCAGCATTTCAAGAAATGTTTAATACAAGTATTATTCCCCAAATGTGGAAAGAAAGCTTGGTTTGCCTCGTTCCGAAAGGTGAAGTGGCCACAATTGAGGTTAAGGGTTGGTGGCCCATTACTCTATTAAACACAACTTACAAAATATATGCCAAGTTGATGGCTTTGCGATTGCAACCCTTTCTTCTGGACATTGTGCATGCATCTCAGATGGGATTTTTTTTATTAAAAAGATACACCTTAGTAAATTACTTGAGAAATGTACATATAGAAAACAGAGGGAGACATTTCATCTCACCTCTATTGTAATACAAAACCTAATACCAACATCTGATGATACAGATGATATCACAATAGGAACAAATGGAACACCATCTACAAGCTATGCAATAAAAAAGGAGGAATGGAATAATTCCACTTCATACCAAGAGACGTATCTGAAAATATGTGAAGCCCTCGCCACCGTTTCTTAAAGTCCACTTGACGTTGCCTTTGAGCATCAGTTGTACCCTGCAAATCATCATATTGTCCACGTATGGTGTGGACAAATAACCACCAGAATTCAATAAGCATATTATTGAGGTGTATGTGAGCATTATTAAAAACAGCATCGCATCTCGTTTTCCATATTGTCCACAGCGCTAGTGACGTAACAGTACGCCAAATAACCAGATTTTCAGTTCTAAACCGAGGAATAACAGATGGAAATGAAGTGAGATAGATGTACCCATTGGAAAAGTAAAAAACATGAGAAGCATGCATACGTTCGTAATTCATAACATCTCCATGAAGGACACCCCATAATAACATCTCAGATGGGATTTATGTGGCAACGTAGTATCTTTGATAATGTTTTTTTGTTTTGGGAGTTAAAATGGATTGCAACAAAGACTAAAGAAGATCTTGCAGTTCTTTCATTAGATTTTGAGAAGGCACATGACAGAGTTAATTGGGACTTCATGGAGGGTTCATTTTTGAGACAAGGCTTTTTGGTCGAATGGATTAGGGTTGTAGTTGCTTTGTATCGTGAGGCTTTTAGTTCGGTCTTGGTAGCTGGTGGGCAAACTAGAAAATTTTCTATTTCGCGTTTTGTACGTTAAGGCTGTCCATTGGCCCCATCCTTGTTTTTGCTAGTAGTGGAACATTTTCAATGTATTTAAATTCTTCCCAAGTTTCTCTTAAGGGTTTGCATTTTGCCCTTAATGCAACAACAATTGCTAGATTCAGAATTTGCTTATGATACAACAATTTATGTCCAAGGTAATGATGATAATTTAAGAAAATTACAAGTAGCGATGGAGGAATTCTGCTTTGCCTCGGGGGCAAAGATAAATTGGCATAAATATCTTGGTTTTTGGGTATTGCCAAATCCGTTGCCTACTTGGATGCCTTCACAAGAATTCAAATGGGTTCCTAATGGAACCACTATTCGTTACTTGGGTTGCCAAGTAGGACTTCACGTTAATGCGGATGTGTTAGTTGCTCCTCTACATTTAAAGTTTAGGAGAAAATTGTTGCTCTGGGATTCAGTTGACATATCATTTGCAGGCCGTGTACTTGTAGCTAATCAAGTTCTTATTGCAACTATTTGGTATATTGCTTCTACTACGTTGTTTGCTGGCTCATGTATTTTGCAAGTCCAACGTCTTATTCACAATTACATTTGGGGAGAAAAAACAGGTAAGATTAAAAGGCCTAATGTAGCTTGGGCAATATTGATTGCTCTGAGACAAAATGATGGGTTGGGCTTGGTGGATTCGGAATCACAATGTAAGGCTTTGCTCTCTAAATTTGTGTCTAGAGCTATGTTGCCAATGCAAGGTATTTGGAGTCAACTAATGATGCATAGGTTGTCTACTATGTGTTCGACAATAGGTGGAGTTTGGCAACCCTCATTAAGGTGGGCATTTATTCAAAATTTTTATTTCTTTAAAACATCCTTGCCAGAAGATAGATTTTTCAATGGAATTCTCACAAGTTGGGCTGCTGTTAAGAAATTTCTGGTCCGAAAATGCCTTTGACAATGGATGATTTGTTGAGACAGCCTTTGACCTGGAATTTCCTCTTCTCGGATGCGAGAGGTTTTTTGCTTGGTAGTCGTCCTAGGCTAAATTGGGCTGGTTTGGATGCATCGGTTGCATGTAATGTTCTTTCATGGGGATGCCATGTTATGAATCGTCCTTTACAATCTTTATCGATGCATTCAGTTCGAGGAGGCACTGTTATGATTAATGATATGCAAGTGGCATTGGGACAATTTATGGCTTCATAGTCTCCCTCAAGTAATCAGATATGGTTTGGTTATTTTTCTCCTTTAAAAGTTATTTTAGGAGCTAAAGTAACTAATGCTATGGGTGGTGCTATGTACTTTAATGTTGATGATGATGGTAGGTTGTGGCATGTATACTCTGCATTAGATGCGTGGATGTCCGCCAACACTTTGGCTATTCAAATAGTCGCAAGATTGGGGAAAAAATGGTCTTTGGATCCACCCTTTCAAGAATGCTTGCTGTATTGCTCATTGTGGGTTTTTCAAAAAAAACCTCTTCAAAATTTAGATTGGGATCTAGTTGATTATCAATGGAAAAAGCTGAGTTTTGGTGGAAACGGTAAACATTTGGAGTTTTTCCAATATTCGGATAAGCTAGGTAGAAATTTATTGTTGCAATCAAAGTATAAATGCCCTATTGCCATGAAGCACTGGTCTGAGAATAATGTGTAGGAATTACAACTTGCAAAATTTTGGAAATGGTTGTGGAGCATGCAATTGCCGGAAAAAGTCATTTGCTTTCGATGGTTGTTGATTCATTATGCTCTTCTTGTTGGTGATTGGTTGAGACACCATCAACAATATGCTTGTGGATTGCATTGTGGCGCACCTATTGAATTGATTTTGCATGTATTTTGGTTATGTCCCAAGATCAAGAAATTTTGGAGTATGTTGTTTTTATTGTTGAGACAACACTACTCTCGTTCAATATTCTCTTGGGGTGCAGTATTGTGGGGTGTCCTTTATGGAGAGGTTATGAGGTATGAAAGTATGCACGCTTCTCATGTTTTTCGTTTTTCTTATGGACACCTCTCTCTCACCTCGTTTCCTTCTTCTATTTCAGGGTCAAAATTAAAAATGTAGTCATTTGGCGTACTATTACGTCATTGGCTCTTTGGATAATATGGAAAGCGAGATGTGATTCTGTTTTTAACAATGCCTATATACAACTCAACGCCATGCTTATCAAATTCTGGATGTTGTTTGTTCACACACTACATGGTCAATATGGTTCAGATGATGTGTTGTGGCTACGACAAGTGGCTTTTAAGAACCGATGGCAAGGAATATAGTTATTTTCAGAGACAACTGCTGGTCCAAAGTGGAATTATGTCATACCTTCTTTTATGTTGGATAGTGGATAGTAAGTATTGTTCTACTTGTTCATATATGACATCATCTATTTGATCATATGTACTAGCTTTTGTATCTTACAAAATGAAGTGAGATGAAATGTCTCCTTTTGTTTTTCCTATGTAGACTTTTCAAGTAATATACTAAGGTGCATCTTCCTTTAAAAAAAGAAAAAAAAGAAAAAAAGAAGTCAACGTGGGCAAAAGTCATTTCAATTTCTAACTACCTGACAAGTCATGACATAATAGGAAATATCCCATCATCATGGTTGTAATGGATGACAATAATTACAAGGAATCTACTTTCGCTAGTTATAGGGCCATGATATGATGAATTGTACTCCCTACAAGAGCACATTAGCGGCATAAGCCCCCAAAATTTCATATTCCATCGTAATGAATTGTACTCCCTATAATGGTGCATGGAACTTACGTCCCTAGCATGGTTTTGTACTATGAATAGATCCATTCTTCTGATGGTGCATGTAATTTGGATGTTGTTGGTGAAAGAGGAAAACATAGGGGTTGACTATAAGAGAGAATGTATATAAGATTCAAAATACTTTAGGAAAATTAATTTATAGGGATAATGGAAGAAGCCTCGTTCAATACCGTGATAGAACTAGAGGGTTCTATTTAATCAAACCTTCAAAGAGCATAGGTGTTTCTCATCAATGAATATGGGCAATGTTGTGGTATAACGTCAAAGTTAATACAAATTAGAAAACAATGGATAAGAAGGTGATGCCATTAGCAATTTCTTTGCCATGAGACAATTGGCACCAAATGATGTTTCGGTTCATCCATGCTTATCGAACCTAAGAGGTATTTGGCCTACCTTCATCAAGAAAAATCAAGGGAAGCTCCAAGTTGGTAGAGGTTTGTTTTTATCCAAATGGGAAGCATTTCTAGAAAGAGCTTTTCGAAGGATCCATAGAATGCTAGAAAAAAATCTTGAAGTAGAAAACTATGTAACTATGAACAAGATCAAGATATGAGAGGAAAATAATGCAATACACTATTTCACTAAAACTAACATCGATCCACAAAGAATCAATAGGAGGAGTTTCCCTTATATATATTGTGGTGGTCACATGGACCACACCTAGATTAGGCCCCTACCAAGCCCCATGCACCACACATAGACCACACCCAAATTAGGCCCCTACCAAGCCTCATGCACCACACCCAAACTAGGCCCCCACCAAGCCCCATAATTAGTAGAGCTAATTGGAGCGGGAGAACACCCTCCACGCTAAGAGAGAGTCTATAAAATGTAACTTGAGACATAATGAAAAGGGGGCTATTCTTGAGAGCATTTCACATCTTGGTGGAGAAGACGGGCCAAGCCACCCCAACTCACGACCCCAACAACGCCCGCCACGATGCAACACGACAACAACGACGGCAACGCAAACTCGATGAATCCGGAATTCCTACAACACAATCAAGGACACCAGCCCACATCGCCAATCGACCAACTGGTTCAAGCTCTGTCCAACATCATTTTACAAGTTAACCATACTAACCAAGCCATGTTGTCCTTTCTTTCAGCACGATCCGAGCCACAACAAAATCTCCCGGACTCTCGAGTTCGCCCAAAACCGTTCTCCGGCCTACCATCGGAAGACGTCCTCTCTTGGCTGGATCATTTCGAAATGGTGGCCAGTTACCACCAGTGGCCACACCCTTGGAAGGCAATGGAGATGAAGACACTCCTCGAGAATATCGCGGCAACATGGCTTGTACAACAACCCGAAGAGACACGCAACGACTGGGATCTGTTATGGGCAGCCATGATTCGGAATTTTGCTCATCAAGACTCCCGCCAGACGGCCCTACAACAACTTGAGTCAATTACCCAACAACCACGCGAACCCATCACCCAGTTCGCGGTTCGTTTTGTGCAGATCCTACGCCGGGCTGACGCCAACATGTCGGAGGATATGAAGTTGTTTTTTTTCTGGCCGCGTATACGACATGACCTCCGCCGCCGTGTACGCGATCAAGGGCCGACGACACTACACGAAGCCATCCTCACTGCCCAACGCATCGAAGCTGCAGACGCGCACGACATGCACACACCAGGTAATCTCAGTCATGATCATACAAACACTATACCAGCCGTCACTCCCATGGACATCGACATCCAGAACGCGCAATTACGTGCCAAGCGTGCATTGCCCGAACGAGACAGCCAGGGACACCCCAAATGTTTCTACTGCAACAACTATGGCCACATTCGGCGTCACTGCCGAAAGTGGCAGAATCACCAACAGAAGCAGAACGTCCAATTAGCTGACGCTGTCTCCCTCTCTGAGCTCCCGGAAAACTATTGCGCGGGGTGCCGCAGGGAGAGCCGCCCCCGCACGTCCACGTCTCCACGTCCTCAACTTCTCCCGTTTCTCCCACGATCGAGCCGCCCCCGCACGTCCACGCCTCCACTTCATCAACTTCGCCCGTTTGTACCACAATCGCCCGCCTCCAGCACACGACCCAAGAAGTTCTCCTCGACTCCGGCAGCAGCATCTCTTCCATCAGCGCAGATTTAGTCACCCAATTACAACTTCCCACGAGCCACACACCGCCCATTAAAATCCTCTTCGGCGACCAACAACGGGTGTACCACTCACATACGCAAGTCAGGTGCATGCTCACCATTAGTTCCGCCCAGATCCACCATAGTTTCTACGTCCTCCCGTGCCAGTTGTTCCCAATCACCTTGGGATGTGATTGGTTCCTCCATAGTCGAGCCTGTCTCGATTTCTCCGCACAACAGCTCATCCTCCCAAATCACATTCCGATCGCGCTCTTCACTACTCCGCGGGATACCACCCACATCAGCAACACACAGTACCTGATATCACCGGCGGAGCGCATCAACGACATCAGACGGCTCCTCGCCACCTTTCCCTCGTTGTCTACACCACCTGTAAAACCTCCCTCGGTCCGTTTTCCGATTCACCACACGATTCCTACAGGCAACGCCCGCCCCATCAACGCAGCTCCCCGACGTCGCTCGCCTCTCGACCACGAGCGCATCGACAACGCCGTCAAAACTATGCTCCAACAAGGGATTATCACACCTTCCAAGAGCGAGTGGATCTCGGAGCCACACATGGTAAAGAAAGGGGATGGTTCTTACCGCTTTTGTGTCGACTTCCGACAACTGAACCATGTCACCACCCATGACCGATACCCTCTCCCTCGTATCGATGACCTCCTCGACTAGCTTGGCAAATCAAAGTACTTCACCTCCCTCAATCTAGCCTCGGGATATTGGCAGATCCCGATGAATCCTCATGATGCCCACAAAACTGCATTCCGCACTAGGAAAGGCATTTTTCAGTTCACACGGATGCCCTTTGGCCTATCTGATGCGGGGAGCACATTCCAGCGAATGGCTAATGCCATCTTCGATGATCTCATCACCCGTCGTGTCGTCATCTTCTATCTAGACGATATTCTGGTACATACAAGCACTTGGGCAGAACACCTTCAAGTCCTTCGGGAGGTTCTAACTTGTGTTCAACGCTATCGATTGCAGCTGCAATGGAAGAAGTGCCGATGAGGTAGTACGTGCCTCCGCTTCCTTGGGTACGTCATCTCCTCCGACGGAATACAAATGGACCCGGAGAAGACAGAAGCAGTCCAAAAATTCCCATGCCCCACCACAGTCAAGCAGCTTCAACGCTTCCTCGGCCTCCTCACGTTCTCTCTTCGTTTCATCCCACGGCTAGCCGACCTGTCAGCCCCACTACGCGCGCTCCTACAAAAAGACGCACCCTTCCTGTGGACCGAAGCCTGCGAATCCAGCTTCCTACAGCTCAAGAGAACACTCCAAGCCTCTGACCTCCTGGCCCACCCTGATTTCACGAAGCCTTTCCATCTGCAGATGGATGCCTCCAATGTCGGCCTTGGTGCGGTCCTGCTCCAATCCGACGACAACGACCAACTCCGCCCGATTGCCTACATCAGTCGGTCACTTACCAAAGCCGAACAAAATTACTCGACAACTGAAAAAGAGTTCCTCGCCATCGTCTGGGCATTCCATCGTTTCCACCCATACCTTCACGGATCAAATACATCAGTCGAAACCGACCATCAGCCATTGCTCTCCCTCATAAAGAAGGCTCATCCACCCGACCGCTTACTTCGTTGGGTTTTGGCGCTACAGGATTACACATTCACTCTGCGCTATCGCCATGGTCCACAAAACATCGTCGCCGATGGATTATCCCGCATATCCTTTCAGGCGAACCAGATCACCTCCAACACAATCGATTTCCCCATATCCTCGTCCCAAATGGCCAACATGCAACAACATGACAAACAAATCCAAGATATCTGCCACCGCCTACGAGCTGAACCGACATCATCCCTCACCAAGCAATTCATGATCCAGGATAATGTCCTACTTTTTTGTCAAGTAGGCAAAGAACCCCGAGTCTACGTGCCTGAGCAACTACGCCAGTCTTACCTTCGTTTCTTCCACGATCACCCGTTGTCCGGCCACTTGGGTTTTCATAAGGTGCTCGACAAAATTCGTCGCAAATTCTATTGGCCTGGGCTACGCCACGAGGTCGCCTCCTACATCAAAGCATGCAACTTATGTCAGGCCATCAAATCACCTCAAGTGGCTCAAGGCCTCTTACATCCGATACAAGTTCAAGCTCCATTTGAAATCGTCGGATGGGACATTATGGGCCCCTTTCCCGAGTCACAAGGAGGGAACAAATTCATCCTCGTCATCACCGAGTACTTGACGCGTTGGGCTGAGACGGCCGCTATCCCAGATGCAAAGGCTATGACCATCGCCTCCAAACTATTGGAGAAAATCATCTTCCCCCACGGTTGCCCACTCCAAATCTTGTCCGATCGAGGACCCCAGTTCAACGGTGAGCTCCTACGCCTCGTTTCAACACAACTAGGAATCCAACAGTTATTCACGTCACCCTACCATCCGCAAACGAATGGGTTGACGGAGCGCCTCAATCGAACCTTAAAACAACAAATCTCAGCCTACATCGATCCGCTGCACTCAACCTGGGACCGAATCTTGCCCTTCGTTACGCATGCCTACAACACAACTGTGCAAGCCTCTACCCGCATTAGCCCATTTCGGGCCCTTTACGGAAGGGACCCGCGCTTACCCCCAGAAGTGGCAGTCCCGCAACCAACCACACGACTCCACGCTGACGCAGTGTCTTGGTGGTCCCACCTACAACAACTCCAGCCCCTCCTCCGCAAAGTCATCACGAGCAACCTGCACCAGGCACAACTACGCCAAAAACGACAACACGATATAGGCCGTGTCGACCATCAATACCATGTCGGTGACAAAGTCCTCGTCTACTTCCCCATCCGTCGCCGCGGTCTCAGCGAATCGCTCATGCACCGATGGATCGGTCCCTTCGAAGTTCAAAAGCAGATACGCGACACTACATACCTGCTCCGCCGCGCCTCCAACAACCGCTCTACCTTTGCTCACCAGTCTCGCATGAAGCCCTTCCATCAACTACCACCGCCCCCGCCCACACTCATGCCTACGCCCACGCCCGTGTCATCCCCCCGTCTGGAACCGTCGTCCACGCCTCGTCGCGCTTCGACTGCACAGTAACTTTTTTTTTACAAGGGGGAATTGTGGTGGTCACATGGACCACACCTAGATTAGGCCCCTACCAAGCCCCATGCACCACACATAGACCACACCCAAATTAGGCCCCTACCAAGCCTCATGCACCACACCCAAACTAGGCCCCCACCAAGCCCCATAATTAGTAGAGCTAATTGGAGCAGGAGAACACCCTCCACGCTAAGAGAGAGTCTATAAAATGTAACTTGAGACATAATGAAAAGGGGGCTATTCTTGAGAGCATTTCACATCTTGAGCATTTCACAATATATATATATATATATATATATATATATATATATATATATATTAATCTTAGGATTACATGTCCCACTCATGTAAATCCCCTTTACTATTATTGGAGGTTACTTGTGTCACTTCTACATGCAATATTCGCATGTAACCACTCTTTTACAATGAACTTTATATAAGAGCACTCAATCAATCTTAAATTTTATAGTAATTCTTAAATTTCACATTTATTCCATAAAACAAATAATATTTGTAATGATCACAATGATAGAATGTGTGACTCATTCCAATAAGTGTTTTTATATGTTGAAATATGGTGTGGTCTCTATCATTGAGGAGTGATGTCCCCCATTCCCTCAGTTAGCCCATTTTGGGGAAGGAGACCCCTTGGGACATGGTCCTAACCCTTGGAAGTGCAACACTCCAAGGTATGAATTGTGTTGGTCCCTTTCAGGAAACTTGATTCAAAACATTATATGTGAGTCCCATCTTGGTGAGTTGTTGTGGTGAACCATCATGGTGAGACACCTCCTATTGTGATGAACCATGATGTGGATTGCTCCCTTTTGTGCTGAGAAGCCTCCTATCATGATATCCCATTGTAGTGAGTTGTCATGCTAAATACAATCTATACCTACATTAAGATAGACATGTTTGCTTATAGATTTATGGAGCAATTTGATTTTTGAGGTTCCCAAAAACATTAAGAAAGTACACTCAATGCACCTTCTCTACCACCCAACCATAAAAATACTAATGACATGCTTGGGGTTTGGTTTAAAAATATATATTCAAATGAGAATTGCAGGGATAAACTAATATGTCCACCTTCGTCATACGTAGTGAGGACAATACAATACTTGAACTCAAGGCATCGACTAAAGATATTGATCTCCAGTTAGACCAACAATCAGAGGGAAACATCTTGAGGAAATTCTAGTTGAGATTGAATTCTTCCTAATGGAATGCAGAAGGTCTCATAATAGCTTGTTAGAATGCTTAGAAATGTTGATTGTGGAAATAGCCAATGTTCATGGACACTAAAGACACACGACCACCTTTAGGAATGCCATGACCATACCTAACAAATCTACTAGCCACGATGAACCACCAATAGGACCCACCCCATGAGGACTCCATCAATAACCCAAGCATAGAACACCCAAACCACAGTGACAATGGCCCAAAAGACTAGCATTCCTAATTCATTGGTAAATGCATACATGTGCTATTGACCTTAGTGAAATAAGAAAGGGGGCCACACCCTTTTATAGTAATATAAATTATAGTAGCAAATGAACTGAGCTAATCAAGCTTATATCCCGTCTAAGCGCACAATTGGTGTAAATCCCATCATTTGAAGGCCTCCACGCAAAACTCCTAGTTTGGGGTGTGGCCTCAATCTTATCATCACCTTTGGTGATCATTCAACTCTGGCCTTGGAACTCTCAATTTTGATGTACCTACACTTGCTACTTTGAAAGAAATCACAACCCATGACGTGAGGGTTCCTCCACTTACCCTTGTCTGTACTATTCTAATAACTCGAAACTCGTCACATGGGCTTTTCCAAGTGCAATCCTCAAAGGGCTTCTTGTTGAAGACGCACACAATTGAACAAGATGGGTGCTTAAAATTCTGACATTTGGCGAAGGTTGGTATAAAGGCAATGTGCAATGTTGGCTTCCCAAACATGTGCAAATCCATTTGAAGTGAAAATTGCCCAAACCTAATCCTAAGAGTGATGACATAGGTCAGTCAAATATTGTACCCATCCAAAACCTAATTGTATAGTACTCGGTCAAAGATTGTACATATTGAACATTTATAGCCATATGACATTACAATCCCAGAAGTAAAATATTAGAGATATCAAGGGGTATACCCACACATGAAAAAATATATGCCTTCCCATACATGGAGAAGGCATTGGAAAGGTTTCTTTTCTTCTTTTTTCAAGGCTAGTGAATTTGATTCTCCTCTCTAATTTCAATGACCTTTGTAAATAACTCTCAATTAAATGTTAAATATGCGTATTATGAAGTCAACTTAACGAAATGGAAAGAAAAATGTTGTGATTAATATAAAGGCATACAAGAAGCCAATGGGGAGCTCAAAACAATTGACTTTTTTATTGATAGAGAATCTCTAGATAATACTCCTAACATGAATACCCATGTATAGTATATACCCTTGAAGGAAAGAGTTATGCCATTAACTTTAGAAAAGAGTATATCACGAGAATTTGCGTTATTGACGCGACAAAAGGGTCATTTAAGCAATGTTCTTTGGGGTAGAGGTAAACTTATCAGTATTTTTTCTTTTCTTCCTTTAAAAACCAGTTGCCTTAATTTTTTTCTAATTGGTCGGTCTTAATTCAAAAGACTAACTTTGCGATCTCAAGTTTAGGAAGCATGAGCACACTTATCCACAATCTCAACTTTCGGAATGTGGCAATGATATTTTTTCGTCAAGTGTGAAGAGAGCAATACGAAAGCGATAATGATCAAACGAGTTGATTGATTGATTGATTGATCGATGCCATTCATCGAAAATTGCAGGCACACGGCATATATATGGAGTGCCATGTAAGCCGGAAATGCCTTATGTATGTATGGAGTAGGTGTGATTGGCAACCACAGGTAAACACTTTTGTCACAACTAGTTGAAACGTGAGGGGGAGGGTCGCCCTTGTCTCCTTCATGTAGCGACTTGTGTATTTATTGTTGTGGGATCAAAGGAAGCCATTTATATCATTGTTAGTTAAGAAGAGTCATGTATTGAGTGTGTATTTATTGTTGTGGGATCAAGTGAAGTCATATATATATATATATATATATCATTGTTAGATAAGGAAGAGTCACTAGAGGAGTGTAAAATCCGAGTGTCGAAGAAATCATGGATTGTGTGGTGGAACGCACACCTATCATGTTTCAAGTATTAAGTATCAAGCATGTATGTTATGTATTTACTATCTCTACTTGTGGGATCAAATGGAAGTCATATATCATTTTCATTGTTAGTTAAAGAGGAGTCATTCAAGAAGACAGGTGGGTGTGTGTGTGTGCGTGTGTTTGTAAACACTTATATGTATACATATATGCATACTATCGTTTTTCCTGCTTGCATTGCGAGCGAACGTTAAGCCTTGAAATGACCGTGGATATGGAGGACGAATGGGTGAAGGGAGCGGGCATCAACTTGATTGGAAGTATCGGCATTAACCTTGGCACGAATCTGCTCAAGCTCGCTCACAACCAGGTTCCCTCCCTCCCTCTCTCTCGCTCTCTGTTCTCTTTCTTCCATTCGCTGCATTCGTATTTCGAATCCATTCAATGTGCCGCAGAAATCCATGCCATATATATATATATATACGTTCGTATTTTCAGCGATCAGATCTTGTATATAAGCAAGGGAATGGTTCCATTGTTCCTCTCTAGCTCTCAATTAGATGGCAATGGAGTGCTTTGATGCCAAAGTACAATCTCAATCCATGGAATAAAGAGGGCAATCACGATCACATGAAGAATAAGACGCAGGAAAGAAACAAAGCATCAAGGATCTGCTTTGACTCCTAAAATTCTCGGATGTGAACGTGGATCTTGTGGCAACAACAATCATATAACAACTTTTTTTATCCACATTTTGCTGGCCCTTCTTGAATTCATGTTTGTTAAGTGAAAAAGGGTAGTTCTACCTGCTTTCTACATCCATCTTACATGATGATGTCAGAGGGTTCCTGAATGACAGCTTGAGATCCAAGAGGTTTAATTTGAAATCTATGAACAGATTAGGAAGATATTATGAATGTTGTGGAAGTTTAGTGAAGAATCCAAGAGGGTTCTTTTGTAGGAACTAGATCTGGCCTCTCGTGTCTATGAATTCATTTTAGTTTATATTTTTATGTCAAATGTCACTTCATGCGGTTTCGATTTCATTTACCACATGAATTTATATGCGTCTTATGATGTATATGAACAGATGAATATCATATTGGAAACTTTGTGGTTTTTACACGAAGAAACATTATGCTTTGGAAGTCATTATGTCTAACTATAAAGAAAAGGTTCATTGTTTCGGGACATGCCTATTCTATCTTTAGTGGAGGTATTAGGTTGGCTTCTGGCATGCCCTCATACTTAATTATGGTACCAAGAAAGTTATCCCAAAGTGCTGTCACATTGTTTAGGGCTAACTAAACCTAATATGGAAACTGTTTTCATGCAGAGAGAGCGAATGACATTTTCAGAGGCAGCCTCTGGGGTCAAAGGAGTTTCTCAGAAATCAATCATTTATTTCCAAGCGTGGTGGATAGGTTGAAAATATAGCTCTCCTATGATGAAACACTTACATATTACTTTCTCAAAGGTTTCACTCACACATCTTTGTATACTGATATTGTTGATTCAGGAATTATTATCTTTGCCCTTGGAAACATCCTCAATTTTGTATCTTTTGGATATGCAGCTCAGGTTCCTTTAATTAGAAGATACCAATTTTAGCTTTGTTGAGCAGCACTTTCTCTGCAGCTTACTCGTACATACTTTAAAGAGCATACTTAGGCATATTCATATAATTTCTTTCATTGCACTCAGGAAAAGCAGTATTTTCAGTTTTAATTTCGTGTTTGAGTCTCATTGATCTTTTAGAGATGTTAATACATCTCTCTGCATTCTGCAGTCTCTTCTTGCAGCACTTGGTTCAGTGCAGTTTGTTTCAAATGTTGGATTTGCCTATTTTGTGCTGAATGAGAAAGTGACTGGTCGGTAAGGAGTATGATGGCTTTCATTTGATGTTTTGATGCTCAAAATTAGCAATTTTTATATAACTGACAGATATGTGTTTGGTAATTTATAGTAATATAGTCGCAACTCTCTTCATAGTTATGGGGAATGTTTTTCTCGTTGCATTTGGAAATCATCAGTCAAAGGGTATACATAACATGTATCTTCATCAATTTAAAAAACAATTTACTAGACACTAGCAAGCAAAAGTTCTGATTTTCTCTTATTGATTAGTTTATACGCAGGAGGAGCTGTTATCAAACTATGGAAATCATGTTTATCTGATTTATTGTGCTTGTTTGCTGATTCTTGTTACAGTTAACCAGATGACATACAAGTTAGTTGACATAATTAAACCTTTATATTCATATTCAAGTATGTTTATTGTTGTTTAAATATTTAATATTGTAACTGTTTTGATTCATCTTTTTCTAAAGAAAGGGCCGCATTATAATGTCAAAATGTACGGATGGCATCTCAAGTAAGCATTGGCACACTTTACTACCTTTCTCCTATGCTATGGTGTCGGGAATAATTGGTTCACATTCTGTGCTTTTTGCAAAATCCCTGTAAGTATATTGTGACACAACCAACTTTTAAGCCAACCATTTTGTCTCCTAGTAAGGTAGTAATATAGATCCAAATATTCATATTCATAATAATATTATTATTACTTTTAGTAGTAGTAGTAGTTATAGCAATATGACTTTTGTGTATGGTGAACTTACACATTAGTATCATCAGGTCAGTATTGCTAAGGAAGACAATGAATGGTGACAATGAGCTAGATGGAGGGTTCACATATGCCATTCTTATCATGTTTATCTGCACTGCATCTTTCTGGGCAAGTATTATCACCTAAACATTATGACCAAGATATCCACACTTGTTGATTCTAAAACTGTAATCTTGTCTAATATAGATGACGAGATTGAATGATGGGCTGGCTTTATTTGATGCTATTATCATTGTTCCTATGTTCCAAATAGTTTGGACTTTCTTCTCCATATTCACTGGTTTTGTGTATTTTGCAGAATATCAGGTATTTTCTTCTATAACATCAAGTTCTTTCTAGCTTCTTCTTTTTTTCCATAAAAATATACTCCATTGGTATTAATAAAAAGCCAAAGGCAATATACAAATAGTACATAATACTGTTTCATCTGCACAAATACATACTATCAAAAAACTACATTGTTGCCAATAACACCTTTGCTAGCAGAGCACATATAAACCTTGAGAAAATTCCATTGCTACGTCGAGCTATAAGATCACATATAAACCTTGAGAAGGCCTCCACTTTAGCACGAATAAGTTCTTTCTAGCTTTCTATGTCGATAAATGTTATAAAAGGGATTCTAAACCATTGAGGAATTTCTTTAGGTTTTTGATAGCTTCAGGACGTCAATATTTGCACTTGGGATATTGACTCTCTTTCTGGGAATCCTCATGCTTGGTCCTGATGACACAGAAGGTATTCCTTCTTTTACGCCTTCAGACAATGCTGTATCTTTTTTTTTGTATATAGAAAAAACTCCCAAACCTCCATATGTACCAGAATGCCCCTGCTCTTAAAAGTAAAACAGAATACCTTCTTTTTTAAATCTTTACTACTACAAAGAGAACATCTGCCTTTAAATCTTTAAAAAACTGAGGAAATTCTTCAAATATCCAGAACATTATGGGTATTTTGGTGGTTTCCCTTTCCATTGACTAGTTCTAACATAATATTTTTGTGGAGATGTGTAGGTGCAAAGGCAAGCCCATGGGTAGATATGGAGGAGTCTTCAGCACTTCTAGAACGGTATTATGAAACTCTCTATTGAAGAATCTGCTTCAGTTACATCCAGTTATGAGAGTTTCTCAAGCATTTAGAGTGGAGGTTCCACAGGTCACAAGCAGCTTTGCCGGAGCTAGTTGGTTTACAGAGAAGCTCTCTGATGCAACAAATAACTCAGATGGCTGCAAGGATTGCAATAAAAGCAAAGGTTTCTTGATTAAAACTTTTTAATATAACAATTAAAAAATGAATGAACATATTGATGAGTTATATTTCAATTTCAATTTTTTTATTCTTCAATGATGTTGCAGACTACTTGCAATCTATCATTTGGGTTGGTGGACAATCAAGCAAATGTTTCTTCGGTTTTTGCCATGCCTATGATGGCATCCTCTCGAATGGCATGGAGGAATACAACCCCAAGCCATGCATTGTCTTCCAGCAATGTATTCTCATCATTTTAACACTTGGAACCATCTCACAACTACATGTTTGCTTGTGCTTGTCAAGCAGCTTTTCCATCCTTTGTACATCTCAACGCATAACAATGCAATTTGCAATATTCAAATATATGGCCATCAAAAAATTGATGAGGTCTTATGTATACCAAAATTATCATTTGTTTAAGAAAGAAAATTGAATAAACCTTGAAAACACATGTTACAATGTGCCATATCATATATGTGTTCTAGATAGCTGAGAGTCTTGATTAGGATTAACAGTAGTACAAGATGCTATGTTGGATATTCAATATATGCTAATGGTCTTTTGCACAATTAAGGTAAAAATTTGGTGTTCGTAAAAGTTATTAAATGCATATTTGGCACATTTACAACCCCTACATCCCTTCCACATCCTCTATGTGCCACTTGACAAACCTCAAACCCAAGTTGCATTTAAAAGTCTTGATTATACATGGAATTCTATGAGATAAAGAATGTATTGCAATTCGTTATATTCTTCATTGTTGTGTATGAGTAGGAATTGGCAATGGTCCAATTTTGGCTTAACCGGTTTAGGAGTTTTCTAACATAAAGCAAAGTGATCCCTAAATTGGTTGACGGTAGACCAGTTTGGCCCAAACTCATTAAGCTTTAGATTGCTTAAAATTGATGCAATTTTGGGGCTTTTCACAAGATCAAATCACGTTCAATTATAAAGAAGTTAGAACCCTAATTATAGGAATAAAAATCAATTATAAATCTATAATGAACCCCTAACCTTCATTTGGTTTTGCTATGGATTACAACAAGTTAATACAAATCGATTATAAATCTATCATGAACCCCTAACCTTGGTCATTTGGTTTTGCTAAGGATAACCACGTGAAAAAAGTCTGGTTGAGAAACAACCACAAAAAAGGCTTATATTTTAAGGGTTTCAAACTATGCACGTCGAGTTCACCTAACCATCTTAACTTATTTGAGTCACTTGGCAATGCTTAACGTGAACCAATACAAGCTCAAACTGGTTAAGGAAGTTGAAGCCTGAACCAAGCCAAGCCAAATTGCCAATCCATTTAAAAACAATTTAATGACTCGGTTCCATCTTGAGTCGTGTCGTTGTCAACTCCTACCTATGAGTAGTTCCTCCCATGGTAAATATGTCTTAGTTCAAATGTTTATGGGTTGCCTCCTATGCCTTGCCCAACTCTGGGTTTAGCTTGGGCAATAGAGGGTGGAAGTGGTTTTATTACATGAAGTATGTCCATCTTAACACCACATGTTACATTATTGGTAAGGTAACTCGTAGCATCAATACATCATCCACAATGTGCTCTAAATTGGCCCAAAGATGGGGCACACACAACTTCAAACATAACACCTCAAGTTACAACTTATTGCTCATCTTTAGAACATTGCATTGATTGCTTGGATGTTTTTTTGTTTTTTTTTCCAGGAAAGATACTCCTTGGTATTATAAGATCACAAGGAGCAGGTACAAAAGTTGGAGAAACAGACATAGCATCTTAATCCCATAGACCCACATCATATATATACAACAACCAAACAGATTTGTATAAGGCAAAAGTTGATTGTTTGGATGTTTATCAATGATCCTTCCAAAGATTCACCCACAAAAACCTTGTAATGAGATTTTTACAACATCATTAGCAAGTTCTTGCTAGCATCACTCTCATCAAAAGATTGCATCAAAGCATTCAATTAGTAGCAAAGGTTGATATCTACAAACTTCAAAGTCAACTTAACTTGATAACTCACACTTACTATAAATTCCTCATTGTAGATCAATAATTACAATTATTCATTCTCATCACAACGAAACTTCAAATGATTATGAGACTTACCAATTTAGGTCTAACTTTATTGACTTCATCAACGTATTGAATGTATCGTTTAAAACATCCAAGGCCATCACCAACATGTTTGTGAGTTAAACCTTCCATGACCTAGAAGGCGATTCTCCCTAGAGGAAGTTGGCCATGATGTGGGGTTTATATATCCTCATCATATATCCTAAACTACATGATGACAAATGTGGCTCATCCTCCATCACATCTCCTTCGTATGTTTGACATCTCTAGCCCCTTTGGGTGCTAAATTTTGTCTCCGAATAAACTAAGTAGTCTTCTAGAACACTCAAAGTCTGAGGAAAATTTTGATATGCTCGTTGGTTCTTTATGGAAACTAGGTTTTTTAACTCGATCAATTAAAAGGTCATCTCGATACCCCCAAGGTTTTATTGCAAACAAATTAAAGGTTCTTTAGGTCAACATAAAGTTTGAGAACATTTTTTGGCTCATGAAAATGTTTTTTTGTGGTTTGGCCAACCGATTTTGATATGGACAAAAGGTGGTGGTAGGTCTTCCTTACCCATTGTCTCATAACCCTCATTTTGGGCAAATAGTCTTTCACATCTATGCCTTCTTGATGTGTATGGCAAACTTTTCCAAGCCAATAGTGACCATGTCATTTGATCAACATGCCAACCATTGCACTGATGAACATGTCTTTCTTCGTCCTATCCAATTTGGCTTATCTGAACTTGTCTTCTCTAGCATCACTACCTTGACTAATCTCTTGTTAATTTAGTTATCCCATCCCGACCCCTTGAATAATCACATTAATGATTATATACTTCCCATTTATGTATTTCTAAAAATTATCCATTAATCTACCCTTATATTATTATGGTAATGATGAACCAATGAGAAATAGCAACTTGTGAGACATATTTTGTATAATGAAGGCATACTTCCACATTTTGTTTTAGCATGTTATGTCTTACTTAATTTGCGCCCATATGTGAAGTTTTTTAGCGAACATTACGTCAAGTTAGCCACAAATGCTCTCTCTCTCTCACTCTCTCACTCACTCACACACAGTTAGAGCACAACAAAAAGGAAACACAAAGGAATGTGAGACAAGAGATGTCAAGATATTGAGGGAAAAAGAATGATTTGTATTTGTGATTCCGTAACTAGTGTTGTTGACATCGATTAGGATCAACATGAACAACCATATTTATACATGTTCTTGAGCATATGTGCATGTATGCTCCAGAAGTCTCTAGAACTTTCCAAAGATTTCTAGAATGCATGGTCCGGAATTATATGTGAAGATGCATTGGTTATGACCTTAATTATAAGATAAGAGGTCAAAGGTTCAATCTTTGTTTCTTTTGCAAATTTTGCTTTATGGAGAAGAGGTGCGGGGACGCACTATCCCTCTTCGTGCATGGAATGATATTGAGAAGATTCAACGATGTTTTAAAGGAAATAACTTGGAGTTAAATCCACCATCTCCTATTACGTTATGTTCTTAGAAACAAGTGTTTGGCTCATAGAGATATTGGCACTAAGGAGAGTAGATACATTACAAAAGTCAAGAATATTGCCAAATAATATATTACCACATCTTGTTTTGAATGTTGGATGTAATTTATAAAAGAACCACAATAGCAAAATTCTCTCATCTGGTTGAGTAGCTAACATCAAAAAATTGTTCAAAAGATGTGGTGGAGGGCCTCTTAGAGCAATGTAATGAAATATGTAGTTATTGAATAAATGCCAATGGTACCGTTAAGGAGACGTGGGAAGATGCTAAAAAGACAAATTTAGAATATTACATTGCAAACTTCAATCTTAACTATTGAACTCAATATAAGGCTAGAATGCCAATTGATCGTATTCAACCTTATCTCATTACTAAAATAAGTATTAACTTTCGTAGAGCCTTGACACTCCTTTGTATTGGATCACACAAGCTCGGTATCGAAATTGCATTATGGCATCAAAATCCATCAATATAAAAAGAATGTAAGGCACATAATGCAAATCTTTATTCGGAGGTTCGATCTTTGCTTGTGTACTTACTACTTCGGGTTCCCTTGTGTCAATAGTGGCCTCTCTACGGACATTAAAAAGCATCGTGTCATACTCTCTCTCTCTTTTTATCGTAATTACCTTACCCTAATGGTAAGTTGTTAGCACTACAAGCACTGTGTTGTGGGTTTGAAACCCAACTTCCTCACCTCTCTATTATATACTTCCTATATATCTCTTAATTAACAACAAGCACTGTGTTGTGGGTTTGCAACCCAACTTCCTCACCTCTCTATTATATACTTCCTATATATCTCTTAATTCACTAGATGCCATTGTGGAATGTAGGGGTTGAACCCATGACCGCCTGGTCTCCATTGGGCAACCTTACCAATTAAGCTACATCCATTTGGGAAAATCATATTCTCTCTCTCTCTCTCTCTCTCTCTCTCTCTCTCTCTCTATTATATATATATATATGGTGAAAACACACAAAGGTGCCACATGAGTACCTCACCCGCCTCTCTAGGAATACCCCTTTGTAGGAAGGAGACACATATCACGAACGCATGTATACTCTGGTCCCATAGGTCAAAATTGACCTCTTAATGGATGATAAAATTCTAATTCTAATACGCACATAGACAATTCATAGATGGATTAAAATCTAGAGCGATAGGCAGGAAGTTTAGCATGCTGTCACATGCCAAAGGCGAGAAACAATGTATCCCTTGGTGCCTTACCATTCCTACACCTCACATGTCCAATCCCCATGATAGATGATAGATCACTCATGTTCCCCTCTCCTTACACATACATACATACATACATACATACATAGCCATGTGATTGTTTCTGGACATCCTGCTATCCCTGTCTCTGTGCGTGCGTATATTACAAGCCCTTGATTCCAGGTAGCCTGACTCAACTGATTTAGATCGCAGGTTTTGAGGACCCAGAGATGCACTTATATGTTTGATGAAGAATATAATGCTGACTGGGCTCTGGTTGCGCCATCGTCTTCATCGTTATGAGAATAGATGAGTCAGCGTTAAATCCTTAGAATTAGAAGAAGGTGGAGATTGGAGATGGCAGAAAAACGTGTACTTGGCGCTTGAATTAATGTGCGTTTGTAATTTGTTGGACAGAGATGTATCAGCTGATGAGTAGCTCCCAGCTATTCAGTGGATCATCAGTTGATGATGGAGTAGGAGTGCAACCCCAGCTCCTACTCCCAAAACCCAATATGAATGTGGCAGAACTGTCAAGTGTCCTCGAGAGGTGCATAAAGGTGGGCGATGGTGCAGATGCATCGATGATGCATGCACACATCTGCAACCATGGATTGGAAGGGCATCATTTACTAGGAAATCAGATTGTGTCCATGTTGGTGAACGTAGGGAACATGAAGGATGCACACTATGTCTTTGATAAGCTGACTCACAGAAAAGAACGTTCTTGGAACTCTCTTATTTCAGGGTATGTTGGATGTGGGGAACCAGGATTGGCACTTTCCCTGTATGAGAAAATGAAAGCCGAAGATGATTCATTGTATCCCAGCCCTCATTCATCTGCTGCACTATTGAAAGCATGTGCCCAATTGAAAGACGTGCAACGGGGTTCCAGAATACATGCTGATGTTGAAAAGAAAGGTTTGCTACAAAGATATGTGGTGGTTGGCAATGCAGTGATCAACATGTATACTAAATGTCACTTACTTGAAAAAGCACTTGAAGTATTTGAGACGCTTCCAGTTCAGAATGTGGTCTCATGGAATACATTGATCACAGGGTATGTAAAGCATGGGTTTGATGAAGAAGCCCTAACATGTTTCAGTCTAATGCAGCGTAAGGGTGTCTCACCTAATTCTGTCACCTTCATCTGCAGCTTGAAAGCATGTGGAAACATGGGGGAGATGGAAAAAGCCCAACACATACATGGGGAAATTGCTAGGATAGGATTGTTAGAGACAGATGTGTTTGTTGGCACAGCCTTGGTTGATATGTACGTAAAAGCGGGTTTCCTTGCTAAAGCACAAGAGGTATTTGACAAACTTCCAGCGCCAAATGTTGTTTCATGGAATGCATTGATAGGAGGATATGCCGAATATGGACATGGGGATAAAGCAATTCACTTGTTTGAAAAGATGCAACTCAAGAGCGTCTCTCCAGATGCAGTGACTTTCATTTGCACCTTGAAAGCTTGTGGTAGCATTGGAGCTATAGCTAAGGGTGAAGAGATACATGCTCAAGTTTCCAAAAGAGGTCTCTTAAAAAAAGACTACATTGTTGGTGGTGCCTTAGTCAACATGTATGCTAAATGCGGTCTATTCACCCAAGCACGTGAAGTGCTGGATATGCTTCCTAGGCGAGATGTGGTCTCCTGGACAGCATTAATCTCAGGATATGCTGACCAGGGGCATGGTGGAGAGGCGTTGAACTGTTTCCAAGAGATGCAAGTTGAGGGTGTCTTACCGAATAATATAACGCTTGTTTCCAGCTTGAAAGCTTGTGGGAGCATTGGAGCCGCAGACAAAGGCAAAGAAATACATGCTGAAATAATCAGAAAGGGATTGCTGAAAAGGGATCCTACACTTGGGAGTGCTTTAGTTGACATGTATGTGAAGTGCGGCTTGTGTTTGCAAGCACAACAAGTTTTCGACGAGATTTCAGCCCGAAATGTCATCTCATGGAACACCTTAATTACTGGTTATGTCCAATACGGGATGGCTAATTCAGTGTTAAACTGTTATGAACAAATGCTGTCAGAGGGCATTTTTCCTGATGATGTCACCTTTCTTTGCTGTCTAAAAGCATGTGCCAGCTTGGGTGACATAGACAAAGGACAGAAGGTACATGTTCAGATTGCAAGGAAAGGATTTCTGGATGATTATCCTGCTACCGGCAATGCATTGGTTGATATGTATGCAAAATGTGGCCTTCTTGAACAAGCACGTGAAGTATTTGATGAGCTTCCAACTCGGGACATTGTATCATGGAATGCATTGGTTGCAGGGTATGCACAACATGAGTATGGTGAGGAAGCACTGCAATGTGTTGAGGAGATGCAAATGGTAGGCATCTGTCCAGATGTTATCACACTTGTTTGCAGCTTGAAGGCGTGTGGAAGCATAGGAGCAAGCATGAAAGGTCAGGAGATTCACATTGCGATGGAATTGTTGGAAAGAGATCCAGTTTTGGGAAATGCTTTGATTGATATGTATGCAAAATGTGGCTCCCTTGATAAAGCAGAACAAGTGTTTCACAAACTGCTAGTTCAAGATCTTGTCTCATGGACATCACTCATTGCAGGTTATGCTCAGCAAGGGGAGAGCAGAAATGTTTTTCGTACCTTTGACAAAATGATTAGAGATGGCATTAAGCCAAATGTGGTCACGTTTATAAATGTCCTGAATGCATGCAGTCATTCAGGCTTGGTTGCCGAGGGACAGGCATGCCTTGAGGTCATGAGCAGAGATTATGGCATTACTTCAACATCTGAGCATCACACTTGCATGGTTGATCTTCTGTGCCGTGCAGGACAAGTAGAGGAGGCCGTGAGAGTGATTGAAGAGATGAAATTTCTTCTTCTGCTCCCTGATGTAGTGATTTGGCATACAGTATTGGGTGCATGTCAGAAGTGGCAGGCCAATGTGGAGATAGCAAGACATGCATTTGAGCATGCTCTTCACCTTGATCACTGCAATTCAGCAACCTATGTCTCCATGTCGAACATATATGTTGCTGATTGAGGGAATGCCATACATGATAATTATGCCAAAAACTCGGGTAGTGAGGTCCAAAAGGCATAGGAATTTCAGCACATTGACCATTGTATCACGTGCAGTTTCTCCTAGTTCACCTGGGGCAAGTTACTTTGCAATTTTGATCTGCTCTGTCCTGCCCACCTCACTCAGTGAACAAACCACAATCATCTAAAATGTATATCAGCATAAACATTACACTACACTGCTGATGGTAATGCTTGTGATTTTTTGATAGAGCCATCCATACCACTATAAAGCTAGATTGGCCCATTGCCATTACATTTGGAGAGTTGAATGTAATTGCTACAATGCATGTCAAGACACATTTTTTGTTGTGGATAAACTTTCTGTTATGAAATTTGATGTAGTCTTGGAAAAAGTTTTTGGAAATAAGATTATTCTGATTTACAAGTTGTAGAGGAAGAGCATATTTGCATTGGTTATGAGAATTTGGATGCTAGAATTATTCCGTTAATCAACACAAAAGTCTTGGGAAACAAGTGCAATAGGATGCTAGTTGACTTGGACTACGATATACAAGTTACATGCATGCAAACCCTATTTTCACAAAGTTTACAACAAATGGGAACAAATTTGGGATATTCAACTGTGTGAGGATGGACCAATTTGAAACTCTGCACAGAGGTAATGAGTGCAGAACCAGGTGAAAGTATGCCCCAGGTGAAAGTATTGCTAACATGTTTATCGATGAGAGATGATCTCAAGGCAACGGGCTGCTCAGGAGTTGCTGCCCAATATATTAACTGGTGATTGATTCATTGCACACTGTCCCCCACCATTCACATCAGCGATTTGTGCAAACTCTCAGCAGGTGTTGTGGAATTCGTCAGGTATGATGATTTGTAGGGACGACTGGAGATATCTACCTGGATGTATGTGTGTGTGCCCAGGGAAGGGAAGTTAAACTCTGCAGAGGGATATGTCAAGCAGCTGCTAGCCCTTGTTGCCCTTGAAGTTTTCAAATTTAGGCAGGATGATTGTGGGGACAACTGCAGGTATCTGCCGGACATATGCATGTGTGCCGGAGGGAAAGAAGTGAAGCACCACATGGATGTCATCTTCACTGTTGTTCATCTTTGAACACGTGCTCAATCACAAGATTGTTGGAACATTCAAAGCCTTCCAAGAAGTGCCTAAGCAGATCGATGTGAATGCTTCAATGCCCGATCCTGAGGTAGAGAAGTCTAACCCCGGTCGGGTGGAGCTGTGCTCCATGTTCAATATTTTTTTGATCACTGTCAACTTGGTTTCCTAGGTCGTAATGTAATGCACCACACCCCTCACCAAGAAAAAAAGAGGGGATGCCTCTGACCAACCGAAATCTCATTGGGCCAGAACCAGTGTGTTTATTGTGTATGTGTGCTCTTCTCTAGAGCAAATGTGTGTTGTGGATATGAGCGCTCTTTGCTAGAGCAAGCACGTGCAATGCCTTGTATGCATACGTTCTTTCGGAGCAAATGGTGGAGAATGTTGGGTGCACTTTGCTAGGGCACACGCAAGATATTTTATGGTTGTGTAGGGTGTCCAACCAGATTCAATGGAATTGTGTTTGAAGTTATGGGTGATGGAACAATGAACAAAGAACTTTGAAAAAAAGATTTTGATTAGGAGCTTTGACGAGGTGACTTTGGGCAAGGAATTTTGATGAAGCAAGGTGATAGAATAACTTCTATAAAGCGACTTTGATAAGGAACTTTGATGGATGATAGAACAATGACCGAAGAAGAACTTTGACAAAATGATTTTGATTAGGAGCTTTGACGAAGTGACTTTGGGTAAGGAACTTTGATGAAGCGAGGTGATAGAATAACTTCTACAAAGCGATTTTGATAAGGAACTTTGATGAAGTGACTTTGGTGAGTTGAGTTTGGTGATGATCGAAGTTTGGGTGTTGCGTGAGACCTGTTGAGGGATGACATGAGGAAGGTAGGGTAAGGGTGTGATGACGAATCATACAGTTTTAGTAGGGAGAGCAAGTGCAATGAGGATGGGGAAGACAAAGTGTGACCAAGGGATGTTGAATGAAGTGGGAGAGAACAACAAAAACAATTTGAAAAATATGTAAGTAAAAAGAAAAGGATTATATAAAGAGATAAAGAAATAATAATAATAATATCGTATAAAAAATGAGTATGAAAATAAAATCACAAAACAAAATAAAATATAAGTGCCACTACTTAGATGTGACAATGATGTGGTAGGTACAACATGTCATTTAAAAGTTTTTTAAGTTTCATGTGACAATATTAGTGATTGTAGTCACAATGTAGGAAACTTCACCCATGCATGAACTTCAACGTCTTCCTAAATCTCCTAGAAGAAAACATAAGGTCATACACCTTTTCTTGAGGTCTCTAACTTTGATCTTGTTGTCCTCCAAGCTTTTAATGAGTTTTCTTCATAAGAAGGTCTTGGAAAGTGGAGGTTGGACTTGATCGATCTTTCAAGGTTTTGTAAACCTTAAGGTAAGTGGAGGCCGGCTCTTGCATTGCAACTTGTAGATTAGAGACTAAGTGCTCCACTTGCATAATTTCTTATTGCCCATAATCAAGTGGAAGAGTGAGCTAATTGGATACCTTAATAGGATGTTTGGATGGCATGTAACGTTTGATCCCAATTGGACATAGATGATATTACTATTTTTGTCTAGATGGTATAGAGAATCTTGTTAGAACTTTGGGCTTGGTCATTGCACCAAATGTAGTAGTATAATTTACAATATTTGACCAAACTTTTTGAGCGAGTGCGTACTTCATTTGAAATGCACATACTATGCACACGTTTAGTCCTAATTTATTAATCTTGAGATGATAGTTCTTGATGACCAAAAGACATGTACTAAATTAAAGGTGATATCAATGGAGAACTATAACATCTTGTATGGTTGAACATTCAATAGAAACAAAAACACCAAAAAATATATATGATTGGTTGCATAAAAACTATACCATAAAGTTGAAATTTTTGTCTTGTTGGAGCCTAATCCTTTTCCAAGCAAAATAGGTGCAGCATTTTACAATAGGTGAAAATAAATGAAGGAAAAATGAAAAGATGTGTTCAAGTAGCAAGTTGTGCATTAACTATATACCTTAGTGTGTGTTTGGTTGTGTAATATATCTTAGTTTTGTATGTTTCCCCCACATGATGGGTGGCATCAAACAAAGATGGGAAGTAGTTATCATATCAAGGAGTGTTTTTGTGTGGAAAGATCATGGAAGGAAACTAACATATTGTCCTATCTTAATGTGTGTTTGTTTATGTAATGCATGCTACTTTTGTATTATTTCCCCATGTGTTTTGGTGTGGAACAAATGTGAAATGAAATTAGCACACATTACAATATATACGTGCTAGTTTCATTTCACAATCTTTCCACATCAAAGCTCTCCTTTCCAAAAATATTGTGTCCTCGATGTCCTACATTTTAGAGACGTCGATCATGTCAAGCTGATCACGTGGGGAAACAATAAAAAACTACCATGTCCTAATGTGGGTTTATTTATACCATTTTGTATTGCTTCCCCACGTGATCAACTTTACATGGACAAAGACTCTAAATTGTACTTGGGGAATTGATTAGGAAATCAAGGATACATTAGTATTTGGAAAGGAGCATTTTGGAGTGGAATGATTGTGAAATGAAACGAATGCATGTTTTTGTTGCATGATAACTTCTAATCATTGTGCATGTATGCAAGAATAGGCCCACAATTTGGTAAAGTCATCATAGTTAATGCCAAAATTTTCTCCTTTGTTAAAACTATATATTAAGGAAAGACTATTTGATCAATCCAACAAGTCGTGAATATAGAATTCATATTCAACAAAGTATACATGAACCAAGAATTGCGTGTTTGTCCCTTCTTGCATTCATGAATTTCATGTGTCCTTTTTGGACGACTTTCTAGACCGATTGTTTTGGATTCAAACCACAAATGTGGCATGGTAACCAGAAAAATAAAAGTGATCATCAAAGTTTTGTATAATGTGTCAACATATATGTTGGAAAATTTATTGCTTATTCATGTGAATGTGAGGACTTCATATCTAAAGGCTTTTTAAAGGACATTTCCCTCGTATTCCCATGTACTAGTAAATGAGTATGTAAATGTAAAATTCCTTTGACAACTATCCACGAGGGCTTGTAGAGATACGATCACTCTAATCAACACATTGACATATTGAGCTATATTCTTGTTGTCACTTTAAGACATCATAGACTCTAAATTTGTGACCAAAAACCACAGGCCCGATCAAAATTCATTGATAGAAAATGCAAAAAAAAGTTACGTTTGACAATGTTTTTGATGGAATCTCAATCATGATGATAAAGTTGTTGTGAATCGTGATGAGTTGAATTACATCAAAAGACAATAAATTATGTTGATAATCCTATAAAAATGTCATACATAACAGAAGTATATGCACCGATTAAAGCAAATACTTGATGGCCTTGCATTTGTCAAGTCGAATAACATATTATGAGGAAGATAGAATTCATATATGCTTGCATAGGAAATTTTGCAACTCTTGCGTGACTAATATAACTTTGTGATGATTAGGAAACCTCATTTATGGGCTATATATCATCCAACAATGTCCATGCATGTGCAACTGTGGATTTGAGTCATGGGCAACGGAGACATGTTGTGAGGAAATTAGTTGTTATTTATGTAGATGGTTACCTTCAAACAAACATTACTACACATGTTTGGTGTACAACTACTTATGACAGTAAATGCAAACATGCCAACTGTGTGTGAAAGATCATATAAGAGACACCTTCCCTTTTTCAACTTTAACATTTCCTTTCTTGAAAAATGTGAAATGCAATAGCTACATTAGGAAAGCAAGGAGAATCATATGGTTGATAAAATGTTTCTTACTATGGATTATCCCTAGTTATTTTTATTCTCTTTCTATAAGCATGACTTATAGAGACCATGACAGAGTAACCTTTGACTTCATTAGAAGAGAGACTAAAATACATGTAGATTGCTTGTTTTCTACGACATCACAAACTCGATTTCATATTAAGTAGCAACATATCATGTTATATTTACCTTGCTTTTTAGTGGAAAACAAATGGCATGGTTTAAACTTTTCCGCCTTAAAAGAGGCAAAAATATCACATGATACATTGGTATTTAGTGAGAAGTTGGGCTTGTGATGTTGTAGAAAAAATCACATCATACCTTTTTTCTTCACTTGGTAGGGATTAGACTTTTTCTCAACTTAAATAGTGATAATATAGGTCGGAGTGTGACACCAAGTGTGGATCTTAGTTTTCCACAGTATTTGGGATTGGAAAAGGGGATACAAAAGGATTTATCAATGTTAAATAAACTACTACAAGCGAGTATGAATAAAAATCCTAGGCTCAAATTACTCACTCACCCATTGTACATTAACAACTTTATGTAATCTTCTCACATCGTGCGGTTCCAATTTTCCCTCTAAGATTAGTGAGCATGTCGATCTATTGCGCCATCAACCTACACTTTCACACATATCATCATTTTA
Source organism: Azolla caroliniana (assembly GCF_043228905.1). Lineage (NCBI taxonomy): Eukaryota > Viridiplantae > Streptophyta > Polypodiopsida > Salviniales > Salviniaceae > Azolla > Azolla caroliniana. The sequence goes on along the minus strand of NW_028230446.1, from coordinate 16,132,276 downwards.
AATAATAAAAACAATAGAAAGGCACAAGTTTTGATTAGGATTGTCAAGTCACACATATATATTCTTGAAAACGGTGCAATCAAAGTTTGGCATATGGACACTATGAACTCTTTTAAAAAAATCCACACGATCGATGAGTCGAGAGGTGAAACATGTTTTCAAATGAAAACCTCTGTAGAAAAATGATAATCGGGAAGTGTACAACAAACAAATATCCGTAGATGCCATCATGCTTATGCCAGACAAAGGTGTGGCTTCTCTTTATGTTTTTCTATACATCGAACGTGTTATGAGCTTATTGACTCGAGAACCAATAGGCCAAAGGTCGACAAATTGATGAGTGGACAAAAAACACACTGAATTGCTCATGGAATTCTTGAACTATAGGCTTTGTTGATATCGACTAGTTGTATTATCCGATTACTGCTAAGAAGCTACTTAAGGGTCGAGGTGATGTTAGTAGTCTCGAGCCACGATACTTAGTGTTAGTCATCCTCGGAGTTTGAATCGGGGCGGGGATGGATTTAGAAGCATGGGCCAATGATCAATCAATATGTACATATATGTACATGCATGTTCTGCTTCTTTCTGTACATGGCTTTTCCATGTTCATGATTGAAAGAAAACATGGTGATCATGATGATGATCATGGTGATGGGGGCTTGAAAAAGGGGAGGGAAAATTTTGGCCAAAATTAATGCAAGGAAAGATGGGCAAATCTCTCTCGATTCCTTCCTCTCTGCTCTCTTTTCTCCTACAGGGAGAGTGACAAAAAGAAAACACACACACACACACACACACACACACACACACAGAGTCCACACAATTTTGAAGGCCCCCCTCTGTCACGGCCTTTTTGTTCTCCTCTGCTTTTTTTTGCTTTCTTTTTCTCGATTATTACTATTGCCATTCTTCTTCATCAAAGAAGTGCCTTTTGGAGGTGCCCCAATGCATATAGCTGTTCTTCTTCAAAAAACAGAGCAAATGTATTGAGTTTCGGTTCGAATTAAGGTCTTCTCTTTAAGCACCCACAGTGAGAAAAGTTTGGGGGGGTTCCCTGTAGAACCCACTAAGCAAAATATTGAAAGAAGCTGAGCTAATATGAAGACTTTGGTTCTTTAAAAAGGGAATTGGACCCATTTCTACAAGACCAAGAACACACCACAAGAAGAAGATTTGTGCATAATCGTCATCACACATTTATCTGAATTTTTGTGAAAGTAAAAATTCTATTATCTCTTGACAAGGTAATGGCAAGTAGACCATCGAATATATCTAGAAGGAGATCAAACATGACAGGGTGTATGGGGGGCTTTGTTCATCTGTTTGACTTCAATCAAGCTTTAGCTGGAAGGAAGCTTTTAACTAACAACAAGTATGGATCAGAAGGTAACAAACCGTTTTTGTTGTGTTATGATTTATTTTTGTTTTTCTGTATCTTTCACCTTCATAAGCATGCTAACCCCCTAGAATACGTGCTTTGGTTGTAATAGTGTCATTGTGATATACACTCTCTGGATTATAAGATGGCATGCATAAATTGATTAGTTTTACCTAACATGTTTTCACCGCCACAGCAATGATTTCTGTTTTCAGCTGAGTTCATTATTAGTTAACCATAAGTTTGCTAGGAAAAATCAGTAATCACTATTTACCCATCTACGCATCTATTTTCTCTAGAACCATTAGAACACAAATACTACCATGGACTCGAATGAACTCTCATCTATTACTTGGAATATCTTAAGCAATAAACTTACTTCAAAGAAGAATGTATGGACATGCAGGATTGGACACTTCGAACAAATCGTCAGATGATGGCATGGCAGAGAAAGCCAAAATCAGCAGTAGACGAGAAGTTCATGCAAGTTTCTCTTATCTTAACCTGACATATACATACATACATACATCTTTACACAGACTCTGTATATGTGCATGTGGGTACATGCATATAAACATGTCTGCATATACATACATGCATACACAGCTGCATGAACACATGCGTTCATGCATGTGTGCATATATACATACATGCACTATATATGTGCTACATTTTCTTCATTGTTTTGTTTTCCCGAATCATGTTAAGATGTGGCATTGGACTGCAGAATGGGAATAGTCCATCCTTTTCCAAGCGGCCTAATGAGGCTCCAATCAAAGCTCTAATAGCTGAAGAGCTCTCTAAGGAACCCAGTGCATTCAAGAACAGAGCTCCAAACGTAGTGGCAAGATTGATGGGAATAGATGCAATACCAAATGACATAAAAAATAAGCACAAGATGGAGAAAGGGGGAAAGTTTGTACCAAAGCAACCATCGGAAGAGCTCCCAAACACTAAAAGAGGCGTGTATTGTTTTCCGGAAAATATGAACAATGTTGTATCCCCACATAATCGGAGTTTTTCCAAGATCTCTCTTGCCCAAAGGCTCAATGAGGGAGGGCACACGATATGCTTAGACACAGAAAGAGGTCCAAATGAACATGAAGAACTTTATACTTCGAAAGTCTGGGAACTGGAAAATTCTGTACAAATGCAAGCTTTGGATGATCTGGATTCACAACTGGCTGCAAAGCTGTGTGAAACCAACTCTTTTGTAAAGTTCCTTGAAAGGAGCCCTTCTTCCTCAGTTGAACGGAATCTACATGTACATAGTAATGAAGATAATGCAGTATATGAAAATGTGGGGACCTTCACAAAAATGTCCAGAAAGAAGCATGCCAAGTCTCAATCTTTCAGTTTCAAAAGTAATGCGAGGAACTCATCGGCTTTCTCTTCGGCATCATTTTTTACTGAAAATCAACATAAGCAATCTTTCCCAATCACTGATCATGCTAAAACCAACATTCAAAACACTGCTGAAAACCATATTTCTGAATACAATCAACAAACTCCTACCAGAATAGTAGTTCTCAAGCCAGGATCCACCAGGGTTCGAAACACGAAATCTGTCTCTCAGGAAAACCCTAGTTCTTCGAAGGAATTTTTGAAAGCAATGGAAATCATGAAAGAGAATAGTGTGGGTGTTCTCCATGACCTTAAAGAAAGGCTTCTTGAACAAGATGATGAACAAAGATATTATTCAGTGGAGCCTCATTATCATCATCACAAACTGCCAAAACTCCCAAGAGAGATTGCTTGGGAGATTGCAAATAGAGTGAGGGATAGTGTTACCAAAGACCTTATAGATAACAAGGTTAATTTGAGTAGAAAGCATCACTACAATGACTCTAGTTGTATCCACGGGCAAGGTTATGTTTCTTCAGGAAGGGAGTACAGAAACAAGAGCTTCTCAAGCCAAAAGTTCCCAAACATTGATATTACACGTGCAGAAAAAGAAATCGATAGTGAAAGATCAAGCATATCGGTCAGAATCCTTGAGAATGCACTAATAGAAAACAGTTATCTTGAAAAAAATTCTAATAATTCACGTAGGCATAGTGTGGATGAAAACTACCTAAGGCAGAGGTGTAGGAACATGCCACCAAATATGGATATTGATATAGATTCAAGTAGTTATTCAGGGGCCAGTGAAGGACAACTTGATGATGGTATGTATAGGAGGTTTCTTAGACGATCCTTTTCACTTCATGGTGAAAAAGAAGAGGAAATCTCTGGGAGAAATGATTTGAGTTCAAGAACTAAATATTCTAAAGGTAGGATGCACAAAGGTAAAAGCAAACTTGTTGAGGAGGATATTGCTATATGGGAGTCTAGTAGGCATGGTTTTATGGAGATTGAAAAGGATCAATGTCAGATAGATGATGCAGGGCCAGTACTTGAGAGTGACTCCGCATCCTCAACGGACATTTCTCTATCTCTGGAGTCTTCTCTTAAGTCTCTGAACCGTAGATCTGGAATGGAGTCATTAGCTGCTGGAAGTTCAAGTATGTATGAAAATCTCACACCAGCAGGAGCTCAAGATAGACAATCTACAGAGACAATAGAGGATTCTGAAGTGAGCATTTTTAATTATGTTGGTGAATTATACATGTAATAAATATACTTAATGGGATAAAAGAAAGGAAGAAACGTCAAAACACTCCCAAGTTTTCAACAGCCACTGGAATTCCCCTTTTGAGTACACAATTTAATACTACATAGTGATATTCTGATCATTTTTGAAATCTTAAGGGGAACTCCTGTAAATATCCATAGTTGGAGTTTTGTTAGTGAAATATACATCTAATGTCCTCTAAATGGAGTAAAGAAACTCTGCTGAACTGTAAGTTTTTTTTAATTTATAACCATTTTCAGGCTATGATGCGTAGTCCTTCAACAAGCCCAAGGGGAAGAATGAAGCTGAGTAGTGATGGAACGACAGTCACAAATTTGAAGCTCAACAAAGATGTGTGTGAACAACCGAGTCCAGTATCAGTCTTGGATGTCCCTTCCCATGAAGAATCGCCAAACTTAATGCACTTTGCAGATATAAGATCCAGATTGCATGGTAAAGGCGTTAAACTCATGACAAACTTGGTACATTCTATATGAGATTAGCTCACTGCTTGCACATATGTTTTTGGAAAGTCTTTTTCGAGTACTAGAGTTCATCATGGTTGACTATGCAAATCATTATCCACTGTGCAGAGAAGCAAAATACAAAACCGAGCATAAAATCGATGGTTTTTGAGATGAGATTATCATCTAGTGTATATTTAGATTCATCCTTACATACATTTCCAGTTTTTAAATATTTTTCATTCGTCCCCCTCACTTGGTGACTCGACCGCTTATGCATACATTTAATAGTAAGCCTAACTATTCATCATAGGGATAATTCTGTTATCAACTTTGTCCTCTTTCTAGCTCTTTAAAATGTTTTTTTTTGTTTCAAGTTTGAGAGGATTTTGAATTGTATGCATAGAATTCATCTTAGTGAACTTGAATGTAGATAAAGTATTTTGTGGTTAGTATATGATTTTTGTTTGAGCTTTTTCTCTTCTTATATTCAAAACTTTAATTAAGATTCCTTCTTTAGAAAAGGAATCTATGTCAAGTCATATACCACTAATTGGGTCTAGACAGTTCCTTAAGCCATGTTTCTTTACACTATTGTTTCTTCGGGAAAAGAGTGAGGGAGAGAGCTCTAATTCATAATAGTTGCACATATGATGTACTGCAGAGTTGAGATCGCGTCTTCAACTTTCCAAGTTTATTGACAATGAGACGTCATCAAATCCAGACACATGTCAAGATGATGACTCACGTTCCACAGATGAGGATAAATCCATAGTAAATAGCTTTCATCTTGAGATCACAGAAGCAGACCATATAGAGAATGTTGACATGCTGATAGATGGTATACAATGTCCCCAAGGAAAAGAACAAGAGCTACTTTATGTGAGAGATTTACTTGTGGCAGCTGGATTTGGTGCTGATAATGCTATACCATTGGGATGGCATGCACCGAATCCACCTATAGCATATAGCGTCTTTGAAAGGATGGAAGATAACTATAGGATGAATTCAAGATTTATTAGAAAGGCAAACTTATTGCCGTATCATACTCAACACATCCTTTTTAACATTGTTAATGAAGTCTTACTCAAAACTTTAGGACCAGACTCTGACAATCATCAATGGTGGAAAGCCCAATTTGAACCAACATTTGTGATGCCTTCTGGAAAGCTTCTTGTGGAAAGAGTATGGGCTGGTGTTTGTCAAATATATAGCTCATTGTCAAATGCACAAGATACTTTGGGGAATCTTGTAGCAAAGGATCTCTCAGTCAGAGATAGATGGCTAGATTACGATCTAGAACTTGAAGCACTTATGTTCGAAATGGAAACAGCCATCTTTGATGATTTGATGCTAGAGACCTTGCATTGTTTAGGGTCTCTGCCAACATTATACCAAAGCATGGAATGTGGAACATAATACCTTTTGTCATTTATATCAGCAAAACTGAAGAAGATTGGAAGTGGAGAGCAAGAGCCATGATTTTGACACCTCGAGACATGCTTTTTCTGTGGGATGCCATAGATTGTTGCTTTCTTCTTTGTATAATCAAAATGGGGAGATTCTAGAGGAAATTGCAATTCAATAACTAACCCTCTACCTTGTACAAGCAGAATGCATAAAGAAAGATTGAAAGTGGAGAACAATATTGCCGGTCGATGATTTGATCTAGGAGATAGTGATGCTTTTTTTTAAAACTCATTATTGTTGCGAAGGAAGAATTCCGAATGCAACAGATGGTCCCTACTAATTTTAATCATAATGAAGTGATCATTGGACTTCTAGGCTAAGAACATATTGGATAAAGATTTGGATCAAACTTTCATCCTTTCTCGGCAATGCTTGGTAGCTTAGCTTAATATTCAACAGCAAATGTTCGGCACATCAAGCTTACCAAAGATCTCTATTGATCTTTGTTATTATTTGATTGATACCACCTCAGTTGTAATAACTCATTTTTAGAGATATTGCACCATATAACATCCATATAAAATATTGCCAATGGTTTTAATGCATCAAATGTTGCAGAGGCTAAACCTCAATCTTTGAAGAGTGCCACCTTTTTGGCAGCTAGAGTTCATTGTATGGGAATTCTAGATATATTTCCATAAATTTGTTTCACTTACAGAATGAGGTCCAAATTCAAAGGAATATTATTATATCTAGTTAATATACAAGCTATAGTTTGATCTAATGGAAATCCCATCCCACACACCCACATTTTCTTTTGAAAATATCATATCCATCCATGGTAAAAAGAATGTAATGAGACATTTCATGATAATGTAACCTTAAGTAATTAGGTTTTTACCCCTCTCTAAAATTTTGTAGTTTGCTTGCCTAAAATCACAGCTCTGCCCAAGTTTGTGATGCAAAATATTTTAGCTACAAATGAGGGGAGATTTGAAATTACAAAACCTTGACAAAATGTGTAGGGAATAGTGCAAGCACGAGAGGTGGTGCATTGTTGCTCAATTTTCTCTAGCATGGCAGCGAAGAAAGCATTCATTGGTCATAAGTGTGGTGACCTAGATGAAACCTCATCCATGTACAAGTTGCTTGTAGGAAAGAACACGTGAAAAGAAGGCAAACGTGCTATGTATCAAGATGGATGAATGGTTATCATAGAGCATTGCTCATTTTTTATGGTGCATGGTAGATGAGTTCCTCAATATTACAAATATTTAGCTACAATGATGCCCTCATGTTAGACGCCAAAACTTTTGAGGACACATTTAAAGCCTCGAACGTTTGTATGAGCATAGAGACTTGTCTATTGGATGTAAGTGGATATACATGAGAAAGCACTCATTGCCCTAAGCCCTAAGGCTATGTGGGAAAAAGGGGCCAAGCAGGATGGCTATGCTTTATCATGGAATAACTTTATTGGCATAATCTCTTTTGGTAGTACATGAGCATAAAGTTCTTGTTGTATAATCCCTCTCGTCTAGTTGTCCTTCAATGTTGTACAATTAATATAACATTTGTCTTTCTCCATTGTACCTCTCTTATATGGAAGTTTTAATGTGGTATTAGGGTTACATAAGCTTTGCATTTGTTCTTCATCAAATTTGGAAGAGAAGATTTTGGGCAGTATATAGTGTTAGAATGGATTCATGGGTAGTTTATGACTAACATACTCTACAATAAATGGGTAATAGAATCTCAAAACGATAACATTATCCAATGCCTTGCAAGTAATATGCACCAAGGAGTATGAGTGCATGACTCCTATTTGGTTGAGGTTGTGAAAGATCGTAGTTTACATCCACAATTGAAGTTTTACTTCAAGGATGGGGAGATGAGTCTATGGTAGGCCTAAGCTTCGTTATGCATGTGCTTGACAGACTCTAGATCAAAGTTAGATGCCAACAACCTGAAATGCATTTTTTGTGGTACAATTTAGAGTCAAACTCTATGATTTGGCTAACAAAAAGATGTAGAATTTGAGGGAGATTTGAAGCATCATATGGAAGTTATACGATGAGTCATCAATAGGAAAAAAAAAATGGAACTCCTTAGTATTGATTCAAGCCCACATTAGATATATAAATTGAATAGATTAATCCAATACAAGGAAAAACAAGGTAGATTGGGACGATGGTCATAAACTCCTTTATTACAACAAAATTTGCTTTAGAGTGATTAGAATCAGTGAACAAATTTGATGAGATTGAAGGCCAAGGGGCATATATGCCTTGATGATACTTTGTAACCTCCAATCCCTTGACCTTGAAGACAATCTCTAGCACCAAAGCTAGTCTTCTTCATCCATCAAGGTAAAAATCTCCATCCAAAACATGTAGTTCAAGAGGAGGAGGAGGAAGAAGAAGAAGAAGGAAAGGACCAAGCCTCTTCATCCCCAATCACATAGTAAAAATCCCCATAATAGAAAAAAGGGAAAAGTACCAGGATACCCCTGGGAATTTGTCTATTTACCATAATGCTCCTAAAAGTTCCAAATTTACCAAACTACCCCTACGTCCAAAAAATTACACTTTATAAAGTAATTATACACTCAAATCTACAAGCCCTATTTACCAAAGATGGAAGAAATGGACCTGAACTAGCCCTATTTGCCAAAGATTTGAGTGTATAATTACTTTATATAGTGTAATTTTTTGGACATAGGGGTAGTTTGGTAAATTTGGAACTTCCAAGGGCATTTTGGAAAATAGACGAACTTCCAGGGGTATCCTGGTACTTTTCCCTAGAAAAAATCCATAGCTCAAAAAGATTACGCGGTACATTTATGAAGTTTGCCTTTCTAATTGGATCCTCTCAAGAGATGTGATCAAGTAACATTCGTTGGGCTTTGAACTACCCCAATTCAAATAGAAAAAGGTTTTAAGGTCATGGAAAGCTTTGTATGGGGTTAAAGAAGGCATCAAGGGACATGTAGCACAGAGATGGATTGACTATGTCAGTATAGGAGGATTTACGAAACATGCAACAAAATGTAATGTTGACTTCTATGTCGAGACTGAAGGTGTCGAGATTAATGCGCGTTCTTTGGAATGCATCAAGGGACATGTAGCATAGAGATGGATTGACTATGTCACTATAGGAGGATTTAGGAAACATGCAACAAAATATAATGTTGACTTGTATGTCGAGACTGAAGGTGTCGAGATTAATGCACATTCTTTGGAATGATGTTGTGTGCGAGTGAAACCAATTGGGCATAATTGTTGATGTGACAGCAAAAGTGATCATCGAGTTGAGGTGTGTAAGTGGATGATAAGAAAGGACTTAGACTCGCAGTAGGAGAGACGAGTCTGACCTGAGTGGTCGGGATGAAGCGGGGAGCCCGAGTCTCGAGGTCGAGATGGCTGGTTTGGGTTGAGTGCACGTGTGTGAGGACGGGAATGTATGAGACGGGAGCGTATTTGTATGTTGTGGCATGCGGACGAACCCGAGTGTTACATAGTTACCTCTTCATTCTTAAGTTTGTATGTGTATGTGTGTGTGATGGATAGGTGTGTGTGTGTGTGTGTGTGGGTGATGAGTTTAGGTTGAAATACTCTGAGAGCTTTTGGGAGAGAGAGAGACACAGATACAGACACAGACACAGACACAGACAGTGAGAGGTTATTATATAGCTATGGCGGACAGAAGAAAGACGCTCGAAGCCCTGGTCGCTAAGCGTAAAGCAGAGACCGAGAGCGCGAATGCTCGACGCAACAACAAGCAAATCAAGTCTTCTTCTTCCCCTGCTTCTTCCGCCGTCGCTAAGAACCACCACAGCAGCAAAAGCACTAGCTCTATCTCGGGTAAGCCTCATTCTAAGCCTTCTTTGCTTTCTCCCCTGCTAAAGAAAAGCAAGGATTCTCCTGTCAAGAAGAAGAAGGCGACACCAGGCGCAAAGACGAAGAAACGAGTAGACAAGTATGATTCCGAGGACGATTCTGATGATGAGGATGAGGATAGCGATGAAGATTCTGATTCTGATTCTGATTCTGATGCTTTGAAGAGAAAGAAGATTTCTTCAAAAGGTACATCTGCAAAAGGTGGATTATCTGTGAAGGATACTAGTAGTAGCTCTGGTTTGAAAGGAAAGCCAGTAGAGAACTCTAGATCTCTATTGAAGGAAAAAACACTACCTTTACAGAAGGTTAAGACAAAGAAAAAACATCGAGATAGTAGTGAAGAAAGTTCTGATGAAGATGAAGGAGGAAGAAAAGTTTCCAAAGGTGATGCTTCTGATGATGATGAAGAAGAGTTAGATCTTTCTAATGTTATTTCTGATCGAACCCGAAGGAGATCAAGTCAACCTGTTCATTATGATTTTCCTGAAGGAAGTGATGATGATGATAGCGAATAATCAGTATTTGAAGTCACATATCTTAAGAGTTATTTTTCTATCGTGAATAGATGTGATAAGATAACTCTTATTCTGATGAAAGAAGAAGGAAGGGATAATTGATAGATATATAGCCGATGATTATGAAGAATGTATGAGAGCTTCTATGAATATACTGCCACTGTCATAATCAACTGCTTATGGAGATGCACTAATCTAGTATAACCTCTCTTGTTTTTTGTTATGTTGGTAGAGAGATCATTTTGCTGACGGTTCAGCTAATTTACATCATGAATTTGGTATTTCTTCGGTGATTATTTTCGCATCTGGTTTCCTCTAATTTACGACAGTTCATTATCTTTTCGGAGATTATCTTTGTTTTGGGCTCAACTATATCCTTATACAAGTTTGATCTTTACCCAGATACTATCTTTGCTTCTGGTTCCGCGAAATCAGAATAAGAAATTGGTCTTTATTTGGAGGAATTATCTTTGCGTCTGGTTCGAATCTCGACTAGAATTGCCACAAGAATTTGATCATTATTCAGAATATTACCTTTGCTTATGATTCAACTAGATTACTACAAGAATTTGATCCCTGCTTAGGAATCATTGTCAGAATACAACACTAGTATTCTGAACAGAAGTTTTATGGTCAATATCCCTGATACCTAGTTGTTTTTCTTGCATACAGAATCAATTGAACATGAAATCAATTGCTCTATGCATTTGGAAAGGTGGATTTTTTTTTGGCATTCTTTTATGTTTCGAACTCTTATTTTTTACGAGAAGTGCAAACCACAAATCTGAAACTAGTTAAAATTTCTTCTCACAGAATAGGGTATATTTCTTGAAATTTGCATTCAAGAACCCATCAAATTCTTGTTACTTCCAAATGATTACCTTACGCACAAGGCTAAATTGTACAAGCAGTTATTTTTGTGGAATTTTTCTGTGATTTTAACCTGAGGTATTATACATGACCATTTATGCAATAATTTCTACTGCAATTTTCAAGTCAGTTTTTATTTTCATTCCAGTCACGATTTGAGCTTGTTTTTATGAAAGCTTTATTGTAAGTGAGTTTTTTCACTGCGATTAATAAATATTATCATTTTGGGTTATAATAGATCAAGAAAAATGTGACATGGATTACATCTTGTATATGTGATCATCACATGGAGACTCAATCTTCATGAAAAGTTCCAAATTAATAAACTGATCTCAGTAATTCTTTTTGAGGGTGGTAATTGAGGAGTTTTCAAATATCACATGTGAATGAGAAGGTGGGATCACATTGTGATACCTTCACTCTAAGACTTTGAGAATTTTTCTTGGGTCCCTTTGTTTGGTTCTAATTTAGGGAGCTTCGAGGATTGCGTGATGGGGAATCATTTCCTTGAGGTTCGAAATAGGAAGAGTAAAATCTTGTCTGTGAAAATAGTGCAGTTATAGCTTCTTAGTTTTAGCCAGCTTTTGTGGTTCTCGTTATTTTGTTGTAGGACATTCAAATCTGATAGGTCTCATGAGCAACATAAATATCTTCCTCGAAGGGTATAGTGAAAGCAATGCTACTGAAAAAACAATATTGCCAAAAAGCAAAACCTTCATTTATAGTTTGAATAAACAATAAAAAAGCAAAACCTTTATTTATAATATGGGTAAAAAAACTAGCAAGATTATAATTCCTTGGCATTCTTTAATATCTTGGAGCTTGCAAGTTTTTTTACCTCTTCTTATTTAGCATTTGTCTTGATTTGAAACATTATGTCTCTCTTCCACTCTATCGCTCTCTCTCTATATTAACGACATTTTATTGTGATATTTTATTATCTGGTTTTGTGCTTTAGCATGCATTCTAATTATTGTTCATAATTGTATGCTACTTAAATTTAAGAATTTATGAGGAGAGGTGACATACGTTAAGAGAATACAACGATCCTACAAGCCTTTTGAAGGTACCAGTTATTGCATATTTCACAAGTCTACAAGAAAGGTGAAGCTTTATATCTATGCAAATGTAAACTAGGTGTTGCTAATAAAAATCTTGTTGGCACTTATGTTTATTTCAAGCCTTGTTTCAATTCATTATCTAAACCACATTATGAGTTCCCTATAGACATCAACACCCAATGAAACTAGCAATAATTGTACTGGTTGTGTGTTGCCCCCTATAAGGTTCAAGTGTTAAGAGTAAAGTTATCCATGTTTAACTCTAGGGGAGACTAGGGCCATCCACTGTGTCCATTTTCCTAGGATTTCCATATATGCATATATTTTTAGAGAGATGATAGCACCAATGAAGTTTACATAGCTCTTTATTTGCCATGACATTAAAGACAAGAAATAAGTTTAAAAAATATGAACATACATTTATAAATCCCATGGTCAGCTTTTTAACTTCTACTTCCATGGTCATTTCCTTGAAATTACTGTGATCGTATATCCTAAACTTCGTGTATTTACTTTTTCATAGAAATGAAAGTTCCTTCATAAAAAAAACAATAACCTTTTTGCATAGATCATAATGTTTTTTATGTATTTCATGCATTGTCTTTCCCTATTTATAAAGACAATATTATCTAAGATAACAACAAATGTATTGGATTAGACTCTTCACAAGAAACAAGCAAGACAATTGTCTCAAAGTTTACTTAGATTACCACTCTCAAACAAATCAGCCTATACCTTCATGTGTAGGTTTGAGCTAGACAAGTAGGTCGGTAGTTAGATAGCTTTTATTATCATCATCAAACATTAAACGTGACTAATGGGACTAGAGTGGAATTTAGGATCTCAATGTTTGAGAAATTTACAAATGAAAATTGCTAGTGCAAGTGCACATTGTGACTACGAGAGAAGCGATTGGGGGTATGTTTGGATTAACAAAGTGGGAAAGCAAATTCTAAGGTGTAGAAATATAGAAACTCCTTTGATGAAGAACCTAATGTATTCCATCTTCAAACTAATTTCTTCATATCTTTGTAGTGGGATAGTTTGCGTGAGCATGTGCACAACAACTAATAAACTCTTCCTTTTTGTGATCCTCTATTAGGTGGACATTACTAGTTTAGGGGGCTCAATTAATCCGAGTGGCAATTGTGGTCACAAGCTTTGTTGTGTCACACTTGCAATTTGGCATTTACTTAGACAAGGTCATACAAAAGCTCAAAACACGCACAATATATTTGAAGTTTGGAGGGGGGCAATATAAAAGCATAAATGGTTGGGAAAATGGGACGCACTTCACTTGCTTCATATGCCTCAATAAACTCCCCAACAAAAAGTATCACAAACTATGAAGGCTCATGCACCAAGCACGCTATTGCATGTGTTGCACCAAACTACAGAATGGGCCACGACAGATGTACCTGTGCATGCTAGGTAAGAGCCCATCGCATGTTTGCACACAATTCGCACCATTGCGTCCCAATGTGACTTACGACTCATATTCACTTTGACGTGGGACGAGGCACTGCCGCATCGAGAAGGAAGTTGGTGTGATGTGTTTAGGTATGAAGGAAGTGGAGTGCTCTTAGTGTAATATGAAGCCACCCTCGGCCCCTCCCATTTCCCCTTTCGTGGGACCTTCAATCGGAGCGTGTCCCGAGGTAAGATTAGATCGCTTTGCTCACGTGGGGGGGGGGGGGGGGACGTTGGGTGTGTTCAGAAAATAAGAAATTGGGAGCCCAAAGGCACAGTGGGTTTGTTTGAAAAAAAAGACACTTCGTGTGTTCCCGCTCGAAATCGAAAGAAGAAGAAATCAAAAAGCAATCACAGCATGTATGTACATATAATGCAAGTAAAAAAGAAACACAAAAAAAAGGGAAAGAAGAGAAACAACACACACAGAAGCGAGAGGCGGAGAGGGAGCGATTGGGCGGACAAAAAAGACGTGTGAAACCATATATCTCTCTCTTCCGGAGAGACGTTTTACAAAAGCTTTTATTCTTATTCTATTTACTGCTGATGCTGCAGCCTGCTGCTACTTCTATTCTTAACTCTTCTTTCTCTTCCTTCCCCTTTCCTTTCCTTTCCTTTCCTTTTCTTTCCTTCTGTGTCTGTCTGTTTTTCTGTCTCTCTCCCTCTCAAACCGTCGAAGGTACCCCCTCGTTTCTGCACAAGCTCCACCACGTTTCTGCAGCCATCGTTCTGTAGTCGGCTTCCTTCGTCGTATTTTACTCAGTAAGCTCTCTCTCTCTCTCTCTCTCTCTCTCTCTCTAGTTACCTTGTGTTTTCCTTTCTTTCATATCCACGACGCCATCTCTCCTTTCCGTTCCTTTTTTTGGATATTTTCGTAATCTTTTTAACCTCATCAATTTCCTCGCTTTCTCCTTCTATTTCCTTTCCTTTCCTTTCTTCTCTTTTTCTGTTAACGTTTTCCTTCTGTTTCAGCTCCCTTCCAAGTACGTTTCTTTGTCATGAAGGGGACAAACGCTAAGGCTGCCCTCTCCAAGAAGGGAGAGGAAACGTAAGTTCCATATCGACTTTCAAAATTCTCGATTTTCTTCGTTTGTTTTGGTTCTAAATCTGCTGTCTGTCTCTCTCTCTCTCACTTCTCAAATTTGACTCCCCTAATTAACTGCAGTAATCTGAAGAAAAAGAAACAAGCTTCCAGTGATGAAAAGTCGAAGAAAAGACAGAGTAAAAAGGAACGTAACGCCAAGAAGGATCCTAATAAGCCTAAAAGGGCACCGAGCGCCTTCTTCGTCTTTCTGTAGGCTTCTTCCCTCTTCTATTTCTTGTAAATTCTTCTTCGTCTTTCTGTAGGCTTCTTCCCTCTCCCTATGTCTGAGCCTTATTTTCTGTTTATTTTGCTCAGGGAAGAATTCCGCAAGACCTTTGGTGCGAGCCACCCAAACAATAAATCTGTGTCAGTTGTAAGTTTCTGCTTTATTTTGAACATGCACGCACCTTGTTTCTGCATTGTTTAGTTGTAAAGTTTAGCGTTTTGGTTTGTTATCACAAATATATATATATATATATATATATATGTTTATGTTTATGTATATGTATATATTTACATATATCAATTATTTAACTCTATTGTAAATATAACACAGTTTTAATTCTTATTGTAGACCTATTGAACTATACAGTTTCTTACAGGCGATCCATAGCATACGACCAATTATAATGTAATTAATTGATCACGGTTTTAAAATACATTAGATCTTCCATTCTGCATGAAGTGCATTGAAATAGATATTTATGATAGCTATATTTTAAAGTGAGCACAAATTAAACCGAGCTATATATCGTTATGTCTTTATAACGAGAATTATAGGAGTAATCTTTAAAATAAATAAATAAATATAAAATTTTAGCCATTTCAATCCGAGGTACAGTTTTTTTGTAGTCTGTGAATATCATCCAAGCACCAGTGTTCACGTTTTTGTGATTGCATATAATAGACATATACATTATGTTTTAAGCAAAATGTACTTATAAATTTCATAAAGAAGCTTAATTTTTTAATTAAATAAGATAAATAAAAGTGTTTTTATGGATAGTAATCGTGATAATTCGGGGATTAAATTATAAAAAGACATGATTGGAATTCAGTAATTTGAAAACAACTTGCAGAGATGTAGCTACCGGCTACAAGTATTGTATTTTATATTTACTCACTCAACATGTTTTGTCTGTTTTCTTGCAGGTTGGAAAGGCTGGTGGTGACAAATGGAAGTCAATGACTGATGCGGTAAAAAACTGCTGTTCTGTTTGCTTATTTATGTTTTGTACAGCATACCAGTTTTCTGAATATTTATGTGTATGCCTCTCAATGCAGGAAAAGGCTCCATACATTGCCAAAGCAACAAAAAGGAAAGTAGAGTATGAAAAAGCAATGAAAGCTTACAACACTAAACAGGTAAAATGATCGGCCTCCAGCACTTATACTGATGTTCTTTTTTGCACTACCGCATAAAACTAAGGACTTCTGCTTTGTTGCGGATGCATTTTCTACATCAAATGGTTCCACATTTTTGGCATTTGAAGTAATGCTGTTTATTGTTTTTGGTGCAGGAACAAGTAGCTACTGATGCAGGTGATGAAGAATCTGATAAATCCAAATCTGAAGTCAATGATGAGGAGGTGTGGATATGGAACATTTGTTTACTTCAGAAGCATATTTTATTTATATGCACAGCATAACTTGTTTTCTGCCACCTATGTAGGATGAAGAAGAAGAAGATGATGATGAAGAATGAGTGAATGCATTCTCTGGCTACTGCACAAGAGGTACTGCTGTTGATGGCAGTCATTGCTTTGGAAAATGGATTGAAAAGCTGTTAAAATTTGTACTTTTTTCCATAGCTGCGGGGTTAAAAAAGTAGCTTGTTTTCTTGTAGGAGTGGAATGCTGCAATTCTTTGTATGGCCTTTCTGGGCATTTGCAAGCAGTTGATTGTTTCACGGATGATGCTCTGATCATGTGGTTGAATTTTCATACTAGTCTCTACGAGGACCAAGAAATTAGTATTCTAGGAATAGTGAAATCACTCAAGTGTTGTGTAAAATAGGAGCAGTATTACTGTTCAAAACAAACATGGTTTTTTTGTGTTACGAAAGAAGTTGGTTTCTGCCACAGTTTTATTACTTGCTTCGCTTTTGTTAACGTTTTCTTCTGTTCATTCAGTATGAATGAAATGAATGTCTTTAACAAGTATTCTTGCTTTGTGTTATAGTGTGTTGAATCAATCTTATATGATATTAGTGTCTTGATCTATGTTGATTGATTGACCATTACACATATATGAAGTAACTAAGTTATGTGTATTATGGGCTGGGAACCTTCATTGTCTACTCGAAAGATTTGTTAATGAGGCTAATTGTGCTTCTAACTGTTCTTGCATATTGCTGATGCTGTTACTTAGCTATATTCTATTCATATATTTTCTTTCCATTAGATAATTAGCTTTTTCAAGATTGATGAGTGTTGTTCTTTTAAGGTATTTTCTATTAGCATACCCAGGCCTCTTAAACAAAGGTCAACTGCTGTTCACTCGAATTTCAATGTTTCAATAGGTCTCTGAGCAGTAGAATTTTATAACTTGTGGTATGTATAGATGGCTACAAAAAACGTTTGAGTGGTGGTTAATTGGCTGCTGTGGATATTAAGCCAGAGAATGTATACAAGATACAATTAAAATCCATTTATTTTACTGATACTTGCGTTGTCTGTTTGATGTATACTTCGTTTGGTTGTAAAATCATTCTTTTGTAAGATGACAGTTGTTTTCACCTGCAAAGTGTCTCCTTTTCCATAAAACGTTTTCAATTGGCTATTCCATCTAATCTTATAAGTCACATTCGTCATTGTAGACTTCTTCAATCCTTTTGGCAGAGAGGACTATTAAATTTAGTTGCATTGATTGACCAGATATTTCTGTATCTCACATGATGTAAACGTCTAATTCTAATGTATCTGTTTGTACATTGCTCTCATTCATTTGACGAAATTATAAGTTGGAATGGGCCATTTTGGGGTGTCAATAGGAAGGAATGCATTTAGCATCTTTATAGAAGCCGAACATTACCTTGTGACCCACACATTACACATCTGATACCTTATTCTTTTGTTCAATAGGTGAAAGTCTATGAACTCTAAAGATGAAAAATATTCAAATCGGGATTGTTTATCATGACTGATAGTAAAAAGCCAATGGGATGCCTTGTCTTGATTGTACCTTTGAGCTTGAGGAGTCTTTTTATGTAGCTCAGTTGTCACTACCCTCTTTCTCATTTGATGTCATGACTCTTGTTGGTTTTGTGTGTCACTTGGCATTGTAGTAGTGCAATGTTTTCACTTCTTCAATTTTTCTCATAGGTGAGACAATATTTTGTTGTAAATTTGCTAGTTGTTTGCTTGTATCATTTCAGCCTCTAAGAGACATTAATTAATTTCATATCGTTCATTGGGACATACATAGGTATTTTGGAGGTAGGTATAGGCTCCACATAGTTCAATAGTTCCATTTCATCCATTCTTCTTATAGGTGGGGCAAATTTTCTTGTTATAATGTTTTGTTGGGTCTTCAAGACAAAAAGAGATGTTTCTTCTCCCTTGCTCTCTCTCTCATGTGATCATGAATAGCTATCATCATTTATTGAGTTGTCAATTCACACAGTGGTAGGGGTTATACTCGAGCAACGACTCCCATTTCTATCTACTCTTAGCATACATATGACATGATGTAGTGACAATATATATAAACTTCTTTTCCTAGAGTTTTAAAATAACTGCTACATATTGCTACATATGTCTCTCCTCCCAACTAAAAAGAGAACAAAATTTGCTACACAGCATTCCTTAGCTTAATGTATAGATACAAAGTCACCCTTTATAATATAACAAATATGCAAAAGTTCAACGTTAAATGTCACACAAAATCAATAGGAGCCAAACAAGTATATATAAAAAAGCAAGATATTTGTTATTTTTTGCCAACATTAAAAAGAACTTGCATATTTCTAGCACCAGCTTGTATGTGAAAATCTAGCCGATCTTGGAGTGCTATATCCATGTTTTAAATCTGTGGTTGGAGATCTACACATAAAGACTAGTCCCCTACCTTTTGCATGAGAAAGCTTGTATTTGTTTTTAAAAAATTATGTAATAGAAGGTTGGAGATCTACTACATGTACATAAAGATCCCAAAATTTACACATTCTTTAAAACACACATTCCACCCTGGCCTCAAGGGCGACTCCGATAGAGTTGAAAGACAACGACTAGCCTTTATCCAACAACGGTCGTCCTCTCCCTTTCTTGAGGTAGTGGGCATCCACATAAAATGGACCTATCGTGTCCCTATAGGGATTTGTATACATATAATAATCTCATCTGTAAAATCTTTATAACTAATGGAAGGAGTTTTTTTGGGGAAAATAAATAGATATATATATCTTTTGTGTTCGACATAAAATCTTTAAACTTGTGAAAGTGAAAAAATGTCTTGCTGTGTTTCTAAAGAAGGAACGATTTGAGCATAGCATATCATTAAGGCAAGTCATAAGCATCATTCCATTGCTTTTAGTGAACATTCGAATATTACATTCAAGGGTAATGTGACAATCCGGCTTATCATGATGAAAGCGTCCAACGTTCGAAACCTACATATCCTCTGGCACTTTTCTAAGTCTACATTTAAATTTACGACAACATCTAGGGGTAATGGTGTATACTCAGCAATTTTTTTATCACAACTTTTCTCATCATACCAACTTTGCAACTAATTGGTACTGAGCATCTTTTTGTATCACCTATATTGACAAACATTTCAAATTGTTAATTAAAATCCTGTCTACCAAAAGATCACGAATGGTGAAAAAAAAATACAATCCTTGTAGTATGATGTATGCATGTATCGTACATACTTAGTTAGCCCCAAACCCTTGCAACACCACGTACTCTTTATTCGGAAATAGTCAGATTTAATGAATGAATGAATATTGCAATTGAGAGTGCACATTGTGCTCCAAGAGAACAACGGTCCAAAACACTTGACAAACTTCCAATCACCATGCTTTCATATGTAACATACTTATGTATATGTATAGATTACATAAACCAATATACATATGTACTTCCAGTAGATATGCTATATGCACCACCGAAAACCTTCTTCATTTCCACCCACACTCAAGTCTTTGTATGAGTTGGCTGATGCACATGTTTAGTAGGCACAGCTCATGAAGAGGTAGCATAGATAGATAGCATGCTATGAATGAATGTAGAGAGCCTTCTCCATTCCAATGGTTGGAGATAGTAGGCATGAATGAAATGAATGAATGAATGGATGGATGGATATGGTGGAGAGAGTGATTTCCTTAATACAATTATTTGGGCTTTACTTTGATCAAAAGGTTAGAATTACTCTAACGTAGAGGTACCTTTAACCACCCCTTGGTCCTCCCCCCCCCCCCCCCCCCATGTCTCAATTCAGGCTTAACTTACCTTGGTATAAAAAAATGAGCCAAGGTTAACCCTACCAAGAGACTGGCATGAATCAAGATGAAGCATCCATTGTAAGGGCATGGTAGAGGAGCTCATTCCATGTGTCGGGAAGGCCGGGTAGGCACCAATGGCTACAATCCTGATGTTGAACAACCTCGCCCGGTGGGTGGCCATATATGGCAGGATGGGCATCTTTCCTGTAGTCTGATAGCCTCGTGATGTTGAGTATTTTCACTCTTACATTCCTCATCTTGTCCAGTGTCTCCTCCAATGCATACATCTTATCTGGATATGGTGTCAGATAAGATTCCTGATGGATGGGTTCGGTCTCGTCTTGGCATTGCCCACCAGAGTTCCATTGCCCTCCTCTGCAAAATATGCAATACATGCATTGATTGGATATTATAAGGAACTAATGCTTTGGTTACCTAATTTGCAACATGCTGGATATAATTTAATGAATATAAATGTCTGCATTTGTAAAGGTTTTACAAAACGTGCTATCCCAATCCAATCCCTTTGCTCTACAGAAAAAATATGGACTCTTGTTCATTATACCTTTTAAACCAATTGATGTAGGAAAACAAAACCAATCAATGTACAGTAGGGTATCATCATGCAGGGAATCGGAGAGCAAATCTAATGAAAGGTTTACATGAAGTCTCAGAATACTCTGAAGCACATTATTCTAACAACGATACAGTTGCCGAAGCAGAAATATATGCATGATATGTCGGTCGATCCGGCACTTACGTGTAATGGATCGGAGAATAGCTTCGGAAGAAGACGGTGGTGTTTCGTGGGTTCACATGTCTATCCACCCATGCAGCCCATGTGGAAAGAGCCTTCTTGTAAGCCACCATCACATCCAACTTCTCGTACACATGCTGGCCTTCTTGAAAAACTCCAGCCCTACAGTAATCATACATTCTCATAATCATGCATGAATGCTTCAGTTTTATTTTGATTACTGTGACTGTTACTAATATGCACATAATGCATAGGTGGTTGGTTATATTGTCATAATAATGCATGATGAAAGCCTCAGTTTTATTCTGATTACTGTGATTGTTTACTAACTAATATGTGCATAATGCATATGACATGATTATATTGTCATAGTAATGCATGAATACTTGAGTTTTATTTTGATTGTAACTGTGGTTGTTTCTAATATGCACATGAATGCATATGTGATTAGTAAGTATATCACTTCCATCTCCATTACCCGTCCCCTATCTTATCCGCGGTCCACCAATGGCCTGTGTTGAAGATCAGAACGTTCGCCTTCCTCCATCTCCTCTCCGCTCGATCCATCCTGTCTAACCTTATAGTGTACCGAGACGAATTGGATTCGTTTATGATTTGCTGATCCACCAGATAGAATGAGGTATAAAACTCAACTCTGCAATCATAATCCTGCAGTCAATGAAGCAACATGTAAAGCAACATGGCATGGTCAGATGAATCTGATGAATCTGAAGAAGAAGAAAGATTTGAAGGAAAGAAGAAAATGGTGGCTTACCAAGAACTTGAAGACATAAGCCCCTGGGAGCTTGGAGATACCACCATCGCTACCCTGCCCACGAATCTTCTCGATGCGAGCTTTGTCCGGCAAGGATTGGCGGAGCATGCACAGCATGGATTCCCACTGGTTCCGGTTGAGGGAGTCCCCAACAAACACCATCCTCTTCCCTCTCAATAGTTCCAGAAGGCGCCTGCCATGGAACCTGGGCAGGCTCTTGGGGCCGTGTGGGGCGCAGCCATCGGGGAGCCACCTCCAGCGGAGGTAGCCATGGTCTGGCCGCCCATTGCGCTGGCAGCTGAAGCCTTTGTCCAGGAAGGGGCAGGCGCCCGGCCCATCGTCGAGGTAATAGGCGGCGGTGGTGTCCAGTGGGTTATGGGGCCCTGGCCCTTCCTCCTCCTCCTTTACCTGCACCCATGACCCCCTCCCCGACCAGATATTGCATCCGCCTTCAGTTGCCGATGGTGCCCTATCCTTCTGCACCTCCCTGCCGCCATGGCCGCTGGACTCATCCCCACGACGGCCTTCTCGGATAAGAATGGATGGGCTGTTCTTCCCACCTTCCACCCCTGCGTTTCTGCCTCCCTGCCATGAATCATCAGGGTCCGTAGTGGCATTAAAATTTGGAGATGAAGGGCCAGGATCTCCTCTTCCTCCTCCATGATTCTTATCATCATTATTGTGACCACCATTATGCCAGGTGGTGGTGGTGCTGGTGGTGGTGTGTTCGCTAGAGAAGGCGGTGCCTTTGAAGAAGAGTATGAAGAGAGCTTGGGAGGGTGAGGACGAAGGGGTAGGGGTAGGGGTAGTGATAGTGGTGGCGGTAGTGATGGGGGTGATCCTGGTGGCGAAGTTGGAGGTGGCGATGGCCGAGATGAGGAGGCCAAATGAGAGGATGGCTATGAGGATGTAAGGAGCTGCCCATTTGGACGCACGAATGGCATGATTGATGGAGGTGACAGGGGATGATGGCGATGATGGTGATCTCTGAGCTTTCACAAGCTCCATGCTGTACAAGAAAGAAGCAAGAAGCAAGAAGCAAGAAGAAGAAGAAGAAGAAGAAGAGAGAGAGAAATATATATGTATATATGTATATAGTCTTACAGAGATATACAGATTATATTGTGAAATGCTCATAGGTACGTATGTATGTACACCACAAATATATAGACACAAATTTCATTTCGTATTTTTCATGCACTACTACATTAGTGACAGCCAAAAAAAGCGGCATCTTAATCATTTCTTCATTCACTAAAAAAGGCGAGATCTTCTCTTTTTAAGATATCTTTTTGCTTTTCTCTTTTCCGTTTTTTGTTGTTATTAGCTTAACCTAGTGGTAAGTTGTTAACACTACTAGCCGTACGTCTTGGTTTCGAAACCCAATTCCATATATCTTATTTCATTAGATGCCATTGTGGAATGTAGGGGGTTGAACCACCCATGACCTCTTGCTCTCTCTCTCTCTCTCTCCTTGGCTCGGGTCGGTCCATACACTCACTTTATGTGAGTATCTCGATACAATGTGAGTACCGATAGCACTCTCTCTTTCTCGTAGGTCATACTTGACCTCCGAAGACGTTAATATAATCTCTCTCTCTCTCTCTCTCTCTCTCTCCTTTGCCCGGGTCGGTCCATACACTCACATTATGTGAGTATCGATACAATGTGAGTACCGATAGCACTCTCTCTCTTTCTCGTAGGTCATACTTGACCTCCGAAGACGATAATATAATCTCTCTCTCTCTCTCTCTCTCCTTGGCTCGGGTCGGTCCATATACTCACTTTATGTGAGTATCGATATAATATGAGTACCGATAGCACTCTCTCTTTCTCGTAGGTCATACTTGACCTCCGAAGACGTTAATATAATCTCTCTCTCTCTCTCTCTCTCTCTCTCTCTCTCTCTCTCCTTTGCCCGGGTCGGTCCATACACTCACATTATGTGAGTATCGATACAATGTGAGTACCGATAGCACTCTCTCTCTTTCTCGTAGGTCATACTTGACCTCCGAAGACGATAATATAATCTCTCTCTCTCTCTCTCTCTCCTTGGCTCGGGTCCGTCCATATACTCACTTTATGTGAGTATCGATATAATATGAGTACCGATAGCACTCTCTCTCTTTCTCGTAGGTCATACTTGACCTTCGAAGACGATAATATAATCTCTCTCTCTCTCTCTCTCTCTCTCTCCTTGGCTCGGGTCCGTCCGTATAGCATTCTTGAAGAAGAAGAAGAAGAAGCGAACTTTGTCTCTTGCTTCGTGATAGATACACAATCAAATGAAAAGAAAGCCGACCCACCCGAAAAGGCTCGCCACCGACATGATCGAGAGACATTGGCAAGAAACCCATCCCAAACACACACACACACACACCGTCCCTTCTTCATATTGTCCAAAGCATCGACAAATTGACATAGAAAGTTAATCATGGTTGACAATGGTCATCATAAACCACATAGAGAGAGAGAGAGAGTGAGTCCTAGTAGTCTAACAACTTACTACTAGGGTAAGCTAATTACGATATAAAAAGAAAGAAAGAGAGATTGTGTGTGTTTGTGTGTGCGTTCTCTCATGCGCGCAACCTCGAGAGCCCCTAAAGAAAGAGAGATTGTGTGTGTCGGTGTCTTTGTCTGTGTGTGTGCAACCTCGAGAGCCCCTAAAGTTCCGATTTTGTGAACGATTCTCCCAATGACTCCAAAAAGGCTCTTGTGCTCGTGGCCGAGAGATGACGGTGATGCCAAATAGACAAGCAAAAAGAAAGGCTCACACTTTGTAGTTATGCTCTTTCGCCCCTCATTCCCGGCAGCTCTTTGTGTCTTTGGAAGCCCCTTGATCCCCCCAAAATACAATACAAAGGAAAGGCTTTCTAACCCATTCTTATGCTCGCGTGGTTCTATTTCCAAGGAAACAAAGGAGTTCCACAAAGAAAAAACAATTCATGACTTCACACTCGTTTTTAATTAATTTATACAATGCTCACAACTAGTTAGTTTGTTCCTTTCAATTGAACTTTTGAAATGAGCTCCTTGCTTACCACCCAATCAAGGCTTTTATTGTCATGTTATTATAGGGTTTATATATGTACATACAGTCGTGTGGAAAGAAGGAACGATCTAATGTGAGATTCATTTCTACACCTTTTTAGATCTATCAAATTAATGACATGATTTCTTGAATATCCTCATTGAAGAAGAAACTTTTATGGCGGAAATCAATTCTCTAATTGACACAAACACTTTAGTTACATTGACCAAATTGTGATATGTTGCTAGTTCTAGGTTCCATGCCCTGAAATCATGAAAGTGAACCTTTCCAGAATAACATATTGATTCATGCACTATAGGAACTAAAGTTATCAAAGTGAGTTCTCCATGATTGGAAAACATGGATACTAAAATACCCCTCTATTAGGTACAATAAAAGGGGGTTGGACTATCTCGGCTACATGAGAAAAAGGGAGTAAAAACATTGATTTAGGCACATTCTTTCTCTCAAAGTTGCAAATCGAAGGATTAGAAAATATGATCCGAATGAACTCAATGATAAAGTTCTTTTTTTTGCAAGAAAGATACACCTTAGTATATTACTTGAGAAATGTACATGTAGAAAACAGAAGGAGACATTTCATCTCACCTCTATTGTAATACAAAAGCTCATACCAACATCTGATCAAACATATGATATCATATAAGAAACGAGACGAGCACAAGCTACAAGCTATGTAAAAAAGAAGAAGGTATGGCATAATTCCACCTCATACTAGAAGTTGTATCTGAAAATAAGTGAAGCCCTCGCCACCGTTTCTTAAAGTCCACTTGACGTTGCCTTAGAGCATCAGTTAAACCTTTCATATCATCATGAACTCAATGATAAAGTTAATGGGCACCCTATTGATGTAGGCACATTGTTTCTCCCAAAGTTGCAAATGGAAGGAATAGAAAAAAATATGAGCCAACGGAATTCTATAATATAGCTAAATGGGCACCATAAATGGAGTTCACTTCAATGGGACTATTTTATAATCACTTTTCAATTATATTTGTTTGGCTGAGTATCAAACTTGGAGTACTCCTATTTGTATTGAGATAACCCACTTAAAACGCTACTATATAAATGTATCTTACATGTTAAGCAAAGTGACACTAAAAACTTAGCATTTTGTCATTAGAAAGAGAGCTTCGCTCCCACCACAAGAAGTTAGCTAGAACCATCATAGAACAAGTTACAACTCCAACTAGGAATTGTTCCCCTCAAGAAATCCTAAACTAGGTTTGACATTGTAAACCCATGCCTCAAGAGCAAAAGAGAACGAAGTTTCATTAAAAGATGATAAAATCATGGAACAACTTCAACGCACCGTTATTATGATGAAAATGTAACTAATAAGGGTCACAAAAACATGGTACTCATTCTCCTCCATGCTCTCTCTATATTCCTTGGTTTCATACATGGGTTGGAGGGGATGGGACTATACATCAAGGGCTGTTAAGCCTTTGTACACATACAATTGTCATGTTGGAACTACCACAGTCCTACATTATACACTCCTTGTTGAAACATTTTCATCTTTGAAAAAAAAAAAAAAAAAACTTTTCGGATACATGGTTTTGGCTTTCCTAATTAGTTGTTGTCTTGACAACATTGTGAAAGTTACAACAAAGACTATGTCATGTTTGTTTCGTGCAAATCTACACGACTTTCCAACTTGTAACAAAGCATATGTGGTTAGAATATGGAACATATCCTATGATAATTCTTTACCAAGGGAAGTAAGCCTCTTCTTCGAATAGACCCCAAAGCCTATGATTAGTAATCTAAGACTTGACCACTAGGGTAAGCATATTACAAAAAGAAAGAAGATGATTTTCATAATGTCTTAAGATTACAATAAGATAGAGAGACAAAAGAAAGAGAAGGCCTAAATTTGTGTTATGGATGGCACTAAATACAAACCGTGTTTTATGCCTTCTAAGACATGAAACTATGCACAAGTTTTGAAATATGGGTGAAGGAGTAGAATTTTTTACACTTATATGTTTGATTTGAAAAAAATTGAATGAATGTATGATATTTTCACTCGTATGTGTTCGATTTGAAGAAATTGAATCATTGCATAATCAAGTTTGTGTACATTGATGTCGATGTCCATAAAACAACACTATGTACATTGTTTTGGCCACTGTAAGTTTTTAGTCATGTCATTTGGGATTTACCAATTTGTGGCCAAAGGGATAAGTAGATTAAAAAGGTTGATTTATCCATCTTTTTAAACACTTTGTCCTTTCCATTATATTTATATCCCTTTCTCCACGGCAACTCCTTTCTTAATTTCCTCCTCATATAAATACCATCGAGGTTTGGTTGCGAAACATGATAGTGTACTTAGATAATACTTTGAGAAGTTTGTCATCGTACTCTTGGACTACATGTTCTCATCTTTAGTCCATTGATTGAATCCCATTTGGAGCATGTGTAAACGGTCCTTCATTTGCTTTTGGTTGAATTGGTGTACGTTAAGATTTATATGATGTTTTCCAAGACAAAGTTCAATATTTGGGCCATAATGTGTCCTCTTACAATGACACGGATTCAGTTATGGTCAACGCAATTGTTGAGTGGCCCTCTTCTTCGAACTTGGAAAGGCTTGTAAATGTTTATTGGGTCGGTGGGACATAATTGTAAGCTTATTTGCGATTAATCAAACATCCCAATCCTAATGAACAACTAAATGATAATGAGCAAGGGATGTACTAAGGATCTCAATATTGTTAACTAAATCATTTACAACACATTAACAATATTGAGATGCTTAAGAAAGCTATATTATGGCTCCATTGTTATCTTTCGTGGATACCCATAAGTTTATAACCTATACGTGTGTAGGAAACATATGCAAGTACTTTCACGACATGAATGCCATTACTCTAAAATGAGAGACATAGTGTTGAAAGACAAATGTTGAAAATAAAGCTTGACAAAGTTCTTCACCTTATGGGTATTAGTTATTTGCAATTATTCATTCCCTTGAATTACAATGGCCTCGTTATTTGTATAATACTACATTTGAAAAATTGTTGACGACAAAAAGGTTAAGTGATTTGCATGGAACAGATTTGAAGGGCCAAAAAGCTCGATAGGTAAATTAGTCAACCACGATTTATCCTTTGCTCACATCACAAGCAACTATTGGGCTAAGTTGTATGACTAACAAATGTTATTGACTTTTCATGTGCAATGATCTTACAAGTATGTACTCAAATGTCCTATTTATCACTCAATCCAGACAATCACTACTTGGAAAGAAAAATCTACATGTCATAAAAGATCTTCTAGATTTGTTTTTGAGGATGTAAATATTTCAACAATGGGGATGTACTAAGGACTACGGTAGTCCAACATGAAAAATATACATATGTATGTAGAAGCCCGGGGTCAATGTATAGCTTGTATATAAAACCTAGGAATAAAGCAAGGGTATGTGTGGAGGGAAGATTAAATTTTGGATGGTTCGGGCAGAGAGCCAATGTTATGTTGTTGTGGCTAAAGTTATATTGTAATAAGACTTTTGGTCATTTTAATGATTGGTTCATCTCTTCAAGGTGAGACTTATATAATTGTCCATAATTTTCCTTTGATCATATGAGTGATCCCATAAGGTAAAGAAAATGAATGCTCGACAATAAACACATCAAATTCTTTGCAAAATAGAAGAACATAACATTCATCTTGAAAAGTTTCATATTTGGATCAATATTGTAAGGTTGTGTGCTGAATAACTAAACATTTATTAAGTTATTTTATATTTTTTTAGAATGATCGTCAAAATTTCCTATGCTTTCCACTCATATATTCTAGTTGTGCCCAACCTATTGTGGTACATGCAAACCTTGTGAGATAGAAGAAAGACCGTGATGCATGTGATGCATGTGATGCATGTTGTCACAATTTTATAATGTCGACTAAACATGGTCGTCGCTTATTCTATATCATTCTATAAATGGCACGATGGTCAAAAGCAAAGATGAAAGAGCACTTTGGCAAGAAACAAGTGACACAAAAGAGTGGATTGAAGGCTAATGACACAAGTGGATTTGAGATATCTAGCATATAAGGTGGCATGTGATGCATGTTGTCACAAATTTATAATGTCGGCTAAACATGGTCATCGCTTATTCTATATCATTCTCTAAATGGCACGATGGTCAAAAGCAAAGATGAAAGAGCACTTTGGCAAGAAATAAGTGAAGATGAGTGGATTGAAGGTGAATGACACGAGTGGATTTGAGATACTAGCATATAAGGTGGCATGTGATGCATGTTGTCACAAATTTATAATGTCGACTAAACATGGTCGTCGCTTATTCTATATCATTCTCTAAATGGCACGATGGTCAAAAGCAAAGATGAAAGAGCACTTTGGCAAGAAATAAGTGACGAAGATGAGTGGATAAAAGGTGAATGACACAAGTGGATGACCGAGTGCTTATAATATGCTAATAGACTACATGGTTGGTGCTCCTTTGCATGATATGTGACCTTTTAGAGCATGTAAACTTTTCATATGAACAAATTATTATCCCATTTGATTATCGCAGAAAACAATGCGTTGACTTGATTTTCTTCCCACAACAATGAGTTTATGTTAGGCACATTTGCTTTTCATGAAGTTTTACCACTAAGCCGAGTCTAAACAAAGCAAGATAATGTTTGATAATTGTAAAGGCAACTAGGCACGACGCAAATCCTACAAGAGTGAAATGTTTGTGCCATGTGGTGTTCATGAGGAAAAAAGATAGCTACATATATAGTACATATCTTTATCCAAGTCTGTCCTCAAAAACCTAAATTGTAATCTTTACTAGCTTTAAAGAAACATGCTATATATATAATGCATCATTTTAGTGGTTGTCATAGACATAAGTATGCACACACACACACACATATATATATTCTTCTTGTACACCTAATTCTTGCTTGTCTAATAATTCCATGTAAGTGAAATTTCTTAAGTATGCCAAAACCCAAAGCCTTTGCATTTATGATTTATATAAGGCGTTCATATTGATAAATGGAGCCTGAAAATATAAACTACCACACATTTTGATTAGTTGATGAAAAGGTAGTTTATGAGTTCCGCATCATGTGCCAATAAATGAGCTAATACATTATCCTTTATTCCCAAATCCTGCAATGAAGGTTTCACAAGCTTATACGCACCCTCTTTATTGATTAAGATAGTTTATGTTAGTTCTTTCATGGTCCACACATATATTTCCCAAACTATTTTATTCATCACTAGAATGTTCCGATTACTTGATTAATCTAGGTAAGTTGTCGGCAAAGCAATCACACATTCATAAAAGGTTGACAATTTGCTCCATTGGTCCTTTTGCTTTCTTTTGGTTAGACTTTTGGACATGTCTTGAGGGTGAAGGTAAGCTTAAAATTGGAATATCATGGTGCATAATTGGTGGGCGGGGAAAGACATCATTATGTTAGCATATTTCTAGCAAAATAAGTGAAATTTTGAATAAAAGAAAGGAACCCATGCATGATTTCAATTTGACAAGAAGAAAAACAACAAGATCATAAAGCAAGAAATCTCGATTGTTTTAAGAAATATTGCATCAATGTGAACGCATCTTCTTTAGACACCTAGCTTTATAGATCCACAATGTGAAAGCACTGTTTTTATACTTCGTTGATGCTTTAGATGTTTCCGATTATTTATAGATCTAAAACATTAGAAAACCTAACTATTGTTTACCCAAAGATAATAACATAGTAATACATGTGTTGTACAAGTTCCTAACATTTGTGTTTGTCACTGGATCAAGTCTCAAGCAAAAAACGTAGCAATAAAACTTGTTGCCATTTCCCCAAATATGCAAGGTGTATATATATAGGAGCATGCGTGCATGTGTGCGTATGCATTGCATATTAGACAAAATATTATTTCAAAATAGCACATGTTGCTTAAATTTTGTGTACACAAATAAAATATTGAAGCATTATTACTTCCTTATCGAGCATCAAAGAAAGATTAGCAAGATATGACATTAAGAGGTGCCAACATTTTGGATAAATTATACAAGTAGTATTCCAAAGTAGCACATCTCACTAATTAGTAATGGATAAGAAATTGAAAAGTACTACCGGAAAGATCCACAAGATATGACATTAGGAGTAACCAACATTTTGTATAAATACTACAAATGTTTTGGTGTGTGTCCATTTTTTGAGTAGTAACAAAAAGATCCACACAATACGACATTAAGAGGAACCAACAATTTGTGTAAATGGTACAAAAGCTTTCAAATAAGCAAAATTGTAACGTTAGTCGCTAGTGGCTTTCCAAGTTATTGTAATTATCTTGATACCTACAACGATACAATAAGTAGAAAGCCTATGCTTGATAAGAGCAGCTATTCCCATTCATTTATGATATCAATGTAAAGCCTGGTTTATGGGCATCTCCAATAAGATTTCAAGGAGCTAAGTTCGAGAAAGATAAACGAGAAAATGGATAACATGTTTAAGACTTGTTACCCACATATATAGTCAAAAGGTACACCCATCTAGCGAATAGTAAGTAAAGTAGGCATTGACATTCAAAAGCAAACAATAAATTAAATCTATATCTAAGACTTATTTTACTTACATCATGGACTTTCACCAAATGTAAAGGGTATAGAAGCATGGAAGCAAAAAAATAAATTATAAAACAAGATATTACATGCTATCTAGGATGTGAAAGAATTGGCTTTGTGCATTACATGTACGAGAAGCTTTATATGTTTCTACAATAATTTGAAGGTCTAGTATTCCAAAATATTAATGTGATAGGGTGGTTATGAAGCTAGTGCTTTGCAATGGCTCAAGGATGTGGGATCAAGTCTTAAGCAATGGGGACATTAGGGGTTCATGACGTTTTTTGTTTATAATAAAAGTTCTTCACAATTTTGGTTTGAGATAAAGCATGAACATGCACAATAATAGTATGCTCCGAAAAGAATGGCATTATAACATTAACATCAACATTCTTTCGACACTAATGGAGACAAAACGGTAGCATTGCCCTTTAAAAACCAATGATAAAATCTAAACATAGAGAAATCTTGGTGGGATTATATTATCATAAATTTTTGTTGGCGCTAATGTAAAGAAAAACTATAAATGCTTTATTAATGTCAAGAAAAAAAAACTTGAATAAAAATGCTAAATTTAGTTATAAATTTTTTTATTCTCCCAAGTCATTATGTATTTCCCAAAATAATCTTTGTCAACTTTTCAAAGGCCAATTATATGGACAATTGATCGCCTTTTTCGCACTCAGACTTTAACCAAAGGTACTTTGGGAGACATAATAAAAATTTGAAGGGCATATGGGCAAATAAAGAGAAATTGAAAGATATTTCAGAGTTTTCCAATATTGTAAGCAACTAATACCAAACCAAATGGTACAAGTTGTCAAGGCATTCTCCTTCCTACACAAAAAAGCCTTAAAGAGTCATGAATGTTCGAAAAAGATTTTCTTTGTGACTTGATTTGATCATTCTTATGCACTTACTACTTGAGGTGTTACTTTACAAAAGATATCAAATCAATGGTATTTCTATCCATGCTACAATGGATTTTACAGCTATAAGTTGAGCCAATGATGTTTTGTGCTTTGTATTTCGATTGAGCAATCAATAAAAGCCTTGGGTATTGTGCCAACATACAAGCTATAATTTTGCAATGCCCAATGTCAATTGTTCTCGTATGCCAACACATTGTGTCGTTACATACACAATGGATGAATAATGTAGGTTCAAATGTAGTATATCACTCACTAGTACGTCCAAATTTTATTCTTTATTTATAAACAAGTGGTTCCAAGCCCAAAAACATGTGATGTTTAGAAGGTCAATCAAATTGGATAATATATCCACTGATGTGGTGGTTTGAGACTATTTGGAGCTCCCCTAATGGTTTTCTTTCATTTGTGATTAGTATTAAGTCTTTTTTGCTCACTCTTTGACATCTTATTCGACTAAATATAATCCTTGTTCTTTTTGGGATATTTTTCTTGAAGGAAGCTTCTATTGTGACTAATTTATTACACAATTGCTCAAAATCAACAAACTAAACGTTGAAACAAAGAATTATGTAATAGGTTTATGACGGTATTTACATTTTAGATGTACACATTTTGACCATCCATAATGAAAACCTATATATGTTTGTAGGGTGAAACATTTTGGTCTATTCCTATCACCGCTCTCAATGCCTTGTACTTCAAGCTATATCGTCATTGCCTTATCCCATCTATTCACCTTGTTATACTTTGGGTTAGGATATATACTCCATGAATGGGCTAAAACACAATCCTTTGGATCATCACATAACCTTATGTAACCAAACATATGTGACTTGTTCTACCAACGTGTAAGTTCATTATCATTAAAACTTGGAGCTCTAATGTGTGAAAGCTATCAGATAACAAAAAGTCAATTACCACAAGTTTCCTTTTCGAGACCCAAGAAACATGTGGTAAGTAATTCCAACAAAAAGTACTCAACAAAAACCACAACAAGAAAATATTTGCAATGAACAATATGACAAAATGATGTGTAAAACTTTTAAAACTAATTAGACAATGAGAATAAAAGCAATAAATTATAAGCATTGGCGACAATTATAAATGAGAATGAGAATGTGCAACACCAAACATCGACAAGCAAGGTCAAGCTCCTATATCTTGCTTGATCTTGACAATGTTTCTTAGGCATGTGTATTTAAACATCTAATTTTTCATGATATGCTAGAAAATGCTTTGTTGTCAAAAGGATTGAGTTATCTCCATTGCTCCAAATGTAGCTACAAGTGTTCCACCACTACACAAACATTAGTACCTTCATTACAGATTTTTATTTTTAGCCAGCACCTACACTCACTTGGCTAATCCAAATTCCAATCAGAACATTCACAACTTAATGAGTTGCTTGAATTGTGTAGCAATTTCAACATCTTTCATTAGTTAAAATGTTTACATTCTCCTAAAATATACCCTATACAAGGGACAATAAAATGGGGCCAGTGAAGATTTGCTTGCCCTTTATATAGCCTCTATGAAGTACATATTATATTAAAAATCAACCTTGAGTTGATTCTCATACCTTCTGAGTTGGTAGGTACATGATTAGTAAGAAAAGAATTAGGATGCCCAATGTGGAAGTTATTGGAATCACTACCTGCATATAGATTTAGAAACACGGATAATATATAGATACAAGGTCGTCGTCTTATTCATGGTACACCAAGTTGAGAAATAGGATCATGTACAACAAGATAAATGGCCTGTTGTCTTATTTATATAATACTTTCCAACTTGAGAGGGGATCACGACCCTAAAAGTAAGGAATCAGTTTGATTTGAAGGATCCAGTGCATTAAGCAATGCTCCCATGGCACCAGCATGACCCTCATGCCTCAAAAACGTAGCCTTATCGCACAAAAAAGATTGTGTGGTCAATTAGTACACATACAATTTTTCATGAAGTATGGATTAAGACAAAAAACCTCACGAGTCCTGTCATACCTTGATTTGCCCTTTTGACCAGAATTCCATGGCTACAGAAAGTAACCTCATTGCCAACTGATGTACCTCAGAGAGAAACAAAGCCTATGATTACCCTCAATGGTACATTGAAGCGTTGTTTGAATATACGTTTCATATAAGACAATGTTTCAGCCTCTAGACCTAAAAGCCAGAGGTTGGAGCCCTACCTCCTCATTCTTTACTCTAGTTGGCAAAATAGTTAAAGAGGAAACAAAAAGATGTTCCTCTACAAAGAGAAGAAAAACACTCAAGAGAAGAGGATAAACCCCCATTAAGAGGGGCGAAAACCATTCAGAGGAAGATAACAAAAAATTGCATTAAGGGAAAACGTTAAAAGTCGATCGGAGAAAAATAACACTTATTTAAGAGGAATCTTTTTGTGGTAATCGAACTGTTACCTTGTTTCCATGCATAAAACTGCCAGTGAACAACACATTCTCCACACCTGTAGCCTGTGCATGTAGCTTAGCAAGTGATCCAATATTATTGGTAATCATAAGCAGAGCTGCTTTAGCCAAATGTTGTGGTGTTTCCATAGCTGCGGCCCTCCTTGTTGGATGTACAAGCTGCACTTCAATGTACATGAAAATAAGAAAATAAGTTTCATACATAATTTTGGTAGCTTGAATATTCACATGATTTAAGCAGAGAACATCTCATGTGCGTTAGGAATCACCTTTCCAAAGGAGCTTGCAACTGTTGTTGCAGCAAGGTCCATTTCAGAATAGTCCCCACCTAATCACAATTCTATTAAAATTATCATATGAGCTGCAAGTTTCTAAATTGGCCGTTGCAAACTTTTCATTACTTACCATAGATGTCACCTACGAGCATGTCGATCTCAGTAGAATCGCCCTCTGCTGCAAGGTCTATCGCCTCCTCGAAGCTACAAATCATTAAAACTTGAAAATGCTCAATAATCTATGTTTCGATGTCAGTCTCTCTAGAGCGACACCATATAGATACGCTGTACTTGGGTCAAGTTCCATTTAATTTACTTGATGACCATGCAAAATATAGGGGTGGAACACGTGAATTTCTAATCTCCATCATGGTACCTTACAAACTTAGATGGAGGGATTATGGTAACCATGTGTCAAAAGTCAAGTCCTTTCGAAAATTACTGAACGAACTTTCCTCTTTAAATAATTATGTGTTGAAATCCTTCAAATTTTGAGGCGTGGTGTAAGTATCTCTAAAAGTTGTTCATATGAGAAGCTTCATGATAGCATCAGTCCTTTCATTATCACTATTGGCATAGAGTAGCATGATATATCATACTGTCGCAACAACTTTTCAGAAAATACAGATCCCGAGCATTGAATCCCCAAGTACACACATGGTCGCTAAAATATGAAACAACTTGAAGTAAATTCTTGTCAATAAGAAAAGCACGTTGAACCTGAAAGGAAGTTTAGTCAAGATCTTTAATTTATTTCATGCATGGCTAACTTCATTCAAAAAGTGTTTGTGCATGGTCCATGGAAATACCCAACACTTCCACAAATACATTTTACCGAGTCTAGTTCAGGTAGACCAATCTTTGTGTGGATTATAAAGTACAGTGTGGATCCATGAATCTACTCTCATATAT
Organism: Azolla caroliniana; assembly: GCF_043228905.1. Taxonomy (NCBI): domain Eukaryota; kingdom Viridiplantae; phylum Streptophyta; class Polypodiopsida; order Salviniales; family Salviniaceae; genus Azolla; species Azolla caroliniana. The sequence goes on along the minus strand of NW_028230446.1, from coordinate 16,096,326 downwards.
CTGATTTCAAGACATCTCAGCTAAATGAACTCCCAAGCTTGGGAGGTTGACTGATTTGACTTGAGCACATGAAACTTGCCCCATTAGAAATATGGTGGACCATTGTTAAGACTTTGGGTCATGGTTTTCACAAAGCCTACAGCACTCTTGTGCATAATTACATGCATGTGTGTAGCACTTAATATATGTACACACACACACACACACACACACATATATACATATATAATTGCCAAATAACCTCACCTTTATACATGATTTCTATCACAATAAAATGAAGATGTAGATCCCTCTTGATCACCACTAAAGGAAACCATTCCTAAATAAACATAGGAATCTTCTCTCTAACATCTTGCATAGCAAATATTTCTTATCTATGAAGATGAATAAATGAACAAGGCCCTGCTTTGATATTTGTGTTGTACACATAAACCATCCAAACAATTTTGGAGTACATGCCTTAATTCATGTAATGTAAACTGCGATAGAAGCACCAAATAAAATTCCAAGCAACTACTTTCATGCTAATTATTAACTATTCATTCTTTGGTATACTTTCTCTCTATCTTGGCTAGAGCTTCAGCCAAGTCTTCAAGGAAGTTTCGTGTACAGCGAAGGAATGAAAATAAACCAGGTGAGCAAAAGAGGCAGGTAGTGTGTCAACCACTTCGTCAATTCACAGTCTGTTGTCACAGGGAAGGGTGTAATCTCAATTCAGGTGGACAAAAAACCATGATCACCCTAACCAATTTGTTTGAACAGCAAGAGCACCAATTTCTACCCTCGCATTAATGATTTCTTAAAAGCCATGAATATTAGAAGAATATCATAGTAGAATTGCCTATCATAACTGAAGAATGCTAGAAAACGTGTGTTTGAATATGGTTTTCTCTTCTATATGATGCGCGCACACACACAGATATAGTATGGCTATTTCAGTCAGATGTTTCAGCTTAACCACTCTGAGGAATGAATGTTTCTGACTGAAACCACATTCTCAGCATATACATTTTGTGATGAAATATTTAACAGTGATATTTCTCGGCCTTCAGAAATTAGGGTATGAAGTATGGCTTTCAGTCATACAAAACAGATGTCACAATGCCACAAATCATGAAGTCACATGACCGCCGTTGATAAGGGGGGGGTGGGGGAATCTATAACAAATAGCTATTTAAAAAATCCGAGATGTTAAGAAAGAAATGAAAGAAAACAAAGAGGTCAACAATTGACCATAGAATACAAGTTCTCTCACTCTGTTAAATGTGAGGATATCCACGACAGCTCCCTTAGCTTAATGGCTGAATGGAACTGATTATGGATATATGATACATCCAATTTGCAGGGATATACCAACACTAGCCCATATTTTCTTTGAAGAAGATCCTCAGTTCTTGTTCTTGCGCTTGTTCTTGTTGTACATTCTCCATGCACTTTCCTTTATTTTGTACCTTTATGACCTCTTGCATTGTAACTGGCTTTAGTGCATCCCTGGATTTGGGTTTGCAACTACATGAACGAATTTGTGGAGGTACAAGAGTTCAAGACTCTCACAATAAAGGCAGTTTTAGCTCAGAATCTAGGGAGCAAGATGCAGGCAATGGGACACATCATCTTCTAATTAGCCTATCTATACAAGTTGGTAGTTGCACAATAAGCAGTATAATTATTACCATAATAGCTGGGAATGATATCTTAGATTGCCCCAATTATAAAACTTCTCCAATAAGAAAAAGAAAGCTTAATCATTGATGCTTTTAGCGATGTGACGGATGAAGCTCCACAAATTGCTAGTGTTTTTAAGGATCATGTGTTAGTTGCTTCATGATTCTATGATTCTTCAATAAATGACATAAATCTCTTTATGGAAGACAGAGAGAGAACAAAGTTGGTTTTTGGGCAATGGTGTTTTAAAGCACACATCTCATGCAGATATCTTTGCACTCATCAACCGTCACTACATCTACGAGGGGTAGTATTAACTTGCACAAAAACATCTCATATACAATAAAAGGAATTGGAAATTTCGCCCCAGGTAAACGAAAGAGAGAGACAGAAGCATAATGTTTCTAGTGGTATGTATTTCATCTGCAGAATAGCTTTCTAATTTGGAGGATATGGTTCATAGGTTTCTTGCTGTCCAGTTGCTTGCAGCATCTGGACATGTGTTTCAGGTTCACAGGTACAGTGTCTCTGTGTTGCCAGTAGTTTTGTGAATTTTTATCATAGTTAACAATTGATTGAGTCAAGAATAAACATATATAACTGGACAAATATAAGTGTGAGAACATCACAGAACTTCACATTGGTACTAACCTTGAGCAGCCTGTCAATACTGATGTCAACCCAAAAAAAGTACTGCAAAAAAAGTAAAAGAAAAGCCATATATAAATGAAAGGTCCATAATGTGACACTTAAAAATAATCATTAGATTGACTATGCAAGTAAAATATGAAAGGATTGAGAAGCATTTGGTTGAAGCTATACCTCCCACCAAGACTTGTACCACCAACTCGCTTGAATTGCTCAGGCGATTCTACAAGAAGGATACTCACCCCAGAACCAATATTTACCTGTAATCAAATAAAAAAAATTAAGCAATCAAGATGATTTTTGAAGCCGTACATCCCTTATGAATTAATGATTCTTTTTGCTACATAAAATATTTCAAACACGTTTATCGAGAAAAATTCAGTTAATATGAGTGCATACTTACAACAATATATGGATATAGTTTCCTCTCTTCTCCTAGCCAACTAAAACTTCCGTTCCGACCTCTTGAGAGAACAGAAGTTTCTATCTTCACTCTGTCCATTTCATGGAGAAGATCATCTTTCTTTTCTAGGGTAGATATGTCATTTTCAACCTGTTCAATGGAATTCAAATTCCCTTCTTCCAACATATTTTCCTTGTTACCATCCTCTGAGGAAATTAAAGGTCTCTGGATTACACCCCCTTGGAAAGAACCTGCTGCCGAAAATTTCAAAAGAAAATATTTTTTGGCAAAATGAGAAAAAGTCAAGAAAGTATCAATAAATTTCTTTAGAGAAAACAGAAATAATTCATAAACCAAACCTTTTAGATATTCAAAACTCTCATGTTGAGCATGCTTCATGAGAAAATCAATGCCTCGAACCAAGCTTCAAATAGAATGGAAGAAAGAGCCAATCGCATAATATAGTATGGCCTATTATGAATCATAATCGAAGAAATAGAAATAGTTAGTTTATATCATGACATCTTACACATATTGCCAACCTTTTAAGTTCATCAGCACGATCCAACTGCAAGCCAGCAATCTCTAAAAATTGTCTACCAAATTTTCGTGCACCTCCTCTGCACCATTTATAAATATTATGACTAAACAAATCACTTCTCATTCATAATGCATGAATAAATGTTCTAAACTCAATGATTTACTACCCAGTTGCTCCAAGAGCCCTTCTATCAGTGACGAGATTATGCTCCTTTGTGAGAAATAGAAATTCTTCCATCCTCCAAGTCTCTGCCAAAAATATAGAAACAAAGAATCCTCTATTCATGATAATTGATCCCAAAGAAATAAGTAAAAGAAAGCATTTCAGTACGAGTATAATAACACACCAAAGCACTTGAAGTGAAGTGTGCCACGACCAGGTAAAATCACCGGATCATGACTTGAAACCCATATCTTGTGAACTTGATTCAGGTATTCAGAGTCAGAAACGCACTTTTCATTATCATGCACCATCCCATCAAACACTTTATCTATTCCAGAAACTGGTTTGCTACCGTGGACAAGGAAGCTCCTCTCTACTTTCATTGTTTCTTCATTGATACCTTGCTCATCTTGCAATACATCAAGTGAAGGCACATGATTTTTCCCTTCAAATTCGTGGCTATCCTGATTGACGTACCGACCATTTGATCTTGATAGAACGCAACACTGTTCTGACGATAGATCTTGCTCGTTTATAGCCATCTTTCCTATAATAAAATTTTCTTGCCCTTCTAAAAACATGCGTGGAATGGAAGATTCAGCACCCTTGCTTAAGGATATCTCCGGAAAAATCCGCCCTTGTTCAGGTTCATGTATAGGCATCTTTCTTGTAGTACAATTTTCTTGCCCTTTTGAAAACACATATGGCATTGACAATCCAGCAGTACTGCTTAATGGGGTGGCTGAGCCAAAGTCATCGAATGGTTCAAAATAAACCACTTTGCAAAGTGTGCCACCAATATCGAGCCCAAATCGTGCTCTGCTAGATGCACCTTCCCATCTCGCAGGGTTTGCTGGAGATAACATGTAATCTTCTTCTTTCAATTTGCTATAGTGTTTGAAAAATCTAGAGTATTTTTCTTCCACCATTTCTTTATCGGAATCAGTGTCAGGTATGACCAAAGGTCTTAACAACGTCTTCGATTGAAGACTCATGGTGGTTTAATTATTATATACAAAAACGAAAAATCCTGCAATCTTTCCGTCCACAGAATTTGAGAGTAATGGCTTCAGTTTACATGAGATAAAAACGCCGATAATATCTATCTATAATTTAGCCCTATGGAGCTCATCCATGAAATTTTGAGAAGTGGGCGCCTTTCAAAGAGGGGTATTTTCTATCATTATATCTGAATTACATACAAATAGCAAGGAATTAGGGGTTGTTTTGTCAAATACTTAAGATGGGTTTTTTTGTGGATAATCCTTCTCACGAAAAAGCAACTGACCTTTATAATCCGTGGGTGCATCCTGGGAGGATGATAGAGATCGCCCACACAGCAGAAGTTTAGAGAGCCTGCAGGGACAGAGAGGAAGATTAGGGCCTTCTCCCCGGCGCATGGCTTCTTCTGGTCTCTCGGAGGTTCCCCTGCCTTGAATTCATCTGCTTCAAAGGGTTTCACACACTTTTGGCGCATCAATCATATTCTCCAATTCCATACAAATAATACCCAGGAAGACATAAGTGACATCCAAATTGCAGAAAGAAAAAGAAAGAAAGAAAGGTGCAAAGGCAAAGGCAATAAGGCAATAAAAAGCAAAAGCAACCCCCTTGTTGAGAGTGAGACTCTCTTTTATTACATCCGCACCGAATGATCGCTTGAGCGTCGCACTCCGACAGTTTATGTGGAGATTGCAACCAAGTCGCTTGTAAGTCTCCACATTCATGCCATGCGCATATTCTCGCTATTACTCCTCCTGTTAGAGCAAAAAGTGTCAGTAACCAATTACATCAAGTCGACACCCACACCTTGGTTTCAACAACGCATGTCATTCGGCTCGTTTAAGTTGTCGTGTTCTTAATAATATGGGGTACACCCTCTAATATTTGGGTTACGTTGGGGTCTTAGAGATGCTATTGTCACCATCCACTTGGGTAACAATGTCATTAACTAGATTGAGCCAAAAAGGCAGACTTGTGCACGTTGAGCCTAAACTTTGCACATGTGCACTCTCTCTCCACAAGGTTTGCCCTCATCCAACTAGTAATACCAATGTTTGCATTTGCCAGAAGTACCAATACATTTTTATGATGATTGGTCTGCCCTAATGTGCTAATGATTTTTGTTTCTGTGAAACAAATTTTCGTCTTTTTTTTCAACTCTATAGCCCTTTTTCTCTCTAGAGAACACATATTAAGGACATTATGCTTGTATACACACATCACCTTTTTACCAACATTCTCTCAACTAGGAATAATTCTAGGTATGTGTTCTTATATTTTTGTATTTAGCGTACGCTCATGTAGGTCATGTTTCAACTTTGGATGCATTTTTTTATACTTGAGATCTAATCTTCATATTTGGTATCATTTGCCAGTGAATGCCATCCACTAAAAAATCAACATCACATTGAATGGATGAGAGAAGATGGCATTCAAAAATCAACAACGACACGTTGAATAGTTGACTTTAGCAAATTGTACATTCTAGAGGATTGGTCATTAGCGATATCATAGCAAAAAAAAACCTAGAATGGATAATATATGATTCTATGAACCCTCTTGTTCTTGTATGTATTCCCTTTATTGTGTCATCAATAGCAATGGGCCCAGTTCGGTTTCTTTGCCTTGAAACCAAACTGAACTGAACCAAACCATTTATATAAAACAAAAACTAAACCAAACCATTTATGAACTTTCAAGCCACTAAATCAAACCATTTAAGAAAAGGTAAACCAAAATCGTTCAGGGAAAAGTTGAAACCAAACCGAACCTTTTAATAAAAGGTTTAAACCTAACCACATTTAAGCCAAACTAATTAAAATTTTAAATAAATAAAAATACACTAAATTAAAAGCATGTATGTTTAATTAATTAATTAATTAAAATAACATTAATTAAGCCATTAGATAAAATAAATATTTAAGTTAAGTGAATTAAATCAATAAAAAACCTTAATTAAACCATTCAATTACATAAACATTTAAGGGATAAAAAAAGTTAGCCCAAAAACCTTTAAACCAAACCTCTATAACCGATAAACCCAGTTTAGAACCAAACTGAACTAAAACCGAACAGTTTATTAATAATTAAAACCAAACCAATCCATTTAATTATTTTGGAACTTATAAACCTTTAAACCATGGCTTAATGGTTCGGTTTGGTTCGAGCCGAAATCGGGCCCATTGCTAGTCATCAATATGAACACTACCTTTTCTTAGACTAAGAGAAATTTTGACCTAGAAAGTTTTACAATTAACAACATAACTATACATATAATAGTATTGCATTCATCATGTGTTACTATAAATAAGAGAGAATCCTTTTGTGCCAACTTTATATCATCTTGTTATGGACATGCTTTCTGAAGCTTAGAAAGGATTAATCTAGTTTAACAAGCTCCAATTTCATGCTTACAACCTCTTTATCAATTGGGTTTCCATAGCTAACTAGTTTCAACTATTTTATAAAATCAACACATTTGTCTACTTTATGGATGATCTCTAATAACCAAGTATAAGTTGGGTACTTTCCCCTCCGTCATGTTGCTTAAATAGTTCAATATAGAAAACGATTCTCTTAAGCTCCTCGTTGATGTAACTCATGCCATATGTATTTGATAAATCAATGTGTCCATTTATTGCATATCCATGTTACTAAATAAAGAACTAAACTCTCTTGTAAAAGTGTGGCCAATAGGATATTAGATTATATATGAATTATGGAAAGAGGATAAAAAGAATGCTAAATTGTTTTCATATAAACAAAAGATTTTGTTGGAGATTCAGATCATAGATTAGAGCTCGATGATGATCAAAGTGATTGAGTCCCTTTAATATCCCATACATTATCTTTACGGCTTTGGTTTACTCTATTTAGATATCGCGCATGGGTTGGAAACTTGTATTTTATGCGTAAATTACTTGGATTTAGGTTGGATTGACGCCTACATGTGACATGTCAAGTGAAGAAGCAATTATATGGCCTCAAGAAAACATTGAGGGCATGGAACCCAAAAATCATGCAGTACTTGAGTAACATCACTTTTTGGATGCCCAAATTGAACAACTATGACTAGTACATGTGATTTTAAGTCTATGGCATTGCATTCATACTCGTGAATAGAAATGAACACTTGGCTATTGTTATGAAGGTGCAAACTCTACTTGACACCAAGTTCAAATGAAGGACATGGATGTGCTTCGTTACTTTATTGGCATTGAGTTTATCCATACGCTTCATCGGATTTGGATATTGGTTTGCCACATCCTAGACTACGTCATATCACAATATGTCGATCTTCAACATATCTTGACGAATTATCAAATGACAAATATATTCACTAAAGCTCTTGTCCTTTGCAAACTTGGATAAATTCCAGCAACCCTTACCTTGATTTCATGCTCTGGTAGATGCGCGAGGGCTTTTGCTAATCGACATATTGGTTGATGAGGGTATGAAAGTTATGTTTTCATGCATGATTTCTTTGTAGCCATCGGGCATGTTTTCATTAATACCAAGATGAATCTTTAAAAAAAATAAAAAAAACTTTCAAACGACCCTTCACCTACATTTCCTTGATCCATCAAGCTTGAGGGGGCGCGAATGAACTCCAAGCACATCTTTTGCATGGCAATATGGTATACTTGACCTTTAAGGGGTGTGTAAAGATAACATGTTGAACCATCACTCTCTGGGACACGTTTATGATGAAGTTCACAATTGACTTAACAAATGGGAAATGTCTTTTCATTGAAAGAAGTGGATATCCACAAATTACAATCCACTCAATCTATATTTTTCAGATTGATCTTAACTTCTATGTCCACTGACACATATATTCTATATAAACCAAGCCCCCCTTTTTCTTGTATAAAGTGTTGATTATCTTAGTTAATAATCATTGTAATTTTCCTTTATCGTGCCTAGTGAATTTCTCTCACTTTCACCCTTGCAACTCACACACATCTTATTCAATATGTTCCGCCGCAACTTCATCATCCATAGAACTATAATATCTAGTTCTTTACATGTGCACGTGATTTGTGTCAAACTCATACATCTAAACTCCTGAACACAAGTTGACAATCAAGTCATGTCGTAAGGATGGGCACAAAACTTAACATTGGATTTAATCGAATATTTATAATAATTTATTTTGGTAGGGTAACAAATATTTTTGCATAAAATTTGAGAGAATATTGGTGATCCTTTGGCTACAATTAAGCTAGAAAATGCAACAATATGATGGTTCAGTCAAAATACCTTATCCCAAAAATGCAAACTAAATAGTTTATACTCGATATAAAATTGCTTAGCCTCATTGTTGAATATCAACAAAACAATTTGCGACTTATCGAAACAACAAAAGCATTGAATTGGGCCTGAAGAACAAAATCAATATGTGATATATGAAATGGGCAATGTGTTTTGATTTGACTACCTAGCAAATTTATTTGAATTTAGCAAGAATAATAAGTTTTGGGAGATTGTGTTGTCAACCACCCAAATTTTGTTCAAGTTGTTCTTGTTTCGTGATTGATCATTTCTTCCTACTTTCACTCCAATATACTCTGTGTTTATTATCCCTTGCACAGTTCCTACTTTCACTTCAATATACTCTGTGTTTATTATCCCTTGCAAAGTTAATGTCTCTAGGCCAATTTGTGTCCTGTAATCGAAAGTGGAATAGATGGTGTCATAATTTCTCCGGGGAGCTTTGCTGTGGGGGCTATGGAATGTATTGGCCTACTCATGGATGATTAAAATATAATATGTTGTATTCTATGGATGGTTTTTATGTGATAGGATTTCATTAATATCAACACATTATACCTCTTTTAAAGTTTCCTATCATAGGGATAAAAGAGTAATATAATTGTTATGAAAAATCTTGGAGTGGTTAGTCAAATATCTTCACGTTCACATGCTTGAGCCCTTTCTGCCCAAAGTATATTGAAATCACAATGACCTCTCTCAGTCAACTTCAATTTGTCTTTTATTACTCACATTGACAAGTTAGCATTGACAAATGTAGTATTTACTAAAGTCTCAAAGGTCAAGATGTTGTTGAGAGACTTATATATACATATATGTAGGCTTACAAGAAGACTCGTGATTTGTGAGAGGGTGGGTAGAGGTATGGTTGAGTGCTAGCCATATAAAGCTAAAATAGACAAAAAGACAACATGGTTTAGAAGAAAGCTAGTGAGAGGCACAATTAGAGAAAGACAGACAAAGCACTTAAACTCTAAAGAGTGAAGGAATCTCAACAATTTCAATGAGATTATGATTGAGCTACACTATCTTATTGACTAGACGGGGTAGAATTAGATAATTCGCAATTTGAAAAACTCAAAAATACCTCCGACTCATTGTCCGTTTTCCCCTAGAAAGTCATCGGTGAATCCTTACTTGAGCACATGTGCAACATGGCCTTCGAGCAAGCGAACCACACGATCAAATCATCTGGTCTTGTATTTTGGTCAAGCAAATTATATGGCATATGCAATGGATGCATCTCCTCGGTGTACTTGACAACTCTCTTTACAAGAGGCTGAAGTTGGGGGGGGGGTGGGCCTCAGGGGAAGCAACAAAGACGGAAGGGCCACTGTATTTGGCCAATAAACAGAGATAAAGAGATTGCCGGACGATACGGTTTCCCGACTGTATTTGGCTAGTGAAACAAACATAGAGAGATTTCCGAACGTGTATTTGGCCAATGAAACAGAGATAGAGAGATTGCCGGACGTGTATTTGGCTAGTGAAACAGAGATAGAGAGATTGCCGGACGATACAATTTCCCAATATTACGAGGGGTAACCTTCTCAAATATTTACATGGATGGATGATGGGATATCTCTGTTTTTTGAGCATATGCTAATCTTCTTACAAGTGGTATTCAGTATATACTCTGCCTCTATTTATGAAAAAGCTCCACAATATCCATATCCACATATCCATGGCCTGAGCAGGGCAGAACAACGTTCACGTCCATGGTGTGAGCAGAAAAAGGAAAGGAAAAGAAAGCTGTCATCAAAGTAGGAAGAGAGCTCTGTGGATCATGAATGTGACACCGCAAGGACGTGGAAGAAAAAGCACGAGGAAAAGAGGAATCATGGAAGGTTTTTTATGCTAAGTTTATTCTCTCCGGGGTTTTTGTCCCCCCAGCTGGTTTGATTTCCACCTTCCTTCTTGCCATGGATTCACAGCAACACAGTGGTACTAGTGGTGCCCGTGGCTCTCTATTCATAGTCTCCATCAAGCTCCACGACTCAAACGCGGACCTGCCTTTTCACCTCATTCCACACGTTTCTGGACCATCTCCTTCCTTTGGCTCATTGCATCCAAATGAATCGGTGAGCTTTCTCTCTCTTTCTTTCTACACACACCCATAGATATATGCATCCTTATGTACGTATCCATTAATACACATGTATATATGCATCTGTATGTGTCCATACATACATACATACATACATACATACATACATACATACATACATACATACATACATATATATACATATATATATATATATATATATATATATATATATATATGCATATAGATACATGCCCAGTTGTACATATGCACATGCATGTGTAGTTATGCATACATATACATCCATCTAATCATTTTTACGTAGATATTTATATATATGTATATGTAATATATCTCTATATCTGGGTGTATGTCTAGGTAATATGTATGTATTTATGTATCTATACATACATATGTATACGTCTGTCTGCTACTGTATCTATCCATTTTGATATTGAACGACTGTTAAATTGTTTTTTCTAATCTTTATGTATGTATGTATTTGATTGCATCTGGGTTCATGAAAAACCTCTTTTTTCTCAAGATAAATAAATATAATAGTCTGGACTTTCTTGGATTGTTTAATAAATGGACCTGGCCTCAAGGGCAAGGCCATATTTCTACTGGTATTGCAAAATTGTCAACTACTGTATGTCTAGTTCCCTGCCTGTCTGGCGCTGTATATTTGTTCATTTGAATTTTTTGTTTTAATTTTTAAATACTGGATGGTTGGTTCAGTTGTTGTTTGTTTGTGTCCTGTGTATATTTGTTTTGCCATTGATTTTCTGATATTGAAAGGTTTTGTGCACGTATTTATGTTTGTTGCTGATCTTGAAAACAGTTCCAGCTGTCTGTCTCCGTAGGTATGTGTGCATGTTTTGGAGTGCATCCATTTTGATCATGAGAGGTTGTTCCAATTGCATACACCTCCTGAGTTTCATAGTTTGTGAATATTATATTATTGGATGGTTGTAGAGATTGTGCAAAATTTTCTACAGATTGAAATGTCTCATCCGTCAGAACTTTTATGGGAGATGGAGTTGATCATGCCTTTACATGGTATGCTGTAGTACTTTTTGTTTATAAAAACAACACGAGGTTTATGGAAAAGATGCATTGACTTCTTATTTTCTATCATGGAATGTTGTAGGAAGCACATATTCTAATGGGTAAGAGTTGCTTGTGCAGAAAGACTAGAATTCAAGTTCCTATTAAAAGATCTAGAAAATACGAGCATATGGATAGCTGAAGATGAATCAAGTTGCATATTGAGGAATGCTCATGATAAAGCAGACTCTATATCACATGCAAGGTTTCAGCTTCCAGACACCAAGGAAAGTATAGATCTTTTGAGTGAGTGTCATATTGAATGTATCTCTCCTTCATCACTTGCTACACTGTGGAGAGCCTACAAAGAAGACATGCGCTCAAGTGGGTCTGTTGTGTGTGCACACTCCAATTATCAGGTGGGCGTAATTTTCTTTGTACTATAAATCTCTTGCGTTCATGCTAGAGGTGGAACTTGTTATTTAGGGGTTTAAGATTAGCACGCTCCAATTATCAGGTGAATGTAATTTTCGTTGTACTCTAAATCTCACGCATTCATGCAAGAGGTTGAACTTGTTATTTAGGGGTTTAAGAGAAATACATTACCAATGCTGCATGCCAATCTGTTTGATTTAACATTGTTAAGTTCAAAGCAAATGAGGGATTAATGCTAATCAAAGGGATTAAGTAAATGAAGTCAAGGAATATGGAAGAAGAGACATAAATTAAGTGGAGATGTAATCAAAGACCTTTTTAGATCTTGACAAGTAACTTACTTAAAGCTTCAAAGAAGAACGAAAGAAGATATGTTAACATCTGTAAAGGACCATAATGGCTTATGATATTTGACAAGGTTTACAACTGTTTATGTTTTCGAATGTCAGAAATAAAAAAACAAAAAACAAAAAATGTCTTTATACATTAACTTCATGAAATAAAATGGCTTGAATTGTAATCATGGCATTCAAGTTTGGTGTCAATTGGTATCAATCATGTTATCCTCTTAAATATCCATCATTGGGGTGTTCCAATATGCAGAAGATTGGTGGGACGAGAAGGCTGTCTAAGATGTCGCATGATGATGGTTACACATCATGGTCGTGGTCCAGACTAGAAACAACATCATCCATGACAAAGACCAATAGTTCTAGTTGTCACCCCTCAGAGTTGTGCTCCTCTTTGGCCGGATGTTCGCTTGTACATCATGAAGAGTATCCATAGCAGTATGTCTAGAAGAAATCTTACCAACTTTTCTGCCTAGGTGGATGAGTGAGTGTTAATATCTCCTTTAAGAGGCCTTCTTTATGTATCCTTATCTATAGAAGGAATAGCTATAAGCATGTTCGGTCAGTGTGTCAGTCTACAAAGAGGCCCAAATCCCTCTCTAAAGAGACACTGATATCTCCCTCCAATTTTGTAATAGACTGGGCAATGACATGCTTAATGCTGCTCAGATTTAATTTCTTGATCGTCCCATATATTTAGCATGAATGATGGAACCATCTGGGGACATATGTAAGAAGGTGAAATTATAATTGGGCATCTTTAGTGCCTAGCTGCACTTTTGGATTGTTCCAAGTTCGTTCTAAACTCACGTCATTTCTCTTGTTCAGTTTCCACTCTCTATTATGGTGCAGAGACATGAAAAGGCCATTAGTTACGATGATTGTGCACATGATATGGAGCAGATCATCAGTACCACATGAGATAATTACAACAGTATCATTTGAGATAGATTCTATAAATTCTTCAGAACAGCAACAATAGTCACACAGGCAGTTTTCAATCCATGAATTATATGCATCAAATCTGGAAATCATGTAGCAACTATAAAACTACAAAGGATGGTGAAACCAACTTTTGGTATAGACGAATGAAAGATTGGTTCGAATGGACATCAATATACTCTCATCATTTGATTGTAGATTTTACTGTCCATCTTTGGACATGACGTGAATTTCAAAAGTTCTTGGAGAGGATTTAAAAAACGAAAAAAACTATTAAATAGTCATAAAAGAATAGTAGGGGATGTGAAGTATTGGAATTTAAGCTATTAAAAGCTATTATGATCAGCAAGTTTAAAAGATTTATGATCATGGATTGTCATTGCAGGAGTTGAATATACTTGGCTTGAATGGGGCATATAGTGATGAAACGTTGCTTGAGGCTGTGGAACTCTCAGGAAGTACAAAAAAGACAATGTTACCACGCCATCGATCTGTGTCAGTTCAGGTTTCTATAATGTTCCCAAGACGTGATGGATGGTACATGTATTATCCATGTTTAGAACTAGAGAGATTGGGAACGTGAAGTGAGGTTGGTATATATCTATTTCTAATAAGCCTGTAGAACTGGGTTGCAGGACTTGGTTGTGCTTGGATCAGAGGCGGAACTTTCAACGGGCATTCCATCCACTAATGATTTCAATGGAATCAGTGAGATTAAAACTATTGATTCAAATGTGTCTCCATGTTCTATGGAAGGGGTTGCTGAAACTTTATTGAATCATGACAGTGCTGTGACAGGGAAGGTTTGTGTTGGAAGTATTCTCAATTACAAGTTACATTAAAAAAATATGATCAATCTTATTGTTTTAATGTTTTCAATTCAGGATGTGCAAGAGATGTTACCATCTCCAGTACATTTGATTACTGATCAAAAGCTTGCTTCCAAGGAGCGCCGGCGTTTGGCAATTATAATGGTAAGATTTCAGTTCTTGAATACATATTTGTTGTATTGCATTTCATGTTCATTTTTCTCATCAGCAATCCATGTTCCATGGGCAAATCTTATTTAAAATGTGCATGTTAGCATATGGATCTACAATCCCTGTTGGTGCAAGATTGAGTACATGTTCATTTGAGTACTTTCAACTTACAAGTGATAGTCGTTGTTATAGGAAAACATTCTAGACAAAATAGTGGTCACAGTTTTAGTTCTGGAGTTAAATTTGAGCTGTTCACTTTTTGCACAAACTATTCATGTTTGTTTGAAAACTATTATAATTTTGTAATGCTGGCTTAAGGCTGTTACTTTCAATAGTGAAGAATTTTATGTGTAGTTTGAGATATGTATTGTAGTCCAACATAAATCCTACCTAAATGCAGGTAGGACTTCCTGCACGGGGCAAAACGTTCACAGCAGTGAAGCTTACCAGATACCTTAGGTGGTTGGGACATTTGACAAAGCACTTTAATGTTGGGAAAGTAAGCTGTTACTATCATATATATCAGTTCTGAGAATGGCTTTTGTCTTTTTCCTGTCTATGTCCATATTACTCTGAATTTACTTTTTGGTCATGCAGTATCGTCGTAATGTACTTGGGCATAACCAGGTAGTATATGTTGCAGTTTTTCAGTTTTTTAACATTTTCAGTATTCTGATCATCAGGAAATGCCGACATTAGAGTTCTAGATTCCTCAAAAAATTCAAGATTTATTTATTGTGGATATGTATGCTGCATGAATTTTACGCTATGTTTTGTCAGTTCCTTATATGCAGTGCGTTCCACAGTGGCATTAGCAGCTAATTATATTAGGCATTAACACAAGATTATAATGGATGTGTTTTTTGTGTTCATAAAATTTAATAAGAATGTCTAATTCTTACATGTTGAGGCTCTACAGCTCTGCGATAAAAGTCTTGTGATCTATAAATTGCTGATGCTACTGTTACTTATCTGACAACAGAAAGCTGATTTTTTTCGAGGTGACAACCCAGAAGGTCTTGATGCACGCAATGAGGTACATGTATATATGTGTACATGTTTACCTACTTATATGCAAACTTTGGTAGTATAATGTATGGGTAATGTGAGAACATGATTCTGATTATTGCACGAGCTAGTGAAATTGCGTTTGATCTACAAGTATTCTAAGAAATAGTAAATTATGAATATCTGAATGTCAGGTGGCATTATTAGCTATGAAAGATATGTTGGCATGGATGCAAGGAGCTGGACAGGTAAGCCTGCATTTACAGTGATAGAGTCTTTGGAGTAAACTCAATGTATGCCGATCTTATAAAATGAATTTGATTTACCTGAATGCAGAATTTGCTTTCTACATGACTCAGAACGTCATGAAAAAAACTGTTTTGTTTTTGACAGATTGGTATATTTGATGCAACAAATAGCACACAAAAAAGACGCAACATGCTTTTGAAGATGTGCGAGGAGAAATGCAAGGTTGGAACCTTTATTTCGTTTAAAAACCTCAAACAGAATAATTTATAGAGTGTCCTTTGCAGGTGATTTTTCTTGAGATTATATGCAACGATCAGACAGTAATAGATCGCAATATAGGCCTGAAGATTCAGCAAAGTCCAGATTATGTAGATATGTAAGGAGACATCTATAATTGTATAGATATAGATAATATTCAGAAGCAGATCTTTAGTATATTGATCTTAGCTTGAAAGACAACTCCTTATCTCATATGCCTAAATTATTTGTTAAATTCACAGTGTACATTAATATTCTTAATTTTAAAAGGCCAGATATTGAAGAAGCATCGAAGGATTTTAAGACTCGGCTTGCCAACTATGAGAAGGTAAATAGTATATCGATTCTATGTGTGGTGGTTTACATTCTGTAATCTAGTTAATAGTCATAATGTTTTTGTGGTGGACATCCCACACTAGAATAAACCTTTTAACCCTAACATGGAAGTATATAGATAACATCACTTTGATAATGTGATTTCAAGTAAATTTTATAGGCTGCCTGTTCATACACCTGAAATTCAAATTTCATGCATTCATGATATCCTTGAAAAATTATGTATATGAAGTAGTGAGCTGTAGCATCATCAGAAATACTTTATGATGGACAAGTTAGTTGTATGTATACTATAATTTACAGTTTTTATAAGTTTGCAAATGTAAAACAATGTATATGAAATCATGATACCATGGAGAAATCTATTCTATGGAGTAGCTCCATCCTTTCTGTACACATGAAGATGTACTCCCGGCATCCAGACTAGCTCTACTCTCCATAGCATGGAATTTGAGTATGAAAAGCACACTACTTTTCAGTGAGACGTTTTTGGCAGATTTATGAAATGCATAGAACTTATTTTTGTTTCAGCCTGAGTTTTATGCTGTTGGACAATGTCAATTCCTAGGAATCATTAGATGTCATCCTAATATGTGATTACAAGGGAAGTAATGAGGTCACATTCTTTATACTGTATAATATTAAAAGTTTGAATTGTGTTCATTAAGAGAGATGATAATTGGTGAAGGATCAAACTTTCTTAGGTCTATGAACCAGTTGCTGAGGGCTCATATATCAAAATGATCAACACTGTGGGTGGTGAAGGTGGCCAGGTGCAGGTAGACTATCATCCAAATGTGAAAGCAAAATATGCGGACAGGAGAAACCTTATGTCTTTTAATCTTTACTCATATTCTTATTCATTGGATTGGTTCAGATCAATAATATTAGTGGTTATCTTCCAGGTCGAATTCTATTTTTCTTGGTAAGTTTCTGTTAAATATCAGTCTGCATTTGGAGTGGGAATAAATGTCTGGGTTAGCATTTGGACACAAAACCCTGAATTTATTTGCTTGTTTTTAACATAATAAGTGCACAAAACTTGGACTTATGCTCATGTATGTGTCTATAATATATATTTGCAATAACTATTTGCTTTACTATCATGAAAAATCAGCTCTATAGGGGCATGTTGTGAAAATAGATGTATATATGATGCGTCATGTTTCACATATATTATGAGGCATATATAAAGGTGTATAAATGTTTCCTAATTGGACTCGTTTTGGTAGGTCAACACACACACAAATCCACGCCCAATATTTTTGACTAGGCCTGGAGAGAGTTTTGGCACCATACATTGTCATGTTGGTGGTGACCAGAAATTGAGGTATTTCTACATTTATTTTTATCTTCCATTGTTTTTCGACATTTCCAACTTCCACTAGCTGGTGTTTTTAATTTTATTAAATTAGATAAATATACGATACTTAAATACAGTCTACAAAATATCCAAGGGGCAGAAGTCAAATGGCTAGTTTTGAGTTCATGTACAAAGCGACAGGAAACATTAGATATCATATATCTGGGGAAACAACGGTTGGATATTGTGGTTTCTAATCTTCATTGGTTTTCTTTATCAGTGAGACTGGTAAAAAATACGCCAAAGTACTTGCAGATTTCATGAATGAGAGGCTTAAGAGTGAAGAGACTGCATCTGTAAGTTATGAGATGTTCATAACTAATGAATATCTCAAAGTTAGTTTGATTCAACTCACTGGCATCAAAAAACTTGTGATGTCATCACTTAATTTTGATATGCATTTGTTTACTGGCAAGAATTAACTTTATTGAAGTTACTGGTACCGGTTCTTTATTAGGTTTGGACAAGCACATTACAAAGGACAACTGACACTGCAGCACACTTGATTGCATTTCCTAAAGTAAGATGTTCTTAAAAGAAGTTCAATTGCGCATACTTCCTAATGGAGCAGTTACTGGTAGTGTTTGTTTAATATAATATAGCTTTAATAATATAGATCCGTTATCCAGTTTATATTTATGCTTGTTTGGCACGTGATTTTTTTTTGTTTGTTCTGCAAAAACTAATATCATCTTGTTTCTTCTTCTTTGTCACATTGAATGTCATGTCAATTTGGTAGTAACCATCCAAATAGAATGCAGCAATGGCCGTATACCACGTCTAGTTTCCCATGTCTCAATACTTGTGGCATTGCTTACTGTAAACATTCTACTGAGAAATCATAGGGTTCATATGATGAACCTAACCTTATGGTTGTTCCTTCGTTCATCTGGGGTGGCTGTGCTGGTGTCTTCTAGCTGTCTTTCCCTGTCGCACGATTCTCAGCAAGAACAGTTTCCAACATTGTATTCCATTATTTGCAGATTGACCCAAACCCTTGTATGAAGAGCAAGTGATATTCCCCCCCTTGCATTGTATTTAAAGTAGTGAAAAAAAAAGCCATCCAAAATTTTCCTTCCATATGTTACACTGATGTCTCCAAACCCTGTCAACATTCCCTGCCAAAGGCCCCTGTTCACATTACCTGTGCCTATTCCCCGTAACTGTGATCGCGTTTGTCCCCTGTTCCTTTCCATGAGCTGCGATAGCCCTGATACTCGTAATTACGAATTTTGTGCAATCCTCAAAGTTGGTTCAATTAACAAACCTGATGGTTTTTCATGTGATTATATGGAATAAATCAAATAATGTACCTCTGGTTCCACTCCCTCATGGCGCAATCGGTAGTTTCAGAACTTAGAAGCTTGGATGCATAGTTGTATCTGAGTGACTTGTAAATTAACAGATGACTAGATATTTCTTAGGTTCAATGGCGAGCATTGGATGATATAAATGCTGGTATCTGTGATGGTATGACATATGAAGAGATTAAAAGCAAGTTCCCTGAAGAATATGAGTGAGTCATAAGTATTCCAAATGTGGGATTACAATTGTAAGTTCACATATTGTCTGTGCTAATTTTGTGAGAATTGAACAGGGCCAGAAGATTAGATAAACTTCGTTACCGTTATCCTCGTGGGGAATCTTATCTAGATGTCATACAAAGGTAAATTGGAATTTCTTGGGGTTCCTTCACACAATCTTAAGAATTCTTACACTTTGAGATATGTTTGTCTTTGTAGATTGGAACCCGTTATTATTGAGCTTGAGAGACAACATTCACCTGTAGTAATTGTCACACATCAGGTTATATCCCTAATCTTTACCCACTAGTAATAATCAATGAACCCTTTGAGCTCCTGATTTTATTGATATTGTCTGTTGTGTAGGCTCTTCTCCGCTCATTATATGGGTACTTTGCTGACAACCCAATAGAGCAAATTCCATACATAGATGTAAGTTTGAAGATGTACCTAATTTGCTATGTGAAATGATGTGTAACACTATAATTCTCATTAAGATTGAAAACTTATTAGGGCCAGAGTTTTTCAAGCAAGGAGCTGTAGAAAGTGGTAAATAAGTAGAAAGGGAACATATAAACACCAGTAGGTCTTTCCTGGCTTGCTGGTTTGGACAACAAGATGGGAATAAGATATATAGAAAAATAGTTAAGATTACGGGCAGGAAAAAAATTGATTGATTACGAGAAAGAAAGTGATAGTTATGTCTGCCAAAGAACAAAATAATGTTTCAGACCAAAAAGGGTCGAGAATGGGTGAATATGTATTATTACTATTTTAAATATTCTATGGGCATGCAAACATTGTAACCAAGTTTATGTCGGTGGTCCTCATTATAGCAAGGCATGCTTATTAGCCCTAAAAAGATAGGTTGTGAAAAGTGCAAGTAACCTGTTATGAATTTGTTCATACTTCGCTTTCTAGATTCCTTTGCACACAGTTATTGAGATTCAAATGGGAGCTGCTGGTATTGAAGAGAAACGATACAAGCTTCTCTAAGGGCATGAGAATATGCATTACTTGGGACAATTCTCAGCCCCCCAGATGGTGAGATCTGAAAGTTCCCTTCTTTTTTGACTTTTGCTTAATGGGCTGATATTATTTCTAAAGCCAACAATTTGATGACTTCTTTAATTCATTCTAGGATTACTACTTCAATATATGTTATAGTTGCCTGTCGAAAACAGTATCAGTATGAAGCTGCACAATACGAGTTCAAGGATCTGTTTTAAATTTTCATTGATGTATGTAGATTCTTTTTTACAATTGCATTCATTACACCCATAATCCATCTAGAAGAGTGGGAATGAAATATCTTTGTAAAATCTATGGTTTTACAAGAAAATAAGAATGCCACTTTTCATGATACAAAAATAAATTTTTCTTTTGCATTTGATCCATTTGGAATAAGTGGCAAGGAATGTCTATGTAAGATTTTACAAGAAAAATAAAATTCTGTTATGAGAGCTTCAAAAAAATGTTCCAAATTAAATTGCCTTTAGATTGGCTGTTGTGTTATCAAGCAGTCATCCCATTGGAAAAAAAAATTATCACTTCCCACAAGTTGGTATGGGCTCAGTTTGTTTCTTGGCCTTGAAACCAAACCAAGCCAAACCATTTATACATAACGAAAACCAAACCAAACTATGTAAGAATGACCAAACCGATTAAAACAAATTATTTAAGGAAAAGATGAATCCAACAAACATTTTTAAACAAATTATGTAAGGAAAAGATCCAAGTCATTTAAGAAAACGTTGAAACTAAACCAAACCATTAAATCACAAATCTAAGCCAAACCATTTAAGTCAAATTAATTAAGCAAAAAAAATTTAATTAATCAAATCAATAAACGAAAAAGCATGAAGGAAAGGAAAAATAAAAGTTAATAATAAACCATTCAGTTGAGCTGCATAAATCACATTGCTTAATTATATTCAAATCAATAAGTTGTTAAAACCATGGCATATTAGTTTGGTTTGGTTTGAGTTGAATTAGGGCCCATAGCTACCAAGTACTTACATGTTATTTAAAAAGCAAGATTTGATGGGGCCAAAATGTCAATTCAAATATTGTTGAAAAAACCTGATTTATACTATATATAAGGCTGGTATGTAACCTACCAATCCAAACACTATGCATGGAGTGTTCATACGTTTACTTTGTTCAAGGTTCTATATTATTTTGACTAGTGATAGCTCTAGCACCCTTTTGCGTAGCATGTGATTATTAGTTTCTTAGTGAAATGAATCACTGTGATCACCAAATTGTTTCCAGCATAAAATAACCTTTTATATATAGTATTCATAAACTCAATTTCAACGTAGCACAAAGACCAACCAGTTTAGTCTATCAACTTTATTCGCCCCTTAATAACTATGTTAGGAATTTCCTAATGCAAAGATAGCTGGCTTAGTTTGCCTCAATAACCTACTAATAACTTTACTATTTCTTTTCTATAATAAAGAATGTGTTTCTCTAGAAACGCATTTGGTAGCACCATTATAATAATAAATTATTTACAGCAAAATAATCCGTGCAATCTATATATTTGAGTGTTTAGATGGATACATTTTTTTGGTATTTCTATCACTCTAGTCCATTTCATTATTATTGATATCATGGTGTTTTAAGTGTCTATGGTGTAACCCCTTATCATAAGGTAGGTGACAAATTTGTCATCCATAAACAGGGAATTTCCTCTAGTTGTACGTATGCATCACTTTCAAGAAGTATTTCTAGCTATCACCACCTATTGTTATCTAGCAATCCAAGATCATGTCTGAATTCAAACATTTGGTGCATACCCAGCTACCTGCAAGCTGCAATCAAACTCAAGATACATGAACCTAAATGGCTTCAGTTGTAGTGTGGCCATCAAAGATCCAAAGATTTGAGTTTTTGTTCAGTGATTGAATGGGGTATATAATTTTCAAACCGCTTGTGCAAGCAGAGACACTACTCTGCATGGTAAATCATTGGGAAGATACCATGGATCAGCAATGTTGCTGGATTAAAATTATTTGGACTTAATTTCCTTTCTCCCCATGATTTAATGCAACTTTAGTAGCAATAAGTTGATACTCTTTGAATCTTCACAATCAAGACTGGAATCTTTTCGAGCAATGGAAGATGCTTTTGGTAAACACATTCTTTTCGTCATTCTTGAGAATGATTGATGAGAGAAACGATGAATCATGTTTACTATCATAAGCATGTGTTCCCTCTTTTGTTGTCGCTATTTATTTTCCTCAGTGTGAATGGCATCACACTTTCCTTAGGGATTTCTATTAGCCAGAAATGTTTCTTAACTTCTCAGTTTGTACATTTGTACACTCCATAAATCTGGCTATTAGAATATATGTTTGCCATAGAAACATATGCTGCTGCATCTTCTGGGTGTAGTTCTACAGCATGCTGGAATGCATATGTTCCAAGCTCCATATTCCCATGGATGTGACATCCACCCAGCATGCAAATCCATATATTTCCATTTTGCTTAGGTGTTTTCTTCAACAGGTTCTCTACTCGTATAAAGTCCCCGGCACGCCCCATCATGTCTATCATGCTAGCATAACACTTGAAATCTGGATTTATCCCGTAATGACTTTGCATTAAAATGAAGTATTGTACACCAATATACACAAGCCCAGCATGGTTGCAAGCATTAAAAACAGAAAGAAATGTGACTCCATTTGGGGTATATACCATCCATTCCATTTGTTTTAAGATCTGAAGGCTTGCAATTAGATTTCCCTGCTTAGCATAGCCAGCAAGACATGCGCTCCACGTCACAACATCAGACTTGGGTAGTTCATTTATCAGTAATTCTGCATCTATCATGCTACCGCAGTTACCATATGCATGAATAAGGGTTGTTATCATGAGGGAACTCTTAATATGTCCAGTAGATATGACAATGAAGTGAAGCTCTCTACAGAAACAAATGCATCCAAGATTACCACATGCTTGCAGAACACAAACTAATGTAGCATCATCTGCCACACTATAATCTAGGATCTTCCTACAAAGTTTCAATGCCTCTTCACTTAGATCATTCTCGACATAGGCTGATAGCATTACATTCCATGGCATAACATCATCGAGAAACAGATCCCCAAACACCTTCTCTACTTCATTCACTAGTCCTAACTTGCTATAGATACTCATAAGATTGCTTCCAACCAATATATCTTCAATGAATCCTTCCTTTATTATGTCAACATGTAATGCTTGAACAATGTCTTTTACCCAATTAACACCTTCCTTATCAGCAAGTATACCACAAGCTCGAAGGGCAAACTTGAATGCAAGCCTACTAGGACTCATACCTTCTCGCCACATCAATTTAAACAATTGAAGAGCTTCCTCTCCATACCCATTGTCGACATAAGCAAGAAGCATCACATTCCACGACACAATATTAGATTGAGACAAGCCCTTAAATGCATATTCTGCTTCAGCAATCATTCCACACTTGCCATACATGGTCACAAGGTTGTTTCCAACATATGCACTCAAAGCAAACCCTTTCTTCAATGCATCAGCATGTAACGCTTTTCCAATCATCCCAGTAGCTGTTTTCAGCTCTGAGGATTCTTTCGCAGAACTAGTCTCTTGCTTATCTAGAATATTCACACAAGCCTGAATAGCTATTGTAAAGGTCTGCTCACTTGAACATACCCTATCCTCCACCATTTGCCTATACAAATGCAGAGCCATATCATTTTTGTCTTGCTCAATATAAACTGAGAGCATTGCATTCCATGAAATGACATTAGAATTATGAAGGCTACAAAAAATTTCCTTCGCTTTCTTTATGTCTCCACATTTTCCATATGTGGTCAATAGAGTATTTCCAACAAAGATGTGGGAAGCAAAACCATTCTGTTCCACATCGTCGTGTATTGCACAGACAATGTCCAAACAAATTGGTTTGATAAAATGACTATCTACAAGAAAGCTTTCTTCTTTATCTGCAAGAATGCAGCATGCCTGGAGTGTAATAACAAAGGTCCACACATTAGGGCTCACACCTTCTTTAAGCATGTGATTGAAAAGTTGTAATGCCGAATGTACTTGTTCATATTCAACGTATGTCAATATCATCGCATTCCAAGAAGCTACATTATGCGAGCACAATGAATTAAAAACATTATGGGCTTCTGATATGCTTAAGCATTTGCCATAGAGGTTCACAAGAGCATTCCCAACGTCTGTTGAAAACCCTTTCTTCTTAGCATCGGCGTGCAATGCTTGACCAATTGAAATGGACACTGGTTTCATCACTTGACCAATCATTGAAATAACTTCCTCCTTGTTCGCAAGAATACCACATGATTGAATGGCAACCATGAAGGTAACATCATTCGGTTCCATTCCTTCATCGGCCAACTTTCTATAGAGTTCCAACACTTTCTCAGCTTGATTATGCTGAAGATATGCCGATAGCATCGCATTCCATGATACAACGTTACAGTCCAACAACTCATTAAACACATCCTCTGACTCTCGAAGACTCCCACATTTACTATACATACTAATCAACGAGGTCGATATGAAAATATCTGAATCCAAACCTTTATTCCGAACAAGGGCATGTATTTTCCGGCCTTCTTGTAAACAACCTATGCTTCCACATGCTTTGATAAGACTAACCAAAGTAAAGTGGTTAGGTTGGAAACCATCCTTTTGCATACATTCAAGCATTCCAATAGCTTTCCAACCATCACCAAAGTGTGTGAAACCAGATATCAGAGCAGTCCACGAATACACACTCCGACTAGACAGCCGAAGAAACAATTGAAGAGCCTCTTGAATACCACCACACTTAACCAAGGTTATGACAAAATAGTCACCAAGCTTACCTGACAATTCATACTGCATGCGTTGAGAGAGATGTGTGAGAAGGAGCGTTGTATGAAGCAAATCTTTTTCTTTCTGGCAAGATCTGAGGAAAGCTGTACACAAATGATCGTGGTGAGCTGGAAGGGGATCTGGAAACTGCAACAAAAGATGGAGGGCTTGGTCTAGGAGCCCTGCGGTGCAGAGTTGTAGCAGAGAAGGGTGTTGTGAGGTGAGGGGAATAACAGCTCCACCATTGGATTGGTGTTGTTGATGATGATGATGATGATGATTCGTCGCAGAGCTCCAATGGCGACCTCGTAACAAAGCAGCCGTGAAACACCGACGACCCACTACTCTGTGCATGCTGCTGACCCATGTCTCTCTCCCTCTCTCTCATAGACCACAACAGGTATGCTGGCCTGGGGACGTTAAAGATCAATCTACTAAATCTATCTATGTTCTATAGACATACATATATGTATATCTACATACCTATGTACATACATAGATACATACATGTGTGTGTGTGTGTCCCTACTAGTAGTACCTACTCCTCAATCTCTAGGTCATAGTAAACCATCACTTGCATTTTATGGTAATGTACTTACTTACTTAATTACTCTTGGTATCCATTTTTCCAAGCCCTGGCCCAACCAAGATGCCATTTATGTTGTATGTGAAGATTTGCAATGGTTGTATTATTGTATATTGCAGAGCTACTTTGAGACATGACAATCCTCTATTTTGTTAGGGAGTTTTGCAACAATAGTTTGTAAAAAAACTGATGGAAGTATATTGTGAAATGCACATAAGAGATCAAAACCAACCTGCTTAGCTTCTTACTTCTTGCTCAATTTATAGTTGATACAAAGGTACCCATTTGGGTTGGCTTAGCTACATGCGTGCTAAAAGAGTGGGTTGGCTTAGGTACATGCATGCTAAAAAGGGTGCGCCAAAAGGGTGGCACAAAGGAACACATGCACACCACAATATTTTGTTTTGATAAAAAATAAAATTTATTGTAAGCTTCTGGGCAAACAAGCTCAAGTTATAGCCTTCAAGTGTTTCTCCTTAATACTACTGAAGAAAATCTTTGAAGAAGAAAAAAAAAACAATGGTTTGTGCATTAGAGAGCTACTTAGAGACATGAAAATCCTTAAACACAAAAGTTAAGTTCAAATTGATGAATTTACTCGATACGCTGTCGTGAAGATTTTCGGCAATAGTGTGAAAATCCCATAAAACGTACGAAATCGAGTAAGAATCACATAATACAATAATTGTGAAGATAACATTTTTAATATCTAAGTACAAAATGATGGAGGTTTCAAATGCACTTTATTACACGAGAAATGGACAACTAAATGTCAAGATATGAGGGTATAAAGTTTGTGAAAAGAAAAGAGAAAATTGTGAGATATCCCATATAGGCACGACAAATACGGCTCTCATCATATATAAGGTGGAGCAAAAGATATTATTTTTGTGTCTATGTGTGGAGCATAGAGAGTTCAAGGTAACTTGAACTAAGAGTGGAGGTGGGCTAGCTACTTGTAAAGGGTTTTGGCCAACCAAAACCAGACCGACGATGGAGACGGTGAACCGACGGCATCCGGCGACTATATAAATAAATATATAAATATATATACAAATATACATATACAAGGAGGGGAAGTAAGGATTCGAACCTTACACCTCTGAGTTATGAGTCAATTGGCTTACCATTAAGCCATGCTATTTAGTTAAAATTATATTTCTATCATAGTACTTTTACATGTAAATTCTCATACATGAGAGCTAAAATGAGTGACATGGTTATCATGCACCACATGTAATACATAAGCGCCAAATGACAAACATGCAATTTATGCATGTCTTGTACCCTCACATGCATCATATGCATGAGAGCATCTATAAAAGAAGGAAGGGGGAGGAGAAAAAACACGGTTTTTTTTTTATGAAATTAAGAAGAAGAAATTCGTTATCAAATTGATCGTGTAACTTGTTTCTTAAATCTAAAGTTAAAAGTTCAATCAATCTCTCTCAATCGTTTAATCTCAACTTCTCTCTTTCCCAATCTATCATAAGTACTTTCTCGCTAAAGCTTGCGCCAAAGCTTGTATCGACTTTGAATCCTTCCGGTCCAGAACCCCGGCGGTTCCGCCTCACGATCCGCGCATAGTGACGGATCTTCACGACAACACTAAGATACCATATAAAGAAATTTGTATGTATATAGAATCAACATGGAGTTTTTATTCTAGTCAAAATTTGTAAGATGTGTTAAGCTAGTTTTCAACACTTTCAAAAAGATGGAGAATATTTCCCTATAAAGAAGTACAATACCACTTAAAATTATTCCTATTGAGAATGTAGACTCAAATTCAAGATGGTTATGAGTCATGCATGACCTCATTAGTTCTTGGCCCAACTCCTACCATTGTTGTTTTAGGGCCATGATGGTATGTCCTTTCACTTGTGTTCGTTCTAGAATGTTTGCCCAACTTTCAAAGAGACATCGACTTCTCATGTTGGTCATGTTTTAAGTTTTGATGCATTCTCAAGAGTTTTAACTATGTCAACCTTAAAATTCATTAAGGGGGATAACAAAGGTGTGGAATAGATGTTGTAGTTTTCTCTTGTTCAACTCTTCTACAAAACTTCTTACATGGAGATGCACTAGACATTGGATATCCCTAAAAATTTAAGGTTTTATAAGATTTTCGTTGATGTGTTAATTGAAAATAGGTGTAATTTTGTCTTCATCAATAATTTATAGGGCAAGATTTAATAGCTTTCCGCTTCTCACAACAATGACAATTTTGAATGGGTTGTGGGACATTCTATATTCTATGCATTTAGTTGAATATGACTTCAAATGATCTAAATGTTTATGCTTTCTCTCTTTTAACATGAAAATCTTCAATAAAGGAAGTCGAGTCTAGTCCACATAAGATTATAAATAAGATTGTTCCTTGGGTATTTTCTGCATAATTTTTACTTTTAGGTTTTGGAATCACTTAATTAAAAGAGTTAGCTCCAACCAAACCACGCATCTAACAAGGTTACTGCAAGAGATATGGAGTGAAATTGTAGCCACTCTAAAGTGCCAATATGATGGCCTCAAGGGCGGCTCCGATGGAGTCGAAAGACAACGAATAGCCTTCATCCAACAATGGTCGTCCTCTCCCTTTCTTGAGTCAATGGGCATCCACATAAGATGGAACCATCGCGTTCCTACAGGGATTTGTACATAATAGTCTCATTTGTAAAATTTTATAACTAATGGAAGGAGTTTTTTTATTGGAAAAATAAAAATAAAAATAAAAATTATAAGAGTTAGGAAGAGAACATTAATATGGGTCCATAATGTTGTGCTATTGACTTCAAAGACCAAAATCGCAGTGGTTGTATGGGGAAGGGCACTACGTTTGCTTTGCAATGCCTCTAGTTCGTTCACCCTCAACTAGGGACATGCTTGCTGGATTTGTCTTGAGGATGATGTGGCGAAATACGATGGCACATGCGATGCTAAGTACAGAGGGGAGAATGGCATTGTGTGGCTGATCACTGACAATAGGGTGCCTACAACTTGTGCATAGAATAAAAAACTTGGAGATTTTTTGATGTTTCTTGCCTCCATTACTATATGGTATATATGGACAACAAGGTGTACCAAGGTATTTTCAGCACACAAACGCCCCCCAACTGAATCGATTAAGCTAATCTGGCACACATTAATAACTACACTAAGAGCTCAATATGAGCAGATTGATGGTACTAATGATGTTGCAGAATTAATGAGGCTGAATTTTCGAAAGTGATGGTGTACTACACTGATGGCCGCAACAAATGGAATGGATATACTATGGAAGTATGAAGTACCCAAATGGTTGTTCCCCCCATCCCATTAGATGAACGAGGGACGTGAAAGACATGACATGTGGGATAGTGAATGTAGGTGATGTGCATGAAAGGATGGCTAGAGCCATATGTGAAAGTGTAAGATAAATAAGCAAGATCTCTTGTGTAGGATAGGATAGTCTTGGCTCGGCCTTCCTGAGAAAGGGATCAAGTTTGTGTATATTTTAACTAAAGGAGTATATTCTTTTTTGGAAAAAAAACAAAAAGACCAAAATCGCAGTCGTATTTGCGTTTACAATTTCATCTTCTTCGATAAGGTTGTGTTTGTAGGTGTATTTAATGTTTTGGCATGTATAATATGGTGTAAATAGTAACATGTACTATACCTTAAGTTCATCTTTTGTTTCATACCGTACTTAACTTATTGGTGCAAAAATTATGTACAATATGTATTTATCCCTTAAAGAAATTAAATGCCATATATATGTAAAAAAGGGTCCCAAAATGTGCAGCTTATGTTGGAAATAATATAATCCCTCCTCACAAATATTTCAACAAGTAGCTATAAGTTACATGCCCTAAGAAGTTGGAGTTGAAAACTAAAGTTAAAGTTAAAAAATGAACATTGACGACTTTGGTAACATTTTCCGCTCTTTTTAGTTGAAGACTTGGTTATATATATTTTGTCATTTTTAGTTGAAGCTAAAGTCGAAGAATTTGGTGTGTTTCTAGGAGGAGTTCCAAAGGGTTGAATTAATAACAAACACTTTGGACTACTCACATTGTTATTAATCGACCCACTGTTAGCGCCAAAGAAGGTAATAAATACACTAGAGTCACCAACTAGTGTTTTGGCAATCTTTCACGTCACCTTTACGGAACTTCCCTCATGTATGGTCCTCCGATCGGATTCGGTACATGTCAGTACAGCCCCAACATTATCATATATTCTAGATTTCGAAGCAATGCCTACCGTATTGTCCTCAGATTCCACTAATTCACCAGCCATTACTTTATTAATACCATAGATGCGAGCAATTTCATCCCTGTTGCTGAAAATAGAAGTTTTCTTTCAAGGGCGAATGCAACTGGATCGGTTCAGGTTAGCTTTTTTCTTTCAGCCAAGCCATGGCCTGCTTCTTTTTTCAATCCCTCCAGACCTTCTAATGTGTAAATGGTGTTAAACCATTTGTTACTTTTTCATATATGATAGAATCTACATAAAATTGTGTGATGACATTATCGTTGAGGTTGCATAATATCGCTCTTCTTGAGGTAAGCTATACTTGGTATTGGTGTCTTCGTATATGTTTGATCCTCGATCTTAAATGGTATTAGTAATGTAAAATCTATTGTTTACAATTGAAGACTTAATATAAATGTAACTATTTTAGATTTCACCTTTGAAGTATTTAGTATACTATATGTAAAGACATATTTCGGTAATATGAAAAACATCTTTAAAGTACTTTTAGGTCCCTAGGTACTTATTACTTGGCTTCTTCTTCTTTTTTCCCAAAAAAAACACTACTTCCCATTAGTCAGCAAACGAAGTACATCAAAGTTCAGCCATAATCAACAAAACTCACACTACTCCACACAAAACTAAGCATAATCCCCACCCTGCTATTTACAACAAAAGTATCCCGCTAACTCTTTTTACATGGTAACCACATAATTACATCTTTTGTCCACTAATGGAAGCCAATGACGGAAACAACCATCTCGGTGCTTGGTAGTTCCATTTAGGCCCCGACGCTGAATTTACCATCATAGGAGAACGACCCCATTTCAGCAAAAACTTTGACCGAGCCCTTTCTGCTTTATCCGAGTTCCCTTCAATTGAGTTGTATCGTCTGCGCAACCAAGATACCAACTCGAACCAAATGTTTAGCAACACTTCACCGCTTGGGAGTTTTCGTTGCTGAAAAACAAACATACATCGTCTGGTACAAATGTGCCCGACCGAGAGGCATGCCACCAACATCCATATCTCCTCAAAAAAACCAAAGTTTGTACCAGGTTTCACTCCAACACATTTGAATACACTGCCACCCTGCACTATAAATCCATGACCATGTGGATTTAGTTGTTTCGCCCAGCCTTCCCTAGTTAGCTTCAAACCATGTAAGGACCCCCACACAACTATCCCATTCACACCACATGCTGCCACTATCTTGAGACTTCTACCCCAAATGCTAATTGCCTCTACATGGTTCCAAAAACAGTGAGATATCGATTCCAAAGAGTGACCACATAACTTACAACCAACCTCCCCACCGTGACACCTCATCCACTCCCCTACAGGTATCGCCTTATGACTAAGAAGCCAAAACCAAACCTTTATTTTTTCTGGCATATCCAATGCCCAAAGTCTCCTCCAAAATGACTTCAACAAGTCATCTGATATGCCTTTATCCCTCCAACTACTACAAGTCTGAGCAGCACCCACTGATTTATACCCTTGGCTTCTATTAATATGTTAAATACATATTATACCCTTAATGTGCCGACCATGCTTTATAATCATGTACCCATTGTCATCTGAGATATTTTATCTAATCTAATGCCTTGGGCATTAATTAAGTTCTTTGTATGTTGCTTGGATTTTTCCTTTTCCCTTGTGTTAAACTCGCTTTATCATTTTCTCATTGCGTTAGACTTATTATTGTGAACAAGGGTCTAATATCTATCCCACTTCGTGTGATATGATTCATTTATGCCTTTCATTCTTAACACTACAAAGTTTGCTTGAAACAACTTAGTTCAGATCTTTATCTCTTGTTTTGTCAAGGATCCATAAATGATTAAATCATGCAATAACTGATGTATGATAGTGCAAAACCTATTGCAATGGGGTTTTAATCCTTTCATGTTAATGTTTGTTATTTATCCATGCTTGTTGATCGTCGTCATATTTAACAAAAGACAAAATTTTGGCATCCAAGAATTTGTTGAATACCACTAATATACGTTGGATATTGGGCAATGTGGTATACAACAAACGTGAGATCATTATGAATGATGTGGATGAGAAACATATATTTATAGATTTTGAAGAAGGGGGATAATGTATATCTCAAAGTTCTTAAGACCTCAATCCTCTACCAACTCAAAGAATCACAAAAGGTCCAAAGTTGTCAATAGGTTATTGTGGACTATTTCCAATTTCATTACGAATTTGGATAGGTAATTCACATATTTACCTTCAACCCATTTTTCATGTTAGTTGTTTAAAGAATAAAATATTGAGTGGTCTGCAACCATTTTCCTAGAAATCACTTAGGGAAAATGCACAATGCATATGATAAAGTTTTTAAGCTTGTAAAGATGTTACTATATAAGCTGATAATGCATATGCTAAAGATGCATGAAAAACAATACATGTCATAATGTTCATCACAAGGGCCTCATATTGTGGGGAAATGTCAATTTGTTGTTGGCCACTTGGGAGACAAAACTATACTTTGCCAAATATTCATCCTTGAAATTGCTACCGAGGAAGACGACATTTGTTCAAGGGCAAGATAATGGAAGACAATGTGTTAAATCCAAGAAAATAGCCTAGGCATGGGGGGGATTGAGCTCAAGCTCTCCAAAATTCATGATTGATTATGCATGTTGTTTGTTTCAATTCTTTTATCTTTTTAGAAAGTTTGGGACTTGATATAATTCAAGCTACTGGTTTTCTTATTCAAATAGAGAGTCAACATGGGTGTGCCTTCCCCAAGTTTCGCATAGGATTTGCTTTTCTTGGTCATAAGTTTGTTGCTTGATATTAGAATATGTTCATGCACACAACCCCAATTGATCAAATTTAAACAACGTACCATCCAAATTCTTATATTAATCATAAGAGTATATGGTACAAGGGAAAACGGTACGACAATGACAACACAAGCCGGAATGGCGAATAAATAGCTTTGTTAGAGTTATGGAAAAAAACTTTGAGATGTAGATGAGAATGCGAGCAAATCATATGGTCAATCCACCCCCCTCATTCTCAATTCGTTGTGCCATTCACAGCAAGTCCACACACGCCTTCCCTTCTTTGTTTCTCATCCGAGAGAATAACAATCGGCAACAGTTTGGTAGCGAAACCGCAGCTTAATGACTTAGTAGTTTCAACAGTTTGGTTCAGATTTCGGTTTTTTAAAATGGTTCAGTTCGGTTTCAACAGTTAGAAACCGTGGTTTAAACGGTTAAACGGTTTTTTATTTTTTATTAAAAATTTAAAAAAATTTAATAAAATGTTTTTAAACCATCTTTTCACTTTTAGATCTTATTCTCACATTTTAGGAATATCTTTAATATTTTAAAAATTTTAAATAATGAAATATTGTAAATCTAAAAAATTTAAAAATAAAAAATTGACCTATGTTGAAAACCGAAACCGAACCACGAAATCACGGTTTTTACGGTTTGAAAAATGTTTAACGATTTGGTTCAGGTTTCAAAAAATTTAAACGGTTCGGTTTGGACCCTCTCAAACCAAACCAAACTAAACCGTTGCCGATTGTTACGAGAGAATTCAAATGCGGAATCACACAACGGCACGTCGATATTACGTATTTATGGCGTTCGAGAAACGAAACAACAATCACGTGATGAACGAAACGCATCCCTCTTACCTCCTCCTCATGCCCCCTCCCTTCGGTCGGTCTCTTCCATTAAATCTGGGGTGAATAATCATATCCATCCTTCCCCCCTCCCATGTTGCTATGCTCTCCTCCATGACAATGGGGGGGGGGGATGTGGAGTGGCTCTATGCTGCGCGTGGGGTACATGTGTCAAAGGGGTGTGTGTGTTGTGGGGGGGGCATTTGGGGAAATAAGGAAAACATGCATGCATGTGGGTGGATGATGATGATGATGATGGTGTGCCATTCATAGTCATTTAATGAGGAAGGAGGAGGATAGTAAAAGAAGGAAGGAACAGGGGAAGAACTTAGAAGGAAGGAAGAAGAGTAAGGGGGGAACAGGGGAAAAGAAAGGAAAAGAAAGGAAAGGAAAGGAAAGGAACACGGATAGCTCGAGGGCCAAAATGGGAGCAAGCAATTCCATGCTCTGCTCCAAACGATGCCCTCGTGCTTATTTATTCCCTTCCCTTCCCTTCCCTTTCTTTTCCTTTCCATTTACTCCTCCTCCTCCTCCTCTCTCCCATCCTCTTCTTGTTTCTTCCCTTTTATAAATTTCCTCCTCCCTCCTCCTCTCTCTCTCCTCCCTCATACGACTCTGCCTCCCTCCCTTCCTTCCTTCCTTCCACGTCTCTCTGCAAGTAAGTAAATCCACAGAGCTCTTGGGGCTTTCTCTTCTCTTTGATCCTTCTTTTTACCCTTTTTTTTGTTTTTATCTTATTCATTTCTCTCTCTCTCTCTCTCTCTCTCTACTGCTCAGTGGGTTCTGAATCTGTCGCCTTTGAAGGCTCCGTCTTCCCTTGCTCCATCGCTTCCCCTTCTTCTTCGAAACCTCTTCTTCTCTTGGCTAATGGTACGGCTCCCTCTGTTTTGCTTCTTCTTCTTCTTCTTCTTTTGTTATTCTTTTATTCCTTTTTCTTTGCCTAAGTTGGTTGTGGGTTTATGCTGTGTGACTCTGACTGAATGGATCATTTGTCCCCAAATGTTTGTGAATTCCAGGGATTTATGACACAGAGATCCATTTTCTTCAGATCAAGTTCTATGCAATTGGGCTCTATTCAGAGGCAGAGCTCTCCAAGAGCTTGTCGGAATGGAAAGGGAAAAGCGCGGAAGAGCTTCTTGCCGAGGGAAGTGGCTTCTTCTCCTCCTTCTGCAAAGGTATTCCTTTACTACTAGTAATTCACAATTCTCAGGGATTATTGTTTAGGATTTTAAATTGTTTTAGAGTTCGGTATCAACAACTACCCGTGTTAAGTATCCATGGCTTTCGAGTTTAGGTTTTGGTATTGCCAACAATTGATCTTGTCCAAAGAGGGGTTTTGGGTGGTAAGTTTGCTGTCAATAGCTGAGGGCATTATGGAATAAGGGTTTAGGGTTTAGGGTTTTGGCATCATTAAAAACTACTTTTTATTATTGCACATGGCTAGGGTGGAAAGTTTAGATCACTGCCCCATAATATGTTTCTGGGTTTTCATGAGGAGAAAATTGCAAAAGTTCGGGAAGCTTTTTTGTGGAGACTTTTATGACACAGTAAAAGCTTGGTCAGGATTAACCTTACAGATTAGGGTTTAGCGCTCAAGGTTTTAGGGTTTCACAACAATGTCAATATCAATATCAAGCATAACATTACCGAACCTGATGAGGTGTTTAGGGTTTATTGTTTGGTGTCACCAATCTTTTGGCATTGTTATGTATGGTAAAGTTTGGAGGGATTCAGGGTTTAGTGCTGAGTAGATGTGGGTGTGTGTCCATGTATAGCTCCTGTAGAGAAGTTGTTTAGACTCGTGATCATCAAGGAAGTCAAAGGAAGCCAATTCGCTACTCAGTTGCAATCGAGCGTAAGGGATAAGCTTTCTTATGCTGACAAGTATGAGGATGAGGAAGAAGAAGCCCTTGATAATCTCACAGAGTACTTCCAGAAGAAAGCATGGCTCTCCCAGGACACCAACATCTACCTCCATTGGTCCAATGACCTCAAATCTCTACAGGTACACATATGTATAGTGAAATAATCTCAAGTTTTCTTTGTTTCCTGAATGTCCTCGGTAAACCTTGTAAGTAGCACTTCTATGTGATATTTGAGAAATGTTATAACTGTGATTCATCGCCTTACTCCCTCTTTCAGGGGATTGACCAAGGGTGTCTAGGGAAATAATGAAAACTTGGGGTTTTTTGGGAAAATGAAAAAAATAACATTCATGGTATTTTGAAGCTTTTCCATATATATAGATATAAATGGATTTACAAAGACTTGCGTGTGATTAGTTTATGTTTCAAAATCGCCATGTAGTATCGGTAAAATCTACTGCTAAGTATACATATTTACTGTAATGGAATATGGAATAAACAACGAGTCCTTAATACTAATAGCCATATAACATTTCTAAGAAACAAAGACTTTTGAACGCAAGAGCATTCGACACGCAATTACCTTAAAAGAAGTTATGCACCCAATAAATGTTTAGTCATATGAAGGGAGCTCTTGCTGAGAGTGAACACCACTTAAATATATTAGTAAACACTGTTGCATGGAATAGGGAAAAGCATTAGATGCCTCGGAATGGAATGAATATAATAAATTTAAGTTTGTACAGCAAACTTAAGCCTTTTAAGTTATGAACCAAAAGCTCATTTTTCTCTATGTATAAATTGTAGGTTTTGGTGACAGCTGATCAAGCAGTTCCTGTGAAATATGAATACACTGTAGAGAATGAAAATGTGTCTGCAGGCATTCTTCAATGGATTGCCGGGGAGAATTCATTCTCACCTTCTCTTCTCAAATCCTTGGCTACACAAGTTTCGCAAACTTTATAAGTTATGTCTTTATCCTCTCTGAGGCAACTCTCCATTAAAGTCTAATGTTGTAGAGGGAGGTAGAACTCTAATATACACCCTCCCTCCCTTCTGTGGATCTCGTCATCACTTTTGAGTCATTATTGTAGAAGATGCATCCTAATTGTTTGAAACTACGGAATAATTATTGTTCTCCCTCTTTCCATCTCAAATTCCTTTCATAATTGACGAACCCTACCTAGTAAGGTATCAGGCTATAAACACTAGGTCTTAATGCTCAAAAGCTATCATATCTTCAATGCAAGGTATTGGGTTCAAAAGCTATTAGGCTGTTAACAAGAGGTCTTGGTTCTTATCTTGCTTTCACAATCTTTGTCACACCATATAGCACTTGTCCTGAACTACATGCTGCATTTGTGAATTGAAGTTTGAACTCACAACCCCATGATCTTTAAATGCTTAACAGTTATGATGTCAAGAATGCATGATTCTCTCCCCTTCCCTCTCTCAATGTATACTATCCTTAATTGGACGTGAAACAAAATGCATTGAAATTATGGTTAATTTAGCATTTCCACTACATGGCACATGTTGAAGTGCCAATAGATAGGAAAAGCACCTCATTGAGGAGAAAATCTCCACTTGCATCCTTCAACTTTAGGAGACATGCCTTGTTACTCTCGCTTAAACTCCCAACTGCACATTATTGAGGATATTGTGGATAGATAAGCCCAAATTGTTTGACATGAGTTTGTGCTTGGCATTTCCCTCAATTGCATGGAAAAACATGTAATAAACGAGTCACATTTAAAGTCATTGCCCAAGGAGACCCGCTCATCACTAGCAAGCAATTTTCTACAGAATGGAAAATGAGATTGCCATAACTTGTCTAACACTTGATGCACTATTGTATGCATTGATTAATGTGCCATGTAAGTGGCTCCTTCACCAACCAAGATTTCTCTCCAACTTATGATAGACACTATTAGTGTGCACCATGAATATCAATTTTTATTGAATAGCCAATGTTTTCCCAAGTCATCAATCACAAATGTCAAAACAATGGGCACAAGAATAGACAAAACATATGTATTTGAATATGCACAAAAAGGTTATGAGTTCATTGGAAAACTTTTGGATGTACATTGGGTTGTGCCAATAGCTCCAAAACTAAAGTTATGTTTATGAAGAATATCAATGAGGAGAGAGCATACATTGCATAGGATAATGAACCACCTTGAAATGCAACCGATATCTCATTATACAAGACAAGTTGAGCACTAAATATTTTTAAAGAGAAAATAAATTGTTAGGAACTTAACAGAGAAGTAAATTCATGGAGATCTATCTAGCCTGGCAAGCATAGTTCAACTCAAAAAACATTTGTTGGTAGTCGGACCAAGTATAAGACCGCAATGTTCAGTTGCTGATGGTACACACTTGTAGTGAAGTGGTAAAGTCACAAGATATAAATTTGAAGAAAGCAATCACTAAATTTGACTTGGATAATTCGATTAGGGTATTAAAACTGATTGACATTGTAAAATTTCTATAAGGTATGCTTGTACGAAGAGAATGTTTTCTATAAATGGTTGCACTATGTGTGCATATTAACAAGGTAGAATGTGAAGGTTTGTTTGTCATGATTCATGATAAAAACTGGCACTCCATCTTGGAAGTTCTAGTATTAAGTAATGAGTTTAAGCATATACTAAAAACTTTCATATAGCTTCACAGTTCATAATAATAAAAATGCACTTAATTTTTCGATCAACAATGGCTCTAGACAATTGACATCAATGTTTTCCTACACCCTTACGGTCTTCTTTAAGGTTTACATTGTATTTTTGTTGTGTCCTTTTAAAGTGTTTTGAATATTTGTACTCAAAAGTCAATTTTCTCATCTTAGCTTCCATGTCAATCAATCAACACATGCACACGATATTTCCTTTCTAGTCTTTCATAAAAAATGAATCTAATAGATTTCACATAAGCTTCTTTTTTGAAAAGTCCTAAGCTTCATGAGTAGTCTTTCAATATTGGATTACTTATCTCTCTGTTGCTTGAGCATGCCATATATAACCTAAATTTGGGAAATTCTTTGATCGTTTATCTAAGTTTTAGCAATCGGCATTAATGTGTGAAAACACATTAGAACAGGGAGTTTTTTTACATGTTCTTTACTCAAAATTATTTGGAATGATACATTCAAATAATGATTTGAATATTTATTTGGAGGAATCTTTCCAGCAATGATTGGAAATGTAATTATAATAATACCAAGGAATTTCTAAAAACGTTTTTGCCTTCATGTATACAAGAAAATATTAAGTATCTATACCTTAAACTTTATGTTTATTGCATATCCAACCCTTGGATTTGTTTAAAAACTTCTTGTCTCATTGATTGTGCTAGATCCATGTATGTAAATGAATCCAATATTCATTTACAGTGCCTTTGTATGCAGACATCCTATATAACAAGCATTGTGTATTTAAACCTTTGTATATTATAACTATAATTTATCTAGATATATGTCACATAATGGATAGTGAGTCACAAACTTATATCAATATGATCATGTGGTTATATAGATATGTACTGATAATGATATTGTGATCAAGAAAGAAAAAAGAAGAAATCCTTGGGGAAGGTTCAAAGCTCATAACTCATCTTTTACATTTTCAGAGGCGATTATAATAGCTGTATGTACATACTAGCATTTAAGGAGTTTTTCTTTTGTTTCGTCTTGAAAGGTAATCGTAGCTGCCATTATATGTTTTCTTGTTCGGCAAATTACAGTTATTTCACTCTAGCTGGAAAATCTATCCATAAAACAACATTTTGACTGAAATAAATAAGTGTAAACAATCTAGACTCATAATTGTATTAGCATTTCCGTTTTGAATAAAGTTTGTCAAATCCTCATGATATATATTCCGTATAGAGTGATGTCTTTGAAGGACAATCTTTAGACCTTGCTCAGAGCACATCCACCATCAGCATGTTATGTGCTAGGGTGAACATTTTAATGAATGTATGTCAGAATCATGAAAATACATACAAATAAGTCATTGGTGCCAATGAAAAGCCATTCAGAATTTGCAAGTATATGGAAGCCATAAAAGATGAATTCTATATGTACACATTTTCATCTATTATGAGATGAGTGATGGTGCATGGGACATCATGTAGAAAATTTCCATCTTATCCCATTCCCTGGATTTGATGAGCTGCAAGAGTTGGCAATGAGCTTCATAAAAGTTGTGACTTCGTATCATCCCCTTGTAAGAAAATACGAGGGTGATGTGCATGTACCTCTTGAGATTTCTTTTTGGAAGCATCCAGAAAACATCCAACATAACAATGCATTGCAGATTCTGATCGTTCCATTAATCACAAAATGCTCTTTTGCCTTTACTAGAATTCATGTTCACTTCTTGCTCTTCACTCTCTCTGGTGCAGGTAATCCAGTTTTTTGCTCATAATTATTTTCCAGCTTCTGAAAGTTAATAAATCACTATTAAAACTGCTGGTAAGTTTTAATATGGCATGATGAGATTCACACACTACATCCATATGCAGTGCATGAATCATCTTTGCAACTTGACTACAAAATAATACTGTAGATACCTTTAGAAATGGAATTACTGTGTCAAGAACAGTTGGTGACATTCTTTCAAAGAAGAGCACAGACTGTAACGATAAAAAGATAATATTATTGAAGAACTAAAACGGAAACAAGCATGCAACACCTACTTTCTATCACCTTGATGTGTTATGTTTGTTATTTCTGAAATTATTTTATAGCTATACAAATTTTTTATTTGTTTTTCTGGAAGGCATGAGCACATTGCAAGGCTAGCTTGAAATGGCAAAGAGCCAATGGCCTATATACCTGAGGAGACAAAGCCAGAAGGTCCTGGGGGGGGCATGTGGTTGGTCCCCTTACAATTGGATTTTGATGTGTGTACATCCAACAGTAATGATGTGACATAGAAAACTGTTGCAGGTTAGGCTCTAAAAAATAATGTTCCTTAAAAACTTATCATGAGTTGATATTTTTTTGAAGAGGCAACGCTTGGCAAAATGAGAAAGATTTGCATTGTTCTAACAAAAGTCTTTTGATGTCATTTGGTTAGTCTAGTAAGCATTAAATTCTAATGTGAGTGGAGGAGGTATTTGTATCCATTCATAAAATCATGCTTTGTAAAGTTGCTGTAACTAGCCCCTACACTAAGTCACTTAGATTTTTTATTTTATTTTTTCCAAAAAAATGATACTACATTAGTATTAAGAAATGCCCTAAGGCCTTACATAAAAGATGTACCTTTCGGTAATGAGCCCTTCTTCAAAATTCTAATTGTTAGCTTAAATAAATACTTCAGTGTAGAGTAGATCCACTCCACCTTATCAGAAATCAATCTATAAAATATGCCTTTCTCCTAGATGGCATGAACTCCAATAGTTTGAGCTCCGCCTAGTGCGTATTACCTTTTATGCTATCCAAAGAACCTTTGAGATTATGCATGATCTCAGTCCAAATCCCAGAATTTATTTAGGCAGGTCTTTTAATAATAATTTGGAATACCTTCAAACATCAATCCTTCCAAATATACCAAATTGTGATACTAATTACCAATTGCCATATTTCACGTTTATCAATCTATATTTGTGGATTCGAAGGTATCAATGTTTTTTGCATCAAACCATGTCTCATAGCAATAGCATCTGCAACATTCTCTTGTTCATATACCAT
The DNA here is from genome assembly GCF_043228905.1 of Azolla caroliniana. Classification (NCBI taxonomy): domain Eukaryota; kingdom Viridiplantae; phylum Streptophyta; class Polypodiopsida; order Salviniales; family Salviniaceae; genus Azolla; species Azolla caroliniana. The sequence goes on along the minus strand of NW_028230446.1, from coordinate 16,055,196 downwards.
TGGTTTATCTTGTACCACTGCCCATAATACTGCTCCCCATGCATACACTGCTCAAGGATATATTGGTATTAACAGTATTATGATTCTTTTCCATATTTCCATCGCAATGTCACAACTCAATGAACAATACTTAGCCGCCTGTACTAGATCCGTACAAAAAGGGCACATATTGTCTGCATTCCCCTTTCGCCAACCAGTTACTTAGAAATTATAACTGAGAGAGCAAACATATATTCTTTGAAGAGGTGACATTTGGTAGAATAAACAAGACTTACATTATTCAAACAAACCTCACTTTTGACTAACAATCGGCAATGGTTCGAACCGAACCGCGGCTTAACGGTTTCAATGGTTCGATTCGGTTTCAACAGTCAGAAACCGCGGTTTAAATGGTTTTTTATTTTTATTTTAAATTTAGAAAAAATTTTAAAATTTTAAAAAATTGGTTTTAAACAATCTTTTCATTTTTAGACCTTATTCTCACATTTTCGGAACATCTTAAAAATTTAAAAAAATTAAAATAATGAAATATTAAAAATTAAAATTTTGACCTATGTTGAAAACCGAAACCGAACCACGAAACCGTGGTTTTTCCGGTTTGAAAATTGTTTAACGGTTTCATGGTTTGGTTTGGTTTGGTTCAGGTTTCAAAAAATTTAACCGGTTCAGGTTGGACCCTCTTGAACCGAACCGAATCGTTGCCGATTATTACTTTTGACATAGGACTTGAAATTCAACTTTAGAGAAAATGAGGAACATATTAGAGTGCTATGATAGTTGTCCTTTTAGGCTTCAGACTCTATCTTATTGTATCACTTCTATTAGTTAAAAGTAAAACAACAATAGTAAAAGTGGCCTAGTCTTTGGGACTGACAAGGTGTCAACTTCCTTGTTCAGGATCAATACAGGTCCCTGGATGTGAAATTGAGACTTGGCCAGCCAAAAATAACATTAGGAGTTGTTACTTCATTTAAGTAACATTCCTCCAGCAGTGAATTTTATAAAATTATAGTCCAATTGGCATTCTATGGCCCTCTTAAAGTTCCAAAAGCTGGTTTCACCTTCACTTCTGCCTAACTTTAAAAACTATTAATACTTATGCACATGCGAATATACCTTGAGATGATCATACTCATGTTGAAATATTCTTGCTTGAAAACCTTTCAAATGAATGCCAAATTGCTTCCCTTTAATATCTTGTGCTTCAATCTTGACTGCCACTGGTCTCTACTTAATGAACAAAAACATTATAATGAATTTTGGGGATCACAATATAACAGATCAAAACCGTTCAATATCAATATACTAGTTTGTAACTTACTTCCACATCTGCCTCCATTCCAGGAAACGATAAGCATCCTTCAGTAAAAAGAGAGTGCTTATTTGAATACTTGAATATTTTTGGATTCACAAGCACAATTTCCTCCCCTTTTCCTTTTTCACCTTCAGGATTGAAAACCATTAGCTGTACATTAACCCCTACTTGTGGGGCTGATAGACCTACCCCATCAGTCCTAGATGCAAATGAGCAAAAAAAAATACAAGTATTAAGTTATTTTGAATGCAACAAATAATAAAATTAAAAGTGAGGACAATTTCTTATCCTCCTATGAGCTTCAAACCTACAGCTAACACCATAAATGCTTACAGGTTTAAGAACTTACTCATACATAACTTGAAACATTTCCCTGGCAAATGTTTCTAGCTTCTCATCGAAAGTAGTGATTCTCTTGTTCTTGGCCCTTAATCTTGGATCCGGGTACAGAAGTACCTTCAATGGTGTATCATATTTGAAACCGACAGCTGCATGTTTGAAACAGAGAATGTTGGACATAAAATCATATAAATTAATTGACCATCTGAGTAATTGAATAGAGGGATGTGTTTAAAACCATTTACACTTCTCATCACAAATAATCAATTCCTGCAACACTTGTCATATAATCTTCCAAGTCCATTTAATGCTGGAGGATAGATTTCCACAACTTTGAACTTCCAATCATTTCATTCCTACTTTTTTTGTCATTATACTATCATCAATTCAATGAGGAATTCTAAAACAGGAGAAACAAAAATGTTAGACATGTTCTAGTAATCAACATGGCTAAGATCAAATCGTGGTTACAGGTACTATCAAATCTGAAAATCAGCAGCCATAGTGTAACTGTCACAGTTTTGAAATACTTTGAAATTGACATTCTTGGTCAACACTTTTGGATCAGGTGTCCAAGTAGAAAAGATGAAGTCAACACAGTCCAATACTATGAATTTAGGAGCATGTGGCAGTTGAGCACAACCCAGAGATGGGAGATCAAAGTGATGGTATCTAAAATTTGAGATCATGTGGCATTTGGGCACAACCCAAAGATGGTAGATTAAAGCAGTAATATTGGTGCAAACCTCTGCTATATGGAACTTGGTATTCTTTAATGTTTCTAGAAACTGGAAGAAGGTGAGCAGAGCTTTCTGCCCTTCAAAGAGTTTATGAGCACGTATTGAAAGTAAAAGCATTGCCTGAAATGGCCTTCCCATAAAAACAAATGGGAAAGTTGATGCTTACCACAAAAAACCATAAAAACAGTTTTTTCTTTCATCCAGTTGGATGCAGGGCATCAGAAAATGGTTAGCGAGATGGACAATTGAAGAATGTTTGGATGTACATGTATAGGAAAAGAAATGGACATGAGTCAATCTTTTACTCAGCAACATTGGAAGCACTCCACACAGAATATTGGAAAACAATCACACATACATCTAAGTTTGAGTGCTATTGTCACAATATTATGTTGGGAAGGTTGCTGAGGCTGACCTGCTCACATACATTGGAAATTGAAGAGGGTTGGTTGAATATCGAGCAGGAAACAAGAAATCTTGAACTATGCTCGAAGAGGGTTGGCTGAATATTGAGCAGGAAAAGAGAAATCTTGAACTATGCTGTGACATCATACCAGAAAAATGTCACTTTAGAATGCAAGCATATAAGGACATTAGGCACGTTTCCAGAAATTCCTGTAAGGTTCTACTAGCTTTCAGGAACTCCTACTGAGGACAGAACCATGGAAGATAAAAACAGTGAGATTTTGGCAACCAGCTTTAATTGCTCATGTCAGGCTTTTACATTTTGTTTCTTTTCAATGATTCGAAAATTTCCTACCATTGGGCATGTTGGGCCCGTGGACATTAAAATATCGTCGCCTTCGCTATCATCACCACCATTCACCATCATCATAATCTCTACAAGAAAAGATGAGGTAAACTAACCCGAATTCTTCTCTGCATGAGATTGCAGCACCTCACTGGAAGTACTTCTATGGGCTCCGTTCAATACCCTTGACGCAGGTTTCTCTAATCGAATAGGCTGACTGCATTGCTGCACCTGAGGAGACGACGACGACGACGACGAAGAAGAAGAAGAAGAAGAAGAAGAAGAAGAAGAAGAAGAAGAAGAAGAAGAAGAAGAAAAGGAAGAGCAGAGTCGCCGACGAGAGGTCAAGGCAGCGCGAGATGCACAGAGAAAAGGCTTCGAAGGCATGGCCATATTATCGATCGATCAGACACAGAAGAGAACAGGGGAGGGAGAGCAGGGCATCTCGCTGTCTTCGTTCATACAAGCAATAAGATGTACAGAGCAATGGAATAATTATGTAAATAAATAAGAATAAGACGGAGGATAGGAATGGAAATTTGGCAAAGAAGAAGAAGAAGATAAAAAGGGAGAAAGAAAGAAAGAAAGAAAGATATATTAACGTCTTCTAAGGCCAAATTTGGCCCATGAGACAATTGGTTTACAACAATAGAGTATTTATCCAGTAATCATAACTAAAATAAAATTAAGTAAAAAATAGAACTTAAACTAAAAGAGTTCTAGTAGTGTACAATATGTAGTATACTCGAAAGTGACTATACACTAAGCCTAATTTTATTTCCACCCAAGCCTCTCGAAAAGAAGTGGGGGGTCAAAGGGTCTTGATGTGGGTTCCAATGTAGAGAGTGCCCTAGCCATGGCTTCTAGGCGGTGTAGCTCACGTTCCCTTATTTTCAATATTGCTTCCACATCACGTCGAGTTGCTTTGAAACCCGGCACCCGAGGACGTCTGGTTCTTCTCTGGTTTTCTGCTTCATCAATGGAAAGGCCGAGTGGTGCAAGTGTGTCGGCATTCGTTGCCTCCTCAGGTTCCTGAAAAACTTCATTTGTTACATGTTCGTGATCATTAGCAACATTATTGTCAACATTTTGTAACTTATTCTCTCTGTGTTGTTTTAGCTCTAGAATGTATTTGCCTAATTTCTTTATATCTAGAGTATCTAATAGTTTGGGGAGGGTGGGAGACGGACCAAGTATGTCTTGGTATTTTGCCCTTATCTCGGCATAGGTTGGACACTTGCATGTAAAGTGGTACTCATCCTCTATCTCTATGTGACATAACCTACATATCCTTTCCTCCCTAGGGACTCCACTAGTACGACCATTTTCAATCTCAAGTTGGTGAGATGATATTCTAAGTTGTCCAATGGCAACCCTTAGTGCATGTGGTAAGAATACATCTAGATATTTTGGCCGCGTGATAAAACCTAACTCAGAGAAGTGCATGAAGTGTTTCTTATAGTACAACATTTTAGATGGGAGTGGCTCTAGTGGGGTGATCCATTTACACCGAGTGTAAATTTGCCATATTTCTTGGCGTATTACTTTATTGCGGTTCTCATGAGAGATTAAGGTGTTATCACTCGTGTGGTTGTACCTAAGGGGATGTAGGTTATTAATGTCTAGACCATTCGCAAGAAGCCAACTCACCATCATGCCATACCATGAGCTAGTATAGCCGGACTCATACAATGATCGAGAGGCCTTAAAGGCTTGATGAGATATTCTATCATGTGGTTGGCTATGTATCCTATTAATGAAGACTACAAGTTGAAAAAGTGCCTCTACTAGCATTGGGGGTAACGTGAACTCGGCCCTAATAATGTCATGTGGTACAATCGATTTGCTTCGGAGTTGGCGTGATAGCATCATCACCAATGGTCTCTCTAATTGCGTCCACATGAAAGATGGTAATCCTGGAGCCCAAACCGCTGATGCATACATGAGGGAGGGGGTCACTAATGAGTCAAAGAGCCACCCTTTAGTTCGTGGCTCTTGAAAGTGTGCTTGGTGGCATTGTCTCTCTAGGAGTGAGAGGGATGCATGTCCTCTCGTGAGTCTATCCTTCGCTGCCTGTGTCATCGAAAATTTACCTGAGCGGGCACTAAAAGTGACTCCGAGATAGACGTACGATCCAACCACCTCGACTGGGCTATGGGAGATAGTTAGGTGACACTTAGCTCTAACTTGGGCCGATGTGTGGAAGATAAGGACTTTCGTTTTCCCTAGATTCACTACCAATCCTCGTTGTACACAAAAGTCATCTAAGGCATTAAGGTGCCTCTGTAGGTCGTGTTCGGATTCAGAGAGCAAAACTATGTCATCCGCATAGAGCAAGATACGAACCTGCGTATCCCCAAGGACCACTCCGATGCCTCCCTCACGAGCAATAAAATCTGTGATCTCATCAATGTAGATCCCAAAAAGCGTCGGTGATAGGGGGCAACCTTGTTTTACACCAATAGTGCTAGTGAAACGATTGGATAGGCCACCTGGGCATCGGACACACCCGGACACTTGTTCATATAGTACGTAGATGGCCCATACCATATCATCTGGTATCCTCAAGCTTTTAAGTCTATCAAACAACTGCTCTCTAGGGACTGTGTCAAAGGCTTTGCGGAAGTCCACAAAACAACAATATAATTTCTTCTTGAGAGCCTTAGTTTGGTCAATTAGGCATCTAAGTGTGAAGATATGATCAATAGTGGAGAAGGCTCGTCTAAAGCCAGCTTGTTCAGGTGCACAAAGGTTTAGGGTCTCTATGTAGTCGCTAAGCTCTGCTTCCATTACTGCACCATATAACTTAACAAGGGTATGGCCTATCATAATGGTCCTATATGTATTTGGGTCCATGGGGTCCCCCCCTTTATGTATGGGGGCCACTGTATTCATAGTCCACTGTGGTGGAAAACCCTCCGCAAGGGCACGATTGAAGATTAGAGTTAGCAAGGGAGCTAGGCACTCTCTCGCATATATAATGTGTTCTGCTCACAATCCTGTGTGGTCCATGGACTTCCTATGTTGTAATTTCTTTATGACCTTCATGACCCTAGAGGTCGTGAAAAGTGTCCCCGTGGTAGGCCGGGGTGTGGAAGGCATTGGAAAGGGTGGTTGGTTTGGGATTTGGTAAAGTCTCTCTGTATATGTGTGCCAAGTTTCGGGATCTTCGATGGGTGTTTGTGGTCTTGGCTCCTGTAGTCTCTTCCATGCCGTGGCGCAATCGCTACTCATGAGCATATGGTAGAGTTCCCAGTATTGGGATGCCTCCCACGCTCGTCTCTTACGACGTGTCATCTTACGCATTTCTTTGCGAGCTTGTATGGAGGTAATACTACCATTGAGTTGTGATACTGTAAGTTGTCTATGTAGGTCCCTACAATCCTCGTCATACCATTTATTTTGTGGCATTGATCCTGATCTACCTTGATTTGAGTGTATGGGAAACTGCTAGTTGCTGCGGAGTGAAGGATGTGTGTGAGTTTTGTACTAAGGCTTTCTAACGGTAGGGAGGGATCAAGGGAGGGGAGATGGGCCTAAACATGTTGAGAGTATATGTTAGAGAGCTCATGTGTGAAATGTATTGTGGTGTGATGGCATGGTTGACTAGACTTGGTGACCTTAGAGATATCACATTTTAGCTCGAAGTATAAGAAACTATGGTCTGCGCCAATAGGGCATGGGGTCACTCGAAAGGAGTTAATCATGTGGGTAGCTTCAGGGCGCCCTATTAGATAGTCAACTGTGCTTTCCCCTCCTCCATGTGGGAAACATGTGAGCTCTTCCGAGCCCGGCCACTTAGCTAAACCATTATATATGACCATCTGGTGCCGACTGCCAAGTTCGAGCAGATGATGGCCAAAGCTCGTGGCGTCCGCACCTTGATCCTTTGATCTACGTGTGGTGCCTATGTCTAAAGGATCAACATTTACCATTTCTAGGTTTCTATTCATCTGAAATACTGTGCATTGTCGGGATTGGGTTCTCGCATTGAAGTCTCCTACAAGAAATACTTCTCCTTGGGAAGAATATCGGATTATGTCATTCGATAGGGGTTCGTATGGAGAAGGCCCATGTGGCATTCCTTCATCGACTAATCTCGTCAAGCCACCAATATTATAACGGGATCCTTTTGGGGGAAAGTAACAAATGGCGAAAAATACTGCATGGTCTTTGCTTGTGGAGACTTTCACCCACATAAAACGAGCTTCTGGGTCTATCTTCATTATTTCTATCCTATTATGTAGCTCTCTATGAAATAGTATCGCGACACCTCCAGATCCCCTAGTAGTGTGTCAACGTGAGGTTTGTCTAAAAGCGGACTCCCAACGGAATCCTTCGACCCGTGGGAGTCCTCTATTTGGGCTCTGATGTGTTTCTACCAAGAAAAGTATATCAGATACCTTTAGTATCTCCTCTAGGCGGTCGGGGTGTGCCCAGAGTGCGCCATTACAATTCCATAGGGTCATCCTAAGTGCATTTTCTGTCACATGGGCCACACGCCGTCAATTAGTAGTGCGATCATTTATGATCACTCGCCCGTCTCGGTAAAAGGCGCGATGGCCTTCTTTACGAGCTTGCATAACTTGTGGCATACAACTCTTGCGATGCTCAATTTGCATCTTAGTGAGGTCTTCATCGAGATAGATGGGTTCCCCATCCATTCCTCGAAGGATTGGTCTCTTCTTAAAGAAAGTGATTCTAGAGTCTAAGTCTTTAAATTGAAGGACTAAGGCTCTCTTCCTAGTTGTGTCACGCCCGGCCCTCCATGCTTTGGTGATAGGTAGGGCCTCTGTGTACCCTAACATTTTCCCAAGTGTTTGTGCTTCCTCATTTGGGGATGCACCTTCCTTGAGCCCAGTGACACGTACATTTAAGCGTCGGGCCTGACGCATTTTCTCTTCTTCAAGGGTGGTATTAACAATATTTTCATCTTTTATTTCTTTTTTAATGTTTCTTTTAACCACATCTACCCAACCCGTTTTAGCTAACTCTATGTTATTATTAACTTCCTCTTTTAACTTTTTTAATTTCGTCCTTTATATCCTCTATAGAGGATATTTCACCGTCTTCTCGAGATACCTCGATGTCCTTAAGTTGTTTTTTATGGTCGATGTTTTCTACTTTAAGGTGTTCTATTTCGGCCTTGAGGGCATCTTTTTCCTCTCTATCTTTTTTCTTGTGGGTTTCGGTGTCTTTCACCCATTTTTTCATATCCATCTCTATTTTTGTTAAACGATTAAACATATCAAAAAAGTCCTCATTACTTATAGCCTCGTCTTGTATATCCTTATGTTCCTTAGTCCGTCTAGACGTCATTGTGGTGTCAATAAGAAAAAAAAGGTAAAATAAATGGGTTCGAGACTTAACCGAGTTTGTGTGTATGTCGCAATCACATCGGCATTTTGTAGCACGCTGTCGAGATATTACGCAAGTGCGTGTGGAAACGAGGCGGGACCGCGGGGGCCTCGAACCAAAGAGCAAGCGAGGGAGGAGAAAGAGAGAGAACCGGCTACGCAGGACCGGGGGTACACAGGGACACGGCCCTTCAGCACGGAGAACGCGAACAGACACCGACACAGACAGATGCGAATGACTAAATATGTATATTAACAAAAATGGCTAACACGACTACAACCCTCGATGGGGCACAGGTTGTCTACAACCGAACAGGCCGGCGAACAGATGCCGATGCCTGTTCGCCTCGATGCACAAAGGGGGGGGGTAGCAGGTCGGAGGTGCTGCCGGAAGCACTCGGGCGTTCCTCGAAAACAGCGCGAGCCTCCTCGGAACCCTGCACAGAAAGCTATGGAGCTCAAGAAGGAAGGAAACAGAGAGCGAAGCGTCCAGAAACGGTCCGGCAGCACTTCGTCCTCTCTGCGCGAGATGCCTTCAACAGCTCTTTCCTGCTCCTTATATAGGCCGACGAGCAGGCCGTCATGTCAGCTTTATTCCCTGTCCCTTTTGGACAGGGATCCGCTCCGTCCTTCACGCGTCCACGTAGTTACGCCGCCGACTCGTACAGTTCCTTCGCTCGCGCTTGCGACCGAAAAGACTGTTCGCGCGGTCTTTGTCTCCACTTGTGTTAGGGCCCGTTCCTGCCGATTATCCTTCTAATTCGCTTCTACTTACAACTTGGAGCGTGCGCGCGTGAAGAACTGGTTCCCACGCCTTGGTGTGCCGATTCCGCTTATGGACGGTTTTCTCCACGACATCCGCCCCCACCTAACCGCGCATCCTCCGGTATGCGCCAAGAGAGTTGGGACGGAGAAAACCGGCCCGTCTTCATTCCTCGCCCGTCGGTTCTTCCTCGTTTTCGGATCGTTCGTCACTGCTGACTAGGAGAGCCGGGTCTGGCTCGTCGTCGTGTCGCTTCTTGAACGCTTTGATCCGCTTCCCTGCAACCGGTATCGCCACTCTCGTGCCGTCGAGTTCCGCCAGGTGATATGTCCCGTTGTCATTGGCGCTCCGTACCACGTAAGGCCCGAACCACCTTCGTGCGAACTTCTGTGTGGCTCGGTGCTGGTTGTCGAGGCTGCTGTCGTAGACGAGCACCCAGTCACCTTCTTCGATTTTCTTCGGTCGGAGCCGGTGCGTTCGGTCGAACCTGGCTTTGTTCTTTGTCCTCGCCACCCGGAGCTTCTCCGCAGCCAGTTCCACGTCCTCCGGTCTCCGCTCGAGTTGTCGTATACGCGCGGCCAACAACTCCTCCCGGCTCATCTCGTCCCTCCAATCGACCGTTGCCCATGAGGAGATCGTCCGTTCCATCGGCATGATCGGCTTCTGGCCGAACATGAGCTCCGTCGGCATGTACCCGGTTACCGAACTGTGCGTAGTCCGGTCCGCCCACAAAGCATAAGGTAGCAGCCGCGGCCAGTTACCGACTCGGCCTCCGCATGCTCGAACCAGCGCCTTGACAATCGGCCCGTGTCCGCGCTCCACCTTTCCATTCGCCTCCGGATTGTACGCAGTGGTGAGCGAGAGCTTGACTCCCAGCCGGTCCAACAGCTCCGCGGCTTCTTCGGCGTCCAACTCCCCTCGGTCAGCCACGATCTTCCCGACGCACCCGTACCGGCATATCACGTCCTCGATTAGGAACCGACATACGGCCGCAGTCGTTTTGTTCGGAAGGGCCCGGCCTTCCACCTGGTTCGTCAGATCCTCCCGTGCTAGGACCAGGTACCGCATCTGTCCTACTCCCATTGGCATCGTTACCAGATCTACCATCCATTTGAAATGGATGGCCGGAGGGTACGTAGGGTGAAGCTCGTCTCGATGTCGGACTATGGAGTGCATCTGACAGCTCTCGCAAGTTGTCACGAACCGATGCACGTCCTGGTACTGCCCTGGCCACCAATACTTCCCCTTCAGTTTCTCAAATGTAGCCCATGTTCCACGGTGTCCAGCCCAAGGGCTGTCGTGGTAGGCCGCTAGCAGCTCCTCCTGATCTTCCTTCATTGCCACCACCCGGAGCGGGACGCCGTTCCTCTTCTTCGGGTACTTCCACAAGTATCCATCCCGGAGAAAGAACCGGTACGCTTTCTTCCGGATCCGGTTGGCCTCGTCCTTCGTCCATGGCGCATCGGGCGTCATTGTCTTCAAAAACCCACCGATCTGCAGCCACTCCCCGTCGTACTTGCTCGCGTCGAAGTCGTTAAGCGCTGGAGTGCTTGTTCCGTCGGTTGTCACATACGCAGTCTCGAAGAAGTCCACGCCGACCTCTTCGTCCTCCGAAACCATGCCGCCCTCGTCATCGAATCTCGCCCTTGAAAGCATGTCGGCCATGGCGTTGTCTTTCCCGGAAATGTGTCGTATTCCCGGGTCCAGGGACTTGATGTACGCTATCCACCTGAGCATTGCCAGGTCCGGCGTCGCGCATCCGGAAACCATGCCGAGAATCGGCATGCAATCCGTCTCTATGATTACCTCTGTCCCGATCAGATAGTCCTTGTCGGCCTTCACCGCCGAAACGATACCCCAGAGTTCGCGTTTAACCTGGGCGTATCCTCGCTGCCGCTCACTGAGGACCTTCGCGCCGAATCGGATCGGAAACCGATTGCCGTCCTCGTCTTCTTGGTTGACGACCCACTCGATTCCGGTCGGACTCGTGTCAACCGTTATGTACACTAGGGTGCCCTTCCTGTAGACGGCCTTTCGGAGCGCCGGTGCTGCCGAAAGAGCCTCCTTCAGCTTCCGGACCGACTCCGTGTGCTTGTCTAGCCATTCGAATCTTCGCCCTTTCTTCAATAATCCGTATAGCGGCTCCGCAACGTGGGCGTAATGCGGGATCCATATGTGGTAGAATGCGCATGCCCCCAGGAATCTTCGTACTTCCGTGACCGAGCTGCAGTCGGGCTTCATCGCGGAGATGGCTTCTACCTTTGCCGGAGACGGTTTCCGGCCATATGGCCCACATAAGTGTCCGACCACCATGATTTCCGACTGCCCGAAGGCTGATTTCTCCCCCGAGAAGGTGAGCCTCGCATCCTCTAGCCTCTGCAGCACCTTCTCGCAGTCGTCGATGTGTGTCATCACGAATCGCCGGCATCCGTCCGGCCCGATCGTCTCGTCCTTCTCTTCTACCGGGCATCCCTTGATCGGGATGTCGTCTAGAAACGGCATGGTGATGTCCGGGATGCAGTCCCTCAGCACCTTGTTCATCGCATTCACCATGTGGGCCACCGAGTTGGTCCCTCCTTGCGGCAGCGTACACATCCGCACTAGGCCGAGGGGAGTTCGCATCGTCGTAATGTCTCTACTCTCCACGGCTAGCTGGAACTGGTCGTACCGTGAGTATAGATCACCGACCGAGTAAATCGACCTTCCGGCGAAGGCCTCCGCGAACTCGTCTATGGTCGGTCCGATCCCTGCGTTCCAAATGGTCACTCTATTGACCGGCTGCAGGTCCTGAATGAAGCGCAATGATCCGTTTTTCTTTGGTACGGTAAACCATCGGTTTGAATACGGGGCGCTCGACGGCTCGAGAATGCCCATATCAACTTTCTGCTTCAACAGCTCCATCAACTTCGGGATGTGAGCTCTCAGAACCGAAATTGGCTTGAGATTCCACGGTACATGCGGTACCTTGAATATCACCATCGGCTCTACGATCGTCGGGTCCACGCACCCGATTTCCTCCGGCGAGAATGCGAAGGCTTTCCCGTGCCTTCCGAGCATTCTCCGAAACCGGTCTTCCTCCGCCGGTAGCAGGAACCCGCCCCCACCGATTTTGAGCTCCCGGAGCGTCTCGTTGGTGAAGGTGTGTCCTATGCAGGCCGGATCTCGTAAGCTGGGGTCCGATGCAACCCCTTTGATTCGCGACTCGCTGCCCTCCGGTAAGGGTACCGCGACTGGCCTTACCTTCCGGTCCACAGTCTTGTACTTGGTGCTTACTCGGGCCGTCCGATCCGACTCGAGCCCCCGACCAAAGTCCGCGATGACTTCGTACATTTCTTCGGAACATACCGGTATCGTCCGGTCTTCGTTAAGGTCTTCTTCGACTACCTGTCCCAGCATTCCCAAGGTGTCGTTGAAGGAGACTGCCTCCACGGCTCCGTTGATTTCTTCGTCAGGGCCGAGAACTCCGCACGCTCGAAGTCTCCCCTCCGTCTTTGTTTTCTCTCGGCCGGCGATGCCGACCATCGTACATGCTCCGCTGTCGGAGAAGCAAAATTCCCTACCTATTGTACACGGTTTTATCGTACAGATGTGGGGTTTTCCCGGAGCATCCGGACTGTCGCGGCCCCACGCCTTGGCAGTCCTCTCTAAAAATCCTCTCGGTTTTCGGAACCGAGGGAATCGCGGTTACGTTCGTGGTTCGGCCGTATCGTCAGAAACTAGACCGAATGGTGCCCGTCTTGGCTTTTGACCCTCGTGTAGGCCGAACCATTGTCCAGCACTTTGGTCTCCATTCGCGCCGCCGTGATGTACGGCTCTCCCAGTATGACCGGATGCGAAGACGTCTCCTGCACGAAGAAGTGCTGGTCAATCTCGACGTCGCCGATCTTGACTCGCACATTCGGACAGGCCCCGTGCAGTTCCTCGGTGGCGCGCGTTGCTGCCCTTATTTTCCACCCGTGCTTGGTGTTGATCGGCCATTTGCCCTTCTTATAGAAGTCCATGGACATCAAATTGATCTCCGATCCGTGGTCCACCAAAGCTATCACCGATTCCTGGACATCGCCGATCTTCACCGGGGTCTTCGTGGTCGCTCGGGCCCAGTGTGGTCTCGAATAGTGGCTTTCCGCCCACTCGTCTCCCAGCGCCATGTCGTCTAGGTGCGTCGTCCGCACTTCCACCGGTCTCGCCGGTTCTGTCTCCGTTGACAGCCTCTTCCGTTTCACCAAGTCCACGATGGAGTCATGGAACTCCTTCTTGGCGATTCCCAGCACCTCTCGTAACGACAGCTCCACCTTGCTGTCGAGGATCCGTTCCTCCAGGACCTTTCGTAAGTCCGTGGTCCTTTCTATCTCCGTCCCCAGACGGTACCCGCCCTTCTGGGGTTTATCTTGCGTACCGGCCCCGCCGGCTTCGTCCCGTCGTGGGCCGGACCGGGTCTCATATCGTTGTGAGGGCCCGGTCGTCCCGGGTTTCCCCACCCGCTTCTCTTCTACCAGAGCCTCGTAGTTCTGGCAAGCAGCTTCCACGAAGCCCGTCTTTTCCTCGACCGGGTCGCTCCACCCGGTCATCTCCCGTACCCGTTTCTCCGCACGGTCCGATTCCTCCCTTTTAAGCCTTGCACCGGCAAGGCCTTCCAGCATCGTCGGCCAGAATCCGGCTTTGCTTTCCCTTCGGGCCTCGCCGCCCCCGACTCGAATGCCGGCCGACGCCGAGTAGTGGACGGTTTCCCCGTGTCGGGCCGCCGCCTCTTCCATCAACCTTTTCATACCACCTCGCCCGTCGTTTCGGCTCAGGGCCCTTCGGGTGTCGCTGGCATGCACCCGTCCTTCCCACAGGTACACCACCCTGTTCCTCAGCGCCTCCGCGAAGTCGCCGCAGTCCTTCCGAATGTGGCCGACTTCATCGCACCACATGCACCTGTTTCCTGCCGCCGGCCGTCGGTCACGAGCCGGTTCGCCACCTTCCCTTCGGGCTTGCGCGATTTGGAGGTCCTTTATCGCCCTCGTCAATTCCTCCAGCGCCGCTCCTCCGGTTGAGCCTCTGACTACGCCGGTCGAAGCCGAACCGGTTTCCAACCACTCTCGGGTCTCTTCCTTTCGCACCTGTGGCGCTGGTTCGAGCTTCCTTGCTACGACCGAGCCCGACCCGGCTGCCTCGTTATCCGCCCATTCTCGCCGTTTGTCGAAACGGCCACAGACTTTCTTGACAGCCGCCCAGTCGGTAGTGAGCCCGTCTTCGGTTTCCAGCAAGAGGCCCACTTGCTCCCGATCCCGCTCGTCGATCGACTTGACAAACAGCAAGACCCGGCTCGTGTCCAGGATGGTTCGGTCGAGCGCCGAAAGGCGCGCAAAGTTTTCCTCAAACTCCCGGAGGAGTGCCGACGCGTTTCTTCCCTTCCCCGGGGACTCCACCCATTCCATGAACCTTCGCTTCGAAAGCCAGAGCGCGTCGTCCAGCCCGTATTTCTCTAGGAGCCGACCTTCGAACTCCTCCCAGGTACGGCTCTCCGCCCGCACCTCGAGCACCTCCGCATGGATGCTCGACATCGCCACTCGGGGAAATCCGGCAAGACGCCTTTCTTCCGGAATGTCCCGCATCAGCATCTCTGCACCGTAGGACGCCAAATACTTCGTGGCATCCTTCCCATCGAACCGGCCGATCGTGCCGACGACCGCCTCAATAGCTCTGTCGAGGGCACCGGTGCCCTCGCGTGCGTTTACAATCCGATCCACGGCCGAAGCCATGGCCTCTGCAAGATCCGACCCCCTCATCTTCTGCTCTTCTGCCGCCTCTTTCACGTCGGGTTCACCAAAGATGTCGAGATATTACGCAAGTGCGTGTGGAAACGAGGCGGGACCGCGGGGGCCTCGAACCAAAGAGCAAGCGAGGGAGGAGAAAGAGAGAGAACCGGCTACGCAGGACCGGGGGTACACAGGGACACGGCCCTTCAGCACGGAGAACGCGAACAGACACCGACACAGACAGATGCGAATGACTAAATATGTATATTAACAAAAATGGCTAACACGACTACAACCCTCGATGGGGCACAGGTTGTCTACAACCGAACAGGCCGGCGAACAGATGCCGATGCCTGTTCGCCTCGACGCACAAAGGGGGGGGGTAGCAGGTCGGAGGTGCTGCCGGAAGCACTCGGGCGTTCCTCGAAAACAGCGCGAGCCTCCTCGGAACCCTGCACAGAAAGCTATGGAGCTCAAGAAGGAAGGAAACAGAGGGCGAAGCATCCAGAAACGGTCCGGCAGCACTTCGTCCTCTCTGCGCGAGATGCCTGCAACAGCTCTTTCCTGCTCCTTATATAGGCCGACGAGCAGGCCGTCATGTCAGCTTTATTCCCTGTCCCTTTTGGACAGGGATCCGCTCCGTCCTTCACGCATCCGCGTAGTTACGCCGCCGACTCGTACAGTTCCTTCGCTCGCGCGCGCGACTGAAAAGACTGTTCGCGCGGTCTTTGTCTCCACTTGTGTTAGGGCCCGTTCCTGCCGATTATCCTTCTAATTCGCTTCTACTTACAACTTGGAGCGTGCGCGCGTGAAGAACCGGTTCCCACGCCTTGGTGTGCCGATTCCGCTTATGGACGGTTTTCTCCACGACAACGCGACGAGCACACCAAAAGAACGCACCCACGAACTCGTCAAGAAAATGGCACTTCACCACATCAAGAGAAAACGGAGAAGAAACACCCCGTGACGGCGACGGCGACGACGGCAGCAGACGGCAGACAGCAGACGACGACAGCAGACGACAGACGACTGCAGACTGTAGAAGACGGCGACGGCCGCAAATAACGGTAGTCGTCGGACGACGACAACAACAGATGACGGCGACGGCGACGACACTAGCCGGCGACAGCCACAACAGAGAGAGAGAGAGCAGACGGCGACGGTTGCAGCGGCTGCAGACGACGACGACGGTGACGGCGACGGCGATGACAGCGACAACAACGCAACGACAGAGAGAGCCGTTAGAGAGAGAGAGAGAGAGAGAGAGAGAGAGAGAGAGGGAGAGAAAGCTTTGTTGGGAAAGTTAGGCCAATGGAGATCGTAAGATCATGGGTAACAATCGGCAACGGTTTGGTTTGGTTTGAGAGGGTCAAAGCCGAACCGTTTAAATTTTTTTAAACTTGAACCAAACCGAACCACGAAATTGTTAAACCGAATTGTTAAATTTTTTCAAAACTGTTACAATCGCGGTTTCATGGTTCGGTTTCGGTTTTCAATTTAGGTCCAATTTTAAACTTTAAATTTAAAATATTTCATTTTTTAAAATTTTAAAATTTTTAAAGATGTTCCTTTAATGTGAGAGTAAGGACTAAAAATGAAAAGATTGTTTAAAAAACAATTTTTAATTTTTTTAAAAATTTAAACAAATAAAAAAATAAAAAACGTTAAATAGTTTAAACCATGGTTTTTGACTGTTGAAATTGAACCAAACCAAACCATTAAGCTGTTAAACCACGGTTTTGCGGTTCGGTTCGGTTCAAACCAAGCCGTTGTTGATTGTTAGTCATGGGTTCAACCCTAAAACACAATATGGTAGCATTTCCCTCATACATCATATGACCTTATGCTTTAAACTCTTAATTCCACATAAAAATAGAGAATGCACAAGCATATGACTTGGTACTTCCCCATTGGGAACCCCCCCCCCCTTTTCAAAATCACAACTACTTCTTTAAATAGAACTTATTGGGAGCCCAAACGTTCATGAGATGAAACATTTGTGCTTCCAAGATTTATTTAAATATTCTACTATTTTCTTTTATGTAATTGTAACGGTTGTAACACTCTCCCGCTAGTCGAGAGAGTTTTGACCTCGAAACTATTGCATAAAGGTTCCTAGGTCAGGGCTCTGGTTGTTGTAGAGGCTCAAGTAGCCATTCAAACCCTGCTTGTAGCAACGCTTCTTCAGTTACCCACGATGCTTCGGATAATGGTTTCCCTCGCCACTTGATGAAGTAGCGTCTTCTCCCTCTACGAACCTGTGTCTTCAAAAGTGCTTCAGGTTCACATCTAATAGTTGCCTCGCGCCCCCATGTTTCATCTTGGTGGAAACGTTTTAGCAGGCTAACATGAAAAACATCATGTATCTTGGAAGCCTTCGGAAGTTGTAATTTGTAGGATACATTATTGAGTTGTTTGACCACCTTGTATGGTCCATAGAACCTATGGTTAAACTTGGGCGTGAGGCCCTGAAGTAACGGCCAACTAGCCGAATTGACAAGTACTAAATCCCCTGGGTAAAACTCCACGTGTTCCCGTTTCTTATTGACACGATTGATCATCTGTGACTTTGTTTTTATGAGATGCTCTTGTGCTGCTTGCATCCGGTCCTTCCACTCCTCCAAAAAACGAGACACGTCCAATTCCTCTACTTGTGTCTTCTTATTTGTATGCAATAAAGCAATCGGTGTGAGGACTTCTTTACCTGTGGCGAGCTCGAATGGAGAGAATCCTGTTGATGAATGGATTGCAGCATTGTAACAAAATTCGAGCATGTCGATGTGTTCCACCCAGTCCGTCTGATCTGCTTTGACATAACATCGAATGTAGTCCTCGATGCCTTGATTGAGTCGCTCAGTTTGCCCGTCTGTTTGCGGATGTGCGGATGATGACATACGGAGTTGTGTGCCTAGAATCCGAAACAATTCTTGCCAAAATCCACTAGTGAACCTTGGATCCCTATCTGATACTATGATTTCTGGCAGCCCGTGATACTTAAAAACATGTTTAAAAAACAAGTGTGCTACATGTTGCGCTATTAGAGGTGGCTTTGCCGGCACGAAGTGAGCTTGTTTAGAAAAAAAATCCACAATGACCATAAGGATGCGAAACCCCTTGGATGAGGGTAAATCAATTATAAAATCCATGCTTATTACATCCCATGGACGGGATGGTACCGGCATCTGTTGCAGTAGTCCGAGCGCTTTTCCTCGCCTAGCTTTCACGGCTTGACATACCTGGCATGAACGTATGTAGTCAATGATCTCATGTTCCATTCTTGGCCACACGAAGAACTTTTTAACAGCTTTTAATGTGCGCTTTTGTCCCCCATGCCCGGCCATGTGGCAATCATGTAATTCCCTTAGTATCTTTGCCTTTAGTGATATATTATTCGGGATTACTATTTTATCATCACTCCACAATAAGCCGTCCTGCAACTTGTACATTCCATGAGTTATGCTCCCATTCATGACTTTGGTTACTAATTCGCGCATCTCTGCATCCTCTGTTTGTGCTTGTCGTACTTCATCTATCCATCCTTGAGCCGAGATGACAGAAATATGGAGGATGCGTGGCAATCGACTTAATGCATCAGGTAATGTATGCAACTTGCCTTTTTTATGTACAATCTCCAAATCAAATTCTGCTAACATATCTTGTCATCTCATTTGTTTTGCTGAAAGTCGTGGTTGTGTCAGAAAATATTGCAAGGAGATGTTGTCGGTCACTACTCGTGTAAATTTATCTTGTACGTAGTGCCGCCACTTCCGAAGTGCATAAACTATTGCCAACATTTCCTTCTCGTGTGTGGGCCACCGACTTTCTATCACTGAAAACTTTTTTGACTCATAGGCAATCGGATGACCATCCTGCATAAGCACAGCCCCATAAGCAAAATCAGAAGCATCAGTGTGAATTTCAAATGGTTTTGAAAAGTCCGGGAGTTGAAGAACCAGTTGCACACACACTGCCTTCTTCAATTGATCGAAGGCATGTTGTTCACGTTCAGACCAACTGAATGTTTGTGAGCCTTTGATGAGATTCGTCAGTGGGGTTGCGATTTGACTGAAGTTTTTAATAAATCTTCTCACATACTAGACGAAGCCTATGAATTACTGCACTTCGAGGACTTTGGTGGGTCGTGGCCAATCTTGAACTGCTTTTACCTTGGCCGGATCCATCTTGAGCCCTTCTCTTCCTATTCGAAATCCTAAGAATTCAAGCTCCTCCATAGCGAACTCACACTTCTCAGGTTTTGCGTATAACTGATGCTCCCGTAATCGTTGCAGCACATTGGTGACATGTTGTTTATGTTCCTCAAAAGTCTTACTGAAAATTAACAAATCATCAATGTAAATTATCAAAAATTTATCCAAATAATCCCTAAAAATTTCATTTCCGAGCCTACAGAATGTTCCGGGTGCTCCTGTCAAACCGAAACTCATCACCAGCCATTCAAAACTGCCATATCTCGTCCTAAATGCTGTCTTCTCAATATCCTCCGTAGCTACGCGGATTTGATGATACCCTGATCTGAGATCTATGCGAGAGAAATAACGGGCTCCTTGTAGTTGATCCAAGAGGTCGGAAATCAAAGGTAATGGGTATTTATTTTTTATGGTGATTTTGTTGAGAGACCTGTAATCCATGCACATGCGCAATGTCCCATCCTTCTTTGCAACAAAAATGACGGGCGCACCGTAAGGTGATTGGCTTGGTCTAATGAACCCACATGCTTCTAATTCTTGTAATTGTTGTTTTAGCTCTGCTAATTGAGTAGCATTCATTCGGTAAGGAGCTTTTACAGGTGGTATGCTTCCGGGAATGGTTGGGATTTTATGATCGATTGACCTTTGTGGCGGAAGAGTTTTGGGTAGCTCCGCTGTTAAGACATCCTTGTATTGCTCTAATATTTCCTTCATATTTTCTGCCCTTAGTTCTTCCTTCCTCACTGTTGTTGATGCTTGCAGGGCCGTGCAAAGAAAGAGTTGGCCGCCCTTCTTTAAGACTCGATTTGCCACCTTTCCCGTGCAAAGTTTTGCGGTTACGGTTGTCGCCTTTGCCTTTGCATTTCTCCTATGCATGTTTACAATGATGCCTCCCTTCCCATCTTCATTATCTAGTAACACCTTGTCTACCTTTTTCCCGAATTGGTTGATGACGTACTTATCCACCCATTCTAGCCCTAAGATCACCTCGCACCCATCCATGTCAACCGCTAGAAAAGGTGTTCGCCCCTTCCATTCTCCCGCTTCAATCAAGACATTGGCTGCTAATGAACACTTATTAGTGTATCCCTGTACAAAACTCACAAAGAGGTTGGTTAAAGGTTGCAATTTTAATCCCCACTTCTTCGCGCATTCAGGTGTTATGAAGTTGTGTGTTGCACCGTTGTCTACCATTGCCTCACAACTATGCCCATTAATTTTTACGTTGAGAAAGAGATTACTTGTGTTATTGAGTTTGACTGTGAGACAGGTAGGCCAGGCGGTGGCGGCTCCTGCACGTACAGCGACTTCTTCATCTTCTTCCTCATATTGCGCTGCTATTGCTTGTATGTCTTGCTCGGAACCTTCCTCGAGCTCTGTTAACTCGAGTTGTGAGGTGGCTGCCCGCACCGTGAGTTGCTTCTTTTTTGGACAATTGGATGCCAAGTGAGGGCCTCCACACTCAAAACAGCCTCTTCTAATTAGTGGGGTTCGTTGTGTTGAAGTAGAAATGGGACTCCCCGGCTGTCCTCCTCCTCCCCCGCTATTTGTCCAGCTCGATCTAATTTGATCCCCTCGTGTTGTTCCTCTTCCTATCGAACTAGTGGTAGTCGTCCACCCACGATTGTTGGATGTACTTCCTAGATTGTTGTGGAAAGGTCGGGAGCTCCCTTCTATGTCTCCTATCCTCTCTGCCACCCTCATGGCTTCCTCACAAGTTTGAGGGTTCATCTTTTCTACCTCTATCCTGATCCGAGGCTTCAATCCAACTAGGAACCCGTGGAGTTTGGTTATTTGATGAAGATGCGGCAGCTGCAATGTCACTTGGCGATACCTCTCAATGTACATGGTGAGTTGCCCTTCCCCTTGTCTCAACATCCTCCATTCATCCATGATGCGGAGATGTTCATTTTGTGGTATGAAATAATGACGCAATTCCCGCTTAAACTCTGTCCAAGGCGTGAACTCAAACACGCTTTCCCCCGACATGTACCAATTTTGTGCTGGTCCATCCAAAAAACACGCGGAGACCATCACCCACAAGTCGGGTTCTACTTGACTTTGGACGAGGAATAGTTTGGTTTCTCTTATCCATCTTGTAAGTACCACCGAGTTCCTCTCCCCCATGTACATTTTTGGTTTGATAGGTTTAAATGATCCCAAGTTGTGGCAGCGGTTCTCGGCATTCCCGACTTCCAACCTCTGCACCATCTCCTCCAAACGCCCTGGTCCTCCTTCCGTGGGCCTTCTCCCTTGCGGCCCCGATTCCTCTTCTTCTCTCTCCCATCTTTGATCTTCCATATTGAACCTTCCATTCTCTAATTCGGTGGCCTCTTGGTCTCCTCGATCTAGGGCTATCTCCCCTAATGGAGTGTCTCCTTAGTTCCCCTAGCTCTCCCAAGTTGATCCCTCTTCTTCGCCTTCTTCCCGCCATTGGTTAGATAAAAGAGAGAGAAAAAAAAAAAAAATAGTCTACTATCTTTGTGGTTACCTTGACTCCTCTCGTGGTGTCGTGTGCCACTTCTTCAATCTCTTCTTGCTGGAATGGCTTGCCAATCCTTATCTTGCTCTGATACCAAGTATTAAACCAATGGCACAAAATGAGAGAGAACACTCTTTGTATTCAATAGAAATAAAAAAAGGTAAGTGCGAATTACTAACTAATGACTTGGTACTTCCCCATTGGGAACCCCCCCCCCCTTTTCAAAATCACAACTACTTCTTTAAATAGAACTTATTGGGAGCCCAAACGTTCATGAGATGAAACGTTTGTGCTTCCAAGATTTATTTAAATATTCTACTATTTTCTTTTATGTAATTGTAACGGTTGTAACACATAAACTCTCTTTACACTATAATCTATTAATGAATAATTGTTCTTTTTTAGGTGAAATAAATTTATTTAAATAAATAAATAATTTTTTTATATTTATTTTGCAAAACAAATGGCTTTTTAATATTCTTCGGGCCATTTCGTATTCTTGAATATTGAGAATATTACGCATGGAGAATATCACGAATATCACGCATGTGCCAATCTATGGATGCGGGTATCCGCTAGTAATCATGATAAATGATTTGAAGACTTGGGAAAGTTTAGAAATGGCAAGAAGATGTTTGACCTAATCAATACAATTTTATACTCTATTCCTATTAGTAATGGGGAAGAGGGTGAATGGTTTGGACAAAGTGATGTGTTGAGCGAGCAAGCTCAACCTGATCCGAATCAACATCCAAGAGGATGAGCTAGATCGATATCCAGATGGTATCCGGAAACAACCGGCCGGATCGGGGAGACGGATCGGAGAGCCGGATTCAAGCGGGAACCGAAAGCCTAGTAGTAGCCTAGACTACTAGATAATTATTGTCTCGTAGTTAGTGTCAATCGCACGTACGAATATTGAAGTACCTCTCAGTACTTTTGTCAATCCTTTATGGACTTGTATAAATAGTGTTGTTATAGCACATTGTATGTACAAAGTTACAAAGTGTTTTCATTTTTGAATTTACATTTACATTCTACTCTCTTTGTCTCTCCCGCGTATACTCTCTGTGTATTAAGCTTCTCCATTAAACCTTCATCTTATTCTCTATTGCTACCTGGTTGAGCTAGTTTTGTCTAATGTTTCCGCACATTAACATTGACATGATGATACGGAAAAAATGATCAATGCCAAGGGTCTAGGAAAGAACGGGAAGATCATCCAATTGGGATCAATAAATAAAGGTACAAGTTGGCCCCTGATTAGAATTGTGGCACGAGGTGGCAAGAAATGGAAGGTGAATCCACTAGTCGATGAGGTTGAGGAGGACTGGATCTTGTAGGTGGTTGAAGACAAGCCACTTGAGTGTTTAGAATGGGATCCTACAGAATATAAGTGGAAGGGAGAACAAGATAAATCAATAGGTTTCTTCGAGTACTCGACGCGGTTGGGCAGAAAGTTATGCTTGCATTGTGAGAAGTGCGCCAACAAATGGACCCATGTAGTTGTCGATTTGGTCTTCGTGGATAGAACTAGGAGCAGGATATGGAATTCATCCCTCCCTAACAGGGTCAAAGTGTTTTTCTAGTTAATCACCCATCGGGTTGTTCCAACTGGAGAGTGGCTTGGTAAAAGGGGTGGCATGAGTAGTTGCAAGGCCTACAAAACGAGTTTGGAGGACATCGCACATTGTTTGCGGAGCTGCCCACGAGCCCAAGAAGTTTGGGCGAGGAGCTTAAGAATCTTTCCTCGATGGGGGGTTGATGTTCATGTATCGAGCGCAACTGTCATTTGGTTGGCCATTGAATCGGCTGCGTGGTTTCATGGGTGGAATGGAAATAGTCCTTTAAAGGTGATGCATGGAACTATACAACCTTTAGCGCAAGGAGGTTCATTCTACATACAGGAACAATATGTGGACATTTGGTTATTGGTGGTCGGCCTTACGGTTTGGCAAGTGTGGGTATCTAGGTGCAAGGAGACTTTCTCAAAAAAGCGAACCCCACCGGTTGAGAGTTCAATGATCTAGTTTAATCTTATTTCTACGTTACAAGGAGAGTTTGAAAGCCTTTAGGGGTCCTCAGACACGAGTGAAGAGGCTAGAAGAGCTCGATTCCTTCTAAAATGGAGAGGTTCTCCGATGCTGCGAATGGTGGGTGGCAAAGCAAAGTGGATTTATCAGCCACTACGATGGTTGTTCCCTCCGAGTGTACCTAACATATAGATGGGTGTTGCCACGTGAAGAGATTGGAGGATGTCTATGCTGAATTCGAGTTGTATGAGGCTCACGTGCAGGGTATGCGGCCGAGTAATTCTATGCTCAGCGGATGATGTGGTGATTAGGAGGTTTTTTGTTGATTCCTTTATACATGTTTTCTTTTTCACCATGCAAGTTGGCCTATAAGATATGAGTTGTATATTATCTTATGTACACTGACTTAACTAATGGAAGTAGTTTTTTTTTTGGAAAAATAAATTACACACGGTATTCTCTGTATAAGAAATAGTATTTCCAAATGTGTATAAAAAATATATAAAACCAATGATTAAATAAAACTTAGGTCAATGGAGTTTATATCCTATAAATTTCATGGTTACCTCCTAAGATGATATTGAAGTATGAAATCCTATAGCTTGTATACATGTGTATGAAATACATCAAATTAGCTTGCACGTCATTGAAAATTCATTACACAAAATATGATGTCTACAACACATTGTGATGCATCTCATGTCTTATGCTTCCTAATGTCAAGAATGGAGATTGATATATTCCATAAATCAAAAGATTTAAAAAGACAATTGTGCAATGCTTGTCCTTGGTTTATCCATAAGTCAAAAATTATTATTGTCTAGCTAAACTTGAAGAATTGTGTTTAGGTAGATCGCATATGCGTGGTTTATGTCGTGTCCTGCATATTTGTCAATATTATAGCTAAATATGTAGAAGTATGTGAAAGATAGATAGATTGACATGGATTTGATCGTGCTAATTGTGATCCTTGTACATTCGTGATGCACGTCTATAAATATGTAGAATAATAGCTTGAGCCAAACACCTATAACATTTAACTTTTTGAACATAAATTAGTTATTTCTTAGTTAGAAACTTAGACCACGAAGGTATAGATTTGTTTTATAACAAACTAATAAAACATTGATCCAACACCAATAAACTCAAGACACACCACAACAAAACAAAAGGTAAGATATGTTTTATGTTTTAGTGGTGGGGATTCATTGAGAACAAAAGGTAATCTGGAGGATTTTACCAATAGTAGTAAACTCTACACATACCTCAAGGGAAGAGAAACCGAGAAAAGAAGAATACATGGATGATGGTTCTCATTGAATTTATTATCCTCCAAATTCACATTCACATATCATTATCCTCCAAGCCTAATTATACACATACATTTATGGAATTTCTCAATAATTCAATTCCTCATGAGGTATGAACAAATTCAAGTGTCTAGCTAAGTATTTTTCAAACTAAGCTTCTTAACCATGTACATAGGTGGGGACATTACTATCATTGTTTGTAAAACTAAAATCTCCTTTTCTTTCTTTCTTTCTTTCTTTCTTTCTTTTCTTCTACTATTCATCCCCTTCAATTTATGCATCCTCTCTCCTTATCCAAGCTTTTGTGGCTAACAAAATCACACGAGAGACAAAGTGGCCCACAAAAAGCTTGTTTGTATATGTATGTATGAATGCCATATGGGGAAGTTTTAAGTTTTTTATTAGGGCAAGTTGTCATGGATGACCTATGAGATAGAATCACATCCAAAAAGTGAGACTATCATATAGGATAGTATCTTCCTCGAAAACATCTAGCAAACTTATTAATGTGGAATGTGATCTAGCTGTCTCAACACAAATTCAAAGATGGGGAACCCTCACGTCCATTGGAAGAGACCATGGTAATCAACTTGTACTTGCCTTCTCCATAACACACTAATGCCTAAATAGAGGCAAGTGAGCTCCATAAAATAGAAAAAGAAATGAAGGACCCAAGCTTCAAAAGATACCCAAAGACCACCTCAAGAGAACTAATAAAAGGTGCCGGTAAGAAGTGTCAAAGGTTTTGAGACTATACTTCTCAAGCAAAGTAGCTTCAAATGAGATGTGGCACCTCCTCATGGGGCTTCGTGGTAGGTCATCAATATGACAACCGTTCCTACCGTTTTTCCGTTTCTCGAGAAAGTGATCAAGAAGTTGTGACATATTAGTTTCCCGGTCTAGAAGAAATACCTCTCCAGAGATGTTTCATGAACTACGCAACCATAGGGGGAAGGCAAGAATGATTTGGTACTTTAGCTATACGGGAAAAAGAAAACATCGCCATAGTATTAGGGTAGGGCGTACAAACTTTTGACAAGGTTAAACAAAAGAATGGTTTGGAGAAAAAGTGCAATTTGCACGTTTAAGCTTTATTGAATAAGAAGGCTTTAAACCCAATGAGAATCAAAGAAGTGTGATATATACATACCATGTCCATAGTACATACATATATGCGTGGGTAGATATAGATGGTGGGGGGGGGGGGGGGGGGGCAATGGCTTGCCTCTAGGGTGTGAAAGGGCACCCACCCCGCACATATCATGGTCCGGACATCACTTCGTTAGGTTAGTCGGACGGGCGGGCGGTCGGGCGGGCGGTACGCTTGAGAAATAAGCGGATGCCGCGTTCGAGAAGGGTGGACATGCAATCCGAGTGGCAGGTCATGCCGGCGGCACCGGAGAACGTGGCGTAGTCCTCAATGTCCGAGACCGAGTCGGACACACGGAGGAGGAGCAGGCCGAACTTGTGCCGCCGGAACACTTCTTCGAAGATCTGCGGGTGGCTCTCGGTGAGAACAACCGCCGCCTCCACCGCGTTCCGCCGGAGGGCTGGGAGCTTCGCCACGGGCTGGCCCAAGTTGTTGTCCAGCACCCCCACCAGCTTCCTCACCACCGCCTCTGCTCTTATCCCCTGCTCCTGCTCCTCCTCCTCCTCCATTAAACCTCTCATGTCCTTCACCTTCCCTGCTACCTTCGCCAGGAGCCCCATCGCCGCCACCTGTGCCCTCCCCCCTCTCTCCACCATGATCTTCATCGCCTTCTTCGCGCACTCCTCCGCTATCTCCTCCCTCCACAATTCCTTCCCGTACGCGCAGAAGCTCCTCAGTATGTTCATGGCTATGTCGCCTACATCCCAATCTGAGACCATCCCCAGGAGAGCCTCCACCACCGGGATCCCACCTCCTCCTCCACCTGATTCCTCCTCCCCCTCCTCCTCCACCTCCTCTGGCGACACCACCGCCCAATCTTCCATCACTCTCAGCCTCGCCATTCTCGCACAGTTGACCTCGCTCTTCAGTGCTAGCAAAGCTAGGGCTTCCCCGGCCTTCTGCGCGACCTGGATATGGGTGGAATCTCCTCCCGCGCTCCCCCTTTCCCTGTGCTTGAGGAGCAGGGCCAGCAGGCAGCGGATGAGCCCGCCCGTCCTCCCGATCGTCCCTCGGACATCGTCGTCCATGGCCAGGCTCGACAGGATGTCGATGGAGCAGAGCTGCAGCACCACGTGCGACTCCCCGAACTGCACGATTCTCTTCAGACTCGACACCGTGAACACGATCCTCGCGATGTCCTGCCTCAGCGTCCTCCCTGCGCTGCCGGGCGTGGCCGCCAGCAGATTGAGGAGCTCCAACGATTTCCTGACCTGCAGGAACTTCAGGTCCTGTTCTTCTTCCACGTTGCACATCCTGGCTTCGGAGACGTGGATGAACGTCACCAGGCGGGTGAGGAGGCCCCGGGTAGCCCCGATCCGCAGGCTGTTGAGGGGGTCCTTGGCCAGGTTCTTGAGGATCCGCAGGCCCACGATGCGGATGGAGATGACCTTGTGCTCCACCATGGACGGATCCTGCGATGTATGGCTGCCGATCAGTGGCCGCCCCAGTGTCGCAGGCGTCATCGCCATCGTGGTCGTGGCGGCCTGCATCTCGTCCTTGTCGTCGTCGGAGATGAGGAGGCTGAAGATGCCTTCGATGGAGCCAGACACAGAGGCGACCCGGATGCTGTACCTGTTGGATTTGACGAGGGTGCACAGGAGCTCCGCCGCCATCATCCGGATGGTGTACGCCTGCGGATTCTTCCAGGTCACCATCTCCAGGAGCCTCTCCACGGCCCCTTGCTTGATCCCAATGCTCCGCAGGGTGTCGTCTTCCCCACCAGAGTCGACCTGCACCCGCCTGGAGTAGGTAAGCAGCACCCTCAGCCCGCCGAGCTGCTCGTTGAGCTGATCCGATTGCAGCCAAGACAGGGCATAGTCCACCATATCCATCTTCAGGCCCTCGAAGATGCTCTCGTTCAGGCATTTGCTGTAGACCTCGTAGAAGAAACGGCGCGTGGTTCCCAGGTCCTCCTGTTGGAGCCCCAATTTGCGGTTCACACGATCCAGCAGGTTCTTGTAAGAGATCTTGATCTCCCAGTATGTCCTCTCCAGCAGGAAGATGAATGCCTCAAAAGCCGCTAGACTGTAGAAGATGAAGAGCGCCGACGTGTGGTTGTCCTCCGTCCCGTCTTCCTTCTCGTTGGGCCGAGTGAACCTGCGGGTGCAGAGACGGTACACCGACAGAGCGATGGCGGTGACCGCGGTGATCACCTGCATCCAGTACAGCATTCGGCTCACGTCCGACGCCTGAGTCTGAATCCATGGCACTATGGGAACACTCGAAGTCGACCACGTCCTCTTCAACTTCGAATGCGCCTGGCCCAAATCGGTTAACAATGCATCGAAGCCGTCATTCGGAGTGGTAGGAGTATTGTTGATGGCTTCGGGATGCCGCTGGGCAGGGCCACTTGATATGGGTTGATTCGGGTTCTGCCGTCCCATCGTCAAGCTCGAGAACACCTTCGACCCCGTCTCGTACGCCCTCGAGAACAGGCTCCCCGAGCTGTTGCTCCCATCCTGGTGCTGCCACTCCAGCTCGTGGCTCCGGCTGAAGATGCGCGCGCCCTCGATCACTAGGATGACCGTCACAAACCAGAAGTCGATCTCCTTCATTGTGATTGCGAACCCGCCCAAGAGCACGACCGTGGCCCACACGAACGCCAGGGTGCCCAAGTTGCTCGCAATCTTCTCGAGGACCGCCAGCCGCATGGCGAAGAGGGTGAGCTCCTTCTCGGGTGCCGCTTCGGCCGGCCTCTCGGCCGAAGTCTGGCCGGGGTCGAGCCGAGAGGCACCACCGGTGGCAGAGGTGGGTGTAGGTTGGTAATTCGCGGCGCCATTCATGGGGGAGGGGCTCGTGGCCGGAGGAGGAGGCGGTGGCGGACGAGGACTATAGCGAGCGCGGAGGTTTCCACCAGTATATGGTGCGAACGGGGAAAGGCGAACGGGAAGCACGGCTTTCATTGTATGCAGCCGAGAATTGGCAGTGGCCGGAGCAGAACGATGAGGAAGTGAGGCCGAGGCCGAGGCCGAGGAGGATGGTTGGATGACAATGTCAATGGAGAGGGGCATGGTGGATGGTGGCCTTGCAATGGAAGAAGAGGACGAAGAAGCTCTTCCATTGTCCTCACTCTCCTTCTTCTCCAAGGCCATAATTCTTCTTCTCTAACCTGCCAATGAAGTAAAAAAGGAGAGAAGAGAAAGTATTAGGATATAAAGATATGCATGTGTATAATGTATGCATGTATATATATATATATATATATTATGTATGTATGAATGAATGAATGTATGTGTTGTGAGCATGTCTGTATGTATGGATGGATGCATAAGTTGACATTTTCTCTTGTTCCAGCACGTGCTCTTTCAAAGGTAGAGAATCCATCGTGACACACCCCCACCCCACCGGGCCACCATCATGTTCCAAACAATTAGAAGAGGAGGAGGAGGATATGTTGGATGATCAATGCATTCTGGCACGTATTCCACTTCGAAAGGCAAAAAGCTTTTTAATTTCGTTGCGTAGCCCGCCATCCAACACCAATAAGATTCTATATCTAAGTATTGGCGGCTTTGCCTCGTTTAATACTCGCAAAATACAGTAGGATCATGTGGTTATCGTGGTTATCGTTGTAAAAAAGCTTTTGGTTTCCAACTTTGAAAAGTTGAAGTATCACGAGACAATCATTTCATTCGAGACCATCACAGTGACAAACTATACAAAATTCTCATGTGTCAAAGCATTGAGGATTGACCTTGCATTTGGGATCATGACAATGACTTAAGAGTAGAAATTCTTGATGCGTTCCGAGTGTTAAGGATGGACCTTGGATTTGGGATAAAGACAATGACAAACCATTTAAATTATCTTCATGGGTTCCATTCTTAAGATTAGTCTAGTTGCATTTAAAACATCGTGATTCGTTACAATGATATGTAGTATGATTTCTTCATCTAGTTTTTGAGTTTCATATTATGCTTGAGTGTGGTGTTAACATTAGATGTGGCATGCACATTGATAGTGAAAAGTTATTCATGTTCTTTCCGTTCTCTTGGATAGAGTGTTAATGTTGCATCTTGCATGCACATTAATAGTGCACAACAATAGTCATGACCAATTTTATAGTTGCCATTAAGTTAACCACAAAGATGTTGGAAGATGAGGAGACATAAAGACAACTCATCCAAGGAGGTTGTGCCCACAAAACCACCCATGGTGGGAATTGTCAAGTTAATTTTCCTTTTTTCATGCACACGTTGTTTGGTACTCCATGGAGAGCATACAAGAACCCATTTCTCATACTCCAATTCTTCCATGAACCTTATCACCTAGGGTAGTTAAACATCAATTTATATGAAAGGCAGGGTAAAGCACTATGTGGTTGTCCACTTGGCCAAAAACCCATTGATAGGGTGACAAATTTCCCAATTAAAGATGCCCAAAGACATAACAACCCATATGGCTTTAGCAATTTGACCAGGGATATGCACATGGCATCTTCCTTGACCACTCTTTGTAAAAGGAAAATGCATCCCATTCCGAAAGGTTTGCGTCGTTTTAAAAATGCCCAAAGGTGCAACATAACAACCAAATATAGCTTTAGTAATTTGAAGTAAGGGATGTGTGGCCTAGCATCCTCCTTAATTGCTTTGCATAGAAAGAAAATATATCCCATTGCGAAAGTTTTGCATCATTTTAGAACTACTGGTAAAGGTATTTTGCCCACCATTGTTTCCCAAAGAAACACTTCCGCATGGCATGGAAGATAAGATTATCATCTCACCTCCAACACATACTGCAAAGAGATGTTGTTGGTGTGCACACCACAGTGACCTATTTCTATCAAATAACCAAGCTTTCCATTGTTTGTTTGCCACTACTTCCATGATTTGTTGAAGTGGTATTAAATAACATTTTGTGTGATTACCTACTAAGCCATGAGTCAACATAGAATTGAATTTGGGCTTGAGATAAAAAAATTCTATCCCACTCCAAGTGGCATGGGTGCAAGTACCTCTTGATAAATAAATTTAGAGGTTGTTAGTTGACAATTCTCAAACTTCATTACCAAGAGACCACCAAGTACTAAACCCTGTCAATTTTTGAGCATTTACATATCAACCTAGCATTGTTGACAACTTGCCATGATGAAGCTATGATCCAAATCAGTAGGTTTGATTCACCTAAGTGGTTAGAGATGTATATATGGTTTCATGGAGAGTCAATCAATCAAGTGATTTCTTTGTTCATGGTTGCAATGTCAAAAAAATAAAAATCCATAATAAATATGATTTCTAAAGTCACTTTGTATTGAGTAGCAAATAACCATGCATAAGATTTCCAACATACAAATATTTATGATTTATCCAAGATTTTACTTGATATCTAGTTAATCTTGGAGAAATAGAAACGTCAAGCCATGGGGGAACCCAAGTGGTGACCAATATTTTGCAATGCCATCCAAGATCAACCATGTGTCTTTTAGTGAACTCCACACTTTCCATGGATTTTAGTTATATTATCAAGTAGAGCTTTCGAGAACATAAAAAACAATAACCACTTTCACAACCAATTTTGTATAAAAATGTCGATTAGAATTTAACATTGTACACATATAAAACTTCAACATAAAAAATGATTTAAAGTCTTGGTTAACAATACTAGTTCCAGTGTTACATTATAGCGTTACATTATGCTTGATGTTAAGGTGCGATAAAAAGACAAAATGAACATTGATTTTAATGTTTAACTCTTCAATGAAGACAAAGATGCATACAGAGAAGTATGTATGAATTAGAAGAAAGAAAAATGTTGCTATTCATATTCGGTCCACTTATGGAGAAAAAGGGAGAAAAATGAAGAGAAACTATATCCTCGGTGGGCAAGACGACTCAACAATATCCTTTTCACCCAAAAACAAATATATATATATATAGTGAAAAAGGGATAAAAAGAAGAGAATTGGTATCCTCATAGGCAAGACGACTCAACATTATCCTTAACACCCGAAAACAAAACAAAAAAGAATCTATAGACTGTAATTTATAAAAAGGATACATTACATTGGTTTCATGATGTGTCAATAGGATTCTCAGTGAATGAAGAGTTTTTTTCCAAAAGCAATTAATCACATCTTGGGATAAATGTCGAGCTCACCCCACCCTACATTATATTACATATGTTGTACCAATAATGCTTCAAGTTGGTATCATAAGTCAATTTTTACATGTGAGCAGTTAATCTCATTGGTATTGTTCTAGCTCTAGATTAACATGTGTCTAAACTTGAATTTCTAAATTTACCTAGGTAGTTTTCAATTCAAGAGCAAACTTTATGTCACTATTTGTTTGTGATAATCAAATATCCACTCAATATTTGTCAAATATGTTTACACTAAGCTTTGTGTTTTCCCTAATATTGATGCATGAGAGGGGTCCAAACCATAACCTCATTGCTTTTGATAATTATTTCTTGCATACATTACTCAAATGTGAGGTATTTCACTTCTTCAAAGAAAATAAATAGTAATGATGATCGAGATATAGGATGAAGAAAATATATCTTATTGTCCTCTCTCTTGATGACCATTCAAAAAATTTGTCCCCCCTATGTGGCCGCTATGGTATTCGTGGGGGATATTGCTTATATTTTAGGAAATTTTCATTCATGAAAAATATAATATATTTGAATGTAGTGAAGATTAGGAAGTGGTCAAATTTGATGTTCGTGAATTGCTTTGTTCTATGTTTTGAACATTGTTGATATCTATGGTCTATGTCTACGATGATGATATGTTGCAAGAACACACATTGCAAAATGGGACACCACATGTTTCAAAAAGAAAAAGAAACTAGTGCTAACATGAAAGAATTTCTAGCCATTTTGTTTCACATCTATTTATCTATCTATATCCGTCTTGTAATCACAAAACATTGGGAATATTTGCAATGTAGATTGGTGAAACTATTGAGCAAACGAATATAGTCTAGATAGACATCGTATGTGCACCACGAACATATACACAATTAGGGTTTTTTGAAAACTTTGACTATTTGATAGTATATCATATATCTTATGCAAGTGCATAATGTTAACTTATGACTACCAAAGATACTTTGAAATCTAGCCGTAACATATAGTGAAATCCACGATAGATTATTTTTAGTCATTCAAGTTATAACAATGGGGAAATGCTTGAGTATTTATGGAGAAAACAAATTTCATTATCCATGAATCGAGGACTTTTTTGTGTAAAGTGATGTTAAAATCACACACACAATTCGTAAAAGTAGCGCCCAACGATATCATATATCTTCAATGGAATAAAAAATTATTGTTGACATGCATGCAAGTTTTCTTGTAAAAAGAGAGCATATCTCCACATGTCACGAGCATCACTTTCCAAGAACCCCTCTCTAATTAATGTTCTTCTAGATTATTTAGTTACACCACCGTGGACTAGATGCAGAATTGATGTTGGTTAATTTTTAAAACACTCACAAAGTGTTGCCAAAGTGGCAAGCATAAAAAATTCATGAGTTGCACAATCTCACACATTGGATTTCACTCATACCTGGAAAATGAAACCTAATCATATTTCTCAAGGAAACCTTTTCAGCATCACTTCAAAAACTTTATATATATGCATAAGATCTATTTTTATGAAGCATGGTTGTGTTTCGTAGATTGAATATCTAATTATTGTTTAGGTATTGAAAAAAACTTCATGATCTTCAAGAGCATGAAAATCTGATTAATTTTTAATAGAGATAAACAACCTCACAACAAGAAAATATTTGTCATGCTAAACACTACAATGTTATTTGACAAATATCAAACTTAATCACAACATTTAGAATCAACGGGATATGAGAATGATAGGTTTATTGCTAGTATGTTGGTTGATATGTATGCCAAATGCGAGAGTATCTTCTAGATGCATGCATGGTTATGGTTGTCCAATGTTAAACTAAATGTATGCTGAAATCAGATCTAAAACCTGATGCAACCACATTCACATGCAATATTCATTGTAATAGTTGACTCTTTTAATACCAATGGAGGATATTTCTTTTACAAATAAATAAATAAATTTAATATTTAGCTTCAATTATTTGTGACCCCACAAGAAAAGCAAAGACGTAGCTTGTCATGGCAACACTCATTTAACCTCCATATGTTGTATGTTATCATCTTCATTTTTTGCATGTTTCTTGTTGTTGATCGGGTAGCTAAACATATGAAAAGTTGAGGTTGTACAGTTAAAATGCTATTATCCATGGACCATGTCACACTCGATGACTCAAATTTTTATGGAACAAATGATTATTGCACTTGTTCGCTCCTAAACGTTTTAAAATTTAAGAAGCCTTCACACAATCAATGAGCAAGAACTAATAATAAGCATGAGACAACCTACAATTTGCAAATGCATTTGGTGTGCTTGAGCAACAATTTATTTTAACAGTAGTGGAATGAAAACTTTGCCGAAAGTTATTTGAATATTCAAATGTTCTGTCAATTTTTTATTAAGAGAGAAGTATAGTATATTGTACATCGCATATCGTACGTGTGTCTTGCCCACTAATACTATACCTTAGTAAAAGCTTCCTCCCCATGAAAAGGATCAATGTCAAGGAAGAGGGACATGGTGGATGGTGGCCTTGCCAAGGAAGAAGAAGAAGAAACCCTTACATTGTCCACATTATCCTTCTTCCCCAATGCCATAATTCTTCTTCTCTAACTTGCCAATGAAGTAAAAAGAAGAGATGCATGTAACATAGTAACATGCAGCAATGTATTATATTTTGAAGGGGGGGAAACAATGATTGGTCACACACATGCAAGATTTACTTGTAAACGATTTGTGAATGGGACATTGTGGACTTATAAAGGTGTTGAATCTCAAAATAGGAAAATATTGTGAACGTGTTGAGCATAAAAAAATCTTGAGTTGCACATTCGCAAACATTTGAGGTTGGTCGTACATGGAGGATGTGATCTTACCTTATTTGAAGGAAACTTTTTACATATGCATATAATTTATTTTTAATGTAGTGTTGTTGCATTTTGTAGATTGAATAGAACTAATAAGGAAATCTTCAAGGTCTTCAAGAGGCACAAGAAATTTGACCAATTAGTAATAGAGGCAAACAACCTCACAACAAGGAACTATGTGTAATGCTCAACACTGACATTACACAACAAATATCAAATGCGTTACGTAGCTACACCTTTTACATTGAACTTTCAATTATTTGAAACCCCCTAAAAGGATTTGGGAGATCAAATGGTCCAAGGGTTTAGAGTTTCAAAGATTTGTTGTGTTCAGGAAATAATGTTAACCAACTTTAATGTCTTTATCATCTTCATTTTTAACATTGCGTGTTGGTGTTGGTGTAGCTATACATTTGAAAGAAAACACTGTACAATAAAAAAAAAACTGTCAAATGTGATAACATTGTGGGTTTTGTGGACTAGTAGATGTCAAAGGATATTTCAGCAAATTCAATGGAATGTTGTGGATGTAGTCAAGGAAATTTGGTTGACCTTGGTGAATACACTAAAAGGAGAGTATGACGTTATCAAGGGTGATTCAAATGTAGTCCTTCGAAAGAAAGAGGTTTTTAAGAAGACATGGGAAAGGATGAATGCATTTTACATGGTTGATTGTTGTATACGTTGGAGGTATCAGCCACCTCTCTAGGTATTTCCTCCACCGATATGAGATATGGGGATATGTTAACTGTTATTGGTACCATCTTAGGAGTTACGTATGTCAATGGCAGTCTATGAGCAGTTGAAAAGAAAGAAATAATTGAGATTTTGTGCAATCTCATTTGAGATTTATTTTCTGGTTTGGTGATATCAAAAGAAATTATGGCATCATGGCTTATCTAGAATTTTGCCCTTCGAGCAGTAGGAAAAGGATAAAAAGTGAAATTTGAAAACAGGGTTTGGAACATGATTTTGTAATCACTAAAATGCTAAATGATATGTATGCAGAATCCCATTTCTTCTTATGAGATGGATGGAGTCATTGAAATAGGTGGAGGGGGATGCTCTTATGTATGCATTCGGAAGAAGTCAGTTTCTTCTTATGTGAGGGATGGTGTCATGAAGCAATGTTGATTGCATGCAACATGTGGAAGGTTATCAGATGTATATAAATTGGTCGAAGGGTTAAGATCCCTTAAGGTGGGTGTTGATCACATGGCTTTACATGACGATATGTTCATACACACTGGAATCATGGATCGAGGCATACAAAATGACCTCTATACCATAATGCTTTGATTGAGTTTTACGTTGAATATGGAAAATAGAGGATGCTTGGTCATTGTAAATGTGGGGGTATATTTGATGCACGTGATGGATGACCCAAAGGTGGTATATGGATATGTTGAATATGAACCAGATGAGGAAGATTGATTTGGTTTGAACATATACAAATTCATGGTATGTTTCAACTATTGAGGAAGTGTTCAATCAAGTCTATCAAAAGAAGGATTCATGGCTAGCTATTGTCTTACACAAGACGGGTTGGGGAAGGATAATCATCTCCTTTCCATCATTTTGTATTTTGTAGCTGATATGGTTTTTTAAACTAATGGAAGGATATGTTTTCTATAAATAAATAAATAAAACTATCAAATGTGGTCCACTCCGTTGGTCAACCTCTCTAATGGGACTAATGAGGATGGTACTTGTTCACCCCTCGAAAGGTTCAAATATTAAGAGGCATGCCCACAATTAATGAGCAATAGTGGATAATAAGCATGCCACGAGGGTACTGCTTGAAACTAAATTTGGTGTGCTTTGAACAACTATTTATCTTTTAAGGATAATGGAGTGAGAACTTCTTCAAGATTATGGCCATGGTATTAAAAATAGTGTGGATTTATTATTTTGAGAGAAACATTGCACATGTGCCTTATCAATAACCAAAGATTTATGCGTATGGAAACGATGTAGACCTTTTCGCGCAACTTTCAAACTTATTTCATTACTTTGTTTATTTGTTGCCCAATTCCAACAGTTTCATTCAATCAAGAAACTGAAGTACGTCTCGACAAGTAAGGTTGGATCACGGTCCTGACCGAATGTGCAAGCAACTTTATCGCAATCCCGATTACGTATGTGTGACTCAAGTGGATTAATTTCCTTTGTATCTCATTGATAAAGAAAGAAAGAATAGGTGCATGCTGGCCCAAGTAGGCACTTCGGGATGCAAGCTTAATGAATCCCCCATCTCACCCTATAAACTAGTGTCTGTGCGACGGGTTGTATAAAGAAATTAATGCTATTTTTCAAAAAAAAAGTTGAAGTGCACAATGAAGCTGCTTAATTTAATATGCGTTATCAACTTACAACACTAGTAAATTAGGAAACATGAGAGAGAGACAGAGAGAGAGAGAGAGAGAGAGAGAGAGAGAGAGAGAGATTATATTATTGTCTTCAGAGGTGAAATATGACCTATGAAACCAAACATATTAAATTTCATGTGATACATGTGAAAGTGAGTAACGATTCTCGATGTTCAAGAACTTTACCAATGAATGTTGCAATCAAGAGTGCACATTGTGGTTGTGAGAGAAATTTGTGCAAGGATTGGGCTCGGTTGAAGAGATGTGAAAAGCATGGTCAAATATGATTAAAGATAGAGCATTGTATCAAAGTGTGATACTTAGACTCTCGAACTTGTTTAGGGCAAAGTGTGCATAGCCGACCATTCTCATCACTTGTGCCCCAACGCCCATCTCACATCGCAATGCATGAGAGCTAAGTCGCATGGAAGCAATGGTTCGAATGGTAGATATCGGAATGGGCTCTAACATGTATCGGAATATGGTTTTGTAGTTAGGTGCAACATGTGTAGTATAATGTGTGAAGCGTGAGCCACCACATTTGTCCCATGCCATGATACATTGGCATTGCAAAAAGGCCTCATTTACAGAGGAATGTAGTGATGCATTATGAAGCAAGTGTCTTACATCCCATCTACCAAACCATTTTTTTATATCTTATATCTAACTGAAACACAAAATTTTGCTTGTATGCGTCTTTTGGATCTTTTCGCTTCCTTCCCATGCAATTCTAAGAAATTGATGTGAGGGGCTTTTTTGAACCTTAAGCATGTATTCAACAACCCTTTCCATGGCCATGATCTCAATGGGAAGCGATCCCGTCTCAAGGAAGAGGAGGGTGTAAGGTGTTTGTTTCTTAACTTGTAGAAACTTTGTAAGAAAATGTTTTTGGACATTTTCAAACTCTTTCCACGTAGAAAATGCTACCACCCCATAGAGAAGAAACACTGTCACCAAAGTGTTGAAAAGATATTTCTTGAGGACCCAACATTTAATATCTCCAAGATTGCATGTGTTCTCAAATGTATAGTATACTCGCTTACCCGCCTCTAAGTAACGTGTAACACATTCATTCCATCTATGATTTGAAGGAACGTCAAGATATTTGAAGCTTTCCACACATTCAAGTGGCTCATTGTTGTACATAATGCATGGTTTACCCCTTTTTTGGCTCCTCATAAGCATAATCTTTGTTTTAGAGCAAAAACTTATAATGCCGTCATAAGCTTTTGTGCATCTCCTAAAGTATTTACAAAAAACACTATATCATCCGCATATAACAAAAGCATATCACAACATTCCCAATGACAACTTCTTCAACACATTCTTCCTTTACAAACTTGGTAACCATTTCTTTTATTTCATCAATACATAAACCAAATAGTGTTGGTGAGGGTGAGAATCCTTGATTAACACGAATAGTGCTATTGAAAAAAATCTGAAAGTCTATCTCATACACACAACATATAACCAGTGGAATGTTCATCTTGCGTATTGGCAATTCAACATGTTCCCCTACCCATGTAGTGTAGTTAGTGGGTAACCATACTCCATTGTCACAACCATTGTAAGTAATGTTTTTTACACACATTTATTAATATAATTGTGTGTTTTCACCGAGAGAGAGAGAGAGAGAGAGAGAGCAACAACCACCAAGCCACTCCATGGGAGAGAGGAGAACTAAATTATAACTAGCCTTAAAGTTAAAGAAAGAATTACAACGTAACACCACAAAGAATAAGTAAATAGTTTAAATGGCTCCTTGCATATGTTGAGCATCAAATAATGAAGAAAAGTTAAACTTGTGGACTGAGAATCTACTAGGAGAAGTTTGTAGGATTACATTGTGGGGTCTAAAATATTAAATATATCATGAAGATAATGCTCATTATGTTTCATCTTGTGCATGTGTTCATGTGTTAAGTTGTGGAAAAAAACTCATTTCTCTGCATTGAACAACTATGCATCAAATAATGAGCATCATTATATGCACTATCAACATCAAACATACGTTGGATAGTATGATGTGTATTTTGAATTATGCACATTGTAGTAAGGGAAAATGTTGGATGCAACAACCTAACGTTATGGGACATGGTGCATTGCAGTTACACACATAATGAAGATCAAAATGTCGATTGAGGGAGGACCACTATTTTTCCAATCCTCTTGGACAATCAATTGTCTTGTTGTCCTCCATAGAAGCGAAGTACAAATGAAGTGAGTTATTCCCATGTATATAAGCATGTACTCAAAATATTAGCATCCTAATTGGATTGCATTGTTTGCTCAAACAATTCGTATTACACATCTTTCTACAGGATAATCAGGGCCTCGCCAATTCAGTCACTGTAGAGTAAAATTCCCATCACATTGTGCATGCATTAGAAATAAAGTGTCCTAGGCTCATTGTGCGTTTCATTCAAACTACTAGTTAGTAGCTTAATCAGGATACTATCACAACAGTGAAACTAATGTAGTATAAAACAAAGGGTTCCGAGATTGTGTTATTCCAAGCATATGACTGTCTGAGCTTAATGAAAAGGGGATCCGAAGATATAATATACCAATGTAGTTAGTCATATTACCAAGGGTTATCATGCCATTGAGGTAAGTATATATATCATAATTATAAGGAATATTTCGTGTAATGAGTCTGACTCCCAACTTCTACCAAGGAGTTACTTGCAACTATGAGATTTCTTTTTTATTTTTCTGGTTAAGCAGTGCAATTCATATACATCAGAAGAGCATGCTTCGAGTATTACAGGTAACCAGAGATTTACCAGGTTTGAAGATATGCCAACTAGCTTTGCCTTGAAAACCCCCCACTACGGAAACACAATTCCATTATATTGCTCTTAGAAGTAAGGAATTGAGTGAAGAGTCCACGTCTTTGCCTTTATAATGGCTGATTTCTTTCAACAATTTCCTTTGAATATAAGATTACTTCAGCATTGAGAAACATTTTACCATCATCATCATAAATGGTGTCACAAATATTAAGTTATTGAAGTGTAACTGGAGCAGATTCCGAAGCAACATTTGTAGTTGTATTTTCAACTGGAGGAACCTGATGGAAGATACAACACAAATATGAGTATTAGGTAATCAAATACAAATACCAAGGAAACTTCACAATTTGGAAGTGATGATGTTTTTAATCGTGTGAAACACCTGACTTAAAATTTCTTAGAAATACAACCTATATTTTGCAAAATTCAAACAGTTCTAATCTTTCAAAATTCTCAAAAGACTCTTCTACAGTCTCTCTTTTACAATTTCTCCATATAGAGACTTGAGAGAAAAACAACATGGAGAAAGCATTTATAGAGAATTTCAAAAACATAAAGGGTATGTTAGGAATTTTTAAACAGTGAGAATATTTTAGGAGACTACTGGAAAATACAGGGAGATGTTTTTTGTAAATTCCCTCTTTTGGATATTATAATATATATACCTTGGGTAGTAGAACTCTTTGACT
This sequence comes from Azolla caroliniana, assembly GCF_043228905.1. Taxonomy (NCBI): domain Eukaryota; kingdom Viridiplantae; phylum Streptophyta; class Polypodiopsida; order Salviniales; family Salviniaceae; genus Azolla; species Azolla caroliniana. The sequence continues at coordinate 16,014,217 of NW_028230446.1, read as the reverse complement.
TTGCTCGAAGTATTGGTTTGGGTGATTGATACCATCTGAAGGGCACCCATGCAATGCCTCAAAGGCTATAGAACATGCAAGCTGTGCAAATAATAGAAATAAGGAAAAGAGTTTAGTTTAAAAACCAAATAGGTTAGATTTAAGAGTTAGAACGTGTACAATGTTACTTATTTCTGATAAATGAAAATATGGTACCTGATAGTGCCGATTCCGAACTTTTTCCATAATGTCATCTACAGATCTGCCAGTCACTTTCATACTTCCCAGGGCTGCCCTCAAATTCTCTTCACTGCCAAATGTAGGCTCTAAACAAAATTAGTTGTATTTTCTTATTACACTTGAAAGAAGACATACAACAATGTTTAATTTATGCTTGAAACATTGTCTTGCACTTGTTTCCATGTCCTAATAAGACATACTCTTACATGTCCATAGCAATTTTCCATTTTTCATATAATAAAAGCAATAAAAAGTTTTTCCATCATAAAATTATAAGCTTTACAGTAACTTAATAAATTCAAAGCAATATAGATGGTCTCTTAACAGGCATTACTAAATGGGCCAGTCCCCTTTATTTCTCTAAAGCTATTTTATTTCAATCTTCATTCAATGTTTTTTTTAAAGTCTAAGATCGTTCACTAATTTAATTCTTCTTCTTCATAGACTAGAAGTAAACTTAGTAATGTTCAAACCCTTTTGAGACATGGCGATACTGGCATGTGAATCATTCGCCAGACTTTGGTATTAGGGGGTGAAAGACTAGTTGAACCATCTAGTGGCTGAGACAAAATTTATACCTGAAATGTCGATAGGGACACCCATGATGATCCCCTACTCCAGGAGTTGATAATATTATTTTATTGCATGAGTATGGAGTATAATCCTATTTTCACGACAATTTTGTAAATTATTATACAGAAATCAAGTAATGAGAAACTTTTAATAAAAATTAGGGAAAAAGACATACTGTTCGCTTCCCCTCTTTACCATAATTGTGTCTTATATTGTATGCATACTCTTTGTCAAATCTCTCAACACCAACCTGTGAATGTGGAGAAAGAGACAAATAATTGTAACTGAAAAAGTTGATGGTGTCATGAACCTTATTAGAAGCAAAACATCCATATTTTCACCTTCTGACTGAATTCCGACTTCCAGAAAGCCAAGGCATCCTCTAGCTTCAACCCTACACCCTGAAGTACAAAATGATAATGAACATCAGGTTCAATGAAAAAATTTCAACCATTGTTATCTATTTAAAGAAAAAGAATACATTATTTCATTATCAATTCCCTACTAAAGGACAAATCATCTCTCTTATTGGATTCTAAAGTTTAATTGATCCTTACAATTTTCAGATGTGTTGATCCCTACAATTTCTAAAGGCAACACATAACCATTGTATTTTGTACGTAATGTCTTGTAGTTTCATAAATTAGCAATAGAAAATTAGAAAAGTTCATGGGAGAAATATGTTAACATCATTGTACTTGAAAGGCAGCAATTTACCTTCAAAAAGAGTCCAAGTTGTGTTCTCCCTCCAAATTTCAGATGATGTTCATCTCTGAGCTGTAAAAATTAGGTGAAAGTCTATTGGTCTTCTGCAATTTAGCATGTAGTTACAATGTTTCAAGCAACTGATCATCTTTACAGAACTAACATAGATTATGCAGTTCTTACCCTGAAAAACAGATGTCTCATACAAAGTGGAAATGAGGTCCTCGCAAGGTTGTCTATGTCTTGTAATGACACCTCTGTTTTAACCTTACCCTGTAGAGTACCCAGTACTTTGTCAGCGAAAAGCAAAAGCGGCATCTATTGGACTACACATCATTGTTAAGTACATAAACTTTCTGACCTGAGAATAGTCAGGCCCTAGGTATCGTGTGCTTAGTGATTCTACAATCTACAACAATCAAATCAATATTGATGACCAAGTACATATCATGCGCAAGAAAAGAACAGTAGTTGATAATTAGTGCTACCGGAGTCAATCGATCAGCTTCTTCATCAGCTATCATTGTCATCCACTTTCTGCAAATTAAATCAAATGTAAAATTGATGAATGATCCCAATCAGTACATTATAACCCATATAATCAATAACCAGTGCATGAATTATTACCGATTTGTCAATACTAAAGCTTTTGAAAGTTTACTCCGAAATTGGCCAACAACTAATGATGCCAACTGCCAGAAAAAATATGAAAGATATTGGGATAGGTATCTCGGCCAAAACAGAGAATGAGCAGGACTTGATAGAGAATTTCACCTGGTTACTTGGAACATAAGCCAAACCCTTCTGAATAAATACTCTCCGTCCAGAAACTAACTCAGGTACTTCTTCAAAAGGAACCTAATACATCCATTTTAGTTGAAATGATAATGATTCTTTCCATGAAGTAGCACAAAAGCACCCATTACGTTGAAGCACCAACCTTGTAGAAAATACTATCGGCTGAAACAATAACAGAAGTATTGTCATGTCAAATAACTTTCTACAAACTATTTGCACCATATTAGATGTAAATCATGTGCATAGGGGTTCACTTACCATTGGGCAGTGGCTGATTTAATGATCTTGCCACTTGTCCAAGCTTATCTTTTATAGACTGCCAATGCACGTAAAAAGATACTGTTATATAAAATTACATTTAACAAAATTATGCCCCTGAAATTTGTAAAACTAAACACCCCTAATTACTGTGACAGCAATACACATTATCTCCAACGAAATCAAATCTTACACCCACAAAACAATAGATTAAACAGTGTTTGTATTAATAAACTTATAACGAACATGAAGCATATGTATGTGTGCCTAGTTAAATGGTGAGGGATAGAGAATGGACAGAAGAAAATAACAAGGCAATACATGCTAAGGAACAACGCAAAAGTGATGAATTTAAGCATAATATAGGATTTTTTAATATCCTATCCACTCAACTTATCGTGAGGTTGATATGAACTTCAAAAAGAACATTGGGTACTTACCTCTAGCCTATAATCGAGGTCAGTCTCACAAAAATCAAAGAAAATGACATATTTTTAGAAAGACCTGATCAATGATCCACATGATACAACCATGTAAGGTCTATGGGCACTTGATGATCTCAAATAATATAAGCATGAGAATGGCTATGACCAAGTAGCAAGAAGCACGTATGTAATCATCCAAAGGGAAACAAATCAACCTCACCACTAAAAACCCAGTGACAAAGATACATAACTAAACTAGAAAAAGAAAGGAAAACAAGTAACCTGAATTTATTACAGATATAAAACCCTATATCCATCTCCATTTGTGGTAGATCAATAACTCTGACCTCTAAACGGCTACAGTCTTGATACAATCCTAAAGAAACTATGTGGTACTATATTGAAAAGTGTCATAATGTGCATCTGGGACTGTCCATGGTAAATCTTGATTCTTCATTCAAATACCCATAGAAGTTTCTTCTAATTGTTCGATGCTTCTTGAATAAAGCATCAAATAAAATGGTCAAATATTTTTCAATAGTTTTGAGCTGAGAATGAGAGAACGGATTTTCCATTGAAATAGCATATTGAAGCAAGACACCAAAGCTCACTGGAGCTAAAATAGACGTAAATGAATTGGAAGGCATTTACCTCCAACTCTGCTGAGGTGATCCCCTTGTAAGGAAGCTTGTTATCTTCCATAAATTTCCTCTGTAAACGGATTTTGCCAAAATATAAGATGAAAGACTAAATGAGATTATCACAAATATTCAGTTGAGTGTATATACAATAAAGAACATGGAGGTGAGTATACCTGAGATTCAGATGACTCGGAATGAAATCGACATCGAAATAGAGCGGATTCAAACCCTAGGAACCATTTTCGCAACTCATCACTGCAATTAACAGCATGTTTACATCAAAACAGAATTGCAAAAATCCGGTTGGAAAAACAAAAAGAATTGCTATAAGATACATAAAATCAAACCCAAATAACACTACGCCAAAAGAATTGCACAGAATTTTCAAGGAATCTGAATTGATACCACAGAGAAAACAATGGCAACATCTTATAGCAAAAAATGTAAAATCTAAATGGAAAAATAAACATACAGGCAATGATGCACAGTGTGCATAGGTTCAATATTGAAAAGACATATATACCTTCTGCAATATACAAGCCTTAACACGAAATGTGAGATGACATCCTTTGCTATATCAGATCCGTTTGGTGTGCGCATGTACTTTCTCCAAAGATCGTTAACCTGAGCAGGAAAAGCGAGAAGCTTTCGAACCATTTCGGAAAGAGAGAAGAAACGTTGCTTTCGATATGGAAAGAAGATGGAAGATATGTTTTACCAGATTGTCTAGCTCTTCGCCTCTTCTGCCGCGTGACAAAGCTTCCTCGAGACCTTTTAGGACTGAAATGAAAGCTCAAACTCTCTCTCTCTCTCTCTCTCTCACACACACACACACAGATCTCTCCCTCCCTCTCTCTCTCTCTCTCTCTCTGCTTCTCTCTGTCTCACACGCTCTGTACCTCTGAGGCGATCCAGAGCGAATTGCTCGAAATCTTCAAGGGAGACCTCGAGGGAGGGAGGAGGAGAGGAGTAGAAGGAGATGCTGCTGCTACGAGAAGAAGGATCCACAGAAGACACCCTGCTGCTGTTGGCCACACGGAAATCCATGGGTGGAGCGAGAGAGCGAGAGCGAGAGAGAGAGAGAGATACGAAGGGAAACAGAGACGGAGGAGCGATGGCGGCGGCGAGGAGGTCGGATCCTCTTCTCCTTCGCCTTCAAAAGAAAGCGCGGGAAAAATGCTGCAAGCGCGCGCGAAACGCTACTCCCTGTCGTTAACGTTGACGTTGACGTCGATGTTGACGTTGACGTCGACATTGACGCCGACACCTGACGTCACTGGCATTGCATTGCTTGTGTTTGCGGTATTCGTGTACGTTTCTCGTTTCACAATAACACATTCGGTAGTGAAGGCTGCTTATGGTTCTTGTCCGTCCGTTTCTTCGGCGTATGAGTTGGGTTGGCGTTGGGGAGGGTTTTTGTGTGTATCTCTGACCGACCTGTGCCTTACACCGAGCCCCACTAAAAAAAATAAGGATGTGGTGATTGATTCTAGTCCCACCCATCCCTCCAGAGAGTGATCTGATACCCTATACAGCTTCGAACAAGTCACGAACAGCTCAAGACTTTGAAAACGCGTATGGTTGATTTCGAGAAGTTGTGTATCTGACACCCGTGCGTATTAGGTTTGGTTCTAAGCATTGTGTGTTCAACAATCATCTTTCGTCAACTTCATGCTCCATTGGTTGACGTCTCCCATGAAGAATATTTTCCCTCGAGTTAAGTACCTCAAATCAAATCCCCTATGATAGAACACGTTAGATTAGGGTGATTCAAAACCTCTATCTGTTCCTTTGTGGTAGTCTTTTATTTTTGCATCTTTGGATCCCTTGAGATTGAAATAATATCGCGCAATAAATAAGACTTGTGTCTCCAAGAGCTCATATGCCACATATATTGTGCATCTTGATACACTACTTCTATGCATGGATGTAGGGCTCATCAAAAGAAAAGTGTGATTTAACAAATCCCTCGTGAATGTACTTTGTCTAGTGGTTTGCATCTCTATATACTCCCATCAGAAATTATACAACAATTAGGGGCTCATATTGTGAAGGATGTGACTAAAACTCTTATCCAAATGTTCATGAACGAGGAGCCATTCGTTGATTATCAACCATTACATTGGAAAATACACTTTGTGGATATATGAACTAACCTTAGCCTATTTTGTGGATGTAAATATTGTCTTTGTGAGTTTCTGCATAATGAGACACCATAATTTAAGATACGAAAGCACGATTCGAGAGCTTGAAGGTATTTCCAAGCAATAAATGAGTTGGTATGGGGATTTACACCACACATTGTCGAATGATGGAATAAAGTATGCTCAAGCATTTTTTCACACATTTTGCTTTGCGGTATGCATTGCAACCACTACGTATCTCGGTATTTCTCGAGATCATAAAAGCAGCACATGAGATTACGCTCTCTACCTCTTTATCATGTAACGATGCTTTAGCCTAACGGGGATGTAGCTCAAATGGTAGAGCGCTCGCTTTGCATGCGAGAGGCATGGGGATCGATACCCCACATCTCCAATTTCCTTATCTTCACACCGTGCATCTCCAATCACCTCGCATCTATGGATTTACGTCATTATCCTTATCATGAGACATGCTTTATAGAACCAGATTAAAGAGGATGTAAGAACCATCGACATATTTGTTTATGAGAACACGATTGGAGAGCTTGAAGGTATTGCAAGCAGTAAATGAATTGGTTCGGGGATTTACACCACACATCATCTCCGATTGTGTTGTCGCTCAAATGGTAGAGCCCTCGCTTTGCATGAGAGACTATCCACATATTTGTTTATGACAGCACGATTCGAGAGCCTGAAGGTATTTGCAAGCAATAAAGGAGTTGGTATGGGGATTTACACCACACGTCTCCAATCGTGTTGTAACTGAAACTGTAGATCCCTCGCTTTGCACTCGAGAGGAACGGGTATCGACACCCCGCAACTCCGGTTTCGTAACCACTACCTTGCATGTCTAACATGTAACATCACAATACATTAGTCCGTTTATGACTTTACGACTCTCCCTGCGTGAGAGGTATAGGGGATCGAAGCCCCGAATCTCCGATTCTTTTATGCGAATACCATGCGTCCCCACTCTCTTAGGATAAAGTCACCATCATTAAAGAGGAGTATCGCGACTACGTACTTGAAGTCAAATAGATGTGATGACACTTTTGTATTTTGTTAGATTTTAGAGAAAGGAATTGTACCCAAATGGGAGGATGGATAGTATTTGGAAGTTGGAAGTTTCGAGATTCAAGTTTCAGAGGGGATGTAGCTCAGATGGTAGAGCGCTCGCTTAGCATGCGAGAGGTACGGGGATCGATACCCCGCATCTCCAATTGTGTTATTTTGGTACCGTGCATCTCCACTCATTTTACACATTGTGGAACGATGGAATAAAGTATGCTCAAGCATTTTTTCACACATTTTGCTTTGCGGTATGCATTGCAACCACTACGTATCTCGGTATTTCTCGAGATCATAAAAGCAGCACATGAGATTACGCTCTCTACCTCTTGATCATGTAACGATGCTTTAGCCTAACGGGGATGTAGCTCAAATGGTAGAGCGCTCGCTTTGCATGCGAGAGGCATGGGGATCGATACCCCACATCTCCAATTTCCTTATCTTCACACCGTGCATCTCCAATCACCTCGCATCTATGGATTTACGTCATTATCCTTATCATGAGACATGCTTTATAGAACCAGATTAAAGAGGATGTAAGAACCATCGACATATTTGTTTATGAGAACACGATTGGAGAGCTTGAAGGTATTGCAAGCAGTAAATGAATTGGTTCGGGGATTTACACCACACATCATCTCCGATTGTGTTGTCGCTCAAATGGTAGAGCCCTCGCTTTGCATGAGAGACTATCCACATATTTGTTTATGACAGCACGATTCGAGAGCCTGAAGGTATTTGCAAGCAATAAAGGAGTTGGTATGGGGATTTACACCACACGTCTCCAATCGTGTTGTAACTGATACTGTAGATCCCTCGCTTTGCACTCGAGAGGAACGGGTATCGACACCCCGCAACTCCGGTTTCGTAACCACTACCTTGCATGTCTAACATGTAACATCACAATACATTAGTCCGTTTATGACTTTACGACTCTCCCTGCGTGAGAGGTATAGGGGATCGAAGCCCCGAATCTCCGATTCTTTTATGCGAATACCATGCGTCCCCACTCTCTTAGGATAAAGTCACCATCATTAAAGAGGAGTATCGCGACTACGTACTTGAAGTCAAATAGATGTGATGACACTTTTGTATTTTGTTAGATTTTAGAGAAAGGAATTGTACCCAAATGGGAGGATGGATAGTATTTGGAAGTTGGAAGTTTCGAGATTCAAGTTTCAGAGGGGATGTAGCTCAGATGGTAGAGCGCTCGCTTAGCATGCGAGAGGTACGGGGATCGATACCCCGCATCTCCAATTGTGTTATTTTGGTACCGTGCATCTCCACTCATTTTACACATTGTGGAACGATGGAATAAAGTATGCTCAAGCATTTTTTCACACATTTTGCTTTGCGGTATGCATTGCAACCACTACGTATCTCGGTATTTCTCGAGATCATAAAAGCAGCACATGAGATTACGCTCTCTACCTCTTGATCATGTAACGATGCTTTAGCCTAACGGGGATGTAGCTCAAATGGTAGAGCGCTCGCTTTGCATGCGAGAGGCATGGGGATCGATACCCCACATCTCCAATTTCCTTATCTTCACACCGTGCATCTCCAATCACCTCGCATCTATGGATTTACGTCATTATCCTTATCATGAGACATGCTTTATAGAACCAGATTAAAGAGGATGTAAGAACCATCGACATATTTGTTTATGACAACACGATTGGAGAGCTTGAAGGTATTGCAGGCAGTAAATGAATTGGTATGGGGATTTACACCACACATCATCTCCGATTGTGTTGTCGCTCAAATGGTAGAGCCCTCGCTTTGCATGAGAGACTATCCACATATTTGTTTATGACAGCACGATTCGAGAGCCTGAAGGTATTTGCAAGCAATAAATGAGTTGGTATGGGGATTTACACCACACGTCTCCAATCGTGTTGTAACTGAAACTGTAGATCCCTCGCTTTGCACTCGAGAGGAACGGGTATCGACACCCCGCAACTCCGGTTTCGTAACCACTACCTTGCATGTCTAACATGTAACATCACAATACATTAGTCCGTTTATGACTTTACGACTCTCCCTAGGTGAGAGGTATAGGGGATCGAAGCCCCGAATCTCCGATTCTTTTATGCGAAGACCATGCGTCTCCACTCTCTTAGGATAAAGTCACCATCATTAAAGAGGAGTATCGCGACTACGTACTTGAAGTCAAATAGATGTGATGACACTTTTGTATTTTGTTAGATTTTAGAGAAAGGCGTTGTACCCAAATGGGAGGGTGGATAGTATTTGGAAGTTGGAAGTTTCGAGTTTCAAGTTTCAGAGGGGATGTGGCTCATATGGTAGAGCGCTCGCTTAGCATGCGAGAGGTACGGGGATCGATACCCCGCATCTCCAATTGTGTTATTTTGGTACCGTGCATCTCCACTCATTTTACACATTGTCGAACGATGGAATAAAGTATGCTCAAGCATTTTTTCGCTCGCTTTGCTTTGCGGTATGCATTGCAACCACTACGTATCTCGGTATTTCTCGAGATCATAAAAGCAGCACATGAGATTACGCTCTCTACCTCTTTATCATGTAACGATGCTTTAGCCTAACGGGGATGTAGCTCAAATGGTAGAGCGCTCGCTTTGCATGCGAGAGGCATGGGGATCGATACCCCACATCTCCAATTTCCTTATCTTCACACCGTGCATCTCCAATCACCTCGCATCTATGGATTTACGTCATTATCCTTATCATGAGACATGCTTTATAGAACCAGATTAAAGAGGATGTAAGAACCATCGACATATTTGTTTATGACAACACGATTGGAGAGCTTGAAGGTATTGCAGGCAGTAAATGAATTGGTATGGGGATTTACACCACACATCATCTCCGATTGTGTTGTCGCTCAAATGGTAGAGCCCTCGCTTTGCATGAGAGACTATCCACATATTTGTTTATGACAGCACGATTCGAGAGCCTGAAGGTATTTGCAAGCAATAAATGAGTTGGTATGGGGATTTACACCACACGTCTCCAATCGTGTTGTAACTGAAACTGTAGATCCCTCGCTTTGCACTCGAGAGGAACGGGTATCGACACCCCGCAACTCCGGTTTCGTAACCACTACCTTGCATGTCTAACATGTAACATCACAATACATTAGTCCGTTTATGACTTTACGACTCTCCCTAGGTGAGAGGTATAGGGGATCGAAGCCCCGAATCTCCGATTCTTTTATGCGAAGACCATGCGTCTCCACTCTCTTAGGATAAAGTCACCATCATTAAAGAGGAGTATCGCGACTACGTACTTGAAGTCAAATAGATGTGATGACACTTTTGTATTTTGTTAGATTTTAGAGAAAGGCGTTGTACCCAAATGGGAGGGTGGATAGTATTTGGAAGTTGGAAGTTTCGAGTTTCAAGTTTCAGAGGGGATGTGGCTCATATGGTAGAGCGCTCGCTTAGCATGCGAGAGGTACGGGGATCGATACCCCGCATCTCCAATTGTGTTATTTTGGTACCGTGCATCTCCACTCATTTTACACATTGTCGAACGATGGAATAAAGTATGCTCAAGCATTTTTTCGCTCGCTTTGCTTTGCGGTATGCATTGCAACCACTACGTATCTCGGTATTTCTCGAGATCATAAAAGCAGCACATGAGATTACGCTCTCTACCTCTTTATCATGTAACGATGCTTTAGCCTAACGGGGATGTAGCTCAAATGGTAGAGCGCTCGCTTTGCATGCGAGAGGCATGGGGATCGATACCCCACATCTCCAATTTCCTTATCTTCACACCGTGCATCTCCAATCACCTCGCATCTATGGATTTACGTCATTATCCTTATCATGAGACATGCTTTATAGAACCAGATTAAAGAGGATGTAAGAACCATCGACATATTTGTTTATGACAACACGATTGGAGAGCTTGAAGGTATTGCAGGCAGTAAATGAATTGGTATGGGGATTTACACCACACATCATCTCCGATTGTGTTGTCGCTCAAATGGTAGAGCCCTCGCTTTGCATGAGAGACTATCCACATATTTGTTTATGACAGCACGATTCGAGAGCCTGAAGGTATTTGCAAGCAATAAATGAGTTGGTATGGGGATTTACACCACACGTCTCCAATCGTGTTGTAACTGAAACTGTAGATCCCTCGCTTTGCACTCGAGAGGAACGGGTATCGACACCCCGCAACTCCGGTTTCGTAACCACTACCTTGCATGTCTAACATGTAACATCACAATACATTAGTCCGTTTATGACTTTACGACTCTCCCTAGGTGAGAGGTATAGGGGATCGAAGCCCCGAATCTCCGATTCTTTTATGCGAAGACCATGCGTCTCCACTCTCTTAGGATAAAGTCACCATCATTAAAGAGGAGTATCGCGACTACGTACTTGAAGTCAAATAGATGTGATGACACTTTTGTATTTTGTTAGATTTTAGAGAAAGGCGTTGTACCCAAATGGGAGGGTGGATAGTATTTGGAAGTTGGAAGTTTCGAGTTTCAAGTTTCAGAGGGGATGTGGCTCATATGGTAGAGCGCTCGCTTAGCATGCGAGAGGTACGGGGATCGATACCCCGCATCTCCAATTGTGTTATTTTGGTACCGTGCATCTCCACTCATTTTACACATTGTCGAACGATGGAATAAAGTATGCTCAAGCATTTTTTCGCTCGCTTTGCTTTGCGGTATGCATTGCAACCACTACGTATCTCGGTATTTCTCGAGATCATAAAAGCAGCACATGAGATTACGCTCTCTACCTCTTTATCATGTAACGATGCTTTAGCCTAACGGGGATGTAGCTCAAATGGTAGAGCGCTCGCTTTGCATGCGAGAGGCATGGGGATCGATACCCCACATCTCCAATTTCCTTATCTTCACACCGTGCATCTCCAATCACCTCGCATCTATGGATTTACGTCATTATCCTTATCATGAGACATGCTTTATAGAACCAGATTAAAGAGGATGTAAGAACCATCGACATATTTGTTTATGACAACACGATTGGAGAGCTTGAAGGTATTGCAGGCAGTAAATGAATTGGTATGGGGATTTACACCACACATCATCTCCGATTGTGTTGTCGCTCAAATGGTAGAGCCCTCGCTTTGCATGAGAGACTATCCACATATTTGTTTATGACAGCACGATTCGAGAGCCTGAAGGTATTTGCAAGCAATAAATGAGTTGGTATGGGGATTTACACCACACGTCTCCAATCGTGTTGTAACTGAAACTGTAGATCCCTCGCTTTGCACTCGAGAGGAACGGGTATCGACACCCCGCAACTCCGGTTTCGTAACCACTACCTTGCATGTCTAACATGTAACATCACAATACATTAGTCCGTTTATGACTTTACGACTCTCCCTAGGTGAGAGGTATAGGGGATCGAAGCCCCGAATCTCCGATTCTTTTATGCGAAGACCATGCGTCTCCACTCTCTTAGGATAAAGTCACCATCATTAAAGAGGAGTATCGCGACTACGTACTTGAAGTCAAATAGATGTGATGACACTTTTGTATTTTGTTAGATTTTAGAGAAAGGCGTTGTACCCAAATGGGAGGGTGGATAGTATTTGGAAGTTGGAAGTTTCGAGTTTCAAGTTTCAGAGGGGATGTGGCTCATATGGTAGAGCGCTCGCTTAGCATGCGAGAGGTACGGGGATCGATACCCCGCATCTCCAATTGTGTTATTTTGGTACCGTGCATCTCCACTCATTTTACACATTGTCGAACGATGGAATAAAGTATGCTCAAGCATTTTTTCGCTCGCTTTGCTTTGCGGTATGCATTGCAACCACTACGTATCTCGGTATTTCTCGAGATCATAAAAGCAGCACATGAGATTACGCTCTCTACCTCTTTATCATGTAACGATGCTTTAGCCTAACGGGGATGTAGCTCAAATGGTAGAGCGCTCGCTTTGCATGCGAGAGGCATGGGGATCGATACCCCACATCTCCAATTTCCTTATCTTCACACCGTGCATCTCCAATCACCTCGCATCTATGGATTTACGTCATTATCCTTATCATGAGACATGCTTTATAGAACCAGATTAAAGAGGATGTAAGAACCATCGACATATTTGTTTATGACAACACGATTGGAGAGCTTGAAGGTATTGCAGGCAGTAAATGAATTGGTATGGGGATTTACACCACACATCATCTCCGATTGTGTTGTCGCTCAAATGGTAGAGCCCTCGCTTTGCATGAGAGACTATCCACATATTTGTTTATGACAGCACGATTCGAGAGCCTGAAGGTATTTGCAAGCAATAAATGAGTTGGTATGGGGATTTACACCACACGTCTCCAATCGTGTTGTAACTGAAACTGTAGATCCCTCGCTTTGCACTCGAGAGGAACGGGTATCGACACCCCGCAACTCCGGTTTCGTAACCACTACCTTGCATGTCTAACATGTAACATCACAATACATTAGTCCGTTTATGACTTTACGACTCTCCCTAGGTGAGAGGTATAGGGGATCGAAGCCCCGAATCTCCGATTCTTTTATGCGAAGACCATGCGTCTCCACTCTCTTAGGATAAAGTCACCATCATTAAAGAGGAGTATCGCGACTACGTACTTGAAGTCAAATAGATGTGATGACACTTTTGTATTTTGTTAGATTTTAGAGAAAGGCGTTGTACCCAAATGGGAGGGTGGATAGTATTTGGAAGTTGGAAGTTTCGAGTTTCAAGTTTCAGAGGGGATGTGGCTCATATGGTAGAGCGCTCGCTTAGCATGCGAGAGGTACGGGGATCGATACCCCGCATCTCCAATTGTGTTATTTTGGTACCGTGCATCTCCACTCATTTTACACATTGTCGAACGATGGAATAAAGTATGCTCAAGCATTTTTTCGCTCGCTTTGCTTTGCGGTATGCATTGCAACCACTACGTATCTCGGTATTTCTCGAGATCATAAAAGCAGCACATGAGATTACGCTCTCTACCTCTTTATCATGTAACGATGCTTTAGCCTAACGGGGATGTAGCTCAAATGGTAGAGCGCTCGCTTTGCATGCGAGAGGCATGGGGATCGATACCCCACATCTCCAATTTCCTTATCTTCACACCGTGCATCTCCAATCACCTCGCATCTATGGATTTACGTCATTATCCTTATCATGAGACATGCTTTATAGAACCAGATTAAAGAGGATGTAAGAACCATCGACATATTTGTTTATGACAACACGATTGGAGAGCTTGAAGGTATTGCAGGCAGTAAATGAATTGGTATGGGGATTTACACCACACATCATCTCCGATTGTGTTGTCGCTCAAATGGTAGAGCCCTCGCTTTGCATGAGAGACTATCCACATATTTGTTTATGACAGCACGATTCGAGAGCCTGAAGGTATTTGCAAGCAATAAATGAGTTGGTATGGGGATTTACACCACACGTCTCCAATCGTGTTGTAACTGAAACTGTAGATCCCTCGCTTTGCACTCGAGAGGAACGGGTATCGACACCCCGCAACTCCGGTTTCGTAACCACTACCTTGCATGTCTAACATGTAACATCACAATACATTAGTCCGTTTATGACTTTACGACTCTCCCTAGGTGAGAGGTATAGGGGATCGAAGCCCCGAATCTCCGATTCTTTTATGCGAAGACCATGCGTCTCCACTCTCTTAGGATAAAGTCACCATCATTAAAGAGGAGTATCGCGACTACGTACTTGAAGTCAAATAGATGTGATGACACTTTTGTATTTTGTTAGATTTTAGAGAAAGGCGTTGTACCCAAATGGGAGGGTGGATAGTATTTGGAAGTTGGAAGTTTCGAGTTTCAAGTTTCAGAGGGGATGTGGCTCATATGGTAGAGCGCTCGCTTAGCATGCGAGAGGTACGGGGATCGATACCCCGCATCTCCAATTGTGTTATTTTGGTACCGTGCATCTCCACTCATTTTACACATTGTCGAACGATGGAATAAAGTATGCTCAAGCATTTTTTCGCTCGCTTTGCTTTGCGGTATGCATTGCAACCACTACGTATCTCGGTATTTCTCGAGATCATAAAAGCAGCACATGAGATTACGCTCTCTACCTCTTTATCATGTAACGATGCTTTAGCCTAACGGGGATGTAGCTCAAATGGTAGAGCGCTCGCTTTGCATGCGAGAGGCATGGGGATCGATACCCCACATCTCCAATTTCCTTATCTTCACACCGTGCATCTCCAATCACCTCGCATCTATGGATTTACGTCATTATCCTTATCATGAGACATGCTTTATAGAACCAGATTAAAGAGGATGTAAGAACCATCGACATATTTGTTTATGACAACACGATTGGAGAGCTTGAAGGTATTGCAGGCAGTAAATGAATTGGTATGGGGATTTACACCACACATCATCTCCGATTGTGTTGTCGCTCAAATGGTAGAGCCCTCGCTTTGCATGAGAGACTATCCACATATTTGTTTATGACAGCACGATTCGAGAGCCTGAAGGTATTTGCAAGCAATAAATGAGTTGGTATGGGGATTTACACCACACGTCTCCAATCGTGTTGTAACTGAAACTGTAGATCCCTCGCTTTGCACTCGAGAGGAACGGGTATCGACACCCCGCAACTCCGGTTTCGTAACCACTACCTTGCATGTCTAACATGTAACATCACAATACATTAGTCCGTTTATGACTTTACGACTCTCCCTAGGTGAGAGGTATAGGGGATCGAAGCCCCGAATCTCCGATTCTTTTATGCGAAGACCATGCGTCTCCACTCTCTTAGGATAAAGTCACCATCATTAAAGAGGAGTATCGCGACTACGTACTTGAAGTCAAATAGATGTGATGACACTTTTGTATTTTGTTAGATTTTAGAGAAAGGCGTTGTACCCAAATGGGAGGGTGGATAGTATTTGGAAGTTGGAAGTTTCGAGTTTCAAGTTTCAGAGGGGATGTGGCTCATATGGTAGAGCGCTCGCTTAGCATGCGAGAGGTACGGGGATCGATACCCCGCATCTCCAATTGTGTTATTTTGGTACCGTGCATCTCCACTCATTTTACACATTGTCGAACGATGGAATAAAGTATGCTCAAGCATTTTTTCGCTCGCTTTGCTTTGCGGTATGCATTGCAACCACTACGTATCTCGGTATTTCTCGAGATCATAAAAGCAGCACATGAGATTACGCTCTCTACCTCTTTATCATGTAATGATGCTTTAGCCTAACGGGGATGTAGCTCAAATGGTAGAGCGCTCGCTTTGCATGCGAGAGGCATGGGGATCGATACCCCACATCTCCAATTTCCTTATCTTCACACCGTGCATCTCCAATCACCTCGCATCTATGGATTTACGTCATTATCCTTATCATGAGACATGCTTTATAGAACCAGATTAAAGAGGATGTAAGAACCATCGACATATTTGTTTATGACAACACGATTGGAGAGCTTGAAGGTATTGCAGGCAGTAAATGAATTGGTATGGGGATTTACACCACACATCATCTCCGATTGTGTTGTCGCTCAAATGGTAGAGCCCTCGCTTTGCATGAGAGACTATCCACATATTTGTTTATGACAGCACGATTCGAGAGCCTGAAGGTATTTGCAAGCAATAAATGAGTTGGTATGGGGATTTACACCACACGTCTCCAATCGTGTTGTAACTGAAACTGTAGATCCCTCGCTTTGCACTCGAGAGGAACGGGTATCGACACCCCGCAACTCCGGTTTCGTAACCACTACCTTGCATGTCTAACATGTAACATCACAATACATTAGTCCGTTTATGACTTTACGACTCTCCCTAGGTGAGAGGTATAGGGGATCGAAGCCCCGAATCTCCGATTCTTTTATGCGAAGACCATGCGTCTCCACTCTCTTAGGATAAAGTCACCATCATTAAAGAGGAGTATCGCGACTACGTACTTGAAGTCAAATAGATGTGATGACACTTTTGTATTTTGTTAGATTTTAGAGAAAGGCGTTGTACCCAAATGGGAGGGTGGATAGTATTTGGAAGTTGGAAGTTTCGAGTTTCAAGTTTCAGAGGGGATGTGGCTCATATGGTAGAGCGCTCGCTTAGCATGCGAGAGGTACGGGGATCGATACCCCGCATCTCCAATTGTGTTATTTTGGTACCGTGCATCTCCACTCATTTTACACATTGTCGAACGATGGAATAAAGTATGCTCAAGCATTTTTTCGCTCGCTTTGCTTTGCGGTATGCATTGCAACCACTACGTATCTCGGTATTTCTCGAGATCATAAAAGCAGCACATGAGATTACGCTCTCTACCTCTTTATCATGTAATGATGCTTTAGCCTAACGGGGATGTAGCTCAAATGGTAGAGCGCTCGCTTTGCATGCGAGAGGCATGGGGATCGATACCCCACATCTCCAATTTCCTTATCTTCACACCGTGCATCTCCAATCACCTCGCATCTATGGATTTACGTCATTATCCTTATCATGAGACATGCTTTATAGAACCAGATTAAAGAGGATGTAAGAACCATCGACATATTTGTTTATGACAACACGATTGGAGAGCTTGAAGGTATTGCAGGCAGTAAATGAATTGGTATGGGGATTTACACCACACATCATCTCCGATTGTGTTGTCGCTCAAATGGTAGAGCCCTCGCTTTGCATGAGAGACTATCCACATATTTGTTTATGACAGCACGATTCGAGAGCCTGAAGGTATTTGCAAGCAATAAATGAGTTGGTATGGGGATTTACACCACACGTCTCCAATCGTGTTGTAACTGAAACTGTAGATCCCTCGCTTTGCACTCGAGAGGAACGGGTATCGACACCCCGCAACTCCGGTTTCGTAACCACTACCTTGCATGTCTAACATGTAACATCACAATACATTAGTCCGTTTATGACTTTACGACTCTCCCTAGGTGAGAGGTATAGGGGATCGAAGCCCCGAATCTCCGATTCTTTTATGCGAATACCATGCGTCTCCACTCTCTTAGGATAAAGTCACCATCATTAAAGAGGAGTATCGCGACTACGTACTTGAAGTCAAATAGATGTGATGACACTTTTGTATTTTGTTAGATTTTAGAGAAAGGCATTGTACCCAAATGGGAGGGTGGATAGTATTTGGAAGTTGGAAGTTTCGAGTTTCAAGTTTCAGAGGGGATGTGGCTCAGATGGTAGAGCGCTCGCTTAGCATGCGAGAGGTACGGGGATCGATACCCCGCATCTCCAATTGTGTTATTTTGGTACCGTGCATCTCCACTCATTTTATACATTGTCCAACTGTCTCTCCTTTTGTCCATTCTGTTGTCTGATCGCCGCTTTGGCACCGCTCCTCATCCGGTTCTGTTGTCGTCTTTGTCGGCCAACCGTCATCATGCGTCAATTTGATTTCTTGGACATTTATTGTTGTCTTGGCTTTGTAATTTATTAGTCTTCGACTTCATCTTCAAAGGGGGGTCGGCTTTGTGGTCGCCAAAAGGTATTGTACGTTTTAGGGTTAATATTTATGATAATGATGATGATTGATGATGAAGATAGACATGGATTAATAGTGGAGATGATTAATGGTATGATGGTGAGAGAGAACATGAAGATGTTGACAAGCATTGATGGGTGGGGGGTGGTGCCTAGAATGGCTCCACCCCCCTCCCAAGGGGTTTCAACGTAAGGGAAGATAGAGAGAAAGAGAGATGACAAGAGAGAGAGAGAGAGAGAGAGAGAACTATTCCTTCATTCTTCATTCATTCCCCATAAGGGGTTAAATAGTTACAAAAGAGTAGATACACACGGGTGCAAGCCCCCTCGGACATTCACACCAATCACTCACTCACACCTCCTCGTATCCGTCCACATGCACACACGTTGTCGCGTTGCTATGCGCGTGCGTGGAGAAACGAGGCGGGACCACTGGGGTCTTGAACTGAAGAGCAGGTGATAGAAGGGGAAAGAGAAAGAGAGAGACGCCCGGTTGCGTATGAGCAAAGGAACACAGGGACACGACCCGTCAACGCAGAAGACATGAATGGACACAGAGACCGAGAGACACGAAAGTTTGTGTATTAACGAATAACAAATAAACAACAGAGCACGTGAGCGGTTACAACCGAACAGGCAGGCGAACAGATGCTGATGCCTGCTCGTCTGCGCACAAAAGGGGATAGGATGGAGGTGCTGCCAGAAGCACACGGGCGTTCCTCGAAGCAGCGCGAGCCTCCCGAAAACCTGCAGAGAAGCGTTCGGTTACGGTCCGACAGCACTTCGTCCTCCTCAATGCGCGATCCCTTCTCCCCGCGTCTCCCTCTCCTTTATAGCTTCAAGAAGGGAGCCGTCTCCCTCATTTACTTCCTACCTACCGAATCTAACTACCTAGGATATCCCTATGTACCTAATTCCCTATTATTTACATTAAAGGGCGCGCACGCGTGAAGAGCCGGTTCACGCGCTCTATGCACCGATTGCGCTAAGGGATGGTTTGCTTCATGACATCCACCCCCACCTAACCGCTCATCCACCGGTATGCGCCAAAATTGCGCTCTGGTTGGAGAAAACCGGTCCGAGTTCCAGTTCTTCGTCCATCGGTTCGTCCTCCATTTCAGACTGTTCGTCGTCGCTGTCCAAGCCTCTTAGATCCGGTTTGCCGTCGTGGCGCTTCTTGAACGCTTTGATCCGCTTCCTTGATACCGGTATCGCTATCCTCGTACCGTCGAGTTCCGCCAGGTGATACGTCCCGTTGTCGTTGGTGCTCGTTACCATGTAAGGCCCGAACCACCGCTTTGCAAACTTCCGTGTTGCTCGGTGCTGGTTGTCGAGGCTGCTGTCGTAGACTAGCACCCAGTCGCCTTCCTCGATTTTCTTTGGTCGGAGCCGGTGCGTTCGGTCGAACCGGGCTTTGTTCCTCATTCTCGCCGTCCGAAGTCTCTCCATCGCTTGTTCCACGTCCCCTGGCCTCCGCTCGAGCTGCCGTATACGCGCCGCTAGCAGTTCTTCCCGGCTCATCTCGTCTCTCCAGTCCACTGTCGCCCAAGAGGAGATCATCCGTTCCATCGGCATGATCGGCTTCTGTTCGAACATGAGCTTTGACGGCATGAACCCGATTACCGAACTGTGCGTTGTCCGGTCTGCCCACAAGGCATAAGGTAACAGTCGTGGTCAGTTCCCGACCTGGCCTCCGCATACCCGGACTAGCGCTTTGACGATCGGTCCGTGTCCGCGCTCCACCTTCCCGTTCGCCTCCGGATTGTACGATGTGGTGAGCGAGAGCTTGACCCCTAACCGGTCGAACAGCTCCTCGGCCTCTTCGGCGTCCAACTCCCCGCGGTCAACCACGATCTTCCCTACGCACTCGTACCGGCATATCACATCCTCGATCAGGAACCAACACACTGCCGCGGTCGTTTTGTTTTGTAGGGCTCGGCCTTCCACCTGGTTCGTCAGGTCCTCCTGGGCCAACACCAGATATCACATCTACCCTACGCCCATCGGCATCGTCACCAAATCTACCATCCATTTGAAGTGGATGGCCGGAGGGTATGTAGGGTGAAGCTCGTCCCGATGTCGGACTATGGAGTGTATCTGACAGCTCTCACAAGTCGTCACGAACCGATGTACGTCCCGGTACAGTCCCGACCACCAGTACTTCCCCTTTAGTTTCTCGAACGTGGCCCACGTTCCACGGTGTCCAGCCCAGGGGCTGTCGTGGTAGGCCTTCAGCAACTCCTCCTGTTCCTCCTTCATCGCCACTACTCGGAGCGGGATGCTGTTTCTCTTCTTCGGGTGCTTCCACAAGTATCCGTCCCGGAGAAAGAATCGGTACGCTTTCTTCCGGATCCGGTTGGCCTCATCCTTTGTCCATGACGCGTCCGACGTCATCGTCCTTAAGAATCCTCCAATCTGCAGCCACTCCCCATCGTACTTGCTCTCGTTAAAATCGTTAAGCGCTGGAGTGCTCCCCCCCTCGGTTGTTACGTAAGCCGCCTCGAAGAAGTCCACACCGACTTCCTCGTCCTCCGAAACCATGCCGCCCTCGTCGTCGAATCGTGCCCTCGAAAGCATGTCGGCCATGGCATTGTCTTTCCTAGAAATGTGTCGTATTTCCGGATCCAGGGACTTGATGTACACTATCCACCTGAGCATTGCCAGGTCCGGGGTTACGCATCCGGAAACCATGCCGAGAATCGGCAGGCAGTCCGTCTCGATAGTCACCTCTGTCCCGATCAGATAGTCTTTATCGGCCTTTACCGCCGAAACGATACCCCAGAGTTCGCGTTTAACCTGGGCGTATCCTCGCTGTCGCTCGCTGAGGACCTTCGCGCCGAACCGGATTGGGAACCGAATACCCTCCTCATCTTCTTGGTTGACGACCCATCCGATCCCGGTCGGACTTGTATCTACCGTTATGTAGATGGGAGTGCCTTTCTCGTAGACAGCCTTCCAGAGTGTCAGAGCTGCAGCAAGAGCCTCCTTCATCTTTCGGACCGACTCCGTATGCTCGACTCGCCACTCGAATTTTCGCCCCTTTTTCAGCAACCCGTATAGCGGCTCGGCAACGTGGGTGTAGTGTGGGATCCATATGTGGTAGAACGCGCATGCTCCCAAGAATCTCCGTACCTCCGTGACCGAGTTAGAGTCAGGCTTCATTGCGGAGATGGCTTCCACCTTAGTCGGAAACGGTTTCCGGCCATACGGTTCGCATAGATGTCCGACGACCATGATCTCTGATTGCCCGAAGGACGATTTCTCCCCGGAGAAGGTGAGCCTCACGTCCTCTAGCCTCTGCAGCACCCTCTCGCAGTCGTCAATGTGTGTCGCCACGAATTTCCGGCATCCGTCCGGTCCGATCGTTTCGTCCTTGTCTTCCACCGGACATCCCTTGATCGGGATATCGTCCAAGAATGGCATGGTGATGTCCGGGATACAATCCCTCAGCACGTTGTTCATCGCATTCACCATGTGGGCCACTGAGTTCGTCCCTCCTTGTGGCAGGGTACACATCCGCACTAGGCCGAGAGGAGTCCACATCGTCGTAATGTCTCTGCTCTCTACGGCTAGTTGGAACTGATCGTACCCCGAGTACAGATCACCGATCGAGTAGATCGACCTTCCGACGAAGGCCTCCACGAACTCGTCTATCGTTGGTCCGATTCCTGCGTTCCGAATGGTCACTCTGTTGACCGGTTGCAGGTCTTGAATGAAGCGCAACGTCCCGTTCTTCTTCGGTACGGTAAACCACCGGTTCGAGTACGGGGCACTTGACGGTTCGAGGATGCCCATATCGACTTTCTGCCTCAACAGCTCCATCAGCTCCGGGATGTGAGCTCTCGGTACCGGAATTGGTTTGAGATTCCATGGCACATGCGGTACCGTGAATATCACCATCGGCTTTACGACTGTCGGGTCTATGCACCCGATCTCTCCCGGTGAGAATGCGAAGGCTTTCCCGTACCTTCCGAGCATTCTTCGAAACCGGTCTTCTTCCGCTGGTAGTAGGAACCCGCCCCCACCGATTTTGAGCTCCCGTAGCGTTCTGTCGGTGAAGGCGTGTCCTATGCAGGCCGGATCTCGTAAACTAGGGTCCGACGCGACCCCCTTGATTCGCAACTCGCTGCCCTCCGGTAAGGGTGCCGCGACTGGCCTTACCTTCCGGTCCACAGTCTTGTACTTCATGTTAACCTGTGCCGTCCGATCCGACTCGAGCCCTCGACTGAACTCCGCGATGACTTCGTGCATCTCTTCTGAACAAACCGGTATCATCCGGTCCTCTTTAAGGCCCTCTCCGACCACCTCTCGCAGTATTCCCAAGGTATCGTCGAAGGAGACCGCCTCCACGGCTCCGTTTATTTCCTCGTTGGGCCCGAGAACTCCGCACGCCCGAAGTCGCTCCTCCGCCCTTGTCTTTTCTCGGCCAACGACGCCAACTATCGTACACCCTCCATTGTCGGAGAAACAAAACTTCCTACTTATGGTACAAGGTTTCTTCGGTTTCGCCTCTATCGTACATTTGTGGGGTTTTCCCAGAGTGTCCGGACTGTCGCGGCCCCACGCCTTGATAGCCCTCTCTAAAAATCCTCTCGGTTCTCACCACCGAGGGACTCACGGTTTCGCTCGTGGTTCGGTCGCACCGTCAGGAACTGGACCGAATGACGCTCGTCCTGACTCTTGACCCTCGCGTAAGCCAACCCGTTGTCCAGTACCTTGGTCTCCATCCGCGCTGCCGTAATGTACGGTTCTCCCAGTATGACTGGGTGCGAGGACGTCTCCTGCACAAAGAAGTGCTGATCTATCTCGACGTCGCCGATCTTGACTCACACGTTTGGGCAGGCCCCGTGTAGTTCCTCGGTGGCGCGCGTCGCCGCCCGTATCTTCCACCCGTGCTTGGTGTTGATCGGCCATTTCCCCTTCTTGTAGAAATCCATGGACATCAGGTTTATTTCCGAACCGTGGTCCACCAACGCCACCACCGGTTCCTGAACATCTCCGATCTTCACCGGGGTTTCCGTGGTCGCTCGGGCCCAGTGTGGCCTCGAGTAGTGGCTCTCCGCCCACTCGTCTTCCAGCGCCATGTCCTCTATGTGCGTCGTCCGCACCTCCACCGGCCTTTCCAGCTCTGTCTCTGTCGACAGCCTCTTCCGCTTCACCAAGTCTACGATGGAGTCGTGGAACTCCTTCTTGGCGATTCTGAGCACCTCCCGCAACGACAGTTCCACCTTGCTGTCGAGGATTCGTTCTTCCAGGACCTTTCGTAGGTCCGTGGTCCTTTCGATCTCCGTGCCCAACCGGTATCCGCCCTTCTTGTGGTTATCCCGGGCACTGGTCTCACCGGCCTCATTCTGTTTCGACCTGAATCAGGTTTCGTATCTCTATGAGGGTCCGGCCCCTCCGGTTTTACCTACCCGTTTGTCTTCAACCAGAGCCTCGTAGTTCTGGCAAGTTGCTTCGACGAAACCCGTCTTTTCTTCGATCGGGTCACTCCACCCGGTTACCTCCTAGACCCGCCTCTCCGTGCGGTCCACCTCGTCTTTCTTTAGTCGGGCACCGGCGAGGCCTTCCAGCACCGTCGGCCAGAACCCGGCTTTGTTTTCCTTCCGGGCCTCGCTGCCTCCGACCCGAATACTAGCTGACGTTGAGTAGTGGACGGTCTCCGCGTGTCGGGCCACCGCCTCTTCCATTAGCCTTTTCATTCCTCCTCGCCCGTCGTTTCGGTTCAGGGCCCTCCGGGTATCGCTGGCGTGCACCCGACCTTCCCACAGGTACACTATCCGGCTTCTCAAAGCCTCCGCAAACTCCCCACAGTCTTTCTGGATGTGGCCGACCTCGTCGCACCACATGCACCTATTTCCTGCCGGAGGCCGTCGGTCACGAGCCTGATCACCGTCTTCCCTCCGAGCCTGGGCGATCTGGAGATCCTTTACCGCCTGTGTCAACTGTTAAGAGTCTATTACTAATCAATAGACCAAATCAAGTAAAAAGGAAGAAAATAGATTGGATAGAAGAACCCGTTCCACCCGACCACCCCCGAGCTATGATCTAGACATAGCCAACCTACCACCGACGTCCCATACTGCCGGATATTAGGATGACTAATACCTTGGAAGAGATAAACACGATCGTCGAGACGAAAGCCTAGCCCGCACCACCGGTGTCTACGACAGCAGCCTTCCGACGTGATGATCCCTATGAGGGTAGCTAAGCCTCATATTTATACCTTTTCCTAGGCCCCTTGAATAGATGTGGCTTTCTAAAAGGCTCTCTATTCATTGGTTGTCTAAATCATGATAGTGCATGCACATATCATTCATTCTATCCAATCATTAGTCCCCTTTTTAATAATAGTGAACATACCCTTCACTAATGTAAATATTAGTGACCTACCCTCACCAACGTTATGTGTACATAACATACTCCCCTACTTCAAAAGATTGCACTCTTGCAATATAAAGTGAGGAAATTGTGCCTTAAGCGAATGCTCGCGTTCCCATGTGGCATCATCAATAGGTTTATCCATCCATTTGATCTTGAATAGCCGAATCTCTTTAGAACGTAAACGTTTAGTACGAGAATCAAGAATTCGTTCAGGAACATGAGGTTTGTAAGAAAAATCCTCTAATGTTACAAGATCTTGGATTGTGATGGTGTTATCACCAGAGCCTAAAAATGGTTTTAGACGACTGACGTGAAAAACAAGATGAATACCAACGTTACGAGGTAAGGCAAGGTGATAAGCAGATGACCCAACTCGCTTAAGGATTTCAAATGGGCCACAATATCGTGGGGCTAACTTAGCGCACTTGCCCGTAGATAATGACGTAGAATCAGTCGGGACACGCAAAAAAACTTTTTGACCAATAGTAAATGCACGAGGACGTCTATCCTGATCAGCATAAAATTGAGCACGATCTTGAGCTGTCTTGACATTTTCTTTGGCAATATGCAACATTTGGTTCATGTCTTGCAAAAAATTGCGTGTACTGTCTAATGTATCACGATGAATCGTGACATCAACTGGGGCACGTGGCTGAAAATCATACATCAACATAAAAGGACTATATCCAGTAGATGTATGTTTAGAGCTATTATAGGCAAATTCTAAGATAGGAAGGTATTGCTCCCACTTAGAAGGGGTTTTTGCTACATAAGCTCGAAGCATGTCCTCAATAATTTGATTAACTCGTTCAGTTTGTCCATCAGACTGAGGATGATCTGCGGAACTCATGCTCAACGTAGTTTCTAGTTTCTTAAAGACCTGAGTCCAAAAGTCACTAGTAAACTTGGAATCTCGATCACTAACAATATCCATCGGTAATCCATAAAAACGAAATAACTCATCAACAAATTGATAAGCCAACTGTTGAGCGGTTACCGTGGTTTTTGTAGGAATAAATCTAGCTAATTTTGTTAGCCTGTCAACGACAACCCATATGGCATCATGACCCCTCTGTGTACGAGGTAAACTAACAATAAAATCCATCGAGATACTTTCCCATTTATTGTTGGGAATATCTAAGGGATGTAAAAGACCAACAGCTTTAAGTCGTTCCGACTTATTAATCTGACATTGTAAGCATTGAGTTACGTATTTATGCACGTCAGAGCGCATCTTAGGCCAGAAAAAAGTACACGAGATGAGAACGAGTGTGCGTTGTATTCCAGGATGACCAGCAAATGGTGCATCATGACATTCATGAAAAAATTTCTGTTTAACATTTGGTAAATCTGGAACACAGACCTTTCCACTACGGTAGAGCAAACCGTTTGTAATGTGAAAGGTCGCCTTCGAGGGTAGGGTGCTAGTATCGGCATCTAAACCAGATTCGGCTTTCGTCCAGTATTTTGAGAAATAACTGTCATCAAGGTATTTCCCTCGAAGGTGATCTAAAAGATCAGATTTTATTTCCGTGAAGCTAAGCATGTTAACTTCTTTAATGCGACTAAGAGCATCAGCAACGGTGTTCATAGAACCCTTGCGATAGCGTATGGAAAAATCAAAATCTTGCATAAGGTCAGCCCAACGGCCTTTACGACCAACAAGATCGGGCTGGTCACAAAAATACTTTAATGATTGATGGTCTGTTGTAACCACAAATTTATTTCCATAGAGATAGTGCCTCCATGTTTTAAGTGCATGTATCACTGCAAACAACTCTTTCTCTTGAACCGAATACCGAGATTGAGCAGCATCAAGCTTCTTACTTTCAAAAGCAATAGGGTGACCACCTTGATAAAGAACTGCACCAATAGCATAATCACTAGCATCGGTTTCAATTGAGAAAGGCTTAGAAGGGTCTGGTAATAGAAGAGTGGGAGCCTGACACACATGCTACTTGAGTGTCTCAAATGATTTGTCAAGTTGTTCATTCCATGAAATTGGTTTGACAGACTTACGTGGATGACCTTTTAAAAGGTCAGTTAATGGCGTAGTCAATTTGGAATAGTTACGAATTGATTTTCGTAAAAATCCAACAAACCCTAAGAATGATCTAAGTTCACGAATATTACGAGGAATGGGCCAAAGTTTAACCTTTTCAATACGAGAAAGTTCAATTTCAATGCCATTTTCTGTAATTAAATGACCTAGGTACACAATAGATTTTTGGAAGAAGTCACATTTTGAATGTTTTGCATAGAAAGAGTTGTCACACAACTTTCGCAAAACAAATCGAACATGTTGAACATGATCTTGCAAGGTACGGCTATATATCAAAATATCATCCAAGAAGACGACAACAAAATCACCGAGTTGATCTCGGAAAACATCATTCATCGCTTGTTGGAATGTGGCTGGAGCATTAGTCAACCCAAACGGCATGACTAAAAACTCATAATGGCCATAGCGCGTACGAAAAGCGGTTTTAGGAATATCATCCTCGGCGATGCGAATCTGATGATAACCAGTTCGTAAGTCAATTTTCGTAAAATATCGAGCCCCGTGCAAACGATCAATCAAATCATCGGCACGAGGTAATGGATATGCATTCTTAATTGTCATTTTATTCAAACGGCGATAATTGATACACATTCGCCACGAACCTTCCTTCTTCTTGACTAATAGAACTGGCGCACCCCAAGGTGATTTACTATACCTAATGTGGCCCATACTCAAGTATTCCTTAAGTTGTTTAGCGATCTCATCCTCTTCTAATCGACTAAGTCGGTAAGGTGGAATGCTCACAGGAGCAGCCCTAGGGATGAGTTCAATTTGATGGTCCACATTACGTTTAGGTGGTAAAGTAAGCGGTAATTCAGTAGGAAACACATCTTGAAAATCCTCTAAAATAGAGTCGAGTAATCGTTGCTCAAAATGTGGTAATTGTGTGGCGTCAATATTAAAATAATAAAATTGAACCGCAGGATCAATTACACACGAATAAATTAATGAACTAGAATACTCACTTAAAGATTTAGAAGACACAAGTGAATGAGAAGGAAGTTTGGAACATTGAATAAAATGTTTACAATTATTAAGTTCAAATGTGATTGAGTGATTAACCCAATCAATGGACAAAGAAGGGTTTTTATTAAAAAACCAAGGATATCCTAAAATGACATCTGCGGATTGTAATTTCATAACATGAAAGTCAAGCTTCTCCAAATAAGTATCTATTTGAATTGGCAGTTGACAAACAATGCCACTGATGTATTGAACGTTTCCATTTGCCATGTGAACTTGATAGATATGATCACTTGCGTTTATGTGGAGCTCCATTTGCTGCACAAAGTGATCATTAAGAAAATTGTGAGAACTACCGGAATCAAACAAGAAATGTGCTTGTGTTCCATTGATATATCCGACTGCTCGGAGTAAATCATTAGGTCCAAGTAAATGTGAAGGAAAAGTGCATTCACATAAACTTAAGTGATTGGTATGAACTTCAACAATATCAAAAGACTCACCTGTGTGACTCGTAGATTTGTCTTGAGGAGGGGTGTTCATTGACTTCCTCTCAAGACGACGACAGGTATCCTTTGTGTGGCCCCGCTTCTTGCAATATGCACAGAAGAGGTTCGGTTTCTTTGAGTCGCGGTCAAGAGTGTCACTGGATTGCTTACGTTTCCCAATGAACTTGACATTCGGAGTTTTGGCGAACTCAGGTTTATTGTGGTCTTTCTTGGAAGTCCTATGGTATCGCAGCACAATGTTGACGGCTTCCTCGAAAGTTGTGGGGTCCTTGTCATGGACAATCCAATGATAATCCCCATTGGGAATACCATTCAAAAAACAAGCGACAAACCATTTCTCACCCGTAAGTCCCGATTTTTGGATCTGGGTCCGTGCGTGATGCACATAATCCTCGAGAGAGGTAAATGGCTTACTAGACAATGTGAGCAAGTGTTGCGCTTGTTCGGTTTGAGAAGGTGGCTGCAAGAATTGTTTCTTAAAAACATCAACGAAACCTTCCCAAGTTGTGGGTAAGTTTTTTGCGGTCCTTAGGCCACGCCACCAAGCAGCAGCTCGGCCACCTAACTCACGACCGACATAACCAATTTTTATTGCATCGGGCTTGGGATGAAGCTCAAAGTGAGACTCCCAACGACCAAGCCAAGTGCTAATAGCCTCCTCGGTTCTTTCTTTCTTATCTCCCTTGAAAGGCGTGACTACGAAGGAAGGTTCACCTTCTTTCTTGGACTCAATAGTTAATTCTTGGAATTTCTTTTCCAATGCCATATTGGCCTTTCTCATTTCGGCCAATTGATTCAAGGTAGTAGTGAGCAATTGCTCAATAGTGATCTCAGCTTGTGTGCGAGATGCGGATTGGGGTTGAGAGGTCTCATTTGGAGAGATCGTTCCAACCGCGTTCAAAACTTGTTCCATGATGCACGTTGTGGGTATGCAATAAAATAAGGAGGTTCAGAAAATACACAAGCAAAATGAATGCTTGAAATTTTGATTGAAAGAACTTTATCCAAGAAAGTATCTCATGTCTTTACCCCTCTAGACATATGAGATGTGATTCGAGATCCGATAACTATGGTAACACTATGGTGTTTTAAAAACCATGGGGGAAAACATAGCTAAGATGTATTTCTCGGATCTCTATCTTGAGTAATCATGGCGGCTCCCCGAGGCTCAACCATGGTTCTTACATCAATGAAATTTCCTAGATAGCCTTATATTAATGCCAACCCATCATGTATTATATGGTCGAGAAAGTGTATTACGTGAAAAAACAAGTGCACTCACAAGTAATATTCTAGTCTTGCGAGCAATAAGCAAACGTGATGATAAAATGATAAAATAAGGCACTACTCATAAGAGTTAAGTAGTGATGAAAACAAGGGTAAAAAAAAAAGAACCCATGTGTTACCTACGAAAAAAACAATGTCACAAATAAATGGGAAGTGCAAGGTATGCACATATACATCCCAATATGATTGTTATAACTTGCACAATTGTGACATAAGCCACAAATTGATACAAGTGATGACGGTGTTGTGCGCAAAGATGTAATACTCAAATCCATGAGTAAAACATCAATAAGGGAACTCATATGGTTTTACTCGTTTTCTAAGGCTTGATGATAAGAGTTAAACCTAGATGACCCGTTGAAAAAAAATCGTTCAACAAGCCACTCCATACGAAAAAAATAGTCTACACGTAAAGGTTACATTAAAAATAAAACATGTAAATACTTTATACATGAAAAGGAAGTGGAAAAAGGAGAGTTAATTGTGGGCGGGTAAATAATAATTACTAGAAAATCATATAAGTGAAACAATACTTATGAAATTAAGATTTAATTAGAATAATCAACAATTAGGTGTATGGAATCAAACATGCCCTAAGATACGAAACCCTAGGGTAGTTGACATGCACCTCCTCAAGACCACCACATATCCCTAGAATCGGCCAAGTAATGGCTAATTAAAGAGGAAAGTGGCATAGGTAAGTGACATATACCTCGTCAAGGCCACATCATCCCTTAGAATCGGCCAATTGATGGCTAATTAAAAAGGAAAGTGGCATATGTAAGCTACATATACCTTGTCAAGGCCACAACATCCCATAGAATCGGCCAATTGATGGCTTAATAGAGAGTAGAGTGGCATAGGTAGGCAACATACACCTCGTCAAGGCCACATCATCCCTTAGAATCGGCCAAGTGATGGCTCAATAGAGAGGAAGAGTGGTATACTCAACATCATATGCAAAACGGCCATGAGATAAGCGTGTGCGATTAGAGCAAACACGCTCGACCCAATGCACAAGAATAATTATTATCGTAAGAGTTCAAGAGAGGAGAGAGTGGGATATATATCGCAATATGCAAAAGGCCATGAGTTGAGCGTGTGCGATTAGTGCAAACACGCTCGGCCCGATGCATAATAATAAGTAAAATCGTAGCGTAGTAGGAGGTAGAAAGAAAGAGAATAAAACGTAATACCAATTTGATTCGACCATAAAGAACGCATAATAGAAAAAGAGAAGAGATCAAAAAAGAAGAATACCGGGTTTAGAGTGTTGTTTTGATCCTGAGAAGATCATGACGAGCCTTGTTAGCTCCCCCTCGCTCACACGCAAAAAACATCAAAACAACAAAAAAATTGTTAGTAAAAGCTCTGATACCACTGTTAAGAGTCTATTACTAATCAATAGACCAAATCAAGTAAAAAGGAAGAAAATAGATTGGATAGAAGAACCCGTTCCACCCGACCACCCCCGAGCTATGATCTAGACATAGCCAACCTACCACCGACGTCCCATACCGCCGGATATTAGGATGACTAATACCTTGGAAGAGATAAACACGATCGTCGAGACGAAAGCCTAGCCCGCACCACCGGTGTCTACGACAGCAGCCTTCCGACGTGATGATCCCTATGAGGGTAGCTAAGCCTCATATTTATACCTTTTCCTAGGCCCCTTGAATAGATGTGCCTTTTTAAAAGGCTCTCTATTCATTGGTTGTCTAAATCATGATAGTGCATGCACATATCATTCATTCTATCCAATCATTAGTCCCCTTTTTAATAATAGTGAACA
Source organism: Azolla caroliniana (assembly GCF_043228905.1). Classification (NCBI taxonomy): domain Eukaryota; kingdom Viridiplantae; phylum Streptophyta; class Polypodiopsida; order Salviniales; family Salviniaceae; genus Azolla; species Azolla caroliniana. Next base: position 15,982,939 of record NW_028230446.1, on the reverse strand, counting down.
TACCCTTCACTAATGTAAATATTAGTGACCTACCCTCACCAACGTTATGTGTACATAACATCAACTCCTCCAAAGCTATTCCCCCGGACGAGCCTCTGACCACGCCGGTCGAAGCCGAACCGGTTTCGAGCCATTCCCAGGTCTCTTCCCTTCGCGCCTGCGGTATCAGTTCGAGCTTTCTTGCTGCGATAGGACCCGCCCCGGTCGCCCCTGTATCAGCCCACTCCCATCGTTTGTCAAAACAGCCGCATACTCTTTTTACCGCGGCCCAGTCGGCCATCAGCCCGTCTTTGGTTTCCAGTAAGGAGCCCACTTGCTCCCAATCCCGTGCGTCAACCGATTTGACAAACAGTAAGACACGACTTGTGTCCAGAACGGTCCGATCAAGCGCCGAAAGGCGCGCAAAGCGTTCCTCAAACTCCCGGAGGAGTACCGACGCATTTCTTCCTTTGTTGGGGGACTCCACCCACTCCATGAAGCCCCGCTTCGAAAGTCGAAACGCGTCATCCAGCCCGTATTTCTCCAGGAGCCGTCCTTCGAACTCCTCCCAGGTCCGGCTCTCCGCCCGGACCTCAAGCACCTCCACATGGATGCCCGGCATTGCCACTCGAGGGAATCCGGCAAGACGCCTCTCTTCCGGAATATCCCTCATCAACATCTCCGCCCGGTAGGACGCCAAATAACTCGTGGCATCCTTTCCACTGAACCGGCCAATCGTACCGACGATCGCCTCAATAGCCCTATCAAGGGCGCCGGTCCCTCGCGCGCGCTTACTATCCGGTCCACGGCCGAAGCCATGGCCTCTGCAAGATCCGACCCCCTCATCTTCTGCTCCTTTGTCGCCTTGTTCACGTCGGGTTCACCAAATATGTCGCGTTGCTACGCGCGTGCGTGGAGAAACAAGGCGGGACCACCGGGGTCTTGAACCGAAGAGCAGGTGATAGAAGGGGAAAGAGAAAGAGAGAGACGCCCGGTTGCATATGAGCAAAGGAACACAAGGACACGGCCCGTCAACGCAGAAGACACGAATGGACACAGAGACCGAGAGACACGAAAGTTTGTGTATTAACGAATAACAAATAAACAACAGAGCACGTGAGCGCTTACAACCGAACAGGCAGGCGAACAGATGCCGATGCCTGCTTGTCTGCGCACGAAAGGGGATAGGATGGAGGTGCTGCCGGAAGCACACGGGCGTTCCTTGAAGCAGCGCGAGCCTCCCGAAAACCTGCAGAGAAGAGCAACAGAGAACAAACAGAGGAGAAGCGTTCGGTTACGGTCCGATAGCACTTCGTCCTCCTCAATGCGCGATCCCTTCTCCCCGCGTCTCCCTCTCCTTTATAGCTTCAAGAAGGGAGCCGTCTCCCTCATTTACTTCCTACCTACCGAATCTAACTACCTAGGATATCCCTATGTACCTAATTCCCTATTATATACATTAAAGGGCACGCACGCTGTCGAGGTATTCCTCGCGGATGCGTGGAGTGAGGCGGGACCTCGGGGGCCCTGTACCGAAGAGTAAGAGAGAGAGAGAGAGAGAGAGAGAGAGAGAGAGAGAGAGCGAGCGTAGATTCACAGGGACACGGCCCTTCGAAGCAAAGACACGAATGGGACAGCGACACGGAAAGACACGGAAGTATGTATGTATTGACAAGACAAACAACAAGAACATGAAGACAACAAGACACGAAGTCGGTTACAACCGCACAGGCCGGCGGACAGATGCCGATACCTGTTCGTAAACGCACAGAAAGACAGGAATAGGTTGGAGGTGCTGCTGGAAGCACTCGGGCATTCCTCAGAGCAGCGCGAGCCTCCCGAAACCTGCACAGAAGGAAGCTATGGAGTCTGCGAACCAGAGAGAGAGAGAGAGAAGCCTTCGCGCCCAGTCCGACAGCACTTCGTCCTCGACTCTCCGCGATCCCCCTTTTCTCTCCTCGTCTCCCTCCTTTTATAGGCAAGGAAGGAGCCATTTCCCCTTTACTCTCTACCTACCAAATCTACCTAGGATCTCCTTAAGGCGCACGTGCATGAAGAGTCGGTTTCTACGCTCCAGTACACCGATTCCGCTTGTGGACGGTTTTCTTCACGACAACGCGTGAAGAGCCGGTTCACGAGCGCTATGCACCGATTGCGCTAAGGGACGGTTTTCTTCACGACAACGTGTGCATGTGTACACATACGTAATTACTCACACTCACAATTACACTTACACATTTACACATACACATAAACAACATTATAACATTCCACCCTCGCTCTCCGTACATCCCGTACGGTAACATTTGGTCCTTTTTTTTATGATAGATACTTGTGGAGTGGAAACTATTGTGTATGTAATTTGTAGATTGTCTTTGGCATTGTTAATTTTAATACCAAGGTAGCATATTTTTTATGGAAAAAAATACCATTCAACAACCGAGCAAGTCCCACTCACTATGATCGACAATGAGAACAAGTTATAGTACCATCTATCAAGAGAGCATGTCAATATTTCACATTGACTACGTCCCATTATGATATGTGGTGGTGTAATCCATGTTAACCATTAGATTAGTGTGGTGGATGCTAATCCTCTACTAATTGGGATTGGCAGTATTCTAGGTGCCTCAAATGTTGCATCCAAACATTGGATAATTTGTGTAGGGTCGAAATGAGGGAATTAGGAATCCATACGATTTTTTTAGTGAAGAGCTCATTCATATAAGTGCCGCAATCCTCAACATTGGAACTTTTTCATTTTTCTTCTTCTTATCCCTATTTCGCTTTAGGGTTTCATTTAGTCATCATGGTAGTAGTTAGGAAGGTTTAGGGTTTCCTTCTCTCTCTCTCTCTCTCTCTCTCTCTCTCTCTTTGTCTCTCTCTCTCTCTCTCTCTCTCTCTCTCTCTTTGTCTCTCTCTCTCTGTCTCTCTCTGTCTCTCTCTCTCTGTCTGTCTGTCTGTCTGTCTCTCTCTAGTCATTGTCGTTTTCTTCTAGTTGTGCTTGAGTCCGGCCTAAATGGCCGCAATTGTAATCATATTGTAGCATCTTGCCTTATAATGAAATTAGTTTCATGAACCTTGAATCTTCTAGTTCTTTATTGTGTTAATCTTTCGCACATTGCTCCTACCCTTTTGAGCTCGGAGGCTGTAAGGGATAAACTCCCTTTTCCCGTTTTACTCCCTAGTCCAAGACCCCCATGGTCCCGCCCAAGCCGACGCACACTCATGGATTTCCAAGAGCACACTTGGACATTTTGTTGGTGTTGTGGCGTCAAGGATAACTATAAACTTTCTTGGACAAAGAAGTCATTCAGTGGAGACATTAAAGGCACATTGTTGGAGGGAACCAAGCTCTTTCTACGCATTTTCCCCGACGTAACTCCACATGCATCAACTTTTTGTCGACCACATGGAAAACACTATGGAATAATTGAGAAAAAGTTTCGTAATTTGTAGGCACCATCCCATCTCGACGCCTCATAGCACATTAATGTATAGTGGATCCTTCATCAAGTGTCAAGTGGTTTTCCGAACGTGGACACTTTCATCTTGGCTCGCTCATCCTCCACATTCTTCTTTCCTTTCGTCCTCTCCTCTTTATACCGATAGAGATAGGAACCAATACAACGAGGGGCGAGGCTAAACGGAGACAAACCCACCCAACCATGGACTAAGTAATAATGGTGGGGTGAATTACTTAGAGGAGATGTGTAATGCTTTCATGTTTGATAATAGACATGGGGTGAAAGCCTATATAAAGAAGTTGAAAGGTATTCTCATGTGGAATTTTTGGATGTTAACGCATGAGGGGATCATTTCCTCAAATGCTTATTCAGGTTTTTTAATAGCATTACTGGATGTCCCTCTCCCTACATAAGCATATGATAGGTAGAGGAGAATAAGGAGTGTTGTAACTAAGTAGATTTTACATACAACTAGTATAATTGTGTGCTTTTACCGAGAGAGAGAGAGAGAGAGAGAGAGAGAGAGAGAGAGAGAGAGAGAGAGAGAGAGAGAGAACACATAGTTATATAGAAAACCAGAAATTTGTATTAACAAGAGAATAAAACATCCAATAGTTACAAAGAGGACGAGAAGGTGCTTATGTAGTCACCTTCTCTCCATGTTCTCTCACTATAACCACCACTTACAAAGGAGGTGGAGACTTAACTATTTACTAAATGTTGAGCGGCAAGCTCAACTGGAGCCAGCAAGCGAGACAGATCGGTAAGCTGTGAGCAACTGAGCCGGCAAGCAACTGAGCCGGTTAGTCGGATCCAATCAATAACCGGGAGCCTAGTATTAGTGTAGACTACTAGGCAATTATAGTCTCGTAGTAAGTGTCAGATGCTCATGTGAGCATTGAAGTACGTGGTACTTCTGTTAGTCCCACGAGGACTTGTATAAATAATGCTACTGAGCATAGTTGTATGTGCAGAGTGTTACCCGTTCCTTTGGGTGACATCTTCGATAGACCTTAGGTTATCGGTAGCAAAGGATGTGTTACGTGAAGGCTCGTAAACAGAGGCGTTGTGAGGTAGAAAATAATCCGAGATGGAACACTAGTGAGATCTTGATAGGCGTGGACGACACTTAATTCAAAAACACGAGAGAAAACACAGACTCCTAGAGCAAGATGGGCACAATAACATATATGTATTAATGCGACAGCAAAAGGGTTACAGAGCGCGGCCTATGGCCGATGACCTTACAATAGTATCTAATTACGATGGAATTTGCTAGTGCTTCCGCCTATACTTTTTCTCTACCCCCTCTTTGAGGTACTCGACCTTGTTTAAATAACGTTTCCCCTAATACACAACCGAGCCGTCGGTGGCCTGTGATACTCGGACTCGGCCCTCGCTGGCGTTCTTTCCTACTCGGTTACACTACCGCCGTTCGCTAATTTCCTAATTTACATTTTTGTCCTCTAGACAACACCTGGCACGCCCGTGGGACAGGACCTTGTCCGTCGGACCCACGACTTACAAAATACTAACAACATTACAAAAATTGCCTTTTAGGCGTGATCCTCGTTTCATTCCTCTTCTAAGATGTCGAGGATGTTTTCGGGGTCCGGGGTGGTGGCAAGGTGGTCTGGTTGGATTGTCGGTGCGGGGGGTTGAGTTTGGTCCGGGGGTGTTATATCCTCTCGGGCGTTCGCCTCAGGTGCGGCCGATTCGTCTGGTGGTGGTGTGGGTTCGAGGGGGCTGACCTCTACTTCGATTGGATACGGTACCGTGTGGGCGTCCTCGGGAGGTCTGTTGGTCGGGGCAAGTTCCTTTTGTGCCGTGTCCGTGATCTCCTCGCTGGGAGGTTCTTCCTTCTGCTCTGTGGCCGTTGGAGGGCTGGTTTGGATGGCTGCGAGTCGTTCTCGTTCGAGGGCTTCTCCTTCCAGGTGAAACAACATATGATCGTCATTGAAGTCCTCCAGCATTTGCTCGATTGCCACGGTGTGAGATTTTGCCAAGGACTGGTAATCCTCGGTTAAATCTGCACAGAGGTTTTGAATGCTGGCTTCGTCCATTTTGTAAAAGTCGCGGCCCTCCTTCCGTCGGTTCTTGGCATCGGCGCGTAAAATATGCAATTCGGCAGCTTGGGCTGCCCATTCTTCTCCTACGCGACTTAATGTTTCCTCGACCTTTTTGGTGAGGTGATGGCGTTGTTTCTCGATCAGTATGCTGATGCGTGTCTCATCCATGCCGGGCTGTGCTCGGACGGCTGCCAATTCCTCTTTTAAGCCATTGACCTCGGCCTGAAGCTTCTTTGCGAGTAGTTCATAGGTGGCTTGAGTGTTCTTTGCGTCCGCGGTTACGAGCTGGATAGACTGCTCGTAATGCTTGGTGAGCTCTTCGGTAGCTTTCTCCCATTCTTTTTGACACTCGGCCCGGACTTGTTCCTGTTTGACGATTCTCTCTTCTTGTAGGGCGAGGTAGGAATCAGATAATTCGTCTTTTTGCTCCGAAAGTAGCTTGCATTTGATGAAAAACTCGTCAGCCATTTCTTTGAGGGTCGTACGCTGACTCTGCAGCTCAGCATTCTCCGCGATCATTCTCTCCTCCCGTTGGCGATTTCTTTCCTCCTGCCGGTGGTTCCAGTCTTTCGCATTGTCGAGCGCGGCCTGTAGGTCTAGGACCTCCTTCTCTTTCTCTGCCATTGTGGCCGCGTATTCCTCCAGCTTGCTTTTGAGTTCTACTTCTTTGCCCGCGGCTTGCGCTTGTACCCGGCCCAGTGCTTCGTTCTACTCGTGTATCCTTTGGTCGGCCTGGCCACAATGGACTCTCAAAAACATATTTACGAATATGTCTCTTTATCCGGTTCTCACCGGGCCTGCACCATCCGGCTCTCCGTAGCCGGGTACTCCTCATCCGGTTCTTCACCGGGTCTGCACCATCCGGCTCTCCTTAGCCGGGTACTCCTCATCCGGTTCTCACCGGGCCTGCACCATCCGGCTCTCCGTAGCCGGGTACTCCTCATCCGGTTCTTTGCCGGGTCTGCACCATTCGGCTCTCCGTAGCCGGGTACTCCTCATCCGGTTCTCACCGGGCCTGCACCATCCGGCTCTCCATAGCCGGGTACTCCTCATCCGGTTCTTCACCGGGTCTGCACCATCCGGCTCTCCGTAGCCGGGTACTCCTCATCCGGTTCTCACCGGGTCTGCACCATCCGGCTCTTCATAGCCAGGTACTCCTCATCCGGTTCTCACCGGGTCTGCACCATCCGGCTCTCCGTAGCCGGGTACTCCTCATACGGTTTCGGCCTCGGCCGAGTTTGTTCATCCGCACTGTTCTTCTCCCTTCCCATCCGGAGGGACCTGTCTCCCAACAGATTGTTCCATTGGTTGCCCCAATCGTTGGCACAAATCGCACTGCCGGCAAAACTCATGAGCGTCTCTCTTCGTTGTCGGCCACCACAATCCGCTTTGCCAAACCTTCCTTGCCGTGGAATCCCCGGCGTAGTGCCCCCCGACTACTCCCTAGTGGGCCTCTTGAAGAACGGCGTTCTTCTCGAATTGCCGAATCACTCGGCGCCATATGCCGTCTGAGCCTTTGTGGTAGAGAATGTCTGAGACGAGGCAAAAATTCCGGCTACGCACTACTAGGCGTTTTCTCGCATCAAGGGGCATGTGCTCGGGAGGTAAGCCGGTAGTGAGAAAATGGGTCATCACCGTGATCCATTCATCTTCGTTATCGTCTGGCATCATGGTCAGGTTAAATAGGTTGGCGTCCGGTAGCTCGTCGTACGTTGTTTCCGCCGGTTCCCCTGACTCAAGACGACTCAAGTAGTTGGCGACGGCGTGTTGTACCTCGGGTCGATGCTGAATCTGGAAATCAAATTCTTGTAGTAGGAGCATCCACCGAGCCAACCGTCCGGTGAGGGCTTGTTTATTGACCAAATAAAGAAGGGTCGAGTGATCCACATGAAAGGTAAACTTCCGGCCCAAGAGGTAATGCCGGAATTTATTGATGCTATAAATCATACCGAGGGCCTCCCGCTCAGTGGTGGAGTAATTCTTTTCCGCGGTCGAGAGCCGTCGGCTGGCATAGTACACGGGCCTATACCAATTCGGGGGTGTGCATTGCATCAGGGCACTTCCGATGGCGATGTCCGAAGCATCTACGAAGACATGAAACGGTTCGGACCAAACCGGAGGCTGGACCATCGGGGCATGTGAGAGCATTAGTTTCAGGGTCTGATAGGCCGTGTGCTCGATTGACGTCCATTGGAAGGGAAGGCGATGGACTGCCGCGTGTAAAGGTGTCGCGAAATCGGCCAGATGCCGTATCATTCGACTGTGCCACCGGATTTGTCCCAAAAATCGGCTTAGTGCCTTTGCGTTTGAGGGTGCGGGGGCGGTCAGGATGGCCTTTACTTTATCCGGGTCCATAGCGATGCCTTCTTGACTGACAATGTGGCCCAGAAGGTTGCCGTTGGTGACTAAGAACACGCATTTCGTCGGGTTTAAGCTCAATCGAGCTTGGCGACATCGGTCCAGGCAGAGTCGTAACTGGGTCATGTGTTCCCGTCGATGGCCATACACGGCGAAATCAAAATTTGGATCGTAGTCATGAAAGATTTCAGTGATGATGCGTTGGAATGTAGTCGGCGCCGTTTTTAGACCGAACATCATTACTTCTGCCACAAAATCACCCCATTCCGTGACGAAAGCGGTTTTCTCCTGATCCTCCGGGTGCATTCTTATCTGGTTATAGCCGCTGAACCCGTCGAGGAAACTGTAGCATTCGTGGCCAGCTACCGTGTTGAGGACGTTGTCCGTGAACGGGAGAGGGAAACCGTCGGTGACTGTTGCCGTGTTAAGCTTCCGATAGTCGACGCAGACGCAGATTTTTCCGTTCTTCTTTGGGACTACTACGATCGGGCTTAACCACGTGGCCCGTTTAACAGGGCGAATGAAGCCCACTCGGAGTAGTTTGTCGATTTCCTCTTTGACTTTAGCGGCGTAGTTGGGGTTCATCCTGTAGTGCCTCTGCTAAACCGGCCGAGTGTCGGGTAAGAGGTGGATTTGATGTTGGTAGTAGTGAGGATCTAGCCCCTTCATATTGGTGTAAGACCAAGCGAAAACATCTTGGTAGTCAGTGAGCAATCGTACGAGGGATGCCCGTTCTCCGGTTGGTAGATTATTGGCAATTTGTAACGTACGGGGATTCTCGTCCAAGCCGAGGTTTATGGTTTCCAGGGTTGATGCTTTGACTCGTTGTGAAATGGCGAGTTCGCGTTCAAAAGCATCCCAAGCATGGTGTAGCTCGGCAACTGTGGTTGGATTTGGTTCATCTTGGGGTGGTGATTCCTCCGTGACTTCCTCGTCTTTAGGTGGCTTGATGGTTGGTATGGTATTGATTTCGAAGAGAGGGATGATCGTGGGATGATCATCTAGGAAGTCATCGACCTCCTCATCGGCCAAACCGTCAAGCATATGGACCCCTTCCGCGTATAACGGCGAAGTGTTGAGGGCCACGAGGACTCGTTCTTCAGTGATGATTCGGACTTTTGTCTTGCCTCTTCGGAACGAGATCATGTTGCGTTGCCAATGTTGCTTGATATTCGTTGTACGCAACCATGGTCGACCTAGTAACATTGGGTAGGCGCCTTGTGTCTCCAGTCTTAGCACGACGGCCAAGATCATGAACATGTGGCCTCCGAGTGTGAAGTCGAGATGGCGGATTAAACCAATGGGGCGAACGGAGTGGGTGTCGGCCATCCGAAGCCAAAAGGGGCATGGTTCCCATTGATTCAGGCCGAGGTTGTGACACGTTGACTCGCTAATAACGTTTACGCTGGATCCGTCGTCGATGATGCATCCGTGCAGGTCTTGTCCCTTAATGATCATTCGCACGGCTGGGTTCTGAGAATCCATGAGTGGTGGACCTGTGGCTACTTCGGTGAGGTGTACCGGTGGCGTCACGGGCTTAGTATTGGCCTGGAGTGCCGCCAGGGTGTCCCGAAATCTCGGCATGAGTGGTAACAGTTTATCTAGGGGCAGCGAGATGCGGGAGTTGGTAAGAACATCCCATAGTTGGTCGTCCTCCGACGACGTGGATGGTACCGAGGTTTGTGGTGCTTCGCTGGGCACGTCTCTCATGTCAGTTTGCATGCGCACGACATTCTTTTTATTGGCCGTGTCGATCCATTCTTTTGTTGCCTGACGGACTTCATCCTGGATTTGCCACTGTGTAGTCTGCGCTTTACTCTGGGTAGTGACGGTTTGAACATCGGCCATGATACTGTTCACCTCAGGTGCTTTGCCAAGGTCAGTTGTTGGGCATTGCATGGCATAGTGGCCGAGTTGGTTACATTTAAAACACGTAACGTTGGCCGAGTTGCTGGTGTCAGCCCGGTCTGTGTGTGGGAGTTGTTGCGGTTGATTCCTTGTCTCGTTTGGTGGTGGGTTGGTCCGAGGTGCATTGGTGTTCCGTTGGTCGTTTGGAGGAGCATCTCGTCGGTGGTTGTCGTTGTTCCTTCTATTGTTGCGTGAGTTGCGGTTTCCGTTTCGCCGATCGTTACGTGAGTTCCTCCGATCATACCTGTCATCCCGATCATCGTCGTTACGATCATAATCGTCGTTCCGGTCGTTGCGATAGCGATCCCGACGGTCATCTCGACGATAATCGTCATCCCGACGTCGTCTATCCGGTGATCGTGGGCGATCGTTATCGTTGTCTCGATAGGAAATACACTCATCCTGTCGAGAGTACATGTTCCTGGGCTCGATCTGGCGAACTGGTGCGGTCGTAGTGCGATTGAGCATGTTGTACTCGCATTGTTCGACGGTGTGAGATCGCGATTGGCAAATTGGACACTGTGGGCGATGAGGACATTCGAGAGCTAGGTGACCCGAGCCTGAACATATTGTGCATTGGAGGGCTTGGCGAAAGCGGTTGTCCTCCTGTGGAAGGGCATTCTGTAGGGAGGTCATAGAGAAGGCCGCGCTGTGTTGGGATCGATCGAGGGCGAGGACTCGCGCTATGACTTCCTCGATAGTTTGGTTGGCAAAATTTGTAAGTGCGAGAGTCGTTCGGAGAGGCTCTCGTAAATTGGACAGGAAAGTGTCCGGTATATGTTGTGCCGAGACATCGTCGGCCACTTGTCTGTAGAGATCCTGGAACCGGATCGTGAATTGCGCGTCTGTTTCGTGCAGTTCTTGGCATATCGAGAAGAATTGCCGGAGCAGTTCCCGTTTGGGCACCTCACGATGAAAGAGTTCAAGGAACTTTGTGCGCACGATTTGGAAGGTGGTTCCCTCTCCTAGTTCAAGGCGAGAGTACCATCGTGCGGCCGGTCCATCGAGGGAGAGTGTGAACTCGGCAATCTTTGAGGCATCGATTTCGGCTGGCGTGAGGCGGTGCGTTGAGTGGTTGGCCTGCCACGTAGATATGAAGGCACGGATGTGTGACTCCGCGTCTGGTCCGTCGGTGTAACGTGGGTATGGGTACGACATGATGTACTCTGGGTCTTCTGGTAGCACCGGGAAAGGGTTTAGTTCCGGTTGAGTGACCTCCGGAGGGCTTGGCGGGGGTTGTGGTGGGAAATCAACTCTCGATTGAGTGTCCGGTGGTGAGGATTGCACTGGGGGAGCCTCTGATTGCTCGGGAAAGGATTGGTCAGTGACCGCCGAGTCGGAAGTTCCTTCGACTGGCTCAGGGCGTCGGGCAGGTGGCCGAGACCTCGTGGTGCGAGAGGGCACCATAACGGCAGCTGGTGGTTACCTTCAATGAAATTCGCTGTGCACTCACAACTGTAACCAGGTGTGCCAAATTGTGTTACCCGTTCCTTTGGGTGACACCTTCGATAGACCTTAAGTTATCGATAGCAAAGGATGTGTTACGTGAAGGCTCGTAAACAGAGGCGTCGTGAGGTAGAAAATAATCCGAGATAGAACACTAGTGAGATCTTGATAGGCGTGGACGGCGCTTAATTCAAAAACACGAGAGAAAACACAGACTCCTGGAGCAAGATGGGCACAATAACTGATATGTATTAATGCGACAGCAAAAGGGTTACAGAGCGCGGCCTACGGCCGGTGACCTTACAATAGTATCTAATTACGATGGAATTTGCTAGTGCTTCCGCCTATACTTTTTCTCTACCCCCTCTTTGAGGTACTCGACCTTGTTTAAATAACGTTTCCCCTAATACACAGCCGAGCCGTCGTTGGCCCGTGATACTTGGACTCGGCGCTCGCTGGAGTTCTTTCCTACTCGTATACACTACCGCCGTTCGTTAATTTCCTAATTTACATTTCTGTCCTTTGGACAACACAGAGTAATTATATCGTTTTTGAATATAGCTTTTGCGTTCTGCTCTCTTTGTCTCTCCCGCGTACTCTGTGTATTCCCTACTTTCTCTGTTTTCTAACGCTTCCACAAGTAATCGTTTACATGGTATCAGAGCGCGAGGGTTGAGAACCTCCTCTACAGCCGAAAAACGCTTGAAATCAAACCCTAACAGGTCATAAAACAGCAGATAGAGAAGTGATGGATAGAGGGATGGCTAGCTCCCTGTGGAGAAACTCGACAGATCCAACTATGCATCTTGGTCGTATAAGATGCACCAGTACTTGCTTGGGCATGGCTACTTGAGTTTCGTCGAAGGAGCCAACGAAACAGCACCTGATGCGGCACATAAGGACTTCCCAGTGTGGGAACAATCGGCAAGCAGAGTGATGTATTGCTTCGCGTCCAGTGTCTGAGACCAGCTGTTGAGCCACATCCGAGACGCCAAGACGCCAAAGGAGGCTTGGGGGAACCTGAAGAAGGTTTTCGCCGCAAGCACTACAACCAGGAAGCTGCAACTCCGACAGGAGTTGAGCAATGTCCGACAAAAGGACATGTCGATGGCGAATTACACGCCCCGGATCAAAGAGATCTATGACTCGCTCGCCTCTATCAACGTTACCGTAGAGGAAGACAAGATGGTACAAGTCTATCTTGGGGGCCTGGCATCTAAGTTCAGAGCATTCCGAACGGCGGTGTGTACAAGGGAGAATATGCCGTCATTTTTCGACTTACAGTTGATGCTCCTTGTAGAGGAGAACCACGCCAGTGCATCAACTAGCGCACCCACTAACAGCCGGATGCTGTACACAGAGGCAAATCGGTCCTGTGGGCGTGGTGGATGAGGCGGGTCAGCACGCAATTGAGGCGGCCGGCAAGAGCAAGAAAGAAGGCACAGAGAACGTGCCGACAACAGTTCCGAGACTTCCACAGGCAGGGGGAGTCATGGCGACACCGGAAGACGGCAAGAGAAGTCAGCAACGGAATGCTGGTACTGTGGCAAAAAGGGCCACAGAGAAAGCGAGTGTTGGAGAAAACGAGCCGATTCGGACAAATCCGGATCCGACAAGGCCGGCAAGGATGGCCGGCAAAGCTCACACTATGCGAAGGGATCGGGAGGATCCAAGAACGGTAACGGGCCAGCCTTGGTGATGAAGCACGATGCGAACTCGATGAAGAAGACCGCTTCCAAATCGGAGGAAGTCTGGTATGTTGACTCCGGTGCGTTGAACCACATGACGAGCCACAAAGAGTGGTTCTCCTTTTTGGAAAAACCGGATCAACCAGGAGTAGTTGAAACCGAAGACAACACTCCTCACCCAATCGTGCACGTCGGAGAAGTCCCTTTGAGCCACGTCAGACAGAAGGGGAAGCTGATGAACGTAGTACACGTTCCGACAATCACGAAGAACCTGGTGTCGATCGGACAGATCGTCGACCAAGGGATGCAGGTGCGGTTTACGCACCTCGGGTGCTTCATCGAGGAAGAGGGCCAAATTATTGTGCAAGGGCGCAGAGACGGGAGGATGTTTATCCTCGACACCAATGACGTCGGCACCGCTCTGTTTGCAAAAGGATAGAAGGTCGAATCGGACATCGACCTATGGCACAAGCGGATAGGCCATGTCAATTACCGGAGGCTTCAAGACTTGCAAACGAAGCAAGTTGTTTTCGGTTTGCCGAAGTTCAGCGGCCGGAAGGCCCAAGTATGTGAAGCCTACCAACTCGGAAAGCAACACTGGCTTCCATTCCCTACCGAACGTAACCAGAGCCGTAACAAGCTCGACCTAATCCATTCGGATGTGTGGGGACCGGCATAGAATGTTAGTCTTGGCGGGAGTCGATATTTCGTCTCCTTCATCGACGACTATACGCGACACACATGGATCTACCTCATTGAGCGTAAGAGTGAAGTCTTCAAGTGTTTCTGGAGTCTCCAAAGCATGGTGGAACGGGAATCGGAGAGGAAGATCAAATGCCTGTGGTCGGATGGCGGGAAAGAATACTTTTCCGACCAATTCAACAGTTATCTGCAGCAAACGGGAATTCGGCGAGAGTTCAGCTGCAGATACACACCACAACAGAGCCTGGTTGAACGGGAAACAGAGAGCAAGATCAAGTGCCTGCGGTTGGATGGCGGAAAAGAATATTTTTCCGGCCAATTCAACAGTTATCTGTAGCAAAAAGGAATTCGGAGAGAGTTTAGTTGCAAATACACACTGGAGCAAAATGGTGTGGCCGAAAGGAAGAACCGGTCAATTGTTGACATGGCAAGGGCAATGCTAGAGGAGAAGAGCTTGCCCCATTTCTACTGGGCCGAGGCAGTCCGGACGACCGTCTACATCCAAAACCGGATCGGTGACAAGGTGTCCGCGCATGAGCTGTATTTCGGGCGCAAGCCGAATTTGAGACACCTTCGGATATTTGGTAGCATTGCATATGTGCATGTGCCAGATGAGAAGCGGAGGAAGTTGGATGCGAAGTCGGAGAAATGCATCCTGGTCGGTTACTCGCATGAGCAAAAGGGTTATAAGTGTTATAACCCCCGGACGAAGCAAGTCCGAGTTAGCCGGGATGTTGAGTTTGATGAGACGGCATCATGGTATGCCTTACCGGCTCTGACTTCCGACCCCGACCCGATACCGGAGGATGAGGCTAGTGAGCCTGAACCGGTCCAGTTAGAATACGAAGGGTTCGAGACTCTAGATGTGAGTCCAGAATCGTTTTGGTTAAGTGGATCAAATGAGCGGTTGAGTCGGGATGATCAATCGGATGAGGAACCAGCGAGTAGTGGAGACTCTGCCATGCTCTCCCCGTGCAAGGAACCGAGGAGACGGTTCACGCGCAAAGAAAAGGGGAAGAAGAAGATGCGGGAATACGAAACCGGCAACGATGAGTCGGATCGGAGCAAATCCTACTCCAGAAAGGATAAAGGTGGATCTTCGAGAACGAAGTCCAACCTGGCCAAGAAGGGCCCCAAACCAGGTAATACCAAGTTATGTTGGTCTTCCCTCCAGAAGAACCCCGTGAAGCGGTACGGGTACAATGAGTACATGGCGCATCACTATGCGTACATGACCAAGGTGGTGGAAGTGCATGAGCCGGAGAGCTACGTAGAAGCGGCAAAGGACGCAAATTGGCATGCCATTATGGAGGAAGAAATGCGGGCACTAGATGCCAACGACACATGGGACCTAGTTGATCCTCCTCGACACTATAAACCGATCGGATGTAAGTGGGTGTACAAGGTAAAGTACAATGCTGACGGTTCGGTTAACCGGTACAAGGCCCGATTAGTGGCGAAGGGATACGCACAGACCCACGGAATCGACAACGACGAGACCTTCACTCCGGTAGCGAAGATGACGACAGTTCGTGTGGTGCTAGGGGTTGTTGCGGCAAGGGGGTGGCATCTTCACCAAATGGACGTGAAGAATGCATTTCTTCAAGGCGATCTTGAAGAAGAGGTCTTTATGACCCAACCCCCCGGTTTCCAGTCGGAGATGACCAAGTCGGCGGTATGCTGGCTGAAGAAGTCACTTTATGGACTAAAGCAAGCCCCCCGAGCTTGGAATGTGAAGATCACGCACCGGTTGCATAAGATGGGGTTTGCGGCCTCCAAGTCTGACTCTTCGTTGTTCATCCGACAAGGTCCGGACGGTCCGGTTTGCATCTTGTTGTATGATGATCTAGTCATCACCGGACTTGTACTCGACGAAACCAACTGTCAGATGCATTTGAGATGAAGGACCTGGGGGACCTTCACTATTTCCTTGGGATCGAGGTGCTCCGAACCCCCGACGGCATACTGCTCTCACAAAGACACTATGTGTTGAATATGTTGTACAAGTTCGGCATGACGGAATGCCGACCGATCTCCACACCCCTAGACCGGAACCAGAAGCTCCGTCCCGACTCCGGACCGGCCTACGATGAGAAGAGGTTCCGAAAAATCGTCGGAAGCCTTATATATTTGACAATCACCTGGCCCGACATCAGTTATCCGGTCGGCGTGATCAGCCAATATATGCAGAAGCCGACTATGGAGCACCTTCTATGCACGCATCGAATTTTGCAATATGTGAGCAGCACGAAGGAACAGGGACTGTTATACCGGTATGGTATAACCGAAGAGTTAGTCAGCTACACCGATGCCGACTGGGCCGGCGATGCATCGGATCAGCGATCCACCTCCGGCTATATGTTTTCCCTTGGTAGCGTGGCTGTTGCGTGGAGCAGCAAAAAGCAGCCAACAATGGCCCTTTCGAGCATTGAGGCTGAATACCGGGGTGCTACCGTTGCCACCTGTGAAGCCATTTGGCTTCGGTGACTGCTGCAAGACTTGCGGATCGAGGTGCTGACCCCGATCTTGATCTACTGCGACAACATAAGCAGCATGCAGCTCGCCAAGAACCCCGTATTCCATGCTTGCACAAAGCACATAGAAGTGCACTACCACTTCGTGCGTGAGCGTGTCCTGAGCGGTGAAGTCGAACTTCGGTATGTTCATACGGATCGGCAAGTTGCCGACATCTTCACCAAACCATTCGGATCAGACAAGTTGTAGCACTTCACCGAAATGCTTGGTGTTCAGCATCTCGACATGCCACACTTGAGGGGGAGAACGGGCAAAGACACCAGAATGGGCAAAGGCAAAGAAACTACCGATTGTGCCGGTGAGGGAAGAACCGACAAAGGGGGAGACAAGAAGAAGAAGGCCAAGTCCCGGACATGGTCCAATGTGGTGAAGGGCCTGGAACCGGAAGACGAATTGGGAGCGATCGATTCGGACAAGAGTTGGAACGAGTCGGAGACAGTTGATCTAGTTCAACAGACGGATTTAGAAGAACCAGATCAACTAAAGGCCAAGCGGACGAGAAGGCAGCGGAAGTCGACACCAACACGAAGGAACCGGCGGGTCGACAAGCGCTGAAGTCATAACAGCGAGGGAGCTGAATTGGGTATGTTGAGCAGACAAACCGACCGAGGAGGTCGAGGTGCGCAGAATCAGAAGGGTTGCGGAAAATGGAACCGGACCGGACGAGGAGCGCGAGCGAGGCAGAGTGACGCCAGAAGGAGTCGGGTGGAAGGACCGGCTGCCATGGAGACTGACACTACGATCCGACCTCAAGTTGAGCTTGAGGGGGAGTGTTGAGCGGCAAGCTCAACCAGATCCGGATCACCTGAATAAGCCTGAGCCGGATCGGTGAGCAAGTGAGCAAGTGAGCCAGTGAGCCAGTGAGCTGGGGAGCCGGTTAGCCAGATCCAGTAGTAACCAGAAGCTTAGTAGCAACCTAGGCTACTAGATAGTTAATGTCTCGTAGTTAGTGTCAGACACTCGTGTGAGCATTGAAGTACACCGTACTTCTGTCAGTCCGTATGGACTTGTATAAAAGTGTTCACTGAACACATACGATGTACAGAGCATTACAGAGAACTGTTATTTTTTTAATAGAGTATTGTGTCCTCTCTCTCTGTGTGTCTCTCCCGCGTACTGTGTATATTCAAGCTCTCCATTAAACTTGCGTATTTTTCTGTCTTCGGTTTTCTACTTGCTTCCGCACACTATTCTTTACAAGATCACTATCACATCAAGAATAATGGATATAAACATGAATTCCTCTCAAATTGTGGGGGACATTGATATCGAAACAATTAATCCAAAAAAGAGTAATGTGATGGTTGAATGTAATCGTGAAAGGGAAGACATTGGAAGCTCTAAGAGGTTTAAGGGCATTGAGGAAATTAATGAGAAAAAAGCGACATATGCCGAAGTAATACATGTAGATGAGTTTGACAAGGATCATTGTAATTGGGATAATTTATGGGGTTGTGTTGCCGAGAGGAAGAACTGGTCGCTTATCGATGCGGCAAAGGCAATACTGGAGGAGAAGAGCATGCCCAAATTCTACTGGGCGGAGGCAGTCCGAACGGTTGTCTACATCCAGAACCGGATCGGTGACAAGGTGTCAGCTCACGAGCTGTATTTCGGGCGAGAGCCGAATTTGAGACACCTTAAGATCTTTGGTAGCATTGCATTTGTGCATGTACCGAATGAGAAGCGGGGGAAGCTGGATGCAAAATCGAAAACATGCATCCTAATCGACTATGCTCAAGAGCAAAAGGGTTATAAGTGTTATAACCCCCGGACAAAGCAGGTCTGAATTAGTCGAGATGTCGAGTTTGATGAATCGGCATCGTGGTACTCCTTACCGACTCCGACTTCTAAATCTGACCCGATGTTGGTGGATGAGGCTAGTGATCCCGAACCGGCCCAAGTAGAGGATGATGAAGCGTGGACTCAGGATGAGAGTCCGGAATCGTTCCGGTTGAGTGGGCCGAACGAGAGACTGAGTCAATCGGACCAGTCCGATGAGGAACCGGCGAGTAGTGGAGACTCTGTCGTGCACTCCCCATGCAAGGAACCAAGGAGACGGTGTCGCGTTGTTACGCGCTGTCGTGAAGAAAACCGTCCACGAGCGGAATCGGTGCGCCGGAGCATAGGAACCGGCTCTTCATGAACGTACACCGTATGTTGTACATAGAAGATCCTATGTAGGTAGATTTGGTAGGTAGGAAATTAATGAGAAACGGCTCCTTCCTTGCCTATAAAAGAAGGAAGACGAGGAGGGGGTGGGGATCGCGGAATCAGAGAGGACGAAGTGCTGTCGGGCTGTCGGTCGAAGGCTCCTCTCTCTTCCATACTCCATAGCTTCTTTCTGTGCAGGTTTCGTGAGGCTCGCGCTGCTCTGAGGAATGCCCGAGTGCTTCCGACAGCACCTCCAACCTACTCTTTCCTTTCTGAGCGTTCGCGAACAGGCATCGGCATCTGTTCGCCGGCCTGTTCGGTTGTAACCGACTTCATGTCTTGTTGTTTGTCTTTTTTAATACATACATAGATTCGTGTCTCTCTGTGTCGCTGTCCCACTCGCGTCTTCGTGTCGAAGGGCCGTGTCCCTGTGAATCTACGTTCGCACCTCGTGGGTCTCTTCCCCTCTCCTTTCTCCCTTGCTCTTCGGTACAGGACCCCCGAGGTCCCGCCTCATTCCACGCATCCGCGAGGAATACCTCGACAGCGTGTACGTGGAGAACAAGGCCGGACCACTGGGGTCTTGGACCGAGGAATAGGTGAGAAAAGGGAGAGAGAGAGAGAGAGAGAGAGAGACGCTCACTCACGTATAGACAAAGAAGCACACGGGGACGTGGCCCAACAACATAGGAGACACGAGTTGAGAACACTAGAGTATGTATGTAAATATATGTATGCAGACAACTTGAACGGTTACAGCCGATCAGGTCAGCGAGATGGATGTCGACGCCTGATCACCCACGCACACAGGGGAGCAAGATGGAGATTCTGCCGAAAGCACACGGGCGTTCCACGGAGCAGAATCAGCCTCCTGAGAACCTGCGCAAAAGAAAGCTATGGAGAGAAGCAGAGCTCGGTCCCAGTCCGACAGCACTTCGTCCCCTCCAGCGCATGATACCTTCTCCCCCGTCTCCCTCTCTTTTATAGCTCAAGGAGGGAGACTGTCTCACCCGTTTACATCACATTAATTCTCTGTCCTTT
The DNA here is from genome assembly GCF_043228905.1 of Azolla caroliniana. NCBI lineage: Eukaryota > Viridiplantae > Streptophyta > Polypodiopsida > Salviniales > Salviniaceae > Azolla > Azolla caroliniana. The sequence goes on along the minus strand of NW_028230446.1, from coordinate 15,963,595 downwards.
TGTACAGAGATACTCCTCGATTTCCCCTATAGAATATTGCTACCTAGGATTTGACTTTTGCGCCTACCTATCTACTATACAACAAGGGGCGTGCCCACGTGTAAGGGCCGGTTCACACACACTATACACGGTTTGCGCCTGGGGACGGTTTCCTTCACGACATCCGCCCCCACCTAACCGCGCATCCACCGGTATGCGCCAAAATTGGGTTCCTACTAGAGAAAACCGGTCCTTGCTTTTATTCCTCGTTTACCGGTTCATCCCCCGCCTCGGGCTGCTCGTCGTTGCTGTCCGTGCCCCCTAGTTCCGGCTCACTGTCGTGTCGTTTCTTGAACGCTTTGATCCTCTTCCCCGCTACCAGTATCGCCATTCTCGTACTGTCGAGCTCCGCAAGATGGTACGTCCCATTGTCGTTGGCGCCTGTTACTACATAAGGCCCGAACCACCTCCTCGCGAACTTCTGCGTGGCCTTGTGCTGATTGTCGAGGCTGTTGTCGTAGACTAGCACCTAGTCGCCTTCCTCGATCTTCCTTGGCCGGAGCCGGTGTGTTCGGTCGAACCGGGCTTTGTTCCTTATCCTGGCTACCCGAAGTTTCTCCACGGCTCGCTCTACGTCCTCCAGCCTCCGCTCGAGCTGTCGAAGCCACGCCGCCAACAGTTCCTCCTGGCTCATCTCATCCCTCCAGTCCACCGTGGCCCACGAGGAGATCGTTCGCTCTGTTGGCATGATCGGCTTCTGTCCGAACATAAGATCTGTTGGCATGAACCCGGTTACCGAACTGTGCGTAGTCTGGTCCGCCCACAAGGCATAAGGTAGCAGTCGTGGCCAGTTCCCGACTTGGCCTCCGCACGCCCGTACTAGCGCTTTGACAATCGGCCCGTGTCCGCGCTCTACCTTCCCGTTCGCCTCCGGATTGTACGCTATGGTGAGCGAAAGTTTGACTCCTAGCCGGTCGAACAGCTCTTCGGCCTCTTCTGCGTCCAACTCACCACGGTCAGCCACGATCTTCCCTACGCACCCGTATCGACATACCACGTCCTCAATCAAAAACCGGCACACGGCTGTAGTCATCTTGTTCTGCAGGGCTCGGCCTTCAACCTGGTTCGTTAGATCCTCCTGAGCCAGCACCAGATACCGCATCTATCCTACCCCCATTGGCATTGTCACCAAATCCACCATCCACTTGAAGTGGACGGTCGGAGGGTAGGTCGGGTGAAGCTCGTCCTGGTGTCGGATCATGGAGTGCAACTGACAGCTTTCGCAAGTTGTCACGAACTGATGCACGTCCCGGTATAGTCTCGGCCACCAGTACTTCCCCTTTAGCTTTTCGAACGTGGCCCACGTTCCACGGTGTCCAACCCAAGGACTGTCGTGGTACACCGTCAATAGATCCTCCTGTTCCTCCTTCTTCGCCACCACTCGGAGTGGGATGTCAATCCTCTTCTTCGGGTGCTTCCATATGTACCCGTCCCGGAGAAATAATCGGTACGCTTTCTTCCAAATCCGGTTGGCCTCATCCTTTGTCCATGCCGCGTCCGGTGTCATTGTTTTCAGGAACCCGCCGATCTGCAGCCACTCCCCATTGTACCTGCTCTCGTCGAAATCGTTAAGCGTTGAGTGCACTCCCTGCCGGTTGTTACGTAAGCCGCCTCGAAGAAGTCTACGCCGACTTCCTCGTCCTCCGAAACCATGCCGCCCTCATTTTTGAACCTCGCCCTTAAAAGCATGTCGGCCATGGCATTGTCTTTCCCGGAAATGTGTCGTATTTCCGGATTCAGGGACTTGATGTACGCTATCCACTTGAGCATTGCCAGGTCCGGCGCCGCGCATCCGGAAACCATGCCAAGAATTGGCAGGCAGTCCGTCTCGATAATTACCTCTGTCCCGATCAGGTAGTCTTTGTCGGCCTTTACCGCCGAAACGATACCCCAGAGCTCGCGTTTAACCTGGGCGTATCCTCGTTGTCGCTCGCTGAGGACCTTCGCGCCGAACCGGATCAGGAAACGCATGCCGTCCTCATCCTCTTGGTTGACAACCCATTCGATCCCAGTCAAACTCGTGTCTACCGTTACGTAAATTGGAGTGTTCTTTCCGTAGACAGCCTTTTGGAGCGCTGGAGTTGCGGCAAGTGCTTCCTTCATCTTTCGGACAGACTCCATATGCTTGTCTCTCCACTCGAATTTTCGCCCCTTCTTCAACAACCCGTATAACGGCTCTGCGACCTGGGCGTAATGCGGGATCTATATGTGGTAGAACGCACATGCTCCCAAGAACCTCCGAACCTCCGTGACCGAGCTACAGTCGTGCTTCATCGCGGAGATGGCTTCTACCTTAGCCGGAGACGGTTTCCGGCCGTACGACCCGCATAGGTGTCCGACGACCATGATCTCTGATTGCCCGAAGGCCGATTTTTCCCCGGAAAAGGTGAGCCTCGTGCCCTCTAACCTCTGCAACACCTTCTCGCAGTCATTGATGTGCGTCGCCACGAATTTCTGACATCCGTCCGGTCCGATCGTCTCGTCCCTTTCTTCCACCGAGCATCCCTTGATCGGGACGTCGTCCAAAAACGGCATGGTGATGTCCGGGATACAATCCCTCAGCACCTTGTTCATTGCGTTCACCATGTGCACCACCGAGTTCGTCCCTCCTTGCGCTAGGGTACACATCCGCACTAGGCCGAGAGGAGTTCACATTGTCGTGATGTCTCTGCTCTCTATGGCTAGTTGGAACTGATCGTACCCCGAGTAGAGATCACCATCTGAGTAAATCGACCTTCCGGCGAAGGCCTCCGCGAACTCATCTATTGTCGGTCCGATTTCTGCGTTTCGAATGGTCACCTCGTTGACCGGCTGCAGGTCTTGAATAAAGCGCAGCGTGCCGTTCTTCTTCGGCACCGTAAACCACCGATTCAAATACGGGGCACTTGATGGTTCGAGAATGCCCATCTCCACCTTTTGCTTTAGGAGCTCCATCAACTTCGGGATGTGAGCTCTTGGCACTAGAATCGGCTTGAGATTCCACGGTACATGCGGTACCGTGAAGATCACCATCGGTTCGACAACTGTCGGGTCTACGCACCCGATCTCCTCCGGCGAGAATGCAAAAGCCTTCCCATGCCTCCTGAGCATTCTCTGAAACTGGTCCTCCTCCTCCGCCAGTAGGAAGCCGCCCCCACCTACCTTGAGCTCCCGTAGCGTTAGGTCGGTGAACCGGTGCCCTATGCCAGCCGGATTTCGTAAACTTGGGTCCGACGCGACCCCTTTTATCCGCTCCTCGTTGCCCTCCGGCAAGGGTGCCACGACTGGCCTCACCTTCTGGTCCACAGTCTTGTATCTCGTGCCCACCCGGGCCGTCCAATCCGACTCGAGCCCTTTACTGAAGTCCGCGATGACTTCGTACATCCTTTCCGAACATACCGGAACCATCCGGTCCTCTTTAAGGACTCCTCCGACTACCTCTCATAGCTCCCCCAAGGTATCGTCGAAAGAGACCGCCTCCACGGCTCCGTTGATTTCCTCTCCAGGGCCGAGGATACCACACGCCCGAAGTCGCTCCTCCGCCCTTTTCTTCTTCCGGCCAACGACGTCGACTATCGTACACCCTCCGTTGTCGGAGAACCAAAATTTCCTACCCATAGTATAGGTCTTCTTCGCTATCGTACACTTGTGGGGTTTTCCCAGAGTGTCCGGACTATCACGGCCCCACGCCTTGATAGCCCTCTTCAAAAATCCTCCCGGCTTTCGCCCCCGAGGGTCTCGCGGTTCCTCTCATGGTTCGGTCTCACCGTCAAGAACTGGACCGAGTGACGCCCATCCTGGCTCTTGACCCTCGCATAGGCCGAGCCGTTGTCCAGCACCTTGGTCTCCATCCGTGCTGCTATGATGTACGGTTCTCCTAGTATAACCGGATGTGAGGACGTCTCCTGCACGAAGAAGTGCTGGTCAATCTCGACATCGCCAATCTTTACTCGTACATTCGGGCAGGCTCCATGCAGTTCTTCGGTGCCACGCGTCGCTGCCCGTATCTTCCACCCATGCTTGGTGTTGATCGGCCATTTCCCCTTCTTGTAGAAGTCCATGGACATCAAATTGATTTCTGAACCGTGGTCCACCAACGCCACCACCGGTTCATGAACATCTCCGATCTTCACGGGGGTCTCCGTAGTCGCTCTGGCCCAGTGCGGCCTCGAATAGTGGCTCTCCGCCAACTCGTCTTCCATCGCCATGTCCTCTATGTGCGTCGTTCGCACCTCCACCGGCTTCTCTGGTTCTTCCTCCGTCGACAGCCTCTTCCTCTTCACCAAGTCTACGATGGAGTCGTGGAACTCCTTCTTGGCGATCCCGAGCACTTCCCTCAGCGACAGTTCCACCTTGTTGTCGAGGATTCGTTCTTCCAGGACCTTTCGTAGGTCCGTGGTTCTTTCGATTTCTGTGCCCAGCTGGTACCCGCCCCTCTTGGGATTATCCTGGGCGCCGGTTACACCGGCCTCATTCCACCGTTGCCCGAACCGAGTTTCATATCGTTGCGAGGGCCCGGCCCCTCCGGTTTTCCCTACCCGCTTGTCCTCCACCAGAGCCTCGTAGTTTTGACAAGCAACTTCGACGAAGCCCGTCTTTTCTTCCACCGGATCACTCCATCCGGTTACCTCCCGGACCCGTTTTTCCGCGCGGTCTGCCTCTTCTTTCCATAGTCGTGCGCCAGCGAGGCCTTCTAGCATCGTCGGCCAGAACCCGGCTTTGTTCGTCTTCGGGGCCTCGCCACCTCCGACCCGAATACCAGCTGACGTCGAGTAGTGGACGATCTCCACATGACGAGTCACCACCTCCTCCATCAGCCTTTTCATACCTCCCCGCCGGACATTCAGGTCCAGGGCCCTTCGGGTCTCGCTGGCGTGCACCCGACCGTTCCATAGGTACACCACATTGCTTCTCATCGCCTCGGCGAAGTCCCCGCAGTCCTTCCGGATGTGGCCAACCACGTCACACCACATGCACCTGTTTCCAGCCAGAGGTCGTTGGTCACGGCCCTGTTCGCCTCCGTCCCTCCATGCATGGGCGATCTGGAGATCCTTTACCATTCGCGTCAGTTCCTCCAGAGCTGCTCCCCTGGACGAGCCCTTGACCATGCCGGTCAAAACCGATCCGGTCTCGAGCCAATCTCGGGTCTCTTCCCCTCGCGTTGGTGGTGTTGGCTCGTGCTTCCTTGCTACGACAGAGCCCACCCCCGTCGATCCTTTGTCAACCCATTCCCCCCGTTTGTCGAAACGGCCACAGACCCTTTTCACCACGGCCCAGTCAGCCGTCAGCCCGTCATCAGTTTCCAATAGGAGGCCTACTTGCTCCCGATCCCGCTCGTCAACTGACTTAACAAACAATAGGACACGACTTGTGTCCAGAATGGTCCGGTCAAGCACCGAGAGGCGCGCGAAGCGTTCCTCAAACTCCCGGAGGAGCACCGACGCATTCCTTCCTTTGTCGGGGGTCTCCACCCACTCCATGAAGTCCCGCTTCGAAAGTCAAAGCGCATCTTCAAGCCCGTATTTTTCGAGGAGCCGACCTTCAAACTCCTCCCAGGTCCGGCTCTCGGCCCGTACCTCGAGCACCTCCGTATGGATGCCCGACATCGCCACTCGAGGGAATCCGGCTAGATGCCTCTCTTCCGGAATGTCCCTCATTACCATCTCAGCCCGGTAGGATGCCAAGTAGCTCGTGGCATCCTTCCCACTAAACCGGTTGATCGTACCGACAACCGCCTCGATAGCCCTATCAAGGGCGTCGGTGCCTTCGCGCGCACTCACTAAACGGTCCACAACCGAAGCCATGGCTTCTGCGAGGTCCGACCCCCTCATCTTCTACTCCTCTGCCGCCTTTTCACGTCGGGTTCACCAAATATGTCGCATTGTTACGCGCGTACGTGGAGAACAAGGCAGGACCACTGGGGACTTGGACCGAGGAATAGGTGAGAAAAGGGAGAGAGAGAGAGAGAGAGACGCTCACTCACGTATAGACAAAGAAGCGCACGGGGACGCGGCCCAACAACACAGGAGACACGAGTTGAGAACACTAGAGTATGTATGTAAATATATGTATGCAGACGACTCGAACAGTTACAGTCGATCAGGTCGGCGAGATGAATGTCGACGCCTGATCACCCACGCACACAGGGGAGCAAGATGGAGATTCTGCCGAAAGCACACGGGCGTTCCACGGAGCAGAATCAGCCTCCTGAGAACCTACGCAAAAGAAAGCTATGGAGAGAAGAAGAGCTCAGTCCCAGTCCGACAGCACTTCGTCCCCTCTAGCGCATGATACCTTCTCCCCCGTCTCCCTCTCTTTTATAGCTCAAGGAGGGAGACCGTCTCACCCGTTTACATCACATTAATTCTCTGTCCTTTTGGACAGAGATACTCCTCGATTTCCCCTATAGAATATTGCTACCTAGGATTTGACTTTTGCGCCTACCTATCTACTATACAACAAGGGGCGTGCCCACGTGTAAGGGCCGGTTCACACACACTATACACGGTTTGCGCCTGGGGACGGTTTCCTTCACGACAACGGTTCACGCGCAAAGAGACAGGGAAGAAGAAGATGCAGGAATTCGAATCCGGCAACGATGAGTCGGATCGGTGTACGTCCGACTCCGGCAAGGAGAAAGGCGGATCTTCGGCAACGAAGACCAAACCGGCCAAGAAGGGCCTCAAACCAGGTAACAGTGAGTTACATCAGTCCACCCACCAGAAGGATCCCGTCAAGCGGTACGTGTACAATGAGTACATGGCGCATCACTATACGTACCTTACTAAGGTGGCGGAAGTGCGTGAGCCGGAGAGCTACGCAGAAGCGGCCAAGGACGCAAATTGGCGTGCTGCTATGGAGGAAGAAATGCGGGCACTTGATGTCAACAAGACGTGGGACCTGGTTGACCCTCCTCGTCACTGTAAACCGATCGGATGCAAGTGGATATACAAAGTAAAGTACAACGTTGACGGTTCAGTTAACCGGTACAAGGCCCAGTTAGTGGCGAAGGGATATGCGTAGACCCACAGAATCGACTACGATGAGACCTTCGCTCCTATAGCGAAGATGACGACAGTTTGAGTGGTGTTGGCAGTTGTTGCGGCAAGGGGGTGGCATCTTCATCAGATGGATGTGAAGAATGCATTTCTTCAAGGTGATCTTGAAGAAGAAGTCTTTATGACTCAGCCTCCCGGTTTTCAATCGGAGATGAACAAATTGGCGGTATGCCAGATGAAGAAGTCGTTGTACGGCCTAAAGCAAGCCCCTCGAACTTGGATTGCGAAGATCACGCACCGGTTGCGTAAGATGGGGTTTGTGGCCTCCAAATCGGACTCTTCATTGTTCATCCGGCAAGGCCCAGTCAGTCTGGTATGTGTATTGTTGTATGTTGATGATCTAGTCATCACTGGACCAGGTGTTCCAAAAATCAACCGCGCCAAGTCCCAGTTGTCAGACGCATTTAAGATGAAGGATCTGGGGGACCTTCATTATTTTCTAGGGATCTAGGTGATCTGAACCCCGGACGGCATATTGCTCTCACAACGACATTACGTCTTGAATATGTTGTACAAGTTCGGCATGACAGAATGCCGACCTGTATCCACACCCTTGGACCGGAACCAGAAGCTTCGTCCCAACTCCGGACCAGCCTGCAACGAGCAACGGTTTCGACAAATTGTCGGAAGCCTTATTTACTTGACTATCACGTGACCCGACATCAGCTATCCAATCGGAATGATAAGTCAGTTCATGCAAAAGCCATGTAGCACCTTTAGTGCGCGCAACGGATATTGCGGTATGTCAGCGGCACCAATGACCGGGGACTGTTATAACCGAAGAGCTTGTCGGTTACACGGATGCCGACTGGGCCGGCGATGCATCAGATCGTCGATCAACCTCTGGTTACATGTTTTCCCTAGGTAGCGCGGCTGTTGCGTGGAGCAGCAAAAAGCAGCCAACAGTTGCTCTGTCGAGCACTGAGGCTGAGTATCGGGGCGCTACCATTGCCACCTGTGAAGCCATTTGGCTTCGGCGACTACTGCAAGACTTACGGATCGAGGTACCGACCCCGATTCTGGTCTACCGCAACAACATAAGCAGCATGCAACTCGCCAAGAACCCCGTATTCCATGCTCGCACAAAACACATAGAAGTGCACTATCACTTCGTGCGTGAGCGTGTCCTGAGCGGTGAGGTTGAACTTCGGTATGTTCACACGGATCGGCAAGTTGCCGACATCTTCACCAAACCACTCGGCTCGGACAAGTTGCAACACTTCACCGAAATGCTTGGTGTTCAGCATCTCGACGTGCCACACTTGAGGGGGAGAACGGGCAAAGACACTGGAACAGGCAAAGGCAAAGAGACTGCCGATTGCGCCAATGAGGGAAGAACAGAAGGCGGCAGAGTCAAGAAGGACAGAGCCGACCGAAGGAAGAAGGCCAAGACCCGGACATGGTCAGATGTGGTGAAGGGCTTGGAACCAAAAGACGAATCGGGAGCAACCGATTCGGACAAGAGCTAGAACGAATCGGAGACAGTCGATTCGGTTCAACAGACAAATTCAGAAGAACCGGATCAATTCAAGGCCAAGCAGACACGGATGCAGCAGAAGTCGATGCCATCACGGAGGAACCGATGGATCGGCAAGCACCGGAGTCATAGCAGCGAAGGAGCTGAGAGGGGCCTATTGAGCAGACATACTAACCGAGAAGATCAAGGCGCGCAGAACAAGAGGGGTCGCGGCAAACAAAACCGAACCGGACGAGGAGCGTGAGCAAGGCGGAGCGACGCCAGGAGAAGTCGGTTGGAAGAACCAACTGCCACAGAGACTGACACTAGGATCCAACCTCAAGTTGAGCTTGAGGGGGAGTGTTGAGCAGCAAGCTCAACTGGAGCCGGCAAGCGAGACGAATTGGTAAGTTGTGAGCAACCGAGCCGGCAAGCAACCTAGCCGGTGAACTGGGGAGCCGATTAGCCAAATCCAATCAGTAATCGGGAGCCTAATATTAGTGTAGACTATTAGGCAATTATAGTCTCGTAGTAAGTGTCAGATGCTCATGTGAGCATTGAAGTACGCGGTACTTTTGTCAGTCCCACTAGGACTTGTATAAATAATGCTACTAAGCATAGTTGTACGTGCAGAGTAATTATATCGTTTTTGAATATAGCTTTTGCGTTCTGCTCTCTCTGTCTCTCCCGCGTACTCTGTGTATTCCCTACTTTCTCTGTTTTCTAACGCTTCTGCAAGTAATCGTTTACACTAAATATGTGTCACAGAACCTTAAAGTTCTATGACACACTAGTTACTATATTAGGAGGTGCGATGTTCACATACTTGAGTATGCTATCATGTGTTCCCACACTGGGGAAGTTGAGTTTGATTCTCAACAAAACACAATTTTCAGAGGAAGGCATTGCAACCAACGGGGTCAGCTGGTGCTCCTGCAAATCCATCAAGAAACATAGACATCGGATTAAATTGTGAAAACACGATTTTAGAGGAATGCATTGCAACCAATCAGTCAACCGGTAGTCCCGTTAAATCACCGGAGCAAAGGAAACTCCTTATGAGTTGAAGTCACATACATGTTTTTTCTAGGCATTAGGACATTTTCATGCCCCAACAAGAAACAATGATCTCATTGTTCCCAACAAAACTAGCGTATATACATATACTGTATATACATACTTACATACATACATAGAGAGAGAGAGAGAGAGTGTGTGTTGTCTTGTCTGGCTTGGATTCTATATGGGTAGCAAAGACGGCTTTAGCTTAGCCTTATCTTCTCCTTCTTTCCTGCTGCGTGACCGTGGCGATGGCGATGGCGATGGCCAGCTCTACTGTATCAGGACCCTCTCTCTCCACTAAATCTCTCATTCCTTCGTGTTCTTCTTCTTCTTCATCGTCGTCATCTCCACCTTCGTCTTTCTGCGTCTCCTCGTCTTGCATCCTTCCATCATTTCAGGGACTCCGTATCTCCACTTCACATGTACGTCTCTCATCCATATCCAGACATCTTTCTTCATCTTCATCATCTCCTTCGTCAACAACAAGAAGGAACTTGGGGTCCACTATATCCATGAGCTATGAGGCAGGAGTAGGTTTGATGGGGAACAAGGTAGGGATGATGACTTACTTCACGGAGGAAGGGAAGGCAATCCCGGTGACAGTGATTGGTTTCAGGGAAGGAAACATCGTGACTCAGGTGAAGACAGGGGCGATTGATGGGTATGATGCTGTCCAGGTTGGATACAGGCGAGTGAGGGATCGGAAGCTGACCAAACCTGAGATGGGCCACCTAACCAAGTGTGGGGCCATCCCTCTACGACACCTTCAGGAATTCAGGCTCGTCTCCGTGGATGGGTTTGAGCCCGGGCAAAGGCTCAACATTGAAGAGATCTTCAAAGAAGGTGACCTTGTTGATGTCTCTGGCGATTCAATTGGTAAAGGATTCCAAGGTATGTGTATATATACAGAGAGAGAGAGAGAGAGAGAGAGAGAGAGAGAGAGAGTTTTGAAAAGCTAAGAATGCTTTCATTGAATGTGGTACGCTAGCATTGTCTCATCCCCTGAGGAACAGTTCAGTGTGCTCTATGGCGTTATTAGAATCAAGTCATTCCCATGAAAACTAGTGTTTTGATCATACTCATGTAGGCATGTCATTTTCTCGGCTTGAAGACAAGTTCTTTTGTAGTGTTATTGATAGAAGAAATATTTCTTGTTGATAGCTAAGAATTTCCATATAGTGCAGGTATCCTACAGCAAGTTGCGAGTATATAGATGAGCTGTAAGGAAAGCGTGTTCTCTCTGTCCAATATAATTGTTTTGTGTGTGATGATACATGGGTCATTCTTTTGTCAGTCTGAGAATGAACATAGAGGTTTATTTTGAGGTGTTATTGATAGAATTGGCGTTTATTGATCATTATAGAGCTTTTGATTCATGGAGGGATGCTCTCTTGTTAAGCATTGGGTTATATGTTTCTGGAGAGCAACATGTAAATCGGCCCTGGTTGTGAATGATTCTCTAGAAAACAAAATATGCTAGGCTGTTTGCCATTATTGATAATGCCTATTCCTGATTTGGTATTTTTGTGATACCCTTATTTTCAGTCATTTAGCAATATGAATCATCTGAAATGCCCTAAAAGAACCTCATTTTTAACCTTCATTTGATCAATTAAACGACATGAATAATCTGAAATGAAATGCAATGTTCCAACCTGGAATTTACTTAGAATTAGTATTCAAAAGATGATGACAATGTGTGTCATTTTTTGTTATGATATCCATCCTTTTCCTTTTGCCTCTTTCAGCGTTTGAATGGGGAGCATTTGAGGGGGGGGAAAAACATTGGGGCATCTGGGAAATAAATAAAACATAGGAGGTGCATTTGGCAAATAAAGAAATTTTGGGGCATTTTGTAGTTCCCCTTCTCCCCAAATAAACAAAATTATCAATATCTAAGAATAAATTATATGTCATGATTTGCAGGTGGTATTAAGAGGCACAATTTCAAAAGAGGGCCGATGACTCACGGTTCAAAGAGTCATAGACAATTAGGTTCAATTGGAGCGGGGACAACGCCTGGTCGTGTTTACCCTGGAAAGAAGATGCCTGGGAGGCTTGGTGGAACCAAGACAAAGATACGAAAGCTTGAAGTCATCAAAGTGGATACTGAACTGAGGACACTTATTGTGAAAGGAGCTGTCCCTGGCAAAGCAGGAAACCTCCTGAGAATCACTCCCGCGAAGATTGTGGGCAAGAATATACCAAAGAGCTAAACAGTTTTCTCGTTCCCCATTTTTTGATGAAGTTGTATTGGTTTGGTTGGTAATGGTAGGCACCTTTGATAGATTGTGTATGTTAAATTGCTCATGGAAATGAGGTGTTTAGGCACTTAACTCGATAACGTTAAGATCTTCATTTTAATTCTTTCATAGAGATGAGATTCTTTAGGTACTTGGGAGTGTGTGTGTGTGTGAAAACCATAGCACAACTTCATTTTCGGTTTTTGTCCTCTCAAACCATGTCCTAAATTATACAACTCTAATGAAGTTGCATCAGAAGTTTTCATTGAGCATCCAAAAACTATTGCTTCTTTTTTTCCTTTATCAATTGCAAGCAGAGAAGCTGCGATTAAATTCACCTCTATTCTTTGGATAAAGAAGGAATAATATTCATCAACTAAAATATGAAATAAGCGGATAATTACTTGTGCACAACAATGTTTGGATCTTAAATTGAATTTAATGGCAAGATGTGAGACTAGTAAATAGAATCTGTGGCATGAATTGAAGGGAAAGTGGGCCCTAAAGTATAATTATGCTTTTTCATTCTTCCCGTTTTGTATTTTGTTTAATTGAGCGTATACACATTCTAATTGTAAAATGGTTGTACTTAATGTAATGTGACAGATTATTCTCATGTTTCTTCTTTTCCTTTCCTAGTGCTCAGTGGTAGTAATAGCTTAATTGTTTGCTCTTTCTCAAAGTTTCGTTTTTAGTGGTTTACATCATAGCATCAAAGGTCTTAAACCTGAGAGAACCCAAGTTCAATTCTCACATCAGACCATAGATTGAAAAAAAAGCAACTCTGAAAAATAGATAGACAATAACCCACTCGGTATAGATTAACATATAAAACAATCTGTGCTGGTCATGAATTTGCATGACATAATAGAAGGTTAGGCTGAAGCATGGATAGGGGGACACCAGCCTACAGGGGGAGATTGGAGGAGAGCAGCGCAGTTGTTTCTTAAGTGTTTAAGAGAGCAGGCAAGAGAGTGTGAGAGAGAAACTAACATTAATTACATAATACTAAGTGAGTTAGCAGCTCGGGGTTATTTGACAACTACCCCCGCCCATTTCGCCACCAATAGGGTATAAGTAGATCATATCCCCAAGCAAATGACATCTATAGGAGGGAGAACTCCATTGATTGATAGAGGTGCTTCAAAGTGACACACAGAAACGACACAAGAACCTCTTTAATTACTCACAATCTCTATCCAAATTCTGTCAGCACAAACAGTCAGCAAGAAATCTCACAAATAAAAAGAGTAGATGTCCAAGACTATTTTGTTTGGTGTGCTTACATGCACCAAGGCACATTGCAATCTGTTTCTTTGCATCCTCGAGCATGTGCGGTTAGAAGGAACCACAGCAAAACTTGTTCCCCCCCCCCCTACCAAGCCACTAAGAGACCCACAAACTAGTAGACCAAAAAACAGTTAGCTAGGCGTGTGAAACGCGTTAACAAATGGTTTAAACATGCCCAACACCCTAGTAAGCATTTATTCTACCTACTTAATAGATTCCCCTCCACCCAAGACACATATATGTGGTTGGGTAGAAAACAGAAACTATTTCCCTTCCTTCCACACCCCAAATCCCGAAATAAGAATCCTAGAACCAAATTTTGGAAACCTCTTACTTGTACACAAGTAATTCTAGTAAACTTTCCTCATTAGAATTTCCACTAGTGAAAAGCCCCAGGAAAAAAGAGTGAAAATGCAAATATAATAACACTCAATTTAGTAGTAAAATCTTGGGGAGAGAAACATTAAAATGGACTGAAATGACTCTTAAATCATATCAATTTCGCCGTGCATTTATTCTCTTTGTTGTTCTGGCTTTTGGCAGCTTAATTGCATGTTTGTTATTCAATGTTACACCATATTCATACATATACAAGGGACCACAAACATAGAGATAACGACATTGGATTTTCATATCTTGGCGTTATATCATGACACCACCTGTATGGGGGGAAAAAAGAGGTGTAAAATACTATTGACAACCAAATGCCTATTGTCAAATTTCCAATCATCATTAAATACATGATACCATCGTAGTTAATGTATCATCACCATCACTCTCAAGTTATTTCTAATTTTTATCAAGAACCATTCAAAATTTTGGCATAATAAAATGCTCACTTTGAAAAAATTCCTAGAATTAAACAGCAACAAAACCTCAGGATTTCCTGCAAACAGATTGTTAAGCTAATTTTCTGCTTCCATGTTTAATATGCATTTTTAGGAAAAAAAAGACCAATCAATAGGAAATTGATTTTGCAAAAGTGATTCATATTTAGGTATTGTACATATTAGCAAATAGTCTTTGCTGCTATGGATGACAATGTCTGTCTGAATTAAGAACTTCTATGAAGTAAAATAGACCAATAAAACCTCACTTCGTGGATACATATGAAAAACATGTCAAGACATGACAGAGCAGGTAAATGAAACAAGTTATATGAGATGGGGCCAAGTCTGCGGTGGATAACTGAATTTGCGTTGTTTCAATTTGATGACTTACATGCCACCATGCAAACTATGAAGCTAACAGCCAGAGAGAGAGAGAGAGAGAGAGAGAATCCTTCATAGAAAGACCTTAATTTCTATATATTTTCTACATCAGAGAATACTTTCCATCCAACAGCAGTTAGACTCGAGACATTTTCCTTACTTTTGTCGACACATAGGCAAATGCTTCCTGTGTGCTAAGTCCCAAATCATCTATCAAGCCTTTGGCTACAGCAAATTTGTACTCTTCAGATGGAGGGGATAGTGGTAATGCTCCTGACCTAAACTTCTCTAAATCATCCTCAGAGCAACTGAAATAAAAACAACACTCTTAAACTTAATAAATCAGCTGTATTGTTCATCTGTAAAGCATACATTAGATACTTAACGTGATTGATAGTATCGGCAACCCATCTTTATCACCCAGGTGGAGAACAGTCCCATACCAGCAATCCTGCATAGTTTCCTTTCCATTAGCATCAGCACCAAAATGACTACTTTGCATCATCAGCAAAATTTGTACCAACATCAAAACCGGCTACACTGCATCAACTGTAGCGTAACTACCCTATTTTAGATGAACACGTACAAGCTAACTAATACCTACTTCCTAATCCTTGTTGATTGCAACTGCCTATACCCACCACAATAACTAAGCAGAGGAAAAGAGACTAACAAAGATTTCCCTAGTTAGCAGCGGGCAAAGTAGAAAGAGGCCAGCTTGAAAATCATGTAGCTTCCGTGTGTGACTGAACTGAAGTCTGGAGAAACGTAGTCTATGACAGAGTAAGCCCACGTCCCCTACCCATAGAAAGGGCATCAGAGGGGGTGAGATCCCTGTCGATCTCTGACCCTGTTGCTCCATGTGGCATCATCGATTAAATTGGAATATCATAACTTAGGTTTTATGGAACTCTTCCCAGATAAATTTCTAATTTCAGTTAGAGATTACTCTCTTACATGGCCGAACATACTCTCAGAACAAAGGATGGGTCTGCTTGTACCGCACATGTGCTCTTTCTGATTTTACCTCCACAAAATGACACCTGCATATTCTGAAGCCATGCTAGCCGCTAGGGAAACCTAATTTTGTGGAATGAAGCAGCCATTTCATGATATATCTTTGGTTAAGTACCTTAGCTAGATTACACATCAAACACAAAGATGGTGATCCAGGGAATTCATGAAAGAACTGACTTATCAAAATGACATACCTTGAGAAGTGTGACCAATGGCTGGCTTAAATTATCAATTAGAGATTTATCAATCAAGTCACTCCCATAGTCCAGAACACAATTTTCTTGCATAAAAAGATCATTGAATTGGTCCAGCCTGCAGTCCTTAAGAAGCTTAAAAGGCTCAAAGGAGGACAATAAAATTAGCATTTTCAGGCTTTCCTGTAAACCTCTTGAAAGAAAAAAAACTTACGTGATCTTGTATAAACGGATGTAGGTAGAAACACCTTCAGTTGGCCTTGATTGTAGAAAAGCAACACCTCCATGACCCCATGTTGCTGTGTAAGAGTGGCCAAAAAACATCTGATTTCCCACCTCTATCCAACTTGTCGCAGTGGGAGGTGTCTGGCGCCTTGATCCCACACATTTCTTTTTCATTCTTTCTACCTGAGTTCAATAGGAGAGTAAACTATTTGCAAATGATAATTCAACATGACAAGGGTCCCAAATCAGTCAGATGCATTCTACTTCCTCCCACCAAGGTCCACGTCTAATACATGGTCCCACTCCCTGTGTAGGTGAGGTCCAAATGTGTACTGCATAAAAAAAGTGGAGAGTGTATACATCTGCAAACCGTGCAGATTTAATATACCAAACATACAGAATCAGCCTCTCCTAGTCCTTCGCAGGCATTCCATGCTCAATATGGATGTCTATTCCTATGAACCTTCCACATTTCTCAATATTGGCTATATCAAGCAATTCCTGCAGAACATTGGCAACCTTGTGTAGATCCCCACCCAACCCCTCTGAAATTTTGGGCTATTGAGGACTCGCACATTTGGAAATCCCATTGTCAAAATGACATGAAAGGTGGAGAGATTCTTCATAGACCAAAATCTTTACAAAGGTTGGTAGTTCAATATTAGTTACTCCGAAACAACATTGAGATCAACTTTGTAGACAACTGTAAGTTGCACAAGCAGGAGAGGCTCTTGTGCCTTTGGGTGCTAGAGATGCATTTCCATCCTATTCAAATACAGTACCTTTGTGGCCTTCTTTCTCAAACTTCTACTCTCCCTCATTGGCCTTCTTCCCCATTTGCAGGTGGTCATCAGTTTTCCAATTGCCACTAATCTGGTTATAATGACTATGCAGCCAACATATGTAGAGTACGAGCAGTAATGAAAATATTTCTAAGTCATTGTTTCATTGATATTGTGTTCTTCACTACATAAGATATTGCATCATAAATCATCACTAATGTCTGATAAAAAATTTACAAGAAACCAAGAAGGACATTATTTTATTGATAGATCATTGTGGTTAGTAAAAGAAAGGAATATGGGCATCAGAGGGAGGGTGGAGAGATAGAAAGAGGCATCTCATTTACCTGGCCTCCTTGGAGGTAACACAAGAACCGATCCTTCCACATGTTTGACCCATAGCAAGCATACCAAACATAGGCTACAGCCTCAATATCAGCATTGACGCTACTCCCCACAATCATTTGTGCAACATCTTCAGATTCCACGCTCAAGCTTGTTTCTATGAATCCTTCACTTGCAGTGTCATCACCATTGGTGTCAATAGTCAACGAAGACACTATATCATCTATAGATTTCGAATTATGCTGATCACTAGCATTGTCCCCTGATTGAGAGTCAATTTTTACACCACTAGTTTGTATAGAAAAATCTGATGTAATCACAGGTTCCACAGGTACATTTACATTCTCCACATTCTGAGTGTGACAATCATCTACTTCTAATTGTTCATCAGACTCTGTATCACTTAGGGCTACATGTATAAGCTTCTGCACCAGAATAAAAACAATATTTACAAATCTAAAACACAGCGAGAAAATAGTTTGAATGTGTAATTCTCACTTCTTCTATTGAAACCAGCAAAGCTGCCTCCAATTCTTCTTCAAAAGAAGCTGATTGCTTGTCTAAAACAGGCCACACATTCTTCAAGGCACTTCTCACCTTTTTATGCAATATGCAACAATTCAAAAATCAGGGTCAAGCGTTAAGTTAGTAGTTGGATAGGTTCTATTATTCAAACTTCAAATTTCAATCATAATCTTACCTTTTGAACAACATCCCATGTGCTACGTAATGTGCTTTTGGTAGGAGTCAATGAGTAAGATGGTGAAACTCCAAGCATAACTTCAAGGCATGACAAGTAAGATTCAGAAATCGACTGAAGATTATAGCCTCCTTCCAAAATGAGAACTACACGACCTCCAGCTAAATCCATCAACTGTTTTCAATCAACCAACTTAAATTATCACGATTTCTAGAAATATATTTCACAAGATAGTAAATAGAATCAGAATAAAGTTCTGATGAAAATATGCAAGCTTCTTTGATATTCACCTTCTGTGTCATTTCAGCATACCCATATGGTGTCAAGCAACAGCCTCCTAGAGGATCCCCTTCAGCTGGTACAAAATAAGGACCAGAATTTTGAATGCAGATATGCGAACAGAATGTGGTACCATTAAAAACCATATTCATAATTCATTATATAATTATCAGTTGTGTACAACAACAATTATCTGTCAATAAAAATGTTGCTTTAAAGAAAACGTTGATCCAGAATTCATATAAAAAAGCTACATACATGCTACATGTTTCTTTGAAGGAAATTTTGATCCATTTTTCAAAATCACCTCATAGCCTAGATTTGTATGAGGCTTTTCTTTACAAATCTGGGAATTAAAACTTGGACCATGAAATGCATTTTTAAAGGGTCAAGTGTGAAATGGCCAAGCAAGAGCTGACACTACACGTTTCACTTGGAGAAACGTCCATATGGAATTTCTATACAATGAATTTATTTATTTTAAATATAATTTTCTTCATGATTTTCAGCTATCTTGAAACTTAATCTTGATGAGGTTTTGGATCTTGAATTTGAAATCGCAAATTTGAACCTTTGTTCTTGGTTCTCTATCTTTGATCTTCTTGTTCATGATCCTTGAATCTTGTTCTTTTTTCTCAGCAGGAAATCAAAATCTTCTGGAAGTTTACTAGAGACTGCTGACATCTTGATTTGCTCCAGTTTAAGCAAGACATAATTTTTATCTACCAAAGTTTGCTTCACCTTTCATGAAGATGTGTGTGCCTTAAATATACTTGTTGATGCCTAACCCTACGAACACTACAAATCAAACCTTGAAAGCAAATTATTCCATCAACCCTGACAAGAATTAGAGACACATGTAGTGAAACACTTCTTATATTCTGCATATAATATGATCTTGTAAGGATTCACTCCAAAAGATGTTCTCATATGCCACAAGATCCACAATGTCTAGAAGTTCCTCATAGATCACACAGTTGATTTCTAAAGCCATAAACTTCAGAAAATGGAAAGCCACGTGATGTAATCGATCATCTTCATCAACTAAACGGTAAATCTAATGCATCAGCTTCAAAGAAGTGTGTGGAGTTAAACATGGATTAAAATTGACATTGATGTAAAATTATCCTTGGAAAGCTGCTTCCATGGAAGTTTACCTTTTCTTGTTAGTTTAGTCTCTGATAAAAAACTGATATAACTTTTGAAGCCCAAGAAGGATTGAACTTCTCTAACTGATTCAACTCCTGTATACATTGGACCTTCAATGGGTTCACAGAAATGTAATTCTGGAGATGCAATATACTAGAAACTCAACATTTTTCAATTTGGCATCAAATGTTCTTTACTTTTAGAGATAATTAAGATATTGTCTAGAAATTTCACCAGAAAATCATTTAAATACTCTTACTTATTATATGTTGAATGCTGTGGGCCCATTGGTATGTTCAAAGCCATAAACATTTAAAGTGGCACACTTGAATTTATGATCCTGACCAAGGATCAATCTTCACGGAGCATATATAATATTTATGGTGCATCAATCAATGTCAACGATAGAACTAATGATTAAGCAAATGAACATATCATTAAGGAAAGAAAAGTATTAAGGGTACTTTTCCTCCCAAACACTCCCAAGCAAAGAAATTGAGACAGATCTTAAACACCATCCGTGTCCCATACCACTATATTGCCTAGGATTGTACATTGGATGCAAATCCACAAAGTGCTATCGTTTAGCAAGAGCCTTGCCACACCACCAGTGTCTCAATAACATTCTGACCAAAATAATCTCCCCTCTCCCTAATGAGGTAAGCTACTCATTTTATACTTGCGTTCTAGGTCCTCAGGCCACTGCATGTACATGCCATGTGTCATGACCTTATGTGAGTTGCCTCAATTCTTAAGATACCTTTAAAACCATTAGAATGTTGGCCATTATATAATATATTAAGATTGTGTGCGTAACAATAAAGTTCCAATAATGCAACATGCGGACATGTATGTCTGTGTGTATAAACTTTATTTACAAAACCACATCATATTTTTTTAAACGAAACAGAAGTCCAAAATTAAAGCTCAAAACCCAGAAAGGGAATCAGTATTCATATAGAATGCTAATGTTTGAGGAAATAAATTCTAGAGTAAGGTGTGTACCTGAATCAAAACCCCCTGAAATAAGTACCATATCAGGTTTGAAATCTTTGGCGATAGGTAGAAGCAGGTGATCCCATACAACAAGATAATCCAAGTCGCCAAATCCACCATGTGGCCATGGTACATTGACATTAAAACCTAAAGCATCACTCCCACCAATCTTGTCAAAGTTTCCTTCTGTTCCCATTGGATAAAAGGATCCATTGTCATATCTATATAATGTAGGAAAATGCAACTGTGGTTACTTGTCTGTGAAAAGTTTCGACCATATTCAAATAATCCAACTTTGATTTTTATCAATTACAGTGTTTTCAATATGATACCTGTGGACGGAGAAATATAGAACATGTTGATCATTCCAGAACATATTTTGGGTTCCATTGCCATGATGTACATCCCAATCAACTATCATAACTTTTTGAATGCCAACATCTTGCTGTACATGCAAAATGTGAGATAATAACTCATCAAATTGCAGTGAACCATATTAATAAATTAAGCACATTGATAGATAGTTGTTACAAATATAATGCGTTCCGGAAGCTCGTTCTATATGTCAACTTCCCCTATTCAACCCTCATCTCCTATTGCTTATGAAGAAGCCCTTGCTCTTACTAAATAGATGGAATCCATGCAGATAGAATTTGATTCCACCGAAAGGAATCACACATAGGAATTGTTTCCACGTCCTCAAGACAAACATATTATTGTTCTAAAGGGATATCAAAACCAAATATCATGTAGATGGTACATTGGACAAACACAAAGCTTCATTAGTTGCAAAAGGGTATGCCCAGTTGAAGGTGCAGCTATGAGGGGACATTTTCTCCAACAGAAAAGGAAACTTCAATCTGGCATAGCCTACAACTTGCTGCCCACTATAATTAGTATATATTCCTTAATAGAAGAAGTTTATGTGGACAGCCCCCTGGTTTTGAGATTTCAGGTCAGCACGGTAAGGTTTATAGGCTGAAAAAAGCCTTCTGGTGTTGAGAATCAAACTCAACTTCCCTAGTGTGGGAACACACCTTAGGAATAGCCAAGTGTGTGAACACCCCACAACTTTGTATCATAACTAGTGTGTCATAGAAGTTAGTCCTATGACACATAGTAAGCAGTTAATTCTCCATCTCCTTCCCAAGAGGTGGTTGTAGTGAGAGAATATAGAGAGAAGATGACTACATAAGCATCTTTTCCTCTTCTTTGGAACGGAGTTGGTTATTGTTTTCTTGTATATACAGTTTTCTTTTCTCTCTCTCTCTCTCTCTCTCTCTCTCTCTCTCTCTCTCATATCTCTTCCACTGCACAGAATCACACTCGATTCTTTACATATGGTTTAAAACAAACTCCTAAGGCTTGATGTGACATGTTTGACTTTTTATTGGATTCTGACAATGTTCTACTGACAGTGATGTCTATGTCCTCTCCTAAGATGGCTTGTTATGTCTAGTTATTCTATATGTAGATATCTTACTAATGCGAAGCTCTCTTGAAGCCAAGATAAAGGAACTTTGCAATGATTTGAAATGACAGATTTTGGTCTTCTACATTATTTTCTAAGCATGGAAATTTATCGATGAAATGGAGGCATTTGCTGAGCCACATAGGTATCTTCAAAAACTTTTTGAAACCTATAGCATGACTGATTGCAAGCCTTTTCTTGTCCCACAAGTCCACAGTTCAAGCTTTCTCGTGAAGAGCATTCTCCTATTGTTAAAGATAGTAAAAAGTATAGGAGTTTGATCAGATCCCTCATTCATCTTACATACGCGACCTGAACTGTCTGTCCTACAGTGTTAATGATCTCAGTTAGTTTTCAAAGGCTCCAAACCATGTTCATTGGCAAGCAGCCGTTTGTGCTCTTTGGTGTTTAGTAGGCATAACTGACTATGGCCTTTCATTCAGAGGAGACATTGGGTTAACTGGTTGCTTAAATGCAGATTGAGTAAGAGACATTGACACAAGATGATCTACGTTTGGCCATTGCTTTCTACTTGGGTCAGGTTTGATTTCTTGAAAGTCCAAGAAACAAATTTCAGATTCCACTTTGTATACATAAGCTGAATAACGTGCCTATTTGGATATATATTGTGAACTCTTATTGCTAATACAAATCCTTGACCATCTTAGAATTCCAAATGCCACTCCTATTCCAGTTCTCGCCAATAGCCAGAGTGCTCATGCATTAATTATAATTAGCACACGATTCATCCTTTCATGGTAGTACTAAACACATTGAAGTTCACTACCATTTTGTTCGTAATCTTTGCACTATTTAGATCATCAGATTGGATTATTTTCCCACTCGAGAAAATGTGACTGATTTCTTTACCAAGCCACTTCCAAAGGACACCATTGATCAGTTCTTTACCCATCCCAATGTAGGAGCACCAATCTGGAGCTGAGAGGAAATGTTGGAGAGTGACAGCCCCATAACTAATCTCTTTTCCAAGCCACTTCCAAGGGACACCATTGATCAGTCCCTTACCCCATCCCAATGTAGGAGCACCAATCTGGAGCTGAGAGGAAATGTTCGAGAGTGACAGCCCCATAACTAATCTCTCCCTTCTACACACTCTCTCTATAACGTTTCAGCATTTATTACAGCGTTTATTTCATCTGATTTTCTGAACCTACTACCCCTACTTACATTACTGCATTTACTACATCACTTTCCCTCCACTACAACTCATCATGCTCCTGGGAATATTTTATTCCCTTACATAAATGCATCTGTTACAACCCCGGTCCCGATCTCATTTTTGTATTTTAAGGCTTTGGACCTCACTAAGAATTACAGATCTTGATAGTAATTTTTCTGCTGCTGCTAGGCTCTATGGAACCTTACTACTGTTCATAACAGATTTTTCATAATATAAATATATAAAGAACCACTCAACGAGCTTTGCAATCAGGAAGTTGAACCTGAGGAACATTACGTGTCTCCCTACCCAGTATATTATAATATCTCAGAAAGACATCATGGTCTCTTTTGAGAATGATTTAGAACTCTCCATCGATCATAGTTAATGCTCTTCCTTCTAGAGATAAGGAGACATAGGAAGGCCCTCTTGAGGGAGAGGGCAACACTCACAGATCTAGCTAGGTAAAGAAGTTGACAGATACCTTCTGCAGGCATACTGCTAGCAACATTCTCGTGATGTAAAAGCAAACACGCCTCACCGCAATTCCAACGTGCATATTCACATGATCAAATCCATCATCACACCACATCAGATACCCCCCCTCACCCCAACAACCTTTTTATATTGGATTGAGTGACAAGTGACGGGATGAGAAAGTCAAGAAAGAGATCCAACAAGAGAACAAGAGAGTAAGAAACCAGAGTAAAAACAAAGGCTATGATTACGTCTGACTTGAGATCGACTACAGGGGAAATCACCCTTCTACAATATTAGACGTGAAATGCATCAGACTATTCATGTCACCTCACAATCATAGAGACCTGTCAAGATTCTAAAATATCTCACTATTTCTAGCCCTTAAAATAGCTCTTACAATAACCCTTATAATATCTATATTCCCACATATCCATACAAATCCTCACTTGATGATGGCCATGACAATCACCCGCAAATGATTGTATAATATCCATCCACGGATACTTAGAACTTGCTATTGACAGAGAGATTTTTGCAACACCGTGTAGAAGGAGCCATAGTTCTATCAGACATCCATACAGACAGCAGATTTCTGTTGACATGCATCTTAATAATTGCACATTAACTTGAAGACTTCAGAAAACGAAAAAATATATATATAATGTCTCTAAACAATCATAATGGGCTATGAGAAAGATTAGAACTGTCTATATTAACTCATCACATGAGCAAAAGAAACAATATCTTTCTACTATAGCTTCCTTAAACTAAATGTCTTGAAATGTAAAATGAATAAGCAACAATGAGAAAGAAAGAAAGAAAGAAAGATATATTAACGTCTTCTAAGACCGAATTTGACCCATGGGACAATTGGTTACAATAATGGGATGCATAACCAATCATCGAAAATCAAAATAAAATAGATTTGTTTAGAGTACTATTATAAAAACATAAATCCAAGATATTTTAACACATAAATGACAACTGAGATCTAATCATATGTCAATGCAGCTATGCTGCAGCAAGTTAGGGTGCTCAAATTTCATTTAGGAGCACCCACCTCACTCGTTTCAACATAATAATTGAAATCTGATTCTTTTACTTCAGGAATTGTATACTTTCCTGAGTATTTTCATGTTAAACCTTCAAAAACTCTGAAACATTTTCTTGATAAACAGCAAAATAGATATGATAATGAATTTTCAAACACACCTTTCCATGGACTAAAACATGGGCAGCCACAGCCACATTATTAAATAGACAAAATCCCATAGCGCTATCAGCCTCTGCATGGTGTCCTGGTGGGCGCACAACAGCTGCGCCAGCTTCAATATCACCTTTTGCGACCCTTAGACATAGCTGAAGGAAAATGAACATAATATCTCAGCAGAAAGATACTCCCAAAACCTATGAATACACAGTTGCAATGCAAACAAATGAATAGAGGCTCCTACTTCAAACATGATGTCAACTCTTCTTTTTATGATAAATTTACCTAATCAAATGACAAGATGATAAATGAGCACAGATAAAAATATATAATGAGTAATAGTAAACTAGAAAACATGTGTCCATGACATCAATTACTTTAATAATAGTCTATGGCATAGCAATATACAGTGTAATAACCCCTTTTTCTTCGCTGCCTCAACTAACTTAAGAACAGCATACGTTCAGCTTTAACTAAATAAAGAGTCTTTCTAGGCTAGTGTGAACAGAAAAATTAGTGAAGGAAAGAAGGATGATTAAGAAGCAGTTGTTTTCAGAAGTGTTGTACTCAATAATTCAAATTCATAACAATACAGACATAGGTAATACTGACTTGGGGACCCTGAATTCTGTTTCCTTTCTTCCTAGATCTTCCAAATTTTCAAAGGATTTACAGTATAGCCACCTGAGAGCAGCCAAAAGTGGGGATCAAAGATTTTATCTATAAAATATTAAAATGAAAGTTAACACCTAACAATACATGCAATTCGTCCCCAAGAATGTAAATGATATTTCTTCTATCAAGACTCAGTCACTCAAGAGAAAGCAATGCATAACATTTAAACAAAAAAAGTTTTACTTTGGATATCCAAGTGGCATTAAATACCTCTACAACTGAACCAGCTGCAAGAAGTGCAGATTCTGATGATCCACGATTGAAATAAATAGAATTGTAACGGCGGGATAGAATCCTTCTATGTTGATCACCATACTCATTGCTACTGACTTTTCGCATAAGAGTAACATGCTTTTGTGTGTGCACAGTTGCAAGCTCATCATCTGTGGCCTCTCTTGCTTCAATAGGTATGCATCTGATCAAAATTCAAAAACAATGTGCTCTTGAGATTTCATAAAAAAAATCTATTAGATATAGTTATGGAACATGCTTACAACCATTTGCCTTTTTTTCTGCATATTAATGTTAAGAGGCAAGGTTCTTTTGTTTTCTTTAAGGGAGGCATCTAATTCAATGTGCATTAAAAGGATTATTTGATGCAACTGAAAGATGTCTCTCAAGATGAAATGCCTGTGCATACGCTAGGAACCGGAATGAATTTATATTCTTTAAAAAAATGTCAAGGTGGTTTCCTGTGTCAAACTATTCAAAAATCATTTGGAAGAAAAAATCCATGAAAATTTCTCTAAGACAATGCACAAGAATTAGCTAGGAAGGTGATTTTCCTATGTAGAACTACTCAAGGATCATATGCATATGATAATCAATAACCCATATCTGTAAAACAAAGCCCATGAATCATCTGGAAAGGTCATTTTCCTATGCAAATGCACCATATAGCACAGTGACAAACAGTATTTGTATGTGAATATATGTTTAGGCTATATATGATGGAGATGATGATCTTGCGGTTTGAACAAGAAACTCTACAGGCAACAATTGTGCTTACCATTTGGTGTGTATATTCATGTCCTCATTTAGTTTTGTATTAATTGTTTTAGTGTTGGATTACATGTTTTCCTTTCTGCTTAATGCAAGTGTTATTAATTTCCCGTGTCTCCTTTCTCTCTCCTCTTTTTGAGAGCTCTCTTCCATCTCTTGCTTAGAGGATGAAGCAGTCGCGAATTACACAAATATCCCTGATTACGAAAAACTCCAAAGAAAGTTCAGGCATGTCATCCCACTCATCAACATAGGAGATGCCATGATTGTTGTCGAGGGCACTTGTAACTACGTAGTGTTAGTCATTCTCCAGCTCAACTTGATTTGTGAGCAGTGGAACATCCATTGTCTTGCTGGGAAGAGACAGAGAGATTATCTTGAACCAGGATCTACAGTTTATGGTCCAACAATGACAACAATAGAGGCCTTTTCTTCATTTCTTTTTGTGGTAAAACACAGTGCTCTTGATCTAACGGAATGCATTATCGATATATTAACCAGGTTATATATAAATAAGGTGCATTGTAGTAGAACAAGAAACATTATGGATACTTTTGAATTCCCCATATACAGATATAAAGTTTAAATTTCCTGTTTTCTCTTCTTACTAATCCTTAGAGCAATCCACGTGAAACCTTTATTTCACCATGTAACTATAGATGTATACAGATTCTAACATGGACTGACATGAATGTAGAGAAAAGGTGAAAACTCCAAAACACCTCTGACTATTCTTGAGTTGTCCTTATCTTTCCAAATGTACCAGGTCACCAATGGAAATGTGGGAAGAAGGGGATGAATTGGCTATGTAATTGCTCAACTAGCATGTGTAATTGAGAAAAGGAGATGACTTGGACCACATTACTCGAGAGTTAGTTGACCAGCAGCATTTGGAGAGAATAAAAGTTTACCAGTATTTGGTGAAAACGGAGATGGATTGAACTGCTTAAACAGCACACATAGCAGCTATAGAAAGGGGGGCATGCAGCGAAATACTGAAATCTCGGGAGCATCTGGAGAAATAACCAAACTTTTGGGGGTATTTGGGGGGGGGGGGGAGAGACATAAAGAGAAATTCAGGTGTGTTTGCCCATGCAACCGAAAAAAAGAAAAAAGAGCACTAGACAGAAGAGCTTAAATATGGAGATGAATAATTACTTCTGGAAGGCTTCGGCAGATTTGAGGCGTTCAGCGATGGAAGAGATGCGCTGAGGCTTCTCGGGATGATACGGATTGTATGGATCTTCATGTTTACACATACGATCGTCATAGACCAGACCAACCCTGCGAATGGCCATAGCTGCGGAAGAGCTCGAAGCTCTGTCCGTGTCCGTGTCCGAGTCTGAGTCACTCCGTCTCTGTTACTCTGTGACTCTGCGAACAGAGAGCTGAGAGAGACAGCCAGTATCCTAGAGGCTCGAGGTGTACAACCAACCACGAGAATTAATTAAGTTTAAGTAATGCTCGGCTCTAAGCACACCCTAATTACTCTTCTTAATTACGCTTAGTGAATACTACAGTAATTACACTTAGAGTGGTTTTACAGAACCACCTCATGCAGCTCAAAGCGCACAATTTCTTTTTTTTCTTTTTTTTTTCCAAAAAAATTCTACTTCCATTAGTTAAGAAAAAGTACATGGAATAAATATACAACTTTGTGACTCTGCGAACAGAGAGCTGAGAGAGACAGCCAGTATCCTAGAGGCTAGAGGTGTACAACCAACCACGAGAATTAATTAAGTTTAAGTAATGCTCGGCTCTAAGCACACCCTAATTACTCTTCTTAATTACGCTTAGTGAATACTACAGTAATAACACTTAGAGTAGCTTTACAGAACCACCTCATGCAACCAAAGCGCACAATTTCTTTTTTTTCTTTTTTTTTTCCAAAAAAATTCTACTTCCATTAGTTAAGAAAAAGTACGTGGAATAATATACAACTCATATGTTACAAGCCACTTTGCAATGGCTACAACAAAACATCATGTATAAATGAAGGAACTAAGCCTCATCACATAATTACTCGACAGACGCCCATCAACATGAGCCTCACACACCCACATTCAGCAAAGACACCCGCCAATCACTTCACAATTCAGCACCTACCTTTATGTTTGGTACCCTAGGAGGGAACAACCATCTGGGAGGCTGATATATCCACTTTGCATTGCCATCCACCATCTGTAACATTGAGGAACCTCTCCATTTTAAAAGGAAGCGGTACCTAGCTTCACTCGCATCAGAGGGCCCTTGAAGGCTATCAAACTTACCTCGTAGTGTAGAAATCAAATTAAACCAAATCATCATTAAACTCTCAGCCGATGGGGTTCGCTTCCTGGTAAAAGACTCCTTACACATTGATACCCATACTTGCCAAACAGTAAGGCCAACCACTAAAATCCAAACATCTACATATTGGTCCTGTATGAAGTATGAATCTCCTTGAGCTGGAGGCTAAACTGTACCATTCACCACCTTTAAAGAAGGGCTATTTCCATTCCACCCATGAAACCATGCAGCCAAGTCAGTAGCTAACCAAACAACGGTTGCACTTGTTACCTGAACTTCAACCCCGCATCGAGCCAGAATTCTTAAGCTCCTCTTCCAAACATCATAACAATTAAGTAAGTTTAAGTAATACTCGACTCTAAGCACACCCTAATTACACTTTGCGAGGCTTTACAGAACCACCTCGTGCAGCTCAAAGCACAAACTATGATCTCTCAAGTTTTGGGCTCGGACATCTATCTAGACAGTATTCCACAAGCACACAAACACTACTCAATGTTCAAACATCCTAGATACAATGGCTCATATCTTGTGTTTGAAGTCGATTGTTCTCATACATCTAGATTTCTAGCGAAGCTGTATTGAAAATACTCGGAACCTTTATGCCCCTGAATATTGTCTGAAACGCCCTTTGCCGATAAAGTAAACAAACCAAGCTTCAATTTTTTGATGTTTCTACATTAATACAAGGTATGAAATATATAGCCAAATGATTTCAATAGAGTGTCTATTATGTCCGAATGCTTTTGTACGAAGGATGTCATGAGATGAGGAAGATTGAATAGTTGAGCATGATGTGTGCAAAATGCAACAAATTTGCTCGATCATTTCCTGGTTATATCTTGTGGGAGAAGGAAATGATTAAAGACTAGAACACAATGATTCTCTAATCAAAATTTAAGGTCCATTAAATGAACCCCATATATTACAAGGAGTGTTCTTTTTTTACTACCCCTAAAGTTCACACGATGCGTAAAGTAATGTCCTTGAAATCATCCATATACATCATGCTTACTAGCTTGGAATCAAATATACACAAATGCACAATATCATTTCATTTGCACAAATGTCGTTTTAGTTTTTTATTTGTCGATACTTATGTCAATTACAAGGTAAAAATTATACTTAGGAGAGGGTTTCATTTGTTGTTTAGCTTACTTGGTGGTATTCAATCTTGAATCCAGAGCTCTGGTTCATTATCTCCAATCATCCATCAATGCCGCAACTCAAAGGGCTTTATGTGATTTTTGAACATCAAGACTTGTGTTTGAGCTATTCCTTGCTAATATTTGCATTGAGGTTATGTGGTAAATGTGACATCTTTTCATATGAGTCGTTTGCAATAAATGTTTCAATGGAGTAGGGCACTACAAATCCAACATATATTGATCCTTTGTATTAAAGACTTGCATATAATTATATGAAAAATCAAGATGATATTTCGATAAAAAACTATGAAAACCCCTAAGGCTACGTATCTAACGTATCTATTATCAACCCCAAATCTTCATATAAGTGTACATATATCACGGTCGCATAATTTGAAGAGGACCATAGTCCTCATGTGCTCCTACCTCGGAGAAAGGTTTTCATTCACAAAAAAACAAATTTGCAAAAATAATGGTTGAATAATGTTGAATCTTTTCCCTTTGGGAGAACTTGTTTGGTTTTCCTCTCATTCAAATCCATAACTTATTTTGGTTCATCTAGTAGTATACATGGTAACATGCGTGCCAACATTCACAATAATAAAACATATTTATATTGGAAATTGGGTTGCACAACATTCAGAGAAATAATAAAGGAATTATGATCAATGCTCTGTTTTTGACAACTAGCATGAAAAGTAGGATGAACCAATCTATACCTGGATAATCCAAATGATATGCCACATCTCCAAACTTTCCAAGAATAACAAATGATCCAAAATATCCAATAAACAACAAATTGGGAACATTCCCAACACTCAAAGTGCCTAACTTCACAAGGTCACAACATACAATTTATATCAGTCTTCGAGAGTAACAACACAACACACATCTTATAATGTTTATAAGCCTAATGAGTATTTTGTTGAGTGGCGTGCTTTACCCATGATACAATGTTCTTCCTTTTCTAATTAATAAACCATGTGATACTTTATACAACATTGGATGACAAACAAAATTAAGTATTGGAACCGTGTCAATGGATAGATGGTGGTTACATATATAATCATGGGAAGATCAAAAGTCACAATCTAGTTTGAATGGGTGCGTTGCATGAGGTGTTGTTTTTAGGGAATCATTATACCAATGGTGGGGAGTCTATTTGTGCAAGACTTCTTATGAAGCTTGAATTACCGAGAGATTAATCAACACATCGAGAGATCCACGTATTCTATGAGGGCCAAAACTGAGGAGATCAAGATACATCGTTTAAGTGCAAGGGTGTCTTGTCGTTTGGACTCCTTGTAAAGGGAACATTTCTTTATAAATCTTCCTTCTATCAAACTGCAATGCTTGTTCCTGTCTCCTCTCCCCTATTTTGTTATTGTATGAAATACAAACGAAGGCAATAGTCATTGAGTATATATGTGGGAAAACTAGCCATTGCAATATGTCAAGCATAGCGTGAACCATACGTGCATTCACATTTGTGATTTTCAATCATTTGAGTATGGTAAACACCCTCAAAGTATGGTTAATACCATACTTTTGTATTCATTATTTGTTATAAGGTAAAAAGTGTAAAGAAAAAACATACGAATGTTTTGATAACATACGCATTCGTATGAAAAAGAATGTTTGCCAATGCATTTGAGTGTATTACATACTATGATGTCAAGTGTCTCCTTGTTGAAGCTTCATAGAGAGTGATCTTGAAACCTACTCATATTGCTTCATATTTGTTGATAATATACTCCATTACAAGTTCTATATATGTTGATGATTCACTCTTGAGTCACATGAAGTAGCATTAGACTCTCTCGTGATGAGTTGCCATTTTCTTCTCGAAGAGGTCATTTTGACAAACATATGTGTGATTGAAATGGTTAATGGTATGGTCAGGCAAAGACGTGTCCATGTTGCCATGGTACAAACTCGTCCGGATGGGCTACAACGAAGGATGAAGACGTAATGAAGGCCAATCCTATAGACCACGTTCCGGTCAATTGTCAATTGTCAATGTCCACAAGTGCAGCGTGGTCAAGAATCTTTTGTATCGGTATGGCTTTAGGGGGGGGGGGGGGGGGACAGTTCGGGTCAATTGTCAATAGTCAATGTTCACAAGTGCCACGTGGTCAAGAGTCTTTTGTGTGGGTATGGCTTGAGGATAGACAGAACAGAACAGAGACAGGGGGAAGTAGTAGTAGTAGTAGTAGAAGAAGAAGAAGAAGAAGAAGAAGAAGCAAGACGAAGAAGGAGAAGAGAAAGAACATGGGCGATGACGACCATGACAGAGTGAGGGAATTGTTAGAGCAATACGGAGATGAAGCTCTGTTAAAGCTCAGGGTTCCTTTCATGGCTTCTTCTTCTTCTTCTTCTTCGTCTGCATCTTTTGAAGTAGCAGTGGACGATAACAGATGCGATGATCTTTTCGCTCGTTTCCAACGCTTGAAAGCTCCGCCTCCCACACCTCGCAGTAGTAATACTAACTCTAATTCCACCATTCCTAATGTCATAAAGACCCCCCCTGCTCCATCAAGAAATTCTTCTTCAATTTTAGATGATCCTGATGAAGTCCTCGGCTCTGACCTCGCGGCTCGCCTTGCTGCCTTGAAAACCACTGGTTTCTCCAAAAACCACCCCGGTGTCCCTAATCCTAATACTGTAGGTCTCCACTCCCAAAATCGCCCTGGATCCGGGAACCCTGATGCCCCATCTCTTGTTGTGGGCAATGATGAAGACGATGTGGGAAAGCTCCTTGCATCCGTCGCGGATTTGGTTCGCCTCGAGAAGAAGAAATCGGGTGGCAGTAAATTTTCTTCAGGTTACAAACATAGTAGCCTTCGTACTATGGAGATGCGCCATGACGATGATGACGATGAATCGAACTCAGAGTCTGAAGTGAACTTGATTGTCGATTGGGCTAAAGATGCCGCTCGCCTCGATCTGGAATCTGACCCAGAAAAAGAAGAAGAAAACCCCAAACCCTCTCTTTGATGGAGAGAAAGGTAAGATCTCGAATCACTTCAAATCTATCAATCATCATCATGTGAAGCTTGGTGGCTTCAACTTATACAATTTTCGTTTATAAAGATTTCATGTACACACACATATATACCCACAAATCATTCAAGAGTCCGTGTATGATTTTTTGTCAAAATTGTTCCGTATACTCCCATTGGATCATCCAATAAATTGCTGTGTTTTTTTTGTTGGATGGGTTCTATTATTCGTAGAGTCATAGTTTATCAGATGTATTGGGGATCAATCATCATCATCATATGAAGAAATTTGTCATCATTCAATAATTTATTGTACGAATTTTCACGAGATTGCTGTCAGAAATCTTTCATATATTTTTATATATACCCATCAAGTTATATAGTAGCCTATGCTTCTGTGGATCAATCATAATAAGATCATCATTTGAAGACATATGCATTGGCATCATCATCATGATCATAGTTGAAAGAAGTATATGCTTATTTTAGCTGGAGAGATTTCATATATCCATACTTGTATCAAGGCATATGGTATCAGATGATATTTTCTTGTTGGATACACCTCGAGTATACCCATCGAATCATATACTATTAGATGATAAACTTCAACAGAATGATTACATCTGGGTCATATTGTATTGGATGACATTCGGGTTCAAGAGGATCACCATGTCCTCTATCTAGTTTTACATATACGCATGGTGTGTGGCTGTACTTCTTTGATTTACTTCTGATTTTTTAATGCAATATCTATAGATTGGAACTAAAATGCTCGTCTCTTCTTTCTTGATGCATGTGAATGGTTAATTTTATAAGCACATCTATTGGGAAATGCATGAACTGTTATCTTATGAACGCATTAATGGGTCCACTGATATTTAAGGTTGGATTTTACAGTGGTGCAAGTTTTTGCCTGGAGTGTTTGAAGAGGTGTAATTGCTCCCATAAGAAGCTTATTGTGTATAATGTTTTCTTCTTAAGTAATTGAGAACTCTACTAAAGATAGGTTTTTTGTTTGGATGACTAAGACAAAGATTTAGTGAAATGCTTTAGTCCACTCACCACGCTACACACAAAAGGGATACTTGTGTACCCAAAATGGCCATAATGAGTAAAAAACTTTGTCTTCTAATCACCTTCACAAATCAGAGTTAAGGTTGTTGGCATCATGAACATCAATATTCATGAAATAGCACACCCCTTAGAGGTTTTCCAACAATTATGCGATAAGAGGAAGTGGATACCATTTTGAATTTTGGACTCAATAATTTTGTTGAGGCCAAGATGATCAAAACCAGATGGCAAAGAAATGTCCTTATTGAAGAAGATAATTTTTCTAGCATATGATTGGAAATCCTAGATGAAATCGATGATTAAATTCACTCTTTAACATAATCCCATAAAACCTCCAACTTCTAGTTCTACAAGTGAGAAGCAATATATGGGACAAATATCATCTTGGATTGGACATCAATAACTCTTCATAAAAATGGCTCTTTTGAAGCTTGATAGCTTGGAAATCATGATACTCCCTAGGGAGTTTGGTAGTAGATTTTGCAAGTGCATTATGAGTCAAGGTTGAATTGTGAAGCTTGATAGCTTGGAAATCATGATACTCCTTAGGGAGTTTGGTAGTAGATTTTGCAAATGCATTATGAGTCAAGGTTGGATGTGAACTACAAATATTGAACTAGATCCTCGTTCGTGAGCTTTAAGAAACTTATGCAAAGATATTTTCGAGATGCGAAGTGAAGGTTATGGATTGGAAAATGTTCCAAAAAATTATTGAGTTTGGATTAAATATTGGTGTTGAAGCAAGGTCTTGTCAACAACCCATTGGGGTGAGAAATGATGGTAGGCATGAGTGTCACACTGCATAGTTGGATTTATAGTTGATCAAATGAAGAGGTTTGTTGTTTTAGGGAATCTCGAATTGTTGTATGAATGATGTCATCTAGAATGTTAAGGTTTCAATGTTTATCATCATCAAGTAGTAGCTCACTACCATTAATGATTGGTAGATTGGCATTGGGTCTTCATAGGCCGGACAACTAGTGTGATTGTGAGCTCACTGATGTGAGCTCACTGATTAATCGGGAGAGTATTGTTTATGTTTTATAATTCTACATGGTAGTTGCTTGTAGTGATAGGGCAAACCTCTCATTGAGGAAGAATATCAAATTCAAAATTTTTGTAAAGAAAATTGTACTTCACAGAGAAGTGTAAACCAATATATCCTTATATGAGAACGCATGGAGTATCATACAATATCCACATCATTCAATACAAAGAGAAACTCCTATACATTTAGTGCAAAAGTGGACTTTATACACGTGTCCCAAGGAGTGTAAGCTCATACACAAGGTGGGTAGTTGGCACCAACGTTTAGTGAATGAGATAGATGTAGGTCATATGATATTGAAAGTTATATGATCTTTGTTGTGTTGAGAGCCATTATTTTGTGAAGATGTCCACCATCTAGTGATTGGTGCAAATATGACAAGGTCAAGACATGGTTCTATATTCCATTGTTGTAGAGAGCCTACATCTCCTCATGCATGTCCTCTACCATTGGGGGGTTGTAGCTCACTTTTGTAAAGCTTTCCAACTTGAGGGTGGCCACTATCATCATAAAAAAAGACAATAGTGTTATGCCATGGAATAATTATGCGTGACCTAGGTGATCATATTCATTTCTTAAGTAAGGTAAAATATTCACTTTCCTTTTTTTGGGCTCTCTTTACTTTTGAGTGTTTGCATAATCAACACACCATATAAGGATTGATATGAGCTGTAGAGTTATTGGGCTAGCATTCCAAGATATCTTAGTTGGAGCAGAGACGGTCTTCATCATAATGTTCAAGCATCTTTGCCTTTCCTTTGTTCAAGGAACATGATCGAGTATACAATGTAGAGTGAGTGCCCACACCAATTTGCATATGTCACACTAATCAATGAAACCCACAATTCTGTCATTGAATGTGTTGTCAAGTGAGCAATCAAGCAAGTCGCCAAACATACCTCCCACTTAGGGTTTTTTTCCTGAAGCTCGTTTGCTTGATGACTCATTGAGCATGTCCATTGAGTGTTGTATTAAGCTAAACCACATTGTGTCACATGAATATCGTGTTGCATTGAGCCATGCCATGTTTAAACTAGCGAATACTTTAATGACTCTCCACGCCCGCTCATCATACTCATGGTTGGGTTGGTAATGTGTATTTCAATTGTTGTTTCATTTAGTCAAATATCCACTTTGGCAAAGTATTCAATTGTTGTAGCCTTTGGACGAGTCAAATCATAACTCCTCTCCACCTAGTTGGGTAGTTCAATATTCACTAATATTTGCAAAACCAATTCTCCATGATTTGATGTATGGTTGGACACCTAGTATTGACAACCAGATGTTAGTGGACCAACAACAATTCACTATCATAGAATAGGTTTTATGACTCATTTTGAACAACGAACACTTTATCGTAAGTGGCATTATCAAAATTTGACGACGTAGTTACTAAGTTTCGAGTTATTGGAGACATCACTATTTGTTTTACGAAAATCCACCTTGATAAGGGATTGAGCTTACCCCAATATCAACACTTTGGTTTGCTTTGGTGGGTTACTTTGCCATAAAAACTCCCCATGTTGGCAAAGTTTCCTCTTTTGTTTCTAGTTTTTCCCCGGAATTGGAAGTCCAATATATCTCATGAATTAAAATATCAAACTCGTCCATCATTCCACTCTTTGATTGTGGAGTTAGTTGATTGTCTTCCTCTCCATCCTCCATGACCATCGTTGTGGGAGCAATTTGGCTTTCTAAGCTTAGTGCTTGTTGTTTCCATTGTATTTCTCTTCAACGAGCAAAACCGTGAATGTATGTTGGATGGTAAGGCTAGCACATGTCTCATAATGATGACCATTCTTAGCGAGCTAGATAGTTATGACAAATTGTTGATACATACTTACACTATCTCTTCTTCATTCACCCAATTGTCAATAAGTAAGATAATTGCACAACTTGAGAGTTAGTCACTCCTTTTTTAATAATTTTGTTAATTGATGATACCAAATCAATCAACATATGCATTCATGAATATTTGCAACAAATATTGGATGGTTAGAAGTTTTGGTTATTTGCCTCCATTTATCTCGTGAGATTGTTTGTTATGTTTTTTGGATGGTCCAAATGCATGATGAAACATGTATCGAAGACCACATGGCTGTTGTAAATAACGACAAAGATAACATCTATGCTAATTTTGATACAATGCGTGAGATTGTGGTAGATACTGTTAGGGATCAATAATGTAATGCAGTATAGGTTTTCCCCAATATTTGTAAGATGGTTTTTTATTTACAATTTGGATTGGCATTAGTTAATGGTGAGTAACTCTTGTAATACAAATATGTCTTTATAGCGAAAATCAATTTCGTTGTCGTTTTATATCTCTGTTCACTTGTGTGTTTTGTACAATAAAAGGTTAACACTTAAGCTTAAATTATTTTGAGTATTTGGCATTAAAAGCACTAGAAATGGTGGTACTTTTGCTCGACATTTTCGGGGTGCTCATTGTTTTGACTGCTTTTTGGTTTAGAGCAAAATTGTTCGTATAGGTGTTAGCAATGCATGCAAATTTTGGCAATATTAAAGAGTGACTATTTCATCATGCTGGCCTAAAATTTAGAAATATTGTAATAAATGTGAAAATTTTGAAAATAAAATTCAACAAGATACTACCTAATGATAACAGTCAATTTGCCGACTTTTATGGAAAACACAAGCAAATGCTAGCACCATTGGGGCATCCATGATGGTGACCATGTTTAGCGTAAAGATTATAAAGCAAATTGTTGCATTTACTTGACGTAAAATAGTTCATGTACACATGTAGATGGAGATCCACATCATCTATGATCTCACACTAAAAATCCTAACAATTGATGACGACTTCAAGGACATTTGAATGATCATTGTTAATAGCTAATACTAGAAGCGAGAAGTTGTGATACACTGATAGCAACTTTTCGTTTAATATGCCAAAGCAACAAAGTGTTTGTTATCGGTGCTTAACAATTGATCGTAAACATGTCCAATAATAAGAAATAGATGAAAATGATAATGTAAATGTAGACTAGTTGATGTGACTAGTGTATATATATAACTAGGTATCGTGGATAGTATGATGACATCAAAGTATAATTAATATATGACAACCAATTAACGTTGAATGTTGCTCAACTAATAATGCAATAATGATTATCGTGCCAATAATTTGTAAGCAATCTGTACAATTAAAGCAAAGCTAGTTAATGTGGATCAATTTTTACTACTAATGCTACTAGCTAGCTAGTTACATCATTATGTTCACCACACTTGCGAGCTTAGTTGTTGCAAGGTGGGCACTTGGGGGGGGGGTTGTTAGCTAGCAAACTCAATTGTAGTTAATGTAGTGGCATTTTCTATAGAAGACAAGCAAGGGCTAGTCGTAAAATTACGTGGTCGAAGATGACACGAGGTTGGGTATAAATATTTGACTATTTAGCGTTTTCACATGTTACTGAATTTGAAGGAGTTAGTTAAGCTAGATACACGATTCGTTAAGTTTGGGTTTGGCATTGTCAACTTAAAGCAATCACATGTACTAAAAAATGATTGATCAAGAAATTAAACTTGAGGTTTTGTCCCAATTACACAATGCCACATGAATATTGAAACTACTAGGGGTTAAAAAAAGAGAGGGAAGAGAATTCTGGGCCTGGCCCACCCCCTCAAGTTTCTAGGGAATAGGAGCCCCTATGGTGTTTTCTTCTTTTCTGTTTTGTTTTCTTGCGGGGGATATATACATTTGCTTCTAACATTTCTTTCGTCTCCTTTATTCTTCTGTTTCCTAATTTGTCTTAAAGGCAAGAATATAATTCTTGTGGGCTGCCTTTCCAATTCCAATGTTCAATGTACTCCGTACTTTCTTTTGCTTCATACCCCAAGTGGATATTCCAAGTTCCAACCTCTACTATATTTATCTAGCTAGATTCAGTGTAAAATATCAAGGAAGTGATTTGCTTTTACTTGGCATTTAATAAACAGCACACTTGTGCCAAATGAAAGTGTTCTCCACAACAATCCTATCTTCTCAAAAGATGCTCACCAATTCCCTGAATTTCATGTTAACTAATGCTAATGTGAGCGCGGAAATAGAACGAAACTTTCATGTGACGCCAAGTTCCAAAGGTACAACAACGCCCAAGTAATTGGATTGTGCCCAATGATTCAAAGCTAGAATGCCATTCTCCTATCACGACCGCACATCGAAAAGAAGACCAGCATATATATCTTGTTCTTTTTAACAAATAGGTCACAGTTTTGAAACATGTTACACACACACACAAATTAGTTAACATTAAAAGACCAACATATATATGAAACACACATAACCAAAAAGACCAATATATAGTATATACCCAAAAACTATAACAAAAAAGAAATGTAAAGATACAAAAAACGTACATGCATACATAACATAACATACAAGTTTATATAGATATGACACACAAGTTTATACATGATTCAACATATAGACATAGAATTAACGTACTAACTTACATACATACCTCAAACATACAAAATTATTACCTTAAAACACATAAAAGATGATTAGCAGTATAGTGGTACATATTAATTAATTTCCAAGATTGGAGATCAGTGTTGATATATACTTACCCTTGCATGAGTACACAATGATTTAATATATTATAGGAAGACTGCCATTACGTGGATATCATTATGTTTGATGTGCCTAGGTTTCTAGGATACCCCAAAAAGATAAAGGATAAGATTTGTCAAACCATTTGGGCTCAACAACAATCTTTGGTATTATTATTTTATAATCTTGTAGCTCTTACTCCCCTCTTGCCTAATAATGGTAGAATTCCTATGGGGGTCTATTTTTCAATCCCATTGCAGTCAATAATGTGCCTGAGGAGCAAGCAAGCAATTGGGGAACTGCAAATGACTGTGGATCCCAACAATGATGGCCTATCGGCTCATTCAAAACGTTGTGGATTCCAATCCTCTTCTTTTTACAGTCAATATTTTGCATTAGGATCTTTCTTTTTGCAATTTTATGTCAGAAGTATATGAGATAAAGCATCCCATATATTTATTGTTAATTGCATTTCTGTTTCTAGGATAGATCATTAATAACAATATCGAACCTTCAAATCTCAATGTGATGATCACCTGCTTGCAATTTCTATCAGATTTATATCACTATAATTCAAACCAAAATCTGGATATTCGTTTCAATTTAGATCGAAGTAGCAAAATCTCAAATGAGGAGGAATTAATTACTAGTTTAGGTAGGTTATCATGTTGGGCTGAATTGCGTAAGAGTGGAAGTTCGATCAGAGAGAGTACTAATGGCAAAAACCATGAACATGGGGCGGCATCCCAGTAAGACCAAAACAAGGTGACAGTTCTAAGATGCTGCTGCTTCAGCTAAAGGTAGTTTATGCCATAAACTTACACTAAAAATTAGGTACATAATTGAGACCCCCTTAAAAAAGAAAATTAGGTACATTGAAATTCGTTTAATACCTCGAACTTGTTTTAATGTAACAAGTGCACCAGGGGCGAAACTTTCTGTAATCAAACCAGCCAAATTATACGCCGTGGTTGCAGGTATTCCTTTGCCCATCTAGTTTTCTCTTGAAAATTAGCCATAATATAATATATATTGTCAGTGTCTAAACCAAATTTGAACTTACTTTCAAAATAAGATTATATGCCTTAAATTGATTCTACAATAAAGATCATCATCTTCCATTAATTTTCCTTTTTAATTCTACGCAAATGGAAGTTCCGTCCGGAAATCTGCGGCATTAGATAGATCTGTGGAAATGATAATTTCGAGATAGATGCCAATAATGACAGATTTCTTTCAACAGGATTGCCGGGAATGAAAACTTGTGTACAATTATTGCCAAAATGACGATTGTTTGCATTTCCGGCAATCCTCGCCGTGACTGTTCGATCTACATTTTGTCATTATAGTGATCCCACAATTTTCATATCCTCCAGATATATATGTCTCTCGAGGGTACTCGTTGAACCATGCCCATTTTGTTGTAGTGATCATCTGGGATTAATGTTAATAGTCACTTAAAATTTAATAAAGCCCGTAGAAATGTGCCCGTCTAATGGTAGTAATTAATGTTTAGTCTTAATGCTTGATATATGTACATGCTGCTGATTGTTGTGACTCATAGATATTCATTCATACCTATATAAAGCCAGAGTAACATTACATATTAGGTACACCCATGTGTAATTTGATTTGCACTGATTAAAAAGGAATTGAAGTATGGATGGATTAGCTTCACTGTCATTTAATGTTAGCTAGCTGAATTATTTTAGTATGTATTATTATTATTGATTCATGAACAATTGTACTAGGTAGGTAGCCCTGGTGAGTAGTAGTAGTAGGGCCTAGGCGTAGAAGGTAGAGTTTGGTGGTGCCGGTCGTAGAAAGGCATTGTGGTCTGGTCGTTATATATACAACATATATATACATATATGATATATATATATAATATATATGCGCGCGTGTGAAAAGTCGTACGTACGGCTACGTATATGTATGTATATGCCTGTATGTATGTATGTATGTTATGTGCATGCATGCATAGCGATGGGGATGCAGAGAGGGGTAAAGAATGAATGAATGTACGTGCAAAACAGAAAGGAAGAAAAAGAGGAAAAGAAGAGGAAGGGAATTGGTTGGGGGGGGGGATTGACAGTCAACTTTAGAAAGAAGAAGAAGAATAAGAAAGAGGAAACGCCATGCCAAAATCTTGGATTTATGCGGTATATATATATATATATAATATTATTATTCATTACGATTTAATTCCCCTATTTACTCAATTCAGTTTCCATATTTATGCAGCACACAATACATACATACATTATTATAATATACACATGCACACACACACACACACACACACACTCTCTCTCTCTCTCTCACACACACACACACACACACTCTCTCTCTCTCACACACTTTCTCTCTCTCTCTCTCTCTCTGTCTGCTCGCAGAGAGAGAGAGAGTGTATGTGTGTCAGTCAGTCAGACCAACAGAGACAGAGACAGAGACAGAGACAGAGACAGAGAGAGTGTAGAGATAGAGACAGAGATTTGAATGAAGGCGAAGAAGGGGAGAGAAGTGCATGTCGTCACGCTCTCTCTCTAACTCTCTCTCTCTCTCTCGTGTTATATAAGACCAGAAAACACAGGCAATACACATTTGGTAGCTACAGTTGACACAGAAGTTAGAACAACAGGCACAGACACAGAGAGAGAGAGAGAGAGTTAGAACAACTAGAGGGAAGCACAAGAGCAAAAAGGCACAACTGTCGATCCTTTTTTTTTTTTGCAGTGCTAGCGGGGCTCGAATTAGACTAGACAAATATCACTTTTTCTGTAGATAATCAATCATCCCAAGACATGGAACATCATCCTCATCCAGATCAACAGATGGGTATGACGCAGCAGCAACGCCATCCTAGATCAGGCCTCGAGTGGAAGGAGCTGTCTATCCAGCTGAATCACGGTGAATTAGGGCTTTACCTCCTTTTACACATTAAGGGCTATGGTGTTAGAGTCAGTTTAGAGAATCACATTGGTCATATGCTTAATTAGGGTTTAGGTTTAGTCTAATTCGGGCAGCTGCTGGTACACTCATGCTACTATCTTTTAGGGTTCACTTTAATTAGGGCTTGGTGCCCAATAGTTTATTGATCAGGTTATGATGACTACTACTACTACTACTACCACCACCACCACCACCACTATTACTATTACTACAACCACAACTACTACTACTACTGGTTAGAGTCAGTTTAGAGAGTCACATTGGTCATATGCTTAAATAGGGTTTAGGCTTAGCCTAATTAGGGCAATTACTGGTATACTCCTAGTTCTATCTCTTATGTTTTAGTTTAATAAGGGTTTGATGCACAAAACAACATGTTAGGGATCAGGTTATGAATTCGGCTAGTACTAATACTTCTTTTAAGCTCTATGGTTTTTGTTCAGCTTTAGGGTTGGTACTTGCCCATTGAGCAGCTGGTTTAGGGTGAGGGTTAAAACAGTATATATACTATGGGTTGAATTAAGGTTTGCCATACGTTAAACTGAGTGGTAAATTATTGGGGTGAGGGTTAAGGACAGGAGTATGCATTAATTAGCATTAGGATCCTATATACCGAAGTGTCCAATAATGATTACTGCAGGTATGGAAGCTTCAAGGAGCAGATTAAATCATTTGAGCAATAATAATAACAATAATAATGATAGCATTAATGCTGTGGAGGTCCAGCAATCGACATTAAAAACAGCAACAACAATAACTCCTCCTGCTCCATGGACTACAAATGTGGCGGAGATGATAGAGCAGGAGAATAAGAGACGGCGCCGGATTATTCCGATCCGCCGGATCGAGAACAACATAAGCCGGCAGACGACGTTCTCCAAGCGCCGGAATGGGCTAATGAAGAAGGCCCACGAGCTGTCGGTGCTATGCGATGCCGAGATCGCACTCATCGTGTTCTCGTCTGCAGGCTCATCCGGGAAGCTCTTCGAATTCGCCAGCTCCGGGTACATTAAATACCTCTTTGTACTGCAAATTCATATGCTGTAATACAAGTATGTGTGTTAATTCTCATATATATATATATATATGTATGTATATATGTATCTATGAATGCAGTAATTTGCGTACAAATCATATATAGAAGTCTGTATGTATATTTGAATTTATGCAAGCCCTCCTTGATCATACTTGAGTGGAAGGTGATGAATGAATGAATGAATGAATGGGTGTAAGCTGGATCAATGCCCATGTTGTAGTAGCGTAGCCGATCAACGATGAGCCTAGGATTTACCCGGCTTTTTGTCATTATAGATTCCTGCATTCCATGTCCTATAAACTTCTTTCCCAGCTTGATCATTAGATAGTGTTGGGTATTCTACGAAATCTGCTGGACGTCATGACTCATGACAATTGAGAATTGGGGAAATTGCCCAATTCATGATTAGCTTATATGTACGACCACATATTATAAACTACAATTAATATACCGTACATACAAGCATACATATATGCTTACTTTTACTTATTAATGAAGGATATTAACGAGCAACACAGGACATATATATATATATAACGGGATACTGACATACCTTCGCCTAATCTCCGCTATAACATTAAGTTCCTAATTAATAAACAATATTCATCCACGCTGACATTTCTAGTTTTCTTAGTCAGTGCAATCCAATGTCTGCAT
Organism: Azolla caroliniana; assembly: GCF_043228905.1. Lineage (NCBI taxonomy): Eukaryota > Viridiplantae > Streptophyta > Polypodiopsida > Salviniales > Salviniaceae > Azolla > Azolla caroliniana. The sequence goes on along the minus strand of NW_028230446.1, from coordinate 15,919,767 downwards.
TCTTGAATATTAGAAGTGCAGTTATTGAAAATTAATGCATATTATGGTACATGGTACCCACATTGTGATTAAATGTAAGCGCACAATTTACAAACTAATCTAATTCTTGGGTAGTATTTTCACGAATTAAGACACAATAAGTATATGTGTGGGCTCATTTGAGTGAAATTCTTAAGGCGTAATTAACCACATGTGATTAAGTCAGGATCAATCTTTGCTTAAATTAATTAGTATGAGTATTTTGAATGCTATACGAAGTTAATGGAAGGTTATTAAATCTTATAAGCTACATTTATAGCACGTTGATATTATTCTAACATTAACAAGGGCATGACAATTGATACCTCTAGTATGCTACTCGATGAGCATAGAAGAAATTTATAATGCCTTCCTAATCTCATTCTTCTAACAAAATTACCAATGCCCATGAAGAGTTGCTAATAAATCAATTTATCATTAATACTAAATATTATTAATATTTGTGAGCTCACACGTTAGCCCATGGGACAACTCTTTTTCTATTTTCCAAGAAGAGATAGTACAAACGCCCTAAGGTTGTACATGAAATAGGTACATATAGGTACATGAAATAAGTTCTAACTCTCGGCTTAAATAAATACTTCGGTGTAGAGCAAAACCACTCCACCTCGTCAAAAAACCACCCGTAAAATATAGATGGGACCACTCCTTTACAATAGGGAACCTAATTTTGTGTACAAATCATCCTTCGTAATTAGGTTAGTGTGATATGAAAATGAGCATTGTATGAATGGGCACATTGGAAGGTCTACTACACCACCAGTGGGCATATTATGATGGTTGCTTGGATAATTCTCACAATCTATTAGTCGAATCGACTTCTCTGCTTCCACACCATGTATCTTTTATTAATGTTTTCCTAAGAGAACTAAGGGAGTCAATGTGCATTACATTAAACCACACTCGCATTGCAACTAGATCCTCCAAAGCTTCTTGGTTTTCTTTTTCCTTAGCTTTGTTGGCCCCTAGCATGGTTCCGTATATTTTAGATTTCATTACATTCATGCATTCATCCCAATTCACATCTAAAGGGAGGTCCAAACGTTAGAAATCTTAATTTCTAGCATTTAATGATAATAGAGCACTTATAGTCTTTGAGTACATTTTGTCTTCTTCATTCTAATTAGAAAAACCTCAAGAACATTGATTAATGCAAATTTTAGTGTGTGCGCAAGAGTGTTGAGTTCTGTACAAGAGAAAGATAGAGGAGACAAGGAGCGCAACTGCTTAAATGTTTAATGTTCAGCTCGATAGTGTAAGGAGTTCAATTGATTTTCCTAGTTTGAAGGTTCGAGCTAATCGAGTTGGAGGATTATGTAATGTTTCGTCTACGGTTTATCATAACACATAATGGGTTTGATCTTATATTAAAGAACCCATCATTAGGAAACATTTCGACCTAATGTTGAGCTTTCAAAGAAATGGCATGTCATCAATATGGTTCCGCGTTGTGAATTTAATGGTGAAAAGTTTACCCAGATATTTTCATGAAAACCCTATTTATATACAAATGATTGCTTAGGTTGGAGTTGTATGAAAGTTATTGTTAGTCAACGTTTCTCTCAAAGTAACTTCAAAAGGTTCCTTATCATCGCTTCTTCTTCTTTTTTACAATAAAAGATATACACTGGTTTTAGGAAATGCCCTAAGGCTCTAGATGAAATACGTACATATAAGTAATTACCGCCATTTTTTTACTAAGATTAACTTCTAGCTATCGGCTTAAATAAATACTTAAGTCTAGAGTAAGACCACTCCACCTTGTCAAGAGATCGCGTGTAAAATATACCTTTGTCCCATATGGCATGAAACTCCCAACGTCATAATTTTGCTCACTGAGTGTTACCTCAATAACTGACTAAGTGCCACGCCTTTCTAAGACATTTTGGAGTACCTTGAAGCACCCGGCCTTCCAAATATACCAGAATACCATTGGGCAATTGCCATATTTTTGTTTTCACCAAAGGCTATTTATAGATTTAGGGGTATAGTTGTTTTTTGCATAAGATGCGTCTCTACATAGAAAAGTCTCCAATATCCTCCTACTCATACAACATTGGTTGCCCTCGTACAATTGTCCATAATACCGGTCCCCAAGTATATTGCAATGATAGAGGATATACTAGCATTAATAGTTTTATGGTTCTTTTCCATATTTCCATCACAAAATCACAAGTTCACAAACAATGATTAGTAATCTCCACTGGCGATTAATGCACATTTTAACATGTAGAAGAATTTCCAAGATTGTGCATGCATCGATATTTCATAATGCTCTACTATTCGAAAAAATGTTGTACTATTTAGCAACACGTTTGAAAATGCATTATAGCTATGCAAGAGTTATTAATATGGATCAATGACATGATTCTTAGCAAGCTTTTAGGACTTCATAAATTGGTATTTCTAACCATGTGAGATGTTTGGAATTCATGATGTTTACAAAAGAAATGCAGTGATAATTTACATATTCTGTAGTAATAATCTAGTGGTGTAATATTAATCAAGACGACCAAAAACAATATGATGCAGATCATTCACATTAATGTGTTTTGATTATAAAAATATAGTAGCATGGAGAAGACTCTTCAAAGGTACAAGAAGTTCTCGTCCACAACGGAAGGTGCCAACGATGATCAGGAAAAAGACGTTGAGGTATATATTTATTTTTACATTCAATAAAAATATAATGTCATTTCAAGAAAACAACTGCAAGATTTTCATTAGTTATTAGCCTATTTGATATCAGACAAATAACTACATAATTTGAAGATTAACAAAGGTTTCTCCTCTGCGTTCATAATCAGAGGCATAATATTTGCCCTTCCTTTCCTGGGTCTATTAAGTAAACCCAAAATTATAAACAATACTGCCTGATATGGAAAAAAATCCCGTGATAAATGAGAATTGCATTTGATTAAAATGGGAGATTTTATATTGAAAATGTTGCATAACAACAAACATATTGCTAAAACGTTGATTTACCATGCAAGCCTTAACCTTAAAATTGCAATACTTGACAACCTAATTTAACACAACCTTAATATTGTTGCAAATCACAAGGTTTAAACATTATAATGTCAAAGTAGGTCACATAATTTCATAACAATCGGCGGCTTACATCATCAAATTGCCACCATGCGCGTGAGTTGTGTTTTATGTGAAGGTCATTATAAGTTTTAACACCACATTGATCATGCTGGCACCAACGATAATTTAAACATGGGGTTTTGACATGAGAAGTTATAATAAGTATCTATAAAGAATCACAATGCATGTTTTTTTTAAATTTTATTCTAATGTATTCTCTTACCAATCCTTTTGGATCAGGCGTCTCACAAATTTTGGTTTGTGTCATTAAAGTTATAATATAGTTAATGCCAAAGGAGCAGCTATAAGCTTAATTTATATACAAGGGCATGATCCCACGAACAATCTTAAATATTATTTGTACATTGCTTAAAATATTTACATGATTATGAATGCTTGATCCATGGACAATATAGAGTTAAATATAGGACTATACCTATGAATGAAAGAATATAATAATTCACTTAAATTTGGTTGATAAATGTTACAGTATTGGAAATACGAGGTTGGACAACTACAAGAGCAAATACGGGTTTTGGAAGGGGAAACAAGGTGATCAAAGAATTAATTCCTAATGATGAGAGTACAACAAATAACAATTGATGATGAGAATACTATCTTTTGTTTGACAATAATTCGTCCACAATGCTTAATCTATATTATTACATTCTTCTTCTTAATCATAATATTGCTGTATAAATTGAAATCGTAGGAAGCTGGTGGGGGAGGATTTGGAATCGTTAGCATTGAAAGACCTGCAGAAGCTTGAGAATCAACTCCAACACGGAATCAAAAGAGTGAGGTCCAGGAAGGTACATACATTTCATGATCATTATCATACAATTGACCGACATAAGAATATAATATGTGGATAAGGTCACATAAAGAGCATTATTATTTTGTGGAGAGGATATAAGTCGTCTAGTATTTAATACTGCAGTTTCGTAAGGCCCACCCTTGGAGGTGTATAAGATTTATAATAGCCAAGTTGAAATATGTCTAACTTGATTTCTTCCTCAAAAATTGACCTATATATATATATGAGTGATAGACTAGAGCTTGTATGGCATCTCAAATAATGTTTAGAAGCTGTCATTAGTGGTAAAAAATTCTAGCACTTAAAGGGACATGTATGTATTGCCTGAAATTAGAGGAAACACAGCGTACCAATGTATTTATGCCAGAATTTCCCCAACTATAGGCTAAAATTGGAAAACACTATATAAGATATAATAATAAGCAGTTTATATAACATAATAAAATTGATTTTTATCTTAGAAGTAGGAAATTATGTTAATGCAACAAGCTAGTTTAATTGGCAATCCAAAATATAAAAGATTACCTCTTACAAACGTTGTGCTGACAAATAATTAATCAGTCTGAACTCTCTCTCGCCTATTCGATTCAAGATCATGCAACTTCTTATAATTTGCCAATGACATCGAATCTTATTGTCATCATTTCTTGGGTTCCCATTTGATGTTTAATGTCAAACATTTCATCATGATTCAACTACTAGGTTGGTTGAAAGTGTTACCAATATTTACTCCAATGTTTTCCATAAGTGAGGGGTAGACCAACTACCATGGGCAAAACCATGTTACCAATTGAAAATCTAGTGATTAATATTGTGGTTAGTATGCACATTAAAGAATATCATGTACATATTGAGAGCGTTTTGGTTCGACAAATCTCGCAAATGTGTATTATTTTTGGCCAAATAAGCATGCATGGAGAAGGTTCTTCATGCTACTAATTATCATTACCTTAATTACATGATCATTCCAAAGAATATGATTAATGTCTTTGCACACACACAATAGCATCATTTGCACCTTAAGACGCCACTTAACCATAAACGACTCTAGTTTAAGAAACATTAGTAAAAGTGGTCGTGAAAAATATTTCTAATTAACTTACCAAACGAGCCGCTTATCCCAAATTACTTGCCTAATTATAATCGGATTATGGGCTCCAATTGGAATCCATTATGGGCACAACCTATTCATGTCAATCTTCTTGAATATGATACCAATAAGGGGTCATATTGGTTTGTTAACATTTATGACTAACCAATATGATTCATAAGTCAAACTGAACACACTTTAAGAGTGTTACAATTGATTCACACTAACAGGTCCTCATTGAATGTGTTGTTTACACTAGTTGCTTCTTCTGATTCAATCTTAAATTATATCGCGCAAACTTTGACATCATCTAATTGTTTATGGAACCCGGATCCGGAATCATTCAGTTGCCCAAATTCCCACATAATGATCATCTGATTCATTGTTCCCTAGTTTATCAAGACACTCAGTTGCTTCTTGATAATCCTCCTATTTAGCAAAATAATATATACTGCTACTTGGCATATTAGAATATGGGAAGCTAAATCAATGAAGATTATATGGCCGTTTATTATGATTGTCTAGATCATTAAGTGTATAGGTTAAATGCATGTTTTGACCTATGTTTGTTTTTTCTTTAGACATGCAGTGTGTCATCCTAGTTTCTATGTAGCTGGTAGGAGTTGTTTCCAGTGTAACTTGCAAGCATATATGGATAATTTTGAAATAAACAAGCTGAATGATTTTTTTTACATTCTAATGTATAATATAAGGATTTCTAATATGTTTTCTACATATATGGATAATTTTGAAATAAACAAGCTTAATGATTTTTTTACATTCTAATGTATAATATAAGGATTTCTAATATGTTTTTTACATGTCCTCCTAAAATTTAATTGCTCTCTTAAATCATCAAAACTTTAGTCAATAAGTACTTCAAGTTTTGGGCATTCACCATTGAAAACATTTCCTATTCTCATATGCAGATAAGAATGATGGTGGAGGAAATCCAAGAGTCCCGAAGAAAGGTAAACACTTCAAATCTCCGCTTCTAGATATTTTTGTATTACATGTGGTTATTATATCAAAGTAATGGTACTTGCATGTAATTAAGATGCATTCATATCAAATTACGGTACAACTTACCACGGGATAAATTATGGTCATGCCCGTAAAATCCATCTTAAGATTCTTTCTGGTTCCCACTCGAAGGAGATATTCATAAGGCACCCCTCATGAAAAAAGCATATTCATTGGATATTTTATAATTTAGATGTATTTTATATGAAGGAGCTCAAAAAGTACAATTCAAAATGTTGGAACTATCCATATTATATGATATTTATGTTGTAGTCCATACCATCTCTAGAGTGCACAATAGAAGCTTGACATCACCCATTTGTGGCCACGGAATTGGTACTTGTAACTCTTTTTTTGAATATTGCTCATATAATTGAAGCTAATATTCAGCTCTCAATTCTTGTGCTTAGACTAAAATAAGCTATTATTACATTGGAGATTTGACATAGTACCACCTCAAGGGTTCTAGGATCCTCCATAATGAGGGTGCCTCAGGAATACCTCCATCTAGTAGGAATCAGAATGGATAAAACCTCTTCGTGCCTACTTTTGAAAGAAGGTTTAGAGGACAATATCTTAATGTAAACAAACACCAACACAATAAAATATGAAGAAGATGAATTCTTATAGGAATCATAGTGAGAGTGGTAATGATAGTTCTTCACTCCATAAGCACATGACCAAAGATCTCTTTGTTATATGAGCATAATCACATGGTATAATGAGAAGTTGTTGTGTGAATGCACACGTGCATGTGCTATTCAAGTAGGACCGTGGGAGACCTGAACTAGCTTCGTGAATTCTCCTTCCATATAATCCTTTTGTGGATTACCTTCGTTTAATCCTTTTATGGATTAAACAAATCGGCTATGATGAGAGTACAAGGGAATCAGTTGGTATATTTGTTTTATCCAACACAACTTTTGTATTTCTTATGATTTCATAATACCAAGGCGTATCTTTTTTCTTTTTTTTTAATTTAAAAAAAATCCTTTTATGGATTGCCGTCATGCAATCCAACTTTGCGTAATTATTTCATGGGTTAGATTCATGCAATCCCTTCGTGGATTGACTTCATGTAATCCCCCTTTGTAGATTTCCTTCATGTGGGATGAGTGGGGGCTTGTGGATTGAACAACACTCGTGGATTGGATGGGTGCTCATGGATTTGACCCCTTTGAGAGCTCTCTCTTCATGATAGTGTGAATCAGCTTGTTTTTGTCTCTCTCGTAGTAACATAATGAATTCAACTAAGATTAAGACTTTAAAAAAATTGTACCACAAATATTAGATGGACTAGAACAATATAATTTCAATTACAACGAGAAAACCCTTTAATTAACATAGGGTATGACGAAATAAGATTAGTTCTCTCATCAAGGTCAACAATAAATGCCAACCTACCCCCTCTCATCAGCATGCAAAAACAGTAGATTACTCCCATGCGAGCACAAACCAATCTTCAAAATCTTCAAAATCTTCAAACCAATAGTCTTAATAGTTTGGTTATTAACCATTTATTGTCCTACTTTTCTTTTTACACTTGTGTACTTATAGTTTTTGGGACTTGCCTTTTTCTTCATTTTCTACATTTGGGCTGCCACATCACGACATCGTCGTAGGTTTCTAATGTCCTTTAGGTTAGTAGGTATGGGCTTGTTCATTAGGTATGAAGGGTAAGTATTGATCGATTATTCCCAATCCTATATTGGGAGATAACGTCTGACTATTCATCACTTGACCACTTGTAATGAAGATAGCCAAGTGTGAACTCACGATGACCTAGGGTTTGAGCTTATTGAAGAAGGCTAGCTACCCGCATGAAGATGACAAGTGTTAATACGTGCAAACTTTGTCGGTGTGGCAAAGCTCTAGTTGCATATGTGTGTTCCTCCTTCTAATTCAAAGCCAAGGTACAATCCATATCTCTTCTTAGTGGTATGCAACACCAATGAGACACAATGAATCATCTCTCACCTTTGTTAGGGGTGGTCGAATAGTCTAACACCCTTTCATCCTTACTACCTCCTTATTTTATTCAATTAACATTAATTGTGATTCTTACATTCTCATTGTATAAATCATTTCATGTTGTAATCATGGGACAACACTGTACTAAATAATATAACCTCGAGATTCTTTCTAAGTTTGTGTTATCGATTTCTCTATATTTCACATGATAGTTTATGCAACAGTTGTTTGACAAGAAATTTGTATAGAGGTAGTTGCCATTAAATAAGGTATGTAAACTCTTGGCAAGGAAAAACCATAACAAGTATTAATATTATAAACTAACTTTAAGGGGATAAACTACATGTTGAAGGTTACTCAAGACAAGTGCCATGATTATGCATCATCTTTGATGTCATCCTCTGACTTCATGCTAACCATGCCATACCATGAAAGTTTCTTGGTAATTGAGTAAGTGTCGGCAATGACTAGGTACAAGTTGGGTTGGTGAATTTTGGCATAGAATCAAGGTAGATATTGTCTGCATAATAGGTTAGAAGTTTGATGGTCTCATCACATAAGGGACTAACTAGTCTTGGAAGCTCAAGATGGAAACCATTTTGGATTACTACAAGCTTTTGGACATAATGTTTGTAGTCTAAGTGATGCAATTGTAGAAAATCTTGATCCAAGGAACCCTACGGTCTTGATTCTTCCATGCATTGCTAATGTTTTGACTTGAAGAAGGTGAAGGGAATTAATGTTCTTATCATCATGATGTGCATAATCTATTTAGTGTTGTTGTTGGTAACTCATCATAGGTTCAAGCTAGAAATCGATACTTAGTAGGGAAGTTCTTCATAATTAATATGAGATTCAGAATGAAAGTTGTTGAACTCAAAATCTAGATGATCAACAAAATAAACAACTTGAGATGTTCAAAAACCTAATCCTTGGAACTAAATGGTTGAGATAGATAGATTATTCAAGTGCATGATGATTGGCACAAAGGTATATTTGTATGTTATCTCCAAAGTTTGGTGGTTTCACAAAATTGAACGTTAAAACAAAATTCTATTCGTTTTGCTTCAACCAAAAGAAATGCAGATGGAGATTGAGAATTAGTAGAATGCTTTAAATTATAAAAGCCAAAAGACAACCAAACGAAGAATAGCAAATGCCAAAGAAGTTGTGCCACAATTGTGATATATAATGACATATAGGCAATGACTATCAAATCAAAGTTCAAGAGTTTGAACCTTTTGGTTTGAGGTCAACAAAGGCGACCTTCACGCAAAGGAGAACTTTTTTCCCATCTTCTTATCTCTACTGAGGTAGACAAGGAGAAGTGCAAAAGCCAAAGGAGTTGTTTTGTAGAAAGTTGTGCCACAAGTGTGATAACATTTTGTTCTATGGAAAAAAACAACTATATGTTTGAGCTAACTTTATTAGCTCTAAACACTTTTGGCATGTTAAAATAGAGGAAGATGCAAATGTCATGCATGGATCTTAGTAAAAATATACTATATATATATTAATTGGAACCAAGTGGATCGATGATAAGATGAAGTTGAAAGATTCTTGTCCCTTTACAAATGCCCTTGGGCCAAGAGAATAAAAAATCTATTATAGATCATCTAGGGTGTGGGAGAGTACTAGCAAGCATACCATGTTGAAATTTGGTAGTTGAGTGATGTAAGAGTTCATGGAACCACATTATGAAGCGAGAGTCCACAATTATGTGTGATATTGAAAATGATATGGAAAGGCTTAATTGACTTGATGGACAATTGAGAAGTGTTGATATACACAAGCATTGGTAGAGCTTGTGACAATGATTGAGGAGGTAATTCATTAAGTTTACATGGTCCTTTGTAATCCTAACCACAAATCCTATTGGTTTAATGATAATCATTTTGGAAAACTCCAATATGCACCCTTATGAGCTTATTGGTACATATTTGTTGTATCGTTCATCCATTATGATTGTGATTAGCACTCTACACTAAGCTCATTGTTACTTCCATCTAAATCAGCCTTGAGTGCTTGATTCTTGTTGATGACTTGTCACTATTTGCTTCCTTTTCATTGCTATCTTGGGGTCCAATTCTTTTTCTAGTATTCATCCTCTTTTGTTTTGACTCCAATCTACCACCAAAAACTCCATGACATTGTCACCCTCTTCTTTGTGATCTATTTTGATTCCCCATGCATCCGATAGTTCTATCCAACTTGTGATGGAATTTTCATTGTTAGAAGTCTGGGAACCTTATAATCATTTCATTAAAGTCATTGAAGAGAAGGGTTTTCTAATCAGCTTTCTCTTCAACTTGTTTTCTGTACTATTGCCCTTGACTTTACTCTTGGTTCTTCAAATTCATGCTTGGAGATGAAACAATGGAACAACCTCAACCACATTAGCAAAATCCCAAATCCATGTGGTTTGTAGCTTGCCTCATTGGGCATTTTAGGAAATTATTTCCAAGGATTAAGTTATCATTTCGATTATTCAACATCCAATGTTATTGTGGGAACTAATAGTGTACAAATGTTGTAAGAACATGAGTCAATGTAGTGTTGAGTGTTGCCACAATCACATCATGCTGGAGCACCTACAAGCCAACCTCATAGACATGATACCCACAATAATACCATTCTTGTCTATTGTTACGCGAAGATATATCATCAAAAGCTTTGACTAGTCATGATGTACCTATCTAGGAATGGTTCACCTCCCTCTCCCTAATGCCAATATAGTCGTTAGTGTAAGATGGATACATAATCATCCCTATCCTTCCCTTTGTATGAAGTACCCTATCATGGCAATGGCCTTGCCAATCACCTAGAGTGAACTATCATGCCCAACAATATTCTTACTACCAATAATAGCAATCTCCACAACCAACCCATCAAAATTCTCACTTTTGTCCATGTGTGACTTTCGGAACACCTCATACTATCTTCATTTCTTCTAAACAAGTCACAATTATATTTTGAGAAACTTAAAAAAAACAAGTAAATGTTTTTATGTTGAATTTACAATTTCTTGTTTCTCTTGTTATTAAAGCTATTAGGGAAGCTTGGTATTCCATCCCTTGTTATGAAATTCAATAATTAAAATGGGGCCAATATTTTATGTCTAAAGATATCTAAATGGGCGTTATTAGTATGAAAGTCCAACATTCACCTTTGTGAGAGGATTATGATGTAAGTGGGAGGGAGGTGAGACGAACATACAAATTGGATGCTTGGCCACCATTCTCTTTATAGAGTGATCACCACCATTCTTGGTCCATTAGGAATGGTCCAATATTATGGGGTGTGGAACTGTTGGCTAAAGTTGCTTGTTTTGGTGTAAGATCCTATATTCATTGTGGTTAGGAACAAGTGAGATGTCTAGCTATTCAACATGCAAAATCAAGATCGCACGAGGGATTTTTTAATTAGTATCCCTTGTCTTATCTACCATTTTTTACCACCAATGTTTTAATTTTGAGGATGGGAATAATGGTCGCAATATCTCCCAACTATTGATTACCCTTCAAACATGCCCCACTAATGCGAAGCCTCCAAATATTTGTCCTCCACAAAACATCACCTTTAACCTTTTAAGTTATGTCCGGGTACCCCTAGATATTTGCATACACACATGGCACTCAATGGCTTCATGACCTTGTTCATTTAGTCTTTAACATAGGACCATACTAGCTTATAGGATTCTATCAAACAACATTTAGGGGCCATAAAATTTGTGACGTATAACTTTCTTTTTTCTTTTTTTTAAGATAAAAGATACGCCCTGGTATTATAAAATCACTATAAATAGAAAAGTTGAGTTTGATAAATGAGCCCAGAGTGAGCACATGCACTCAGCACACATAATAAAGTTATCTTGTCAAGAGATAAGCCCTCACTTTCCATGTGTTTGAGACACTTCAGGGCTTCATGTCCTTGACTTTGTTGAGCATGGCCAACAAGAAGAGCTGACCAAGCAATCACATCTTGAAGATGAAGCTCTTCTAGTACTTTACTTGCTTTCTCAAGCATACCACATCTAGATACCACATCTCAAAGATGAAGCTCTTCCAGTACTTTTCTTGCTTTCTCAAGCATACCACATCTAGATACCACATCTTGAAGATGATGCTTTCTCAAGCATACCCAGAGATTATTGCAGACCATGTGATGACATTGCAACGATTAGAATGGTCTTCGAGTGCTTTTTGGGCTTTGACGTATAACTTGAGTGGGTAAGTTCTTAAGTAAATTGGAATAAATTCTCATCTAAGCTTGGTATAAAAGTATCTAGAATCATTATATAAATGAACACTCTTAAATCAAGTCTAAGGTGATAGATAGCTTGGGTTACTTTTCACGATTTATTCACTTGGAAGTAGCATTACTTATGCACATTACTTTTGATGGAAGTGTATCAAGTTTACAATTTGTGTTGAAAGTGGTCAAACCTATGGCTATTGAGGAGGTATTTCCTAAAAACGTTTTGATATTGCACTATTATATCTATCTAGCTTATGTACATTTCTTTTTCTATTTGCTTTCAAGCAATGTATGCTATCCATGTTTATCATGACAATTTTAATTATTATATATTTGTAGCATGAATATGTCTTAAAGTTTCCTTCACTCAAATTTTCTAACAAAATTGACCTACCTTGGTATGTTTAAAGGTCACATTAATATAATAGAAAGCTTTTTTTATTGTCCAGGAGAAACTTTTGCAAAGGGAAAATGAGGCATTGAGATCAAAGGTAGGTTTAAAATGTTGTTTCGCCAATTGCATATTTTCTCTTTCCAAAATATGTTTATATAGTGAGTCATTTTGTATAAAATATGTGTATGCATAAGGTAACCGAAATCTCCATAAAGTGCTAAACTATGATATAGATACTTGGTATTGTTACTAATACTCATATGTTTTTGTCACCTTTAAAGATTTCAAACCCCTCTCCAACTAATCACGTTGAGAGTATGAATCCATCATTTAGTCTCGGTGAAGACATTCAAGAAGGGTCATTTAGTGAGAACGTGGATATGTCTTCGATTGATAATACAGAGGTTGCATCCTTACAACTAGACACAACACCCAATGAAAAAGATGTCAACTTAGAGTTAGCTGATCTTTTTTGTTAACTTGATCGTGATGGTAAAATCAAAATTCATCAAACGGAATTATGTGTAAGGAATGAGACAGTTAAATCAACGCATGTTGGTTTAGTTGTATCTCAAGTTATTATTAAACTACTCTTTTCACTCTCTTAAATCTATTTTGTATGTAGAATACATTGAAACACTTTTATACAGAATATCAAAAGTGGCATTTAACTATATCCCTTAGTATGAAAATGTAGTTATTATACCTTAGCATGACGTGCAAAATATAAATTAGATATGAATAACCAACACCATTTGTAAGTATAACCTACAAAATAGACTTTATCTTTGTACATTGAATAGTTGTTGTACTCAAAGAGGCCATCAAATGCATTGAAAAGTTTTTGTATAGACTTTCCTTTATGATGAGAGCATACAAAGGATTAATACAAAACCATGCTCATGATAGATCAATTTATAAGAGAGAGGAGATAATGAAAAGAACTAATAATGGACGAGAGTCGTGAGGTGTACATGGGAGAGGAGGAGAAAGAATGAGCATAAGAACTAGTTACAAAACATTGTAACATGGAAGAGAATAAGAATGAATTAATAAAATAAGTAGTTACAAAACATTGTACCATATAATGCAAGAAGAATATTGATGAACCAAAAGTTTCGAAAGACGTCTCAAAGTGTTGGCTTCTGGGAGTTTTAGACCTAGATCATGCTCCTAGACAATGTTCTTGGCCAATCTAATTGAGTTTTGATCTAAAACCAGCAAGACAAAATGACCCAAAATGGATGTCGCATGAGGGAGAGACAAAAATTTGAATGTTGAACAAGAGTGAAATGCCAATTGAAGGCATGGGTGCTTCCAAGAAACCTTACTCTCTCTAGTTTGAACTTATTATCGACTTCGTAAGAAGCAAGCACTAAACTATTATCTTAAATCCAGGAATTATGTGCTCAAATGTGTTATTACCAATGGGGTTGTGCAAAGTTGTTCAGCTTTGAAGGTCACATTTAGAAGTGAGTAATATATAGTTAAAATCTTAGGCTCTTTGTTTCAATGTTAATTTCAAGTAGAGGGATACTTTATAGGGAGAAAAACTATCATAGATGGCACCTATTTTGTCGTGATTTAACAAAAACAAGATTAGGTAAGGAATATCTTTGTATTTTGTCTCTTGATTCTAACTTCTTAGTATTTATGAATAATATAAAGTGATTTGATGCTTTTGTGAAAATCTAGTTACATTTTTTATCATAACATTTTGTGGTACTCACTTTGTCTCGATTGTAATTTGTAACATGCATAACCAAATTTCTTGAATCTCAACCACATTGAGAATCGGTTTACAACACCCACACACACACACTACATGAATATGCTTTAGTTTGGCCCCATGAGCCATATTTGATCTCCAATGACCACGATATAGAAACAAACTCCTTTTATCTCTCTCTCTCTCTCTCTCTCTCTCTCTACCTAGATATTAAAACCTCTCTTTATATTCAACGGTGAGGAAACTCAATCCCTTGTCATTATGAAGACATTTTAATTGTCCTTGATTAACAAAAAACTTACCTCTATGTTTTTTGGAAAAAAAAAACTTACCAAAATGACCTAAAAAAATAATTACAAAGGACTTCCCACGCTCCTTATACGTTGGGTGTAACCACCACTTGACACGTGTAATTTTCTTGGTTTTGTCTATGCTTCCAAAGAAAATGTGTAAGTATTAGGAATTAGGTGAACTGCTATTAGCCATAGTTTAGAGCCTTCTTCCAATCGTGCATAGAATGCAAACTAGCCCCATCATTTTCAGTTGGTTGTTGATGAAGAAGAAAGTTGTGTGTTGATCACAAAACCTCGAGATGCTTCTAATCTTCTCCGGTGGAAAGAGAAATACTTAGGAAGGCTCTACATTGGATGCATTTGCTATTGTCACCTTTGCTTCTCAATGAGGGATAATATTACTAATTTTAATAGAACACTTGTGTTAGTTGTCCAACAAGGAACATGAAAATTTGCAGAATTTTAATTTATTTTAAATAGGAAGAAAGGCCTTTTCAAATAGCAATTGTTTAATTGTTATAGAGGATACCATTATGTGAATTGGAATGGGACTCACGAGAATGGCAGTGGCTACCTACATCGTATTCTAGGGAGGATGTTAGAATGATTCTGTTTTTTCAATATTCCGTTCAATCGAGGAGGGAGACGACAAGACGTAGGATACCCAATTGGCCAACAACAACTACAACATGGTTGACTTATAATGTTGATCCTACTCACATGACAACATTTTGGAAATGGTTGTGGGATATGCAAATTCCAAAGAATATTATTCTATTTAAGGAAAAGTACCAGGATACCCTTCGAAGTTCGTCTATTTACCAAAATGCCCCTGGAAGTTCCAAATTTACTAAACTACCCCCTATGTCCAAAAAATCACACTTTATAAAGTAATTATACACTCAAATCTACAAGCCCTATTTACCAAAGATGGAAGAAATGGACCTTGGATTAGCCCTATGTATCAAAGATTTGAGTGTATAATTACTTTATAAAGTGTGATTTTTTGGACATAGGGGTAGTTTGGTAAATTTGGAACTTCCAGGGGCATTCTAGTAAATAGACGAACTTCTAGGGGTATCCTGGTACTTTTCCCTTCAATTTAGATGGTTGATTGTTCATTATGCGGTTCTTGTTAGTTTTGGATGTATTGTAAAGATGTGGATAAGATGTGTGATTTTTGTGGGTTAGAAGTGGAGTCGCATCATCACCTATTTTGGTCATGTATGGTTGCCAAATTGGTTTTGAAAAGGTTTTTACATCTCTTGCATGAGGTTTATGGCTCTAAAGTATATAAATGGGGGGCAGTGATGTGGTTTGATATTAAGGGCGAGGTACAAGATTACGAAAAAGAAAAGGTTAACTTTGCATTATATACAAGAGGTTGATATGTTGAGGAAGTGTCGCCATGTATGCCTATTAATTCAATACAAAATGGAGTGGTTTGGGAGACGATTAGTTAAATAATCATATGGGTTTCGTAGACTAGTAGATGTCAAAGGATATTTTAGCAAATTCAATGGAATGTTGCAGATGTAGTCGAGGAGATACACTAAAAGGAGAATATGATGCTATCAAAGGTGATTTAGATGTAGTCTTTCGAAAGCAAGAGGTTTTTAAGAAGAGATGGGAAAGGATGAAGGTATTCTACATGGTTAATGGTGGTATACGTTGAATGTATCAACCACCACGCTAGGTATTTCCTCCACTGACATGAGGCATGTGCTCATGTATAACTATTATTACTAATGCTTTGGGACATACATATGTTTATAGCAGTCCAAGAACAATTGAAAGGGACCATGGCTTTCGACAGAGATGTGACCTTTCATATTGAGTGCATCTACATAAACACGAATGACAGGTCGTGCGATCATTGGGAATCGGTTTTTGGTTAACCGATGTTGGTCTGCTACGTGCAAGGATGGAGAAGCTAGCTAGAGTGCAATATTTGTCTAAAAAGGATCCCCAAACTTGTGCACTGTTATACCTTGCTTTACAACACAATAATGTTTTAATGAGTCTTTTTAAGCTGAGTAGAAAAAAAAAAGGTTGTGCATTAAAATGCACATGTTCTAATGGAAAACACTGTCGTTATCTTGCTATAACATTCTTCCTTCTTGATGGTGATTTAAGATCAGATCAGTTGACATGGTAGAATTCATGCATTTAACATCTAATATAAGATTACTTTTGTTGGATAATAAGGGCAAGATTGAAGTTGAACCAGAGATGGCAGTTCTCCTACACATCTTAAGCATTTGTTTCCATGTTGAAAGTTTGTGGAAGCGTGCAAGCTGCAGATAGAAATACGTGTTATCATTGCAAGAGTGGGAATATTAGAAAGAGATCTAGTTATCGACACTGATTTATTGGATATGATATGTTGAGCATGGAAATGGAGATGAAGCTCTCAAGCTTTATGAGAGAATGCAACTTGAGGGTGCGCGAAATGTAATTATTTTTACCTAGAAAGATTGGACTATTGGACCGTTTTTGTATATTGCCTTTGGCCACTTTAATTTTAATACCAATGGAGAATATTTTTTCAAAAAAAGAATAAAAAAATTGTTAGAGAGGATAAAAAAGTGTAAGCATCGTGCTAGCTACTCTAGATTGGGTTGTTCCTCCATCACCTCGAGTTCAAACTTGCCGATGGTCCGAAGTACAAGGTTCAAGTCATTTGTGACTCCATAGTTTTGCGAAACAAACTATCACAATTGCTTTATTTGATTCGGAGAAGAAAGGTAGAAAGAGGCGGCAACAGCAGAAGTAGCAGCAACATTAGTAGTAGTAGTAGTAGAAGTAGCAAGTAGTGGTAGTGGTGGTAGGACATATTTGTAGAAGAAGAAGAAGAAGAAGAAGAAGTACAACATAGTGGTAGTAGTATTTACTACTTACTACTTGTAGAAGAAGAAGAGGAAGAAGAAGAAGTAATAGTGTGTAGTAATATTTACTACTATTTGTGGAAGAAGAAAATGAATGAGTGAAGAATTGAAGCAGAAGAGACAGAGATGTCGTAAGTTGGATGGATGCACACGCACTCGCACACATCTAGATCCATGCGTTCATCTCTCTGTCTGTTCCTCCCAGGGCTTGGCTCTCCCTTCTGATTCGCTTGACGCTCCCATGGCCACTCTCGCTGTTATTGGCACTCTCGACACCAAAGGAAATGAGCTGCATTTCCTCTCCGACGCCATTGCCTCATCTCTGCACAGATTCCTTTCACAGCATCCGGTAAAAATCTTAAACTAATCGATACATACTACTACATTTCCCCTTTTCTCTTCCTTCTCTCGATTTTTCGAAAAATCTTTATTTATTCCTTTACTTTGATAATCTGTTTGTATGTGTTCCCGTTTTAAATGTATTTTTGTTTCTGATAAATTCCTTGTTCTTGTTTGCTCACACCTTGAATACCATAAAGAAGTAATTGCTTTCCTGTTGATAAGATTCATACAGTGAGATTTATCGAACATGTCAATGGCATGCCAAAGATTGCGTGTAGGTATAGTTGCATGAGATACATGATAGGTATTTATATTTGCAATGCACATTGATATACACGAATCTAATTCATTATCATGATTGTTTAGTGTATTTTCTATCATAACTACAGCAGATGATGACTAAAATTGTTGATGTCTTCACAGAGTGTCATGTGAAATGGGTATAGGATTTCATCTCAATGTCCTTTCTTTTTCACAAGAAAGAATGCAATTATTTTAATTATGGAATAGTACGTGGCATCAAAAGTCAATGCATCATAAAAAATCATTATACTTGTATATGCTGATTGTTTTATGCCTGTATACATTGATTGTTGAATTTAACCATGATTGTTTAATCCCTGTATGACAGATAAAGATTACAATTATTGATGTATCAACAAAGTTTCATGACAAATCGGAGTCCACAACTGGAGCAAATATTGTTAGTGTGGAAGAAGTTCTTCAACATCACCCAGTTCCTTCAAGGAAGTCACTTTTGTCTCTTCCAAGTGACAAAACTTCAGCTTTATCTATTTTGAGCACTGCTCTGGAGCATTACTTGCAATCATATTACAAGAAAGCTGAATTAGTAGGGGCAATTGGCATAGGTGGAAGTTGTGGTACGTCATTAATTGCACCAGCTTTACGTGCTCTACCCTTGGGATTTCCCAAAGTTTTAGTATCTACGATTGCTAGTGGGAATACGTCACCATATATAGGCACATCGGATTTAATCCTGCTACCATCGGTGGTAGACATAGCTGGCCTTAATAGTGTTAGTAAGGCCATCTTTTCCAATGCCGCATCAGCACTGGCCGGTATGGTTGCATCCAAAGCATCCAATGCTTTGGATGCAACTAATGGTGAGAAGAGACGAGTAGAACGCCCAACCGTGGGGTTAACTATGTTTGGAGTGACCACCCCATGTGTGGATGCAGTACGACAAAAATTGGAATCAACAGGTTTCGAGACACTTGTATTTCATGCTACTGGTGCTGGAGGAAAAGCCATGGAGAGTCTCATAAGGCAAGGCTTCTTGCAGGTATTATATTCACAACTTTCAGAGTTAATCAAGATTATTGCTTGTTAATCAAAATTAGTAGTGTCTAGGAGTGGCACGTTTTCTCTATTACATGTCAGAATGTTATTTGTGGAATTTGGGATGGGTCCAGGAGTTGAACTCTTGATATTTTTATAGTGGTCAAGATCTTGAACAATCAGATCAACTGTCCAGAATGTTACCATTGGAAAATGGTTTTCTGATCGAATGTGAGTTGGTGCCTAAGATCTCCATCACTAAAAGTTATGAGTTTTAGGCATATAATCCAATGTGGGTGTTACCAAAGATCACTTAACACTTTTGAGTAAAATATGTTGTAAGAATTTATGGTGCTCTGCTCAATATTGGCTGATTTCTTTATTGATAGGGAATCTTGGACATTACCACCACTGAAGTGGCAGATCATGTGGTTGGTGGCGTGATGCCTTGTGATAGCAATCGTTTTGAGGCAGCGATAGACCAGAAAATTCCAGTGGTCTTGAGTGTTGGAGCACTAGATATGGTTAATTTTGGGAGCAGGAATACGGTTCCTGCCAAATTTGCACATAGGAAGCTATTTGTTCACAATGATCAGGTAAACATGATTGGAAATATTATTGGAAGTCTTATTTGAAAATTTTGACCAAGTGGCAAGAAATTTCAGTAGCTACTTTTGTACCAGGAATCTGGCATCACTATTTTAATGATGTTGTGTATACATGTTTAGGCATCTAGCTAGGCTGCATTCTACCATGGATTTTTTATGTTTAAGAACATTCTACCATCATAGGGGTGCTGTCAATTCAGTCTCGTGTGGGGTAGATGGTTTGCTACATATCATCAATGGCAACATCAGGACTAAAGGATGCCCTATTTGAGTCCACATGTTCGTGGGGAACCTTGAAGCCCATATGTGTACACCACACATGAGGGCAGGGGTGACCATGGTGTTGAATAATCATACTTTGGTACCAGGCTCTTGGAAGTGAGCCTGGTTGTACTGTCGTTCTAGCATTGAAAGAGCTGCATATCGTCAAATCAGTTTATCTGTTGCAGCTTGGGTCATAGAGAAGTGCCCACTTGTGCTTGTAAATGCGACTCTTAGATATACATAGGAATCCACTATTTCAACGACATCCTGATAGGCTGAAGACAGCTTGTTGATGACTTGGCACAGATGTGTAGAAGATCATGACATCGTCTTTCCTAGGTTTACTGTGAACCAAAGACATTGTAGCATTTGGGCATTGACAAGTAGCACTTGTCAATATTGACAGTGAAAAGATCGTCTTTCCTAGCTCAATGCAAATTCCAGTAAACATTGACAAGTGCATCTGGGCATCCTTGTGTGGATCAAACATTGTGAGTCATGATCTGGTGATGGTATGGCACATGTGCCATACCATCAACGGAGACTCCGGTATTCTTCTTCTCGTTCGATGGTGACTCCTTGGCAGGATATTAATGGAGGTAAAGAGCAATGGAAGAAATCAATGATGTAAGATTATCAATGCACCCCGTATGCTTGAAGGTCGAGCAACAAATGGCCAAACTGTTATGGGTCGGCCTTCTCCATCATTTGTCAAATGGTGGTGGAATTTGCATAGAGAGTAGCATACTTCTCTCTAATAGAAAGAGGTAGAAAGACAGTGTACCAAAGATTAAGAGCTTATAATAACAAATGTGGGAAGATTACAGGAAAGACTTAACTCAAAAGCTAATTGACTACTAATTGATATGTAATCAACACTTTATACAAAAGAGCAACTTGGTTTACATAGTTCCACCTTCTCACTACTTTGTAACTACCTTCTCACTCCTTGTCACAATGAGAGTGGGTGGGATTTATTTTCTTTATGGGAGTTATTCTTTACATATGGCAAGGAAGGTTACATTCTTAAGGTATGACAAGAGAGGTGGTCTCCAGTGCACATGTATTTCCCAAGCCTGTGTTCACACTCAATGTGGATGGTTCAGCTTGTTATCTGAACAACATAAACAGTTGTAATCTTTGTTATTTCTCAAGCCATTATGGTCTTTTCGAGGCATTAGTATATCTTTCCTTCTTTCCAACTCTCAATTAAATCCAGGTCAAATTTAATTATATCCATTATCTTGATGTTTTCTTTATTTTGACTAAGGTTACATTAATGAGAACAACAGTTGAAGAAAACAAGGAAGCTGCTCGGTTTATTGCAAACAAAATAAATCTCTCAGCTGCTCCAATTCGAGTACTTCTACCAGAAAAGGGCATTTCTGCACTTGATTGTTTTGATAAACCCTTTTATGATAAAGATGCCACAAGTTCTCTACTTGTAGAGCTTGAGAACGTTATAGAAAAAACCGCTGAAAGAGATGTAAGTTTGATATTTGAGCTTGCAATGAATTATTCATTTCTCAAATTTTTCTTAAATTTAATATCAGTTGATTGTCAATTTGATCATTTCTCTATGAACTATTCATGACAGGTTAGAAGGCTCCCTTATCATATAAATGATCCCAAGTTTGCTGATGCATTGGTGAGGGCTTTCCTAGAAATATTTCCATCGCATTTAATGCCAGGAAGTATAATATCCAAGCCAGATTCAGAGATTCCAAAAATAATATCGGACACCAAGTTGATAAGAATTCCACCAATTTCTCCGGATGCCAGACCAGGTTCTTTTACTTTCTCTCTCCTTTTCCCTGTTTAGATTACTGCCCTTTCTAACACAAAAAGTCTAGGGGTTGCCTGTAGAAGTGGATAACTTGGAACTCACTAACCACTGGGGAAAGAGGCTGCAGAGAATGTCTAATAGTTCTTGTGTACAAGACGAATGCTCACAATTATGTATTAATAATAATTTTCATGTATATCTACCATTAGGAAACGTGAGGAACAGTGGCCTGTTTTGTTAGAAATCATGGTGGCGTGTACTCCATGATTTCTTACAAAGGTGAGAAAGAGAGTGAGAGGGATATCATGATAATGAAATGGTTTTGGGTCATTTGAAGTAATCCGTTTTATATACTGGAAGTAAGTGAGAAACATCAAGTGTTGCATATGAGTTAGACCCCAACATCTTTCCCAGCTAGGAAAATGTCTAAGACTTCTTCTGAATATATGAGATGATGCTCATGGCCATGTATTGGATCATGTCATTTTGATTGTGCTTCTGCAGAAACGTTGAGGCTTCGACAATCTGTCCTGGAAAGGCTGCGGCAACAGATTTCTAGGGGAATTCCCGTGATTGGAGCAGGGGCTGGTACAGGAATATCTGCGAAGTTTGAGGAGGAAGGAGGTGCTGATTTAATTGTCATTTATAATTCAGGTCGTTTTCGGATGGCAGGAAGGGGTTCTTTATCAGGTCTTATGCCCTACAAAGATGCAAATGCTGTTGTAGTGGAAATGGCAGATGAAGTGATACCGGTAGAGTCTGCTTGACTTCAGCATTGATGGCGTAAAAGTTCATGGTGATACAAGGTTAAGTATCAAGGAATCGCAATTAGAAAAAAACTTTGATGTGCAGGTTGTAAAGAATGTACCAGTGCTTGCTGGGGTATGTGCATCAGATCCTTTCAGAAAAATGGACAAGTTTCTGAAGAAACTTGAAGACATTGGATTTGCGGGTGTTCAGAATTTCCCAACAGTGGGTCTTATTGATGGGAACTTCAGGCAGAATTTGGAAGAAACTGGAATGGGCTATGGGTATTTTTATTACTTTTTCTAGGCTAAGCGTATTTGAAGTAAGTATTATGTCTTCTAATACTGAATTGAGCTGTATAAGCACAATGCTAGGAACTGATCAATTTAGATAGTTAATGATAATACATTGAAGGTTAGAAACCTACTCTGGGTCAAACCATAAGAACATATGCCTAACTATAAAGAAGTTAATTGAGACTAGAGAATGCCCATTACCTGTTACATGGCCTATTGACAACTGTGGTCTAGACCTGGACCTAGGGTTTGTTGATATATATGGAGAACCTTGTGCATTTCTTCTCTTATTGCCTTCCTCATGTTTACACCATTTCCAATTTTTTCTTTATAACTGTTTTTCCTCACAGGTTTTACGTCCATAAATTGAATTGTTCCCCTGCCCTAAATTACCTTCATTCTTGCGCGTCTCTTTCATTGCAAGTTTTTGAATGTTTGCTGATTTTTCTTGCTCTCTGTACCCAATTTCAAACATTTCTTTCCTGGCATCCTTCCACCATGGTCCACCCAACATTTACATTGACGTTGATGTATTATATTTCAATTTGTATACTATAGTTTAATATCATACTTATACATTTCAGTTTACTTTAAAATATTTCTGCATGTAATGCTTATGGGCCTGGATTTATGGTTGTGGAGAGGAAAACTCTTAGATTGCTATATGTTTTCATTAATCATTCATCTTTAGTAGGTTAATTGTGCAGTGCTACTTATTTTGGTGGTTTTTAATGCAGGTTAGAGGTAGATATGATACGAAAAGCACATGAGATGGGGTTTTTGACCACGCCCTATGCTTTCAATGAAGCTGAATCTGCTGCAATGGCCCAAGCAGGTGCAGACATTATTGTCGCCCATATGGGTCTCACAACGTCAGGGTCAATAGGAGCAAAAACTGCTTTGTCATTGGAGAGTAGTGTCACACAGGTCAAGAAAATTGCGGATGCTGCTCATAAGATAAACCCAGATATTATAGTTCTTTGTCATGGAGGTAAGATTGCAAATACGTCCCGCTTTTGAAAGCTTTGTATAGCCACATATCAGTTAGCTTTCATCAATTTCAATAAAATATTTCTAGTTTAATGAAATATATGCAGTTTCCATAGCTAAAGACCACTTTGAAACATTGCTGTCAGCAAAACCTTAAAATTTTGAACTTGCAATATCTGAAAATCAACTTTCAACTCTGCACAGTTACAATTAAACCATTGGTCTTGCAGTGTTCATAAATCACTTTTTTGTTAAACTTTGAAATTGAAGGGTGCCATCAAGTTTGTGCTCCAGTATGGAGATTAAAATCATCAGACTCTGCCCCATAACAAGTGATGTTTACACTATGCAAAGACCATTTTTATGTTTCTTGGAAATCTTAAACCAACATAATTTTCTGTATAACCAATATTGGTCTACACATATGGTGTTTTCACATCTTAACTGTTGTATTCTGTTTAAGACCCCATGTAAAAACTACTCTCTTCTGAATCATCATGTGGAAGGTCACTTCGCCCAAATATGTTACCCCAGGATTTTTTTTTGCATAGATGTCTTCCCTTGCATTCCACGTAGTATCCCTCATAGGAGATATGAAGTTCAAGTGCAGAAATTGGTGATCATTTCTCCTTTGAAAATACCCCTAATTGAATCCTTCAAATTTGGGGATGTCTCAAACAAAACCTTCAAATATTGAGATATAAATTATTCTTTTTTGAACATTAGGTTGGTCATTTATACTTATTTGATGTGGTAGGCCCAATATCTGGACCCAAAGAAGCTGCATTTATCCTACAAAAGGCATCTGGAGTGCATGGATTTTATGGAGCATCAAGCATGGAGAGACTACCTGTAGAAGAAGCTATTACGAAAACAGTGCAGGATTACAAGGCAATCGCTCTTCGATGTGAACAAAACTAGAACAAAATAGTATGTGTGCTATAATGTGCTAAAAGTGTTCTTTTTGGAGTATGTTTGAAGGAACAAGGGATGGGTGCTGGGATGGAAATCATAGAAGACATAAGTAAAGTCAACTCAGCTGGCTTTCATTTCCTTTCAAGTTTTATGTAATTGTTTTATTTTTACTTCCTTCCAGATTTAGGTAATTGTTTTATTTTTTACTTCCATGATCTTGGTGGTTGGAGTTCAAATTTATGAAATTGTAAATACATCATGCTTTTCTTGCTATTTAAACTTTGCAGTCTCAGATAGTAGTAGATTACTTGGCCTTGGACAAACTGTCTTTCTCTCTTTTTTTTCTTTGATGGGTAATTATAAAATTTACTATACGATGCAAAAATAACTAAACAACATGTCTAATAAAGAAACCAAAGAGACCTCAGACGTCCTATGTCCAGAAACCATATCATCGTTGGTAGTAAGACCTGCATTTTTCCAAAGAAAACGGAATAAAAGGGAAGGGGAGAGGTACAAAATGTTCTATTTTATCATTTTCTTCATTCTGAGACACTTAAATGGTATTCAAATGACAAAAAAATAGAAATTCCTATTATTCGGTAAGAAAATTCAGTTCACCACCTAGTGGCCCTTAGTACTAACTTTTTAGTCAAGCCTCGATTTTCTTTCACTTTACATTGATGTACTTTTCATATAAATATATGAGCATGGCGATATGAATGTGCGCTAATTGCATGGGCGGCAGTTTGCAGTTTCATTATGATTGCATGGGCTTAAAAAGTTTTTGGAGGTTATCCATAAATATGTTCACATAAGGTTATGAAATATAAATGTATACATATTTGTTCATAACGCACTACTATGTTTATTTGGTCTTCCTTTTGAAATCTTGGAGCATGTGTTGCCTTTTTCAAAATATATACGTATTACATGACTTTCTTTGAAGGACTTATCATGAAAAGAACAATGACATTTTTGTACCCACATATTTGAATCATTGGTGAATGAGTTACTTGGTCTTCTAAATAGCCTAAACATTTTGAAGAATCTTGCTGCACTAATGGTGATGGGCATACAACCTAGTGCTTTCCCGGTGATTATGATTTTGGGAACATAATGGGACATCACCCTTTATGTTTAAATCTTTGATTGCTAGTGGGCATCTAGAGTTCAGCAACTCATACCAAAAAGCATGCTCTTGCAATTTATGTGTATAACTTTATGTACATTGATTATAATGTTTAGGTCAATAATATGGGGAATTCCACATTTTTAAGCTTTTTACTACCTTGGATTATGCATTCACATATGTACGGTGAATGGGTCACCATACAAATAGATTATTGAATCTCATTGTAAAGAGAATCTTGTTTATGCACATCTTCTAATTACGAATGATAATGTAGTTTTTACTTTGAAACTCTTATTAGAATAGATGCAATCCATGCACTATGGTTTTTTTTTGTTATTCGGCATATCATTGTCTTGGATGACACGAACACTCATATGAAAACAACCAAATTTATTTTTTTTCCATTTATAGATACTACTTTAGTATTTTTTTTATCTTTTTGGCTTGCCCGAAGGCTACAACTCACACGAAGTCATGTTTTATTAGCAGTACATAGTCCATTAGGGGGTGTACCGAATGGTACGAGTGAGATACATGCACAGGATGACCTCTAGGAGATATGATGAGACTCGCACCACGTTCCATCCTGCAACTTGTAGATAGGCTACATTTTACCTTCTTCTTTGTCGAAACCATCATTGTTGTCACCGTCACCATCTTCGTCGTCGTCACTTACAGGCACAAACCGCCCTTTAGTGTCACCAATTAAAACTTTAAAATTTTAGTTAGGTTGATGAGTAGTAGGAACACTTCCGGTAGGAGTCAAAAGGTTTGCCGAGCACTATTTTCTACCACCATGGCTTCATGTTCGGAAGATGTAAGAAATGCTTGAATTATTTCAATTATTGAATATGTTGTATTTTCACGGAAAAAATTTAAAAAAATAAAAATTTTGGTTGGTCTTGATTGGGAGAGCGTGGATATGTAGTTAACCATTCATATTCCTTGTAATGCAATTAATTTGAGAAATTGGTTCAATTAAATTATTTGCTGAAAATCATAATTGACTTATGATCCAAGAAAAATGTTTATATTCTCTAATACAACTATACTATTACTTTACGGAAAAAGTAATGAAACTACAATGTTGACTTTTTTATTTTGTGTCATTGTTTTTGGATATCGAGCACTTACTCTCTTCGGCATGAGTTGGCAAAGATTCCTTTTAAAGTTGGAAATTTATCTTATGAAGACATGAATTTCATTTCTTTTAGAGGTTAAGAAATTAGTATGTATGTGAACAAGATTGTGAAATTCGAAGAAAGTTTCGGTCGGCTTGTGTGAAGTTTAAACAGTAATGGAGAAAATGACACTTGTATACGTTGCATTTGAGGGGTGTTGACTAATAAACGATTAATCCATGAGAACAACATTAATATCACCATACATTATCATTACTATTCCTTGTGAGAGAGTAAGCATCAAATTCGTAGTAAAATAAGGATGTAGGGGTTTGAGAAAGACCAATGACTGCTAAGTTTGTCATTATTCGATATTAATACAAAGGGACATATATTGCTTATATGAGAATGAACACATGAAGAAAATTTCAGATGATTAGGTGGCTCAAGCACCTCCATAAATGAGCAAACTTGACAAATGTGTATTCAATAATCTATATCACGGTAGAGAGGAGTGTGTGGATTGTCTAAAAATACAAGCTGCAAAAGTAAATTTCAATGTTCAATATTCTTTAATTATATTCATGTCATCTTCCATTCTTCAATCATGAGTAGTGGTATGACAAGAAAATACATTAGATCTAAAGTCTATGTGATTGCAAGCTAATATGACGATGGAGAAACATCCTTCCATCACTCATTGTCTAATTTAGTAATAATCCAAATAAGATGGCAAAGTTGCCAAAAGACACTCTAACTAAATATTGTTATTCCTCATTGGTTGACATGCTGGTTAAAGTACTTCTTTTAAAGTACAATACCCTGATGCATTATATTTAGGGACAATTTAACATGTGGATATGGTCAAGATCTACATACCTTTGAAGCGCACATTGAATTCTTTATAAGTTAAGGTGTGTGCATCTAGATGGATGATTAAATATAATGGACATGGGATTCTTAATATAGTTTTGTGTACATGTAGCATTGGAATATAATTTGGGAATGTATTCCAACACTCACTATTTGGTGTGGCTTGAATTCAATGCGTGCATGTGAAGTAATGTTGATCTTTGAGCGGTTGAGTTCAATGTCCTCATAGCATACGCACACACACCCAACCACCAAAAAACTCATGGGTATGTGGATGAAATATATTGACTATATAGCATTTATGTTTAGACAATTCATTAATTTGATACTCTTGAAACATATAAAAACTTAATTGCCAACATCCTTGAAACACGAGACACACGACGTGTTTGTGTTTCCATGGAACTAAACAACCATAATCCATTTATTTTCATGTTAACTGTGTGCACCCATATGGTTCCCATTTATCATTTGTAATGAAACAACCGAAGCCCATTTATATTTTATGTTAACAAATACATGCTCGTTACATTCCCATTTATCCTTCACCAAAGATACACGATTTTGCTTTCTAGCATTGGTGGGTTCCTCCCTTTATGTGTAAGAAGCTTAAGAATCTATTAAGTTAGAATGGGGGTTGGGTTAGGGGGTTATCAGATCATAACATGTATCTTACCTTATAGTGACTAGCTTACAGCAAATGCTTGGAAGTCCATGGTCTGATACCATTATGTAGTTAGGCTAGAGAAGAGAATAGTTGGTGGAAAGGCGTAATGCCGATGGTATAGCTAAATCTCAAGGGGCACGCGAGCATGGAAATGAGAGAGACAATGACAACAATTCCTAACCGATGAGCCACATGTGCGTGACAATCGATAGAAATTCACAGCTAACAAGAAGCATGGAAATGAGAGAGACATCGCACAAATGGCATCATCACATGCATAGATAGCTATGGAAGCGTGTGGCAGCATAGTAGGAGGGAGAGCACCATATTAAAAGGCTAGGCTCCGTTCCAAGGGGCCAGCAGGTGTGAATGCGGACATTTGACAAAGGAAAGCAGATGTGGACAATTTCCTTCCACTATAAAATAGCAGGGCCATTGTATGGATTTCATTGTAGTAGTAGATTCACAAGAAATAGAGAGACAGGAAGACACACACACAAACACACAGAGAAAGAGAAAGAGAAGGATAAGGAAGATGAAGATGAATTGTGTAAGGATGATGGCATTGCTCATCATGTGTGTGCTATCACTATGCAGCTCAAGCCAAATTGTTGATGGGCATGGTACCAAAGAGAGTGGCTTCTGCTTGAGGTCTGCGTCCAGCAATACCTGCCCCAACCCGCCCACCGTCGACACCCTCAATCTGACCGCCTACTTGGGCCGCTGGTACGAGATCGGGAGCACCGCGAGCTTCAAGTTCCTCTCGGAAGCGGGGCTACGCTGCAACCAAGCCTTCTACAGCTCCTCAGAGGGGGGCAGTGTCCGCCTTCTCAACAGCGGCCAGAAAGTGTTGTCGGACGAGGCGATCCTCGGGGTTGTGGCCATCAATGTGGCCACGCGTGGAATCTGTGCCGCGGCACGCCAGGCGTGCGCCGATGTGGCCCAATCGGGCAACGCCACGTGGAAGCTCGCGCGCGCCGCGGCTGCGGCCAGCGCGGCCCTGTCCAAGCTCTCGGACGACATCACCCACATACAGCTGCTCAATGGGAAGATAAACGAAGGCGGGTACAATCCAAATTCGAGATCCGATGGGCTCCAGCGGACCGTGGCGGCCCTGAATAACGCAGCCCAGTCTGCGGCCCGGAGGCTCGAGACGCTCGACCTCTTCGCGGCTGAGCTCTTCAAAGGCAGCATCGAGCAGAAGGCGGCGGCCGTGCGCATCCGAGCCACGTCTGCCGCTGCCTCGGCTGCCCTGGCAGCCATCCGCACCGCCGCGTCCGCCCTCCTCTCCAACGGGCAGCCCAACTACAGGGGTCCTGTCACGTTCGTCAACGGCACCATTACCCAGCCCGACCCCGCCACGTCCGCGGGTAAGCTCCGCGTGGCCATCAGTGTCACGCCCATCAGTGTCACGTCCGCACCTTACTGGATCATCGACTTGGTCAATTCCGGGACGCCTTCCCACCCATCCTACTCGGCCGCCCTCGTCTACTCGTGCTCCGCGTTCGCCGGCACCGTGTCCAGGTCCCTCTTCGTCCTGTCGCGTCGACCGACCCTAAACCGAGCCATCTTGTCACGGTTCCTCAATAAGGCTGAATCCCTAGGAATCTACAATGATTGCAATGATCCTTTCGTGCTCACCCTCCAAAAAGGAGGACTTTGTGGCCGTGTGGTGTAAGTTTCTTGTTATCATCTTCATTTGGTCCATAGGTTTGGTCCACGGATACCATCTTGATTATTCCATGGATATCATCTTGATTATTCCATAAGCTTCGAGACTTGTATCTATCCATATGGACATTCTTGAATAATGGCCATATCAAAACATCATGCCCCCATGTTGTTTGTATGTACTCTCCCCCTCCATGAAATTCATATCCCAGTTGTGAATTTCATAAACTTATGATCAACCACTTACGAAATTAATAATCTTATATACCCTTGAGAGTCTATTCACTGGGATGGTTGTTTTTCTTGTTAGTATGTGATTCGAGTTGTAAGTTTTCAACTCTAGAATGTGTCCCTAATAAATCAAAATTGATGAACTCCATTGTTGCTTCATGCACCTTGTATTATTAGTGATGATGTTGTTTGATTAGTGTAGTGTCGTCACCCAAAAATCGTGTTTTGATTTGTTGTATATTATATTAATTTAGTGTCTCCCTATTTGTACTTAGATCTCGATTACTTTATTGGTGTCCACGTCTTGACCATAAATCAAGTGTGAGCATTGGCTCATATAGGATTGTTTAACCCTTATTACCTTTTTTATCATTAAAATATCTGCACATGGACATGGTCGCACATCAAAGTCCATTCCCTCAAACAAGTGTGTCATTAAAGACTTTTGCCAAACAAGAAGCCTCTTGTCAACTTAGATAAAACCTACAAAATGACAATCTAAACCAAACCACCGTAGATATATCTTGATTCCTCATTTTACTTATGAGGGACAGCTCTTTGAAGTAATGTACTCCGTCAAGTATCTTAGTGTTGTCTACCCACGAATAGTGAACATGTCATGCCTAGAGCATTGAGTCAAAGTAAGATGAGTGATATCTATCAAATTGAACCAAATACCAAAGCAGTAAACTATGTGGCACATTGTAAACAAGAAGGAAAAAGCTTCTTCACTTATGGAAAAAGTTGCCCTTGTTTACAAATGTCAACTCAAGGGCCTCAATGGCACTATCAACTTCCATTGAATCTTTCTTGAATATCAAAAAATTTCAACATGTTCTACGAAGTTCGATATTTGGTCCTAGGTTATTTTACATCATTGTATATAAAAAGTTGTAGCCTCTTGGGCATCTAGGTTCAAGTTGTAGCCTTCAACCATTGTTTTCTTAATACTATCGAAGAAAATCTTTTAAAAATAAACTGTGTGGCACATTCACACCTTGTTAGTAAAAGTATATTCCATGCAAATACCCAAAGTAAACAAGGACGACATTTAGGCAATGTGAGATGTTTCTACAATGGCAAATAGGGATCAAAATGATGCCCCATTGATGATATTCACATAAACCAAAATGAGGCCACACAAGTTCAATGCAATCATGAGAGCCTATAGATATCTAAACAAGGTGAATAAATGACAACACAAGTTCAAACACAATGCTCCTGAAAATCCAACTACAAAGCCACATAAAACAAACGAAAGCAAAGTCCTCTTTGTGTATTGGGTAGGTATGTGTCACCTAAAAATGGTTTAAGACATGGGACACATGATGAACAACTCTAAACCTATTTTATTTTCTATACAGGGTGGCTCAACACACATCATGATCACCTACATCTAGGTTATTTTGGTATGGGGGTAGTAGGGCCAATATTGATGACAACCAAGGTTAAGTATGTACATACATATGGCTGTGTAGATTCAAACAAAACTATATCCTCACACTACTCCACAAAAGCGCACGATGGTACCATCATATATGTACATACACATACATTGACACATGTGTGATATTCGTGATATTCTCCATGAACGAGATTTGCAATATTCGAGAATACAAAATGGCCCCAAGAATATTATAAAACCATTCGTTTTGCATTATATAAATGTACAAAAATTAATTAATTAATTTTTTTAAAATGAAAACAAAAACTAAAAAAGGAGCAACCATTCATTAGTAGATTATAAAAATATAATTAGTATTAACTCTCCTTTATTTTATTTTAGTTATTTATTAAAAATAAAACGAATACCTTTACATTTACTATAAATTTTTATTAGTGTGAAGTACCTCTTTTATAGTTAAGTATCCTTTTTTTATATCCTAGTAAACTAAAAAGGAGGTTCATGTACTCTCTTTTTTTTAAACGAATACTTGACCCAGGCATTCGTATACTCATTCGAATGGGAAACCTCACGAATGAGAATATGTCAATCTATGCACATACACATACATACTATCAATCAAATTTTGGTTGGGTATCTCTCACACACTTCCTTCTATGAACATCGGGCTATAAGTCACTTTCGAGAGTCTGTCCAAGAAGGCACGGCTTTCCGTGATAGATACTATTGTGCGTGTTTACTGATACCTCCTCTCATACACTAAACGGTACCATGGAGATCTCTACGTACTCGTCTTAGACAAGTATGCTGAGACCTTCCCAGCCCAAACCCGTGGAAGCGGCAAAGGCCGCAGGGCGAAGGAGATTGCTCTAAGAAAAGAAGGGTTCGCACAATACACATACACATATATACAAAGTCTCGACAACCAACGTCCCCACAAAGAGGCTATTAATGATTAACGATCGCATGGATTGCAATAGATGGGTGCCGTCTTCGAGCAGGCTAGATGTGTGGAGAGACAAGTAAATATCACCTAGTCATTTCGTCTACCAAGGTGTAGAGGTATGTAGATGATGTGGGATGTCCTGTGTCCGGCATCGGCAGCGGGGAGTTCGAGTGACAGGGTGGGTGGGGTGGGGGTGCCTTCCGTCGGGAAAGCCAGTTGTGAGGTGTGTGTGGGTGATGATGGGTTTCCATTCACACCGTGGTTGTCCGGACATCGTCCAAACCAAAACTAGACCACCACCATTTGAATGTGAATGCAAGAACCTGCTTTCTGCTGCCCAAAAACCCTAATTTTTGTTTCCTATCTTCCCCTTCTTCCTTCTCCTTCTCGCTCTCTGTCTCTCTGTCTATCGGCCGCGGAAGCTAAACTCAGAAGTACAAGCAGCTATGGTGATCACTCTCTCTCTCTCTCTCTCTCTCTACGAATTTACCTTCTGTTCCAGCAATCGTGTACCTCAGCTCATCGTTTTCTGCTTGCTCTTCCTTCGTCTACACCTCTTCGTCATCTTCTTTTGCGTTTATGTCTGCAGGCGGATGTGGATGAGACTGCTGCTTCTGGTCTTCAGCCGAAGAAGAGGACGTTCAAGAAGTTCTCCTTCCGTGGCGTAGATCTCGATGCTCTTCTTGACATGAGCTCCGAGGAGCTCGTTGAGCTTTTCCATGCTCGCGCTCGACGAAGGTTATCCTTCTGTTCACGTTTATATCATTAAGTTTTGGTTTCATTGTTTCGCTTATAATTCTGTAAATCTGCTTTTGTAAACTGCTACCATATTTTATTCTGTATGCTTTTCTGTAAGTCGGACGCAACTTGCATCTAAGCTTATCCGAGTGAGAAGTTCTACCTGTTTAAATGTATGTACGCGAAATCTGTTGGCGTTCACGAAGAAATTTGACGTGAATGATCTTCACTAGATCTGAGAAAGCTTTACTCTACTTGCTTCGGTATACTGTAATGCTCATCAGCTTTATTAATCTAAAAATGAGTTTCGAAACCTTACGTATGTCTTAGATGTTGAGCTCATCTTTTCAGGAATGTGTATTCAGTTTTTCTACTTTTATTTACCATGTTTTTATCTTCCAGGGTTTCCTTTGCATTTATAATTTCCCATCTAATCTAATTTTTATGGTTGTGCCTGCTTTACATATTTAGAGCCTTATATAAATTGGTCTGATCAGAATCAGTGTCTAGAAAAGGCTGAAATAGTACCATCTTGTTTAATGTATTAGTTTGAAAATTTCAATTTGTGCTCTTAATTATCTCTATTTTCCAAGACATTAGCAAAATAGGAGTTTTACTTTGTTTTCATTTGACATGAACTTTCTGCTTCCAGCTACAAGTTTTTCGGGGATTTATTTTTTGCACAGATTTTCTCTCTTACAAGTTGAGTAATTTGCAATGGTTCTGCTCATTTGCAGATTCCAGAGGGGATTGAAGAGAAAGCCTATGGCTTTGATAAAGAAGCTTCGTAAAGCGGTATGCATAGTTTCTTTCCATCCGTAGTTATGAGGTGTTTTTCCTATTCCTGACATAAGATGTATGTTGGATTTTAATAGAAACGTGAGGCACCTGCTGGAGAGAAACCTGAGCCTGTGAGAACGCACCTTAGGAATATGATCATTGTACCTGAGATGATTGGAAGCATCATTGGTGTTTACAATGGAAAGACTTTTAACCAAGTCGAAATCAAGGTAATCCGTTTTTATTGTTATTCCAAGTTTGGGCCTTAAAACATGCTGAAATAAAGGTGATTATATCTCAATCTGATAGATATATATATCTCTTATTACAATTTCAGTGATGAAATAATTTCATAAGACAATTATTTGACTCGTCAGATTGTCTGATTGCTTTATGTTTTCTATTGCAGCCTGAGATGATCGGACACTACTTGGCTGAGTTTTCTATCAGTTACAAGCCTGTGAAGCATGGTAGACCTGGTATTGGTGCTACTCACTCTTCAAGGTTCATTCCTCTGAAGTAGATAGAAGTGTTTTGTAGAGTTCGGTTCAATCCTCTGAAGTAGATAGAAGCGTTTTGTATGGCATTTTGGCAAAAATGCTGTGAATCATTTTGGTATTTTGTATGACATTTGAGTAATGCTTATTGTCTCTCTTTGATTTGTAAGCCTTTTTTTATGTTCACTCACATGTCCGAGGGACTATTTGTTAAAAAAAGAGGATTTGTTAGTGATTTATTTTAGTTTATCAGATCGTTTTTAGTAAATTTACATATAACAAGTTCTAATTATTTTGCTAGATGTTTGAATCTCTGATTTTTGCAAGGTGTACTCTGCAGACAATGAGGCATGTCCTTGGCATTGAGGTGTCTGTCAAGATTGTAATCATAGGCTGTTGTGGTCTTATTTTGTTGAGATATATTTGTGTTGAAACAGTCAAAAGGTTAGACTAGACTGGTGTAGCATATGATACGCTCAAAATTATATGTTCTTATTATTTGTTTTGAGCAGCTTACTTTTGTATACCTCTTTATGAGGGCGAAGCCAAATCATTCTACTAAGATCTCAAAAAAGTAATGAATTTATTAAGGAGTTCAGTAGCCAATTGTGCAATGCAGCCAAATGTTGTATTGGATATGCCAATATTGAAATGAGTTGCCAACTTTACAAAGCTTGTGCAAAGAACTAGAGTCGCTAATGGATATTGTAGTTTGATCCATTGAATAGGGAGGTTGGGAAGAGTTATCCCATATATTGACCCTATGGCAATATTATACTAATTTTGTAAACCATAGAACAAATCATGTACTTATGGTGGTTTGAAAGCTTCCAAATACTTGCTGAAATGATCAGAGAAGTCATGATATATAAAAGGAACTCTAAGAAGACATCATAGGTACGTTCATAGAGTTCTAGAACTCGGACGTATGTATACAAACTAAAACCAATATTGAATCATGAGCAAGAAAATGATCTTGAAAATGACAATGGTAAATATTGATGCGAAAGTTTTTGTAAAAACTAGGGCATGAACTTGCACAAAATCTGGAACAAGATTAGTGCTACTTGATAGTTTATGCTGATGGATAAATATTTGTCAGAAGGATTTATAAAGTTGATCTAATTGTGAGTTTCTGCAATCTCAAAGCAATTAAAATATGCACACTAACAATGAGATTGAAAGCAATGGTACGAGAGACTCCTCTAAAAAAACTATTAAGGGGTGGAATGCATTTTGTAACTACTTTAGATGGAATCTCCATCTTGATTCTAGGAATTGCATGCTTAGAAACAAATGCACTATCTATACGATAAGGATTCGCCCCATTTTGATGAGCCAAACCATCCAATGACCCATCTGTCATCTTCAAAATTACTAGAAATAGAAATTCCTTAACTTATTTGAAAGGATGAAATCCTCAATAAAAGGTTTGATTTTAGACACCAAGGATCCTAGGACCAATGAAGATAAAGGAATGTTTGTATCCAAAGTAAAACGGGCATGAAGAGTGCAATCTAGCAAGGGAAATAAATAGGGGGCACACAATTGATATTGAATGTAAGCAAGTTGGACAATGTTCTAGTTTCAAGATAAATAGGGCAAGTGATAGTTGGAATGGAGTGATCAACATACAACTTTTGATGATTGAGGAAGGGTGCCCCCATTGGTTTGTCTAAATATAAGAAATATGCCACACTCACACAAGAATCCATCAACCTAAAGGGAGATGCGATCAACCAATCATTCTTATGCTCTTTTGGGCTATTTGTTGGAGAAGCCAAGTGTGTTTGTTTGTCCACTGTCATTTGGATTGGGTGCCCCATCTCCCCATCTGGTGAACTAAAAGTGAGTTCCATAATGGGCAAGGCTCGTAAATTTCACGGTCGTGGTAGTCTTGTTTGTGTTCCATCGCCCATTGTATAATATAGGATAACTTATGGAAACAAGGGGAGGAGGTCTAAACTAATGCTTCACACACAACATTGTATACCCACCCACACCCACACAAATTAGGCGCTTTGCATACAACATTATATTAGGGTTTACCGACTGACCGACCTACCCACATATTATATTAGGGTTTAAACACACATACACAAAATATATTAGGGTTTCAAATGCACACACACAAATTATAGTAGGGTTTAACACACACACACACACACACAAATATGTATATATTAGGGTTTCAAATGCACATACACAAATTATATTAGGGTTTAACACACACACATAAATTATATTAGGGTTTAAACACACACACACACACACACAAACTCACTCACTCAATCACTCTCTTAAACACAAATAGAACATAATAAGAAGCGCGCGAAGACACACATACACACAGAGAGAGGGAGGCGACAAACAGAGATACAGAGAGAGGGTGACAGAGCTAGAGACAGAGACAGAGACAGAGACAGAGAGAGATTATATGCGGCTCGAGACCTCTTCTCCTGCGATGGAGTTCTGGGGTAAGCCTCTTATCCATCCATCCATCCATCCATCCGTCTTTTTCCTTCCATCCATTTCAGTCCTCCAACCATTCATTCTGAAGCATTCATTAGCTATGGGGGTGAGCAGACATTGAATTTGTGACTGTCATGTGCTTTTCTTTCTTTCCCAGGTGTTGAAGTGAAGCCGAAGCAGACGTTCAGGCTCGCTCGCTCTGACTATGGCGGCTCACGCCTTCATATCTCCCAGGTTTGCGACCGTTCTCTCATTCCGTCGATTTCTTATTGTTCCATCATTCATCGTCATCGTCATTCAGCATCATCCTGTGTGTGTGTGTGTCTATATGAGCATGGATTTTGACTGTCTCCTCGGATCATTCTCTTTCCGTGTGGGTTCATTTTTAATGCTCTCGCTTTCTCTGTCACTCTGTATCGATTCATATTGTTCTATCTGATCTCCGTCTCCTTCTTCTATTTATGCCTAAACCTCTTTCATCTCTCTCTTTTTCTCTTTCTCCTTCGTTTTTAGCCTCAGGCATGAATGGATTCCATGACACCAATCTGTATATGTTCTATTTTGCTCTGAACAAGTTCAGAGTAGTGTATATGTATATGTATATATGTGTATATATATATATATCACACTTGTCCAACCAATGCTCTCCACCTTCATCTTCACATTTCTGATTTACTTTCTCAGGCATTCCTCAACCCTGCACAATCACCCCCTTTTTACTTACTCCTTAGGGGATAGTGAGCATGCACAAAGCAGCAATATTTACAATAAAAATTCTTCAATATAGACACCCACTTACCAAATCCTTTACGTGGAAAATTTTCACTTTGTACCCATAGTTCATTTCCTTACCTCCAACCCTACACCCTTTCTATGCAGGCTTTTGTGCATGTGATTGTATCCGTGTTTTTCTATAACTTTAATGGTACACCTATTTCAGGCCACTCTGGGGAGGAAGCCAGTGAAGGGGGAGAGAGTCATTGTGAAATGCCGAGCAGGTCATGGATCCTCTCCCTCTCCTTCTCTTTATCTCTGTTCCCTTCTCCCTGGAATCTCCGAGAGCTGCTCCCTTGACCTCTACTTCGAGGACGACATTGCCATCTCTGTCAAAGGATCCGCCAGCGTCCACCTTGTTGGGTATTTTGAAGGCTCTTACGAGGACGATGAGCCTGGTGAAGATGTGGAAGACGATGGATACTCTGATGAAGAGAGTCATGATGAAGACGATGAAGATGGTGGTTCGTATCCTTCAAACATTAATATCTTACTCAGTTCAAAGAATCCATTTTCCCTTTAATATTTATGTCTTTATTGCAGATAAACCTAGTTCTATTTTCCCCTTGTTAGTTAGTGTATAATGCAGTTTAAAGGATCTACTTCACCTTCGATTAGCCTTTAGTTCAGTCTTAAAGGATATATGTTACCTTTAATGGTTCATTTGAAGGGTGTATTGAGTATGGTTGACGTTTGAGAGCAAATACACTGCTTCTTCCTGGTGTTAGATAGTTTCTGCCACTGCTTATTCCATAACCACTTTCAGTATGGATGACTTCATTTGTGACGATGATGAAGAAGAAGAAGAAGAAGATGATGATGACAATGAGGATGAATATGAAGACGATGATGTTTATTCGGATGTTGAGGAGACAACCGATGAAGATGAACTGATTCCCCTTCCTAAATCACGAGGTATATGTATATGTCTATATATATATAGATTTCCTTTCACATTCATGAATTACATAGTCTGTTGTTGGAGATATGATTCCATTAACGTTCAATAAAAACATACAGTTAAACTCAAAGCAAAGGATGATAAGGTCTCTAAAGAAAGAAAACCAAAGATAATACCCATAGTACCATCAAAGGATGAGAATAGTGATGCTGGTAAGGAGAGTAAGAAAGAAGTATCTAATGGTGGTATTAGCAGTGATGGTGTCACTAATGCCATGACCTCTAAAGAAAGCAAACAAGCAATAATACCCACAGT
This sequence comes from Azolla caroliniana, assembly GCF_043228905.1. NCBI lineage: Eukaryota > Viridiplantae > Streptophyta > Polypodiopsida > Salviniales > Salviniaceae > Azolla > Azolla caroliniana. Next base: position 15,880,403 of record NW_028230446.1, on the reverse strand, counting down.
ACCATCAAGGGATGAGAACAGTGATGCTGGTAAGGAGAGTAACAAAGAAGTAGTAGCTAATGGTGGTATTAGCAGTGATGGTGTCACTAATTCCATTGTCAGTAGTGAACACGATGATAAGAATGATGCTTCTGTGAGTAAGAAAAGGAAAGTTGAAGCCCAAGATACTCGGTCTACTAAGAAAAGGTTTGTATGATTTTCCTTTGAATATTTTCTTAACCTCTTTTAATTACATGAGGGTTTGGCACCTTGATCTCTGGTTGAATCCTGTGTACTTTTCATTGAAAATTTATATAAAATATTCTTTGGTCTTTTTTTCATCATTTTCTTTTGTTTGTATCCATATTTTTCTACGAAACTAAGAGAATGTTTTTGTATTTCCTTACAATTTCCTATCATTTCCTTCATCAAAAGGAAATTCGGCCAATTAGATCAGCAAACAAAGTTCTGCAATTTTTGTAAATGAGAGTATATATTGTATTTGTATCACCATTCTTTTTGAGACGGAAGATGACAATGTTTCAGGTTATCTGAGACAAAGCCATCTCCAGAGCCCACAAGAGCACCTGAGAATGGTCAAGATACATCAGTGGATAAAACCAATGCAACATCAGAAAGTGCGAAGAAGAAGAAGAAACATAAAAAGAAAAAGGAATCAGAGCAGAAAGAAGAGCCCTTGGATACACAATCATTACAAAATGACAACGGAACTCCTTTGAAAGAAGGGAAAGATAAAACTCCTAGTAAACAACATAAAGTCAAAAAGCATTATGAAACTGAGAATGTGTCTGTGGGAGAACCAAATGGCAAGCAAAAAAAGCCCGGAAAGAAGGTATATTCAAAGTGTTCTTTTAACAGGATCATAAGTTTGAAAAAGCTTTATATTATATCATATTTGGTAGGATAGATTATATATTTGTTAATTAAAATCTAAATGTAGATTATATATTTGTTTCCTTGGTTTTTGTTGCACAGGGTAAATAATGAAAATTGTGAATGTATCACGTTGTTTGAGGTGAATATCTGGTTTTGCGTTTCAATTTCTTTATGGGTCTAGTTGATTAAAATGGTAAAATTTTCAAGTTTAAACATGGATTTGGTCTTTCTTTTCTTGTTGACCTGATTTGCAGGTATTAGAGTTATCACGGAATTCCAACAAATTCAAATTCACGGACTTTTTTAATTTGAATTGTTTTTCAACTATGCCTATGAATTCATGGGTGGTTTTTTTGACATGCTATTGGTGTGTTTTGACTTTGTCAATGAGGAGTGAAATGTTTATAGAGAAAGGTAATTCAGCTTTTGGAGTTTGTTATTGGTTCATTTTCAACCACAACTCCTTAAGTTTTTTTGATTGAGTTCATGGGTAGTTGTCATCTGGATTGGTTGTATGCTAATACAGACATACTGATTATTTGAAATTTTAATTTTGAACTGGAATTTCAGAATTTCAAGGCAGTGTTTAATTCTGTGACAGTAACCTGTGTCTTAAATAACTATATAATCCTACCTTGACGTCTAACCTGTGCTGTGACCATAATGCCGCCTACTCCCTGAGATTTTCAATAATGTATTGGAATGAAATGTCTTAACCATAATGCTGAGGGAACTGTCTACATTGTAGGAATGGTAAGATTTTGAACTGGATTATGTAATGCATTGTGTGGCAGTCTGGATACTTGACAAAATATTCTGGTAGTTGCCAATATGATTTTGATGTTGAAAGTTCTGAATAGATTGTGCTTTGAAGTAGAGGATTTGACGGCGAGGTCAATCTCTCCAATCAGACAACTAATGTGTTATTGTAGGAGCACGAGGACAAACGGCCATTAACTTGATGGAGAAACAGGTGAATAAGGCAAGCCCAGATGTACAGCTTGAAATCTGTCCTGCATATGGGTGGGTACATGCACTCCTTAGTTAGTATCATGCTTGTGGCATCACCTTTGATCAAATAAAATGTGTCGGTTCAATTTCAAATAATATTGTTGTGATTGAAACTGAAACATGTTCTGAAAATCATGGACGTTTGAATAGAATGTGGCATAAGAGCATGGAAGTGGTGATGTGGATGAACAAGGAGATAGGCCAAACCCTACATGCTTGAGTGCAATCTGCTCATTCAGAGGATATGGTTTGTTGTTCGGTATAGAATATGTCAGAGGAAGATCTGCATTTTGTGATTGTGCAGGATAGGGGTCGTGACATGGTGAAAGAGGCATGGAAAAGAATGTGGCAGGATAGGATCTTGTTTGTGTCTCACATGTTGGGCAAACAGGAGAATGACTTCAGAACCATACGCTCTGAACTTTACATTTTTGAAACATTACTCTTTTAGAGACATACCATGTCTATACCTTTTAAAAGTCAACGTCTTGCATGGCAACATAACTACAAAAGTACAGGGAATTATAGCCACTGATATCGTTGGCCTTCTTGTGGCCAATACATTGAAGAGAAATGGAACTTTGAAATAGTAGAATAAAATCAATAATTGTGAACTAACTTATTGCTTACTACTCTGTGAAACACAAGACTTTGTTGATTATCTAGTAAATTGTATTTCTTTTGTAAATTGATTGAGTTAACATCATGGCAGTAGTAAACTAGGGAAGAATGACCATTGCTTCAAAGAACCAACTGATATCAACATTTAAATTGGAACTAGGATATGATTTAATCTCTTGATCAAATTTGGAGACCATTTTGGCCATTTAGAAGCCACTAAGACCTCTCTTTTTCTTTCTTCTACATCAATAATGGAACTTTGATCTAATTCTTGATGTTCCCTTTTTGCATCTGAACCAAACACAAAATGATTCATGCAATAGTTACTTTGTTTTACTGAAATTTGGGGATTTTTTAATGTTTCAGATGATATGATAAAGGTCCTGGCTACGCCCTGGAGGAGACTACACCGACCCTTACAGCGATAAAAAATATGTACTTGATCCGTATTTTTAAATGGTGGGAAATCGCATACCATCAGCCCATATAGCTAGGGGCGCATGGGTACATAATACCGAATGGAAGCCAGGTTAAGGCGCAGGGTCAGATTGAGATACCTGACAATTTACAACCTTCCCTCAACAATTAAACTACTACGTCGTGACCATAATGTGACAAGGTAGTAAAAGGAAATATTAAATGCGCAAAATAATCTAGAAGGGTATTTTCAAGTTTCTGAGACAAGGAATTAAATCCTACATTGTCAAAAATGTTTTGATAGAGGGGATACATACACGTTTAGTTTCTAATTGTTATGCCATCTATGAATGCTTAACATGTATACAATGTCAGGATTTCCTTAAATAGCTAATAGCATTTCACGCTTAAGACCACCTTCGATATCACCTTCAAGACAAAGATTTGCTGGATACACTTGTTCTGCTTCTAAATTGTCATTAGCATTCTTTCGTATCCTAGTATTGTGTTGAGTTCTACTCACATCAAGAACTTTTTATCTACATCTCTTGTCAAATCTACGCCAACACCCATAAATACCACAAATTTTGTATCAAATCATCATAGTTGTAATATCCTTAGAGCCCTCTTATGCTGCATATATAATATCTATACACAATATAGGAGGTTCAAGCTCAATGTAGGCTATACATGGCTCAAGCCAAGTGGACACAGTATATAAATGTATGGAGAGATGGAGTGTTAGATGTTCTTTGTCCTTGAATATAGCAATACTTCTCCAAATTAGGAAGAGAACTCCACAATTGCCAATCTCTCGTCAAGGATTGTGAGCTCCAAATCCTTGTGACACTCATATATCTTTGACAAGATAATTACCTGATAAGGATGCAACTTGGATGAGCCAATAACAAGTGTTTTTGGGAATACAGATGATTGAATCTGGATAATACTCTTATCAATCATAAATAGCAATTTGCATGAAACTGAGATATCTTTGACAAAATGATTATCCAATAATGGTGCACCTTAGATGAACCAATAGCAAGAGTTTTAGGCAAACGAGAATTATATAATACAAATGATTGAATTCGGATAATACTCTTATCAATTCATAAATACCGCTTCGCATGAAACTGACGTGCCACGCCTTGAAAGACCAGGCAATTTGACAGGATACTTCATTGGAATTTCATCAACTGTGAGATACATCGGTCAAGTGTTTCTTATGAAGGAGAAAGAACATATTATAAATATATGTCGAGAATCACTTCAAATGATGGATGAGTACATCTATTGTTTGAGTGTGTTAAACGGAACACAGCCAGCCACATTATGCTCAACATATTTCATATCTATATATTGAATATTCATGTTTTCACTCAAGGAGATTTCGATGTCTTCCCTATGCTGCAAATGATCTCCGAGTAGACTGTTCTTTGAAAGTTTACTGAGTTTCTCATTATACAGATATCACTGTGTTCGATTGTAATCATTTTCTTTGGGTTTTCAAGAACTCGGTGGTGGTTCAAGTTACATGTTACATTCAACAGTATGGGAGCTTGAGGAAAGATACAAATATCTTACTTGTCATAAGACATAAGAGATGTCAGAGATGTAGGATTAAGAACCATCACCATGTCTGTTTATGTCTTCTTGATTCTGAACCAACTTGATCCTGGAGAGCGCATATATATGAGATATTTGAGCATGGGATTAATTTTCCAGAAAATGGTAAAAACAACAATCTTTTGTGAATTTTACCTTGCCCTTACACTTCGCACATCATGCCATATCTGGTTAACTGTAGTTACCTTCTCATTACTTGTCAAATCAATATCCTCAGGCAGAATCATGGTTGCAACATGAATGAAGTCATATAATTGTGTCTCTAATTCTTCAAGATTTTTGTCGATCTTTGACAAGAAACATATATATGAATCTGATCCAGTTGCAGATATGGAATCATCCACCTTATCTAGTCTACTAGTATCTTCAGAAAAACTATGCTCCATCTCTGCATTAGGTATAGCATTGTATGTAGTATCCCCTGCCTCATCCTCATCTAGATCAGAATTATCCAAGCCAACATTTTCTTCAACTGCAAGAGCTTCTGCTTTTGGTGAAACAATTCTTACACTTGTCACTTTGTCAGGGCTCTTGTCATCTATGCCTGGGTTTGATGTTGAAAGTAATGCGATTAGCTGTGTTTCCTTTCCAGAAATAGCCTGCAAAACATTCATATTGCCGAATACATTTCATTTCCTGCCAATACAATCAATCAAATGTGTGAAGCATACACATTGGTAATTATGATTTTTAGACTCTTAAATAAAGATAAAACTTCAAAACATGCTCAGAATTCCCACTATATATCATTACAAACAAATTTTTTTGCATTACAAACAAATTTTTTTGCCAGATACTCAGAATGAATAATCAGATACATTTCACAATGTCCCAGAATGTTTCAAAAAATCATGAAAACAAAACATTGAGATATATCATGCATTAGAATTAATTGAAGAAATCAACTATACGTTATTGGGATTAATTTTGGATAAACTACTCATATGACTACAATAAAAAACTAATTAAGCATGCACATAATCAAGTTTGAGTAAATTTGATGGTTCAGGCATACTTTGGAAGAACTGGTAGAAAAGCTCTTGACAGCAGCTCTAGGCTTTCCACTGAAGTTACAAGGACAGCACTCATCTCCATACCACCTAAGATAGAGGGAGATCACAAAGACATTGACATTGACGATGATGCCACACATTAGTAGGTCTCCATGAATTACTAACCAGATGAATATGGTGACCCACTGGAATGCTTTGTAAAACATTTTTAGTTCCATGGGTCATGTTTCTGGTGCTCAAGGACATTAAAACAACATCTCCGGAGTTGTAACTCACCTCCCAAACTGGCTGCAAAACAAAAGAGAGATTTGCGCCACCAGTGCCTTTGGACATGTGACCAGATATCCAACTTTCCCCAAAGATGAAAAATGCATTCAATATGAATGATGATGTTCCCATGCAGCGACTGGAATGTAGGAATTGCATGGGAAAACCATCACTTTGTATAATTCCCACTACAGGATGTTAAGGCCTGAAACTAATGTTACTAAATCACCTGTTTAAACCCCAAATGCTATTGCCACACCCCTCTACAAGAGCCAACATTCATACCAAAATTTTCATCATCCACTAACAAGAAGTATCATAACAGAGTCCAGATCCTGTTGCTATCATTTACCCCCTTTTCTTGTGCACTATGAAAGCATTCAGTTACTGAATCCTATGCCTCTCATCTCATTGAGAGAATTACAAATGGTTGGCAAACTTTGGCTCAAAAAATCATTCAGAACAGAAGTTATTCATATGACATAGCAAAAATATGATCTGACATACTTCACCAAGCTTATTGGAAAGTTCTTCAAGAACCTCTGCCCGTTTCTTAGACCTTTCCAATGCTTGCATGATCTTTTGCTTTTCTGCTATGAGTTGTCTAGCACTTTCTTCTTTACCAGCTTTTAACTCGATTCGAGCTCGCATCCTCAGTTTCTCAACAGATTCTGTTAGCCGCATGAATCGTCCCCTTGCTGCATTCGCTGAAACATACAATGGTACTATATCATATAAAATTTACATAAAGCCAGATGTACCTCGCCAAAACATTGGCATTTGAATCCTATTTCATGTAGTTAGTACATTATTACAAGTTTGGTAATCAGTATATCCCTATTAGCTGGCCGGTGGGAGTGAGAAGTGCGGGATATGTCTGTTTTACATTCTCCTAATTAGCCTAATTTACGCCCTACATTAACCGATTACAGTTTCCAGGGTCTTCAACCCTGTCCCAAAATTCACAGAGGTGTCTGTATGGTGGCGATTTTCATTAACCAATACTTCCTAACACAAAGAACCACCCAAACAACAAATTTATTTACATACATCGTTACATGACAAAATATTTTGTTGTGTGTCAAGATTAATTGTGTCACTACTCTCTCGTATCGTTACATGACAAAATATTTTGTTATGTGTCAAGATTAATTGTGTGACTGCTCTCTTATCAGTGAAGATACATGCTTCCCAATTTTCGAAATGGAACAAAGTCCAGTTGCTGAGGCCAATTTGTCATTCACTTGTGATGATGTTAAACTTTTGTATAACCAAAATAAATGGAACTATCTGCATTCTTGAATTTTGCATGGGGATAGGGTCCAACTACTCTGGCAATAGGTTTGTTACATGATTTCTTCGAGCGAACAGGGTTCAACACCTTTGACAACAGTGGCAGTCAAGAATGAGGTTAGAGCTGTTAGCATACTCATTCGACCAGTGTCAAAAATATGGCATGGGTGACACTCACGAAACCCTTTTTGTGAAAGAGTTGACAGGTGATAGATATGAATCTGGGAAGGAAGCAAAGAAAGTGAGGATACAGAAAAGTGCTAAATTCTGAAGTGATCCATCCCTTTAAATACTATTTAAGAATCGTTATATTTGTCAACCAATGTCCATGCAACTATCCTAAGAAAGATCCACACTTGGCTTGGTTGGAAGCAAATTTAGAAATTCTGTTGGTTGACCGAAGATTTACAGTAATTTAAGGTTCCATTTCTGATAACACACCCAATAATGACCGCAAATATTTACCAGGTATAGATACATACAAAAAGAATTTATTTTTCTCCTCATACACGGAACCAAACTGCGGTTGATACATAACAAAACTTTTCATACATTGGATTCTTGAGCGATCTCACGGGTGCCTGACTCAGAACATGTGTATATTATGAAAGATTTACAAGATACAATAAAAAACGTTTCTTGAGTTCTGAGAAGCTTCCTCACTCCATAAGCTACGCAATATATATTGTCTTCGTCTCTATATAGCCAATGGTCTCCTTTAAAAAATTTAAGACGTTGGTCGAGCACTTCCGTTCTTCTTGGAACACAGGAAAACCGGACATGATGAATACTTACCACACAGTTCTGTGAGCATCCACCACGGATGACTTACAAGCAACGCGTATCATATAATGGAATGTTTTCCGTACCTCGAGCTCGAGTTCTCTCGGCTTCAGAATGTAGCGATTCGAGCTGCGACTTGAGTTCTTCAGAGGAAACCTTCATTGCATCTGAGCGGATGGAGCATGACGCCGTTCGCTTTCCTCTTGTTCTCGATGTTGGGTTGCGGTTGAGGTGTTTCATGGAGAGAGAGAGCTGCGGCAGGGACGATGGAGAAGGAAGGAAGAGAAGAAGGGGGGGTCGCGGAGACGGAGACGGAGATGGAGAGGTACCGAGCTTCGCCATGGATTCTTTTGGCCCCACACATGTGCAGAGAAATAGAGAAACAGAGAAAGAGAGAGAGGTTTGGAAGATTTATTTACATGAATGGAGAGCATGGCCTTCCTTCCTTCGAGCGGCCGGCCATCGAATCGCCGCCCATTTCGAGACCCCCAGACGTAACCGAGAGAAAGAAGGAAGGAATTGCCGCCCATTTCGAGACCCCCGAACGTAACCGAGAGAAAGAAAGAAGGAATCACCACCCATTTCGAGGAGACCCCGACTTTAAGTGAAAGAAAGAAACAAAGAAGGAATTGCCACCCATTTCGAGAGTCCCTGGACTTAAACTGAAAGAAAGAAAGAAGGAAAGAGAGAAAAGGAAAGGAGATAATGCTATATCCTTGCCATCATATCAAGTCAGGTCGTGTTTGACTACCTTAGGTATTGGGGATGTGCTTTAATTGGACCATGAGAAATGGGTTCTGAATCTTCAACACAACAACTCCAAAGGATGAAAGGGAAAATTGATTTGGCAGTTTTTGTAACTCTGTTGTATGGGGACATTGTCCCAAGATGAGGTAGATTTATACCATCTAGTATTACAACACTTGAGAGGGTTTCCCTTTGCCATATCGCTACTACCAAAGTAGTGAAGATAGCAATGGTTGTTTTATCATCTTGTTTTAATGACAAACATGGATTTGCGAAAAAAAAAAGGAAAGGAAAGGAAAGCAACGTGATGACCTGAACCAAACATAGAACTTCCCCAATACATATATATAATCGAATGCTTTTTAGATATCCTAAATCGTGGCACAATGTACCTTCGGAGTGGCCAAGAAAAGCACACCAATATTCATTCATCCTCATAGGGTCATAACGACATGGTTTTTGGGGTCACGAAACTTTCCAAGTCGAGACATTTCTCATTATGACAACATCTAGATACTTAGAAACACGTGGGACACAACTTTCCAACAATGAGGTCGTGAGTCATGACCATCTCAAGGTATTGAAATAATGCCAAGGAGAACGATGAAATCTTGCAAAAAACAACCTTATATAAAAGATGGAAATCTACTAAATAAGTGGTTGTAGTGTTAGAAATTTGAAATATGTGGTTGCTTATTGTTTGAAATTTACATATACATTTTTCTTTGTCAAAATTTGAGCCCCTAATAAAATAAAATAATGGTTGCTCACGTGATTGTATCTTAGTATGTGTGTGTCCAAGCATGCATGCATGTGTGTGTGTGTGTGAGAGAGAGAGAGAGAGAGAGAGAGAGAGAGAGAGAGAGAACCATACTCCATTGTCACACCTATTGTAAGTAGTGTTTTTTACACACATTTATTAATATAATTGTGTGTTTTCACCAAACATATGGTACTACAATAGGTGTGAAAATGAAAAGACAATGGAAAGACACCATGATACGGAGCTTGGGCAAGGTATATGCTATATAAATGTGAATTTAGGAAGCTTCCTCGAATGATCACGGAATTCAAGGTATACCACCTTGAAATGGTGACACTAGAAGAGGACAATCTCCAAGATATGATCTTAGCGAACCTAGTGGAAGTTGAAAATGCATTGGTTGGACCACTAAAGAGGCACGGTATATGTTGAAATGAATCTTAGCTTGCTAACACGGAATATACAAGGAATTGGCGGCGGCCAATTCCACATGAGGAAGAATGTATTAGCTGCTGAAATTCAGTGATGCATTGAGGCAATTGTGCCTGATGTTATCATGGTGCAAGAGCACCATCTAGATGGGGATAAGATCGGCAAAATTGGAAACATTTGCCCTGGGAGTTGGACCAATACATGGTCTGCAGCTACGGGGGACATACAGATTCATGGGGGAGTACTCATAGCCATGAAACCTAAGTATGATGCAACATTCACAGGCAGAGGATAAAACACAGATATGGGCACTTGGCATACTAAACATATATGCCCCAAATTCAGTTGCCGAAAGAAAGGAATTCTAGTTGCAACTAGTGGACAAGAAACCGGATGCAGATTTGTGGATCATTGGAGGAGATTTTAATATGGTGGAGCAACAAGAAGATAGAAGCGGAAATGCAAATGGCACGATGCAAGGGGTGGAAAAAGATGCATGGGATAAGTTTTGTCTAGCATATAATGTGATAGATTGTTGGAACGCACCTAACTTTTAGATGCAAAAAGAAAATTCTCTTCTATACTCTAGAGTAGGAGGAAGCGTGCATGGGAGGACAATGTCCAGGCTAGACAGATGGTATTTGGACCCTCGGCTCATTGATATGAAAGGCAAATGCATAATTTGTCCTGGAACGATGTTCTCAGACCATGCACCAGTCCTGTTGCATATAATAGAAAACATTCGATGCAATCCACATAATGTGAAGGTGAGTAATGAGTTAACAATGCTTGATAATTGGCGACCATGGACGATTCTCACTAATGCCTATACGATCATGGCTAAAGTTGTAAGTAGTTGATTGAAAACGGTCCTAGAGGACATAATACATACAACGCAAACTGGCTTCCTAGAAAACCGAAGCATTGTTGACAATGTGATAACTTTCTGGGAGTATTCAGCATGGGCGGAGGAGCAAGGAGTGTACCTAGCAGTAATGTTACTCGACTTCAAAAAAGCATATGATAGGATCTTATGGGAATTCCTAGAAGCAGTTATGGATGCCCTAGGTTTCGAGCAACAATGGATCCTTGGATTGGTTGCCTTTTACAAGGATGCTTCCAGCCAGGTTTTAATGGCTGGAAGCTTGGGGAAGAGCTTTAGGATGACACGATCGGTACGCCAAGGATGCCCATTGGCCCCGTACCTATTCATTATTGCAGTAGAAGCCTTGCATTATCAGATTGGTGATAGATATTGGCAAATACAAGGCCTTCCCTTACCCGAGGATGCAGGAATGAGGCTTGATACAGAATATGTTGATGATACAACAACCTACGTTAAGGGGGATGCAAACAACTTGGACAGACTGCAAAGTGGAATAAATGAGTTTTGTAGGGGATTGGGTGCTAAAATAAACTGGAATAAATCAGTGGGCATTTGGATTAACAATAAGCCTGTGGTAAATTGGGCTCCAGACCCTAATTTCATATGGTTGAGGAGAGGAAATTGGGCTCCAAACCCTAATTTTAGATGGTGAGGAGAGGAGAAGCTACTAGATACTTGGGTTTCAAAGTCAGGATGGACATTGATCACTCAGAACACTACAATCTACTTGTGGACAAAATAAAAGCGAAGCTAATATGGTGGAATGCAATAAAATTATCCTTTGTAGCCAAGATTGTGATTGCAAATTGGGTTCCAATGGCCACAATACATGTTGGATAATCGCACCCAAGTCGATGAAAGTGATAAAAAGGCTGATCAAAAATTTCTTATGGGGGGGCATAGAGGAAAAACATGCTCGTGCAAAGGTTGCATGGACCACACATTAAAGATAAAAGTGAAGGTGGGGTGGGACTAATAGATCCTGTGGTGCAAACGAAGGCATTGCTAGGCAAATTGGTGGCCAGGAGCTTGCAACCACCTGAGGCACCTTGGAAAATTCTTTAGCGACACAAATGGAAGATGTGGTTGCCAAGACAAGGTGGAAGTTGGCCAAGTAGCGCTTTTTGGGGGTTTGTGCTAGAAATGTGACCCAAATACTGGGGATGTACACAAAGTATATGTGATGTTGGAATTATGAAGCCATGACAAGGAATAAGAAAGGGAATCATTTGTAGGTGGAGCAATGATGCATATGCCCGAATGTACATGCCTATTGTTTGGAACCCACTAATTAGAGATGTGGATGGGCTGATGATAGGACAAAAAACAGGCTTCAAATGGGCCAATTTAATCAATGCCCAAGGGAATACGTTGGCAGATTGGAAGAGATTCCTATGTAATTATGTGGGCACTCAAAAGACTAGAATATGGAGGATAAACATGGGTAAATGCATGCTAATGAGGATTACAAATGCCATTGCACGCAATGGGCAAATCTTGGAAGATGAAGCCATAAGTCCCTCTAAAATTGAATGGACAAGTCACAAGACTTATTGATGCTGAAAATTATCTAATTGGAATTAAGGGAATGAAAGCAAGATCTAATGAGGCATGCTACTACAAAATAGAGCATAGAATGGTAATATGTGAGCAACTAGCCTATCAAACTGAAAGGCCGATTAGATTGCTTGCAAAAAATGGAAAGGATATGATAGTTGACCCCAAGCCGAGTGAGCTCAAACCAACGATAGTGTGTTGGCCGATAGAAGGGCATTCAAATAAGCTATCATGGGACCAACAATGTATTTCTAGAGAACTCAAGGACAAATTGATGGTGCCAAGTTGGTTCAATTTTTCAGGTACAACACGAAAATTGGGAGGCAAATTATACTAAAACAAGAACACAAAGATATTGCAGCTCGTAAATTTTGGATACAAGAGGGCATCAATGAAAGGAGATTAGCTAAATTCTGGAAAATGATATGGCATGATAGTGGTGACCGCAAGATAATGATGTGCTTATGACCTATTGTGCATAGAGCCTTGCCCGGTAGGGGCGTGGGCTAAAGGCCCCAATGTAGATCCTAGATGTAGTGCATGTGGACATCTAGAAAGCATTTCCCTTTGTCTATGGGAATGTCATGAGGCAACGACTGTATGGAGGAGGGCATTACGATGGCTATGCCATGCCTCTAGCTCATTTACCCTCAAATGGGGACATGTTTGTTGGAACTATCTTGATGATGATGTGGAGAAATTTGATAGCACATGCAAAGGAATGTACAAAGGGTAGAATGGAACTATTTGATTGATCACAGATAACAATGCACCTACAAGTAATGCCCAGAAGCAAAAAATTGGAGATTTATGGATGTTGTTTGCACCCATTATCATATGGAACATTTGGACTGCAAGATGTACCAGGGTATTTTTAGCAAACAAACGGCCTCCAGCAGAATCTATTAAGCTAATATGGCACACATTAATAACTACATTGAGGGCCCAATATGAGCGGATTGATGGTAGTACGTAGTACCGAGATGGTTGTTCCCCCTCCCATTAGATGATAGAGGGGCGTGAATGACATGAGAAACATGGAGAACAAACATGTGGGCTATTGAGTGTAAGATAAATAAGTGAGGTAGCCCATATGGAAGTAGATAATGACTAAAGTTGTGTATTGTATGTCATTTTAACTAATGGAGTATATTCTTATTTGGAAAGAGAGAGAGAGAGAGAGAGAGAGAGAGAGAGAGAGAGAGGCTATGACACTAATTCGGAGAGAGAGTAGAGAGAGAGAGAGAGAAAACGCAAAGTTCGGAGATGTTGAAGAAGGGCAAACACTAATTTTGATGTATCTTCTTGCTACATTGTCCGTTTCCTTTGTTCTTTAGCTCGTTTCGAAGCCTGCACATAGAGCTTTCTAAAGAGTATTTGCACGTATCATTTGGAGGTCTTGGTAGAACGTTACGAGTAAAAAATCCATTCGATTGCATGCATCTCATGATCGCTTGCTTTGATTCCTTCTCCAACACAATTACTTGTAAGTGAACTCTCTCCTATTTCTTGTCATATGGATGGTAGTGTTTTCATGAATATGGATGAGTCTCCAAATTCTTCAAAGGATGCGTGCATGGTTGAGTCAATATCAAGCCCAAGAGGGGATGGTAAAAGAAAACGATGTATTGGAGATAATAGTAATGGCATGTCTTATGTTGATGCAATGCGACAAGATGATATTGAGAAAGATGATAGTCATTGGGAACATTTAAGATGCATGGCAAATATATTAATGGAAGATTGTATAAGGGAGAATGTGAAAGTTGCTGAGGAGTTTGTTGACGATGAAGTGACTAAGGTAGAAATAGACAATAAGGAGTTTTTGGGCTCATTTGCTAATTTTTGTGATAAAGGGGTCATATTGTTTTTCACGGGAAAGATACCTTTCCTTTGGAGGGTCAAACAATGGTTACATGGGATTTTACAAGCTAATTGTGTTCAGGATGTTTATGCTGGTCCTCGTGGATTTTATGAGGATGTTTTGGTATCACAAGAGTATAAAGAGAAATTACTCAATAAATTGCCAGTTTTTTATGAGAAAAGTTTGGTTCATATTGTTCCGTGGAGACCATTAGTGGAATACCAAGATATATTAAAGCAAGAGTGTCTCGTATGGGTTGAGGTAGAGTACACATATTCAGTGGTTTGGCCAATATTACGGTTAGCGATGGAAAAGTTGGGAAAGATCTTGGTGCCTCCTAGTGCTAATGCTCAAAATCGATATCGGATGTGTATTCTTTGGAATACTGCTATTGTTACCCGTAAGAATATACGGGAAGGCATAAGGGGCGAAACACGATAATGTGGTTGATGTGTATGTGTAATGTGTATGAGTGTGTGAGGATGAGTATGTCTATGAACACATGCACATTTGTGTGCATGTGTACAAAGGTGAGAAAGTGGGTAAGTGTAACTCCCTACTTATCTCATTCTTTATTTGTAACGGTTACCTCTTGTACTATATAAACCCCACCCATGGGGCATAATGTAATATAGATTTTTCCCCTCTCATTTTGTATCACTTCTTATTTTCACTGTCCTGGTTTCTCTCTCTCACGTAACCCCCTTGGGAGGGGGGTGGAGCCATTTTAGACTTCACCCCCTACCCATTAACAGCTATAAAGAGGCCAAGTTGTTTACAGATTGCATGTTCTAGTATGCCGCCTATGTATTTTCGGCTTAAATGGGGTACATTTGCAGGACATTGTTTCCATTGTGGTGTGTTGGGGCATTTTATGGCTGAATGTCCTAAAAAAAGAAATAATGTAGTGGAAGTGGTACATGAAGAGCCTACAACTCATTATCAGATTCAAGATTTGACAATTTCAGAGCAAACAAAGGAACCACAAATTGTGAATGAGAAGGATGGAAAGACTCTAGAGGATGAAGGACAATGGTCAATAGTTTCTGGAAAGATGAAGAAGTCTAATAAAAATGTTGGGCATAATGTATCTATGGAGAAGGTCACACCGACACATCCCATGCGGAATAAACCATGGGCTCGTCAAGAGGACTATCCAAAGAAATTATCTTTTGATAATAAAGGTAATTTGTATGTTCCTTGGAATAAACGGAAATCGGTGCCTCGTTCACATGAGGAGCCATCGGGGTCTGGAGTTTTCAATTCCCATAGTAATTCATATGCAATCTTAGGGGATTTATTTCAGGATATGGCAAAAATATTAGCAGTGAAGGAGAAGGAGATTTCTCGAATAAAAGGAAAAAATAAAGTATGAAGATCACCACATGGAATGTGAGGGGATTGTGTTCTAGATTTAGAATGCATGAGGTTTGGAGGATTGTGTTAAGTGAGTAATGGGATGTTTTATGTGTAGTAGAGCATAAAGATCATCGAAATGCTGGTTTAATTAGTTATTCTAAGGGTTATACATTATGTTATGCTGGCAAGGTTCATGGGGATTATTCTGGGATTGTCATGTTTATAAGAGATAAATTTCACCCAAAAGTAATTGTTTCAGATGAATTTGGAAGATTTATTGTGGTAGAGATATTTTATGAAGGGCAAGCTCTTTGGTTAGTTGGTGTGTATGCATCAAATGTTTCACAAGAACGAAAGTTGTTATGGAGATCTCTAAACTCAGTGCTTCATAATGGTAGACCTGGTTTATTGATGGGAGATTTTAATGTTTGTTAGGAGACAGATCAATCAACATCTATCCACTCTATTATGGATGGACCAGAGGCTCAAGAATGGGGAGATTTTGAGACTGAAGTCATGTTAAGGGATGTATGGAAATGGATCAAGGGAGATGAACCTGGTTATACCTTTCAATCGGCTCAATATAAGGATACTTGGAGTAGGTTGGATCGAATGTATGTAATGCATACCGAAGGTTTTTTACCAGAGATTTTGGATATTTCAATGTCTTATGGGTCAATTATATTAGATCATTTCCCATTAATTTTTTGGTTCAATCACCACTCAATTAGAGGTTTTCATGAGTTTTTAGGAAAACCACCGTTGATTTTTAATTCATCATTTTTGGATCATGAGGTCTTCCATGCCTATATGTGTCAATTGATTGATGCATTTGCCTATCGTGTTCAATTTGATGGGTATGAAGCGTGGGAAGTATTTGTTGCAAATGTTCAGAGGTTAACTAGATATTATGGAATTCACCATGCTTTTAAAAGGAGAAAGAAATTAAGTCTCCTAGTTAATTTGCTTGATAAATGTAACTCATTGTTAACTTATTGGCCAATGGATGTAGAGTTGATGGGATATCAAGTGGTATTAATTTCTGCGATGCATGACCTAACGGCAAAAAATTATCAACATGCTACACTACATCGTCTAAGACAAGAAGTGGATGATGCTAATTGTCAATCACATAAGTTTTTCCATGACCTTAATGAATCACATGCACGACATAATGTGGTAAGGATAGAGGAAAATGGTATCATGTGTTGCGATCCTCAAGAAATTGTGAAGAAATGCATAGAATATTATACACAATTGTTGGATGTACAAGTGTGTATCGATGATAATGTTAAAAAGTGATGGCCAATAGGTTGCATAAGGTTTTACCTTCTATTATTCATAATGCTCAATATGGGTTTTTAGCAAAAAGAGACATTTTACATAATATTTTAAATGTTCAAATGGCAATTGACTATGCAAAGGAGTCTAAACAAGAATTAGTGTTGCTACAATTCGATATTGAGAAAGCCTATAATAATGTGGATTGGTCATTTATAAATCAATTGATGTCTCATATGGGTTTTGGTGATCGTATGTCTAAGTTGATATACACATTAGGGGAGGGTTCGGTTTCACATGTGATGTTTAATGGAGGAGTAACCCAACCGATTTCTATTCGGAGGTCAGTTAGACAAGGATGCCAGGTAAGTCCTTTACTATTCACTATTGTGACACATCCTATTCTTGTTAAGTTACACAATATGGCTATGGGGGAAGAATTGCTTGGACTAAGGTTGCCATCAGGGAAGCCATGTATTGTTCAAGCTCTCGCAGATGACCATATTATGTTTTTGGCACCTAATCGGGAAAATATTAGTAAGACAAGAGATGTGTGGGAATTGTTTTCAAATGCTTCGGGGTTGAGAATTAATATACATAAATCTGTCCTCATTTCATGTACAGAACAAGATGTGTTAGGGTTGGGGTGGTTAGGAAGGATAGTACATCGTGGTATGATTTGTCGTCAACTTGGATATCCAATTGGGGTGGAAGTTTCTGATGTGAGACTTATAGAGTGGGTATCCAAAAGGTTGGAGGATAAGTTTATGTATTGGAGGTCTCAATTTTGGCCTTTTCATGTATGACTTAAGGTGGTCCAATCGATTATGGTCTCTATGGTATCTTATTATCTTCCTTTGCTCCCATGGTCAAAGAAAGCTCTTGAAATGTTGTCACGCTCGATGCGAATGTTGTTATGGAAAAGAAAAGGGAAAAGTGCCTTGTCATGGTTGGCATGGGATCATGTTTGTACTCCGAAGCGTCTTGGTGGGGCATCAATATTGAATCTATATGAGCATATGGTGGCTCGTCGATTTACTTTCATTTGATTCATGTTTGAAGGTGTACAACCTTGGACAGAAATGGTGGCATACTTTATAGAGAAGAACGGAATAAAGCTTGGAAACATGAAGGTTGAAGCGAATTGGTGGAATGTAATTAATTCTGACAGGGATGTCAAATGTACAGGGTCTATGATTGTTAATCATTTGTTGACATCTTGGCAAAGTATGTTGGATTTTGTGGAATGGCATCCCCCACAATAAAGGGGATGTGCCAATTCATTACAAATGGAGGTTTTGGCAACATCAAGGTTGTTGAGGTGGGAAGGTAAACAAATTCTTAACCTTCAATTTAATCGGATGGCTAGATTGGGTTTGGTAAGAGTTAAGGATGCTACGTTGGTTTCACAAAGAAGATTAATGGCTTTTCGAACAATAAGATCAACATTTCGTATTCCAAAAGGTTATAACTTTATTTGGGATAAGTTGCAACAAATATTATCTTCGCATGAGCCAATTCTTGATTTAGATGGGCGATCTCAAGAGCTTGATTGGAGGTTTGTTGGAAATAAGAGATTGACTATGATCTCAACGAATGTTGCTTATCACAAGTTGATTGACAAACATAAGTGGTTGGAAGAAAGGGTTATAAAGATATGGGGTTTTCATAAGCCCATTACTTGGTGGTTTCATGTGATCAAGGCAGGTTGGTGTTCTCGATTGATGCTACGAGCCAAGGTATTTATTTGGAGAGTTATGGTTGGAGCTTTACCATTAGGGGATGCATTAAAAAGAAGAAACATTACTAAAGGATTGTGTTTCTTTTGTTCGGTGGAATTGGAACATAGTAGGCATCGATTTATTTCATGCCCGATGGCAAGGATGGTTTGGAGGTGTATCAGTTTAGTGTGGATGTCTCTAACAAGAGTAAGTCTATCTTCCTTCAGTTGGGTTTTTGCACATATGGAGAACAATGAATCAATGCCTCATTTTCAAATTATTTTTGAGTTCTTGAGGTATTGGGGGCTATGGTTCAATTGGAATATGCGGAATGCCTTCATTTTTTATTCGCAAGTTGGGGTGAGAAAATATGTTCTAAAGTTAAAAGAACTTCTTTTGTGGCAATTGACAGTGCTAGAGAAGTCACAAAATCTCAACCAGGAAGAGAGAGAACTCTGCAAGGTCACATATCATCATATTCGCCATTTGAATTGGTGTGTAGGGTGGCATTGAGTTTGGTGTCGTAGTTTTCTTTAGATCCCTAGATAGAAGGGGTTCTATAGTTTGTTGTAAGTTAGTCATGGTGGTGTTCTTTCTTTTGTAATGAAAGCCATTATTTACGAAAAGAAAAGAAAAGAAAAGAAGAGAGGCTATGACAATTTGTAGTAAATATGAAATGAGATTATAAACGAAGGAATAATAGGGTTCATAAAGCAATAATAGAAGAAATCATAGAATCTACATAGTTTGCATTGTCTCCTATTGATTCATTTACATCTTGTTTTGGGGTTCTATCAATATGGGCATGATGGAAAATCTATAGCGAATGGTAGTGTCAAATGAAATTTGGGTTCAATATGGTTTGGCACAAAGGTTATTTTAATTCCATTCTTATATGTATATGGGGGTTTGCACAATCTAACCAATATCAAATATGTGATTGTTAATGAAGGTTCACCAAACTCTTTGAATATACATGAGACTCTTAACTTGCCTTTGCTACAATTAACTTAGACTCTTGTAACATTATGGCACTATTGTATACCCACACATTTGTTATTCCTTAGGGCCGGACAATGGCCTAACACAGGGTGTCTACGGAAGACACTTCACCAAAGGGGTGCTACGACGAGATAACTTAAGAGTCGACGATTAATCAGGCTTTAATTGGTTACTTAGCAATATGGCATTAAACTTTATACATGCGTATGATAGAACAATTAGCACAGAACGGTAATCAACACTTAAAGATAAAACAAGAAGCTCTATTAATTATCCGTCAAAGTTTTACATTGTAATCGGGCCTTTATATAGGTTACCGGTGTTGAGTACAAAATGGTGCCAACCGGCACCTGTTCGGAACCGGTCCAGATCCGGATCGGCATACCGATTCCGGTCCGTCCGTTCACGTCTCATAAACTACTTAATTATAATAGATTCCGAATATACAATCCCTTTCACATTCTAGTCTTTAACTCCTTTGTCGGCCTGGTAACACATGGCACGCCCGTGGGACAGTACCTTGTACGTCGAATCCCACTATCCGGCCCTTAGCCTTCGTCCAAGATATCTAGAATACTCTGCTCCAGGGTATCCAATGGTTCTTCGGGAATCTGTTGTTGTTGCTATTGTGGTTGCTGTTGTGGTTGTGGCTGTTGTTGCTCCGGCTCCGGCTCCTCCGACTGTTGCTCCTTGGATGCCGTCTGTTCGGGCTCCCGGTAACGGCGGTGATTCCTCCGTCAGCTGCTCTGCTGGATTTGACTCCGGTTGACTCGCCCCAGCCTTGTTCTCATCGGGTCCTTACCTCGACGATGGCTCCTCATCGTTGAGGTTGACGGTCGCCGCCTGCCTTGCTTCTTCTTGCCGTAGCCTAGTCCACTCATAGCTTTCAAACTCGATTTGAGCATCCAATCGATCATTGTCCAGCTGTGCTACCAGTTGCCGGACCACTGCTGACTGTTCCTCCGCCAGAGTTACAAAGTCTTCTGCTAACTCATCTCTTACGGCGATGAAGTCCTCCTTTGTTAGCATGTAGCAATCGTCGCCATCCTTCTGCCAGTTTTCCGCGTCCGCCCTTAGCAACTAGAGCTCGGTTGTGTGCTTTGCCCATTTGTCCCACCATTGCACGGAGCTTTCGTCAATTAAGCATTGTCGCGAAGTATCACGCGTGCGTGGAGAAAGGCGGGACCATGGGGGACCTGGACTAGGGAGTGACAGAGCGTAGGAAGTCGTGCTTCACCCTTTTCGGGGCACCCCAGGAGCACACCGGAAGCAACCGAAGGGGGAGAGAGAGAGAGAGAGAGAGAGAGAGCAGGCACGCAACATCGACTCTTGCACGAACATGTACATAAGCAAGAAAGAAACACTAAGACACACACACGCACACCAACAGAGACCCGAATATGCACAACCGAATGTATATGTATTTAAAAGACAACGAGATTCAACACCGACTTCAAGCCGGACCTAGGTCGCATGAGATACAAGCGTTGTCTACTGCCAAGCCGCCGATCGGGGAGCTCTCGAGCTTGTCGCGCCGAGCGGGGTCTTGCACAGAGTACAGGGCAGAAAACCGGAACGCTAGATACCAAGGCTCGACACACAGAAGGACGAAGAAGAAGAAGCAGAGGAGAGCAAGAAGAAGAACCCTAAAACAAGAGAGAGAGAGAGAGAGAGAGAGAGAGAAAGAAAGAAAACATCTCTCCATCTAACGGTATACCCTACTAATAAAAAATGGGCAACCCTTCTACAAGGGACCATCCCTTCCTTTTATAGAACAAGGAGAGGGATGCGTTACAATGTGGGATAAATCCCGATTTACATGGGATTCTTCGCCCCGACTTAACTCCTATTATTCACACAATTACACGAGGGTGAGTGCACATGGTGCACCCCACCGATGTAGCCAATATTTCCCGGTTTCCGCCTCTGGCCGAAATTCTTCACGATAGCGTTTTGTCTTGCTCCTCCATGCCTGGACAATGAATTGGATCCGCTCAAGTCCCATCTTCGATTTGTCCTCCGTAGCTTGTCGTTCTTCCTTCAATTGCTTGATCAGCTTCACTGTGTCCGCCTCCTGCTCCTGGTAATGTGACAATTGGTTTTGGTAAGTGTTCTGCACCCTCTGCAATACCATTGTCGCTCTTTCCTTTTCTTCATAATGCTGCTTATGGAGCTCCATACGTTCCTGCGCGGCTTCCTCCAGTAGCGTTGTTCTTTCAACCCGTTCTTTAGCTAGCGTTGTCTCGGCTCGATGAACTTCCTGCCAGAGCTCTGCCATCTTCTCCTGTTGCTTCTTATGCTCCGTATCCAAGTACTTATAGTCCCGATGCAGGTGCTCAAAATCATCGGTCTTCTGCTTCAAATTCTGGTTGAGTTGCCGGCGAGCGCGGTCTTCCCGATCTTTCTGTTGACAGAGTTCTTCTTTAAGTCTTTCAATCTCCGTTTCCGCCATCTGTCGCAGCTTATCCTTTTCTTGCAACACTTTCTCTTTCTCCTCCTTAAGTCGGTCATATCCCTGATGTCCTTTCCGCAGATTCTCTTCTGCTCGGCGGAGGTTCTCAGCAGTCTTTCTTTGTTCTTCTTCTACCGCTTTCTTCAAGTTCCTTCTCGGGTGTGTAAGGCTTCTTGTGTGGCCAGTTCATCTTTCAATTCGGCAAGCTCTTTCGCTTGCGCCGCCACTGTCTCCGGGATTGGTTCCGTCTCTGAGGTCTTATTACTATGTACAGGTGCTAGTGTGTCTTTATTCTGTACATATACCAGAGTCATCGGTACTTGGATCTGTGGTCCAGTTAAGGCCATTTTGGCCAATTCTTCTGTGGCTAGGTCCAAGTCTTGTTCTAGGCTCTGGATCCTCGACCGGGCCGTCTCTAGTTCTCCGGTTGTAACTAGCAACCAGTCCATCTAAGCTTTCTCTTCCACCTCTATGTAGTGCACCACTCCGGCAATCTGTTCTCCAATCCACCAGAGCCATTGGCTGCCGGTGCCCTCTTGTTGCGTTTGCACGGAGTGTTGGCTATTGGTTCCGCTAGCCAGTGGTCCGTCTTGTCTGGTTGCAACTCTGTCTCTGGTTGGTGACCACTTTGGCGTTCTGGTTCCGGTTGCACCTCCGTTGGTTGCTCCACCTCTGATTGCTCTTGACCTGCCGGTGAGGGTGGCAACTGTACTATCGGCGCTTTAATTTCGGGTCTTGCCGTATCCTGACCTGCCGATATAGCTTGTTGTGCAAGGAGCTCTGTGACCGGTTCTGTCCTTACCGGTTCCGGTTCCACCCTTGGTGCGGGATGCTCAGTGCGGGGTAGAGGCGTTCCATCCTTCTTTGGGTCCGAACGCTCCCCAGCTTGTTCTGCGGTGCTTGCCTTCTTGCGCCACGGGAGGTGCTCTAACGGTTCCTCCTCCGCTTCCTCCTCCTGAGTCCTGATGTTGACTTTTGCTGCCAAGGGGTCCGGCTCTTGTTGAACTGGTCGGTGAAATATGATCTTGATTGGCCATGTCGGTGTCTCCTCTTGCGTTTCCGCCTGCCGCTTCCTATTGGCGCGCTCTTTTGTCGCCTTGTCCGTGTCGGCCGCCTTCCCTTTGGGTGCCTTAGAGGCCAACAACTGTTGTTGTTTCAAAGCCGTTGTCGGGGTGCCTTCGGTTGTTCTCCCCCGCTTCGTGGTCTTGACGGGCTCGATAGGTGGCGCCAATAGGGTGAGCCATTGCGCCACTGCAGTCCATATTTTCCGACCCTCCTTGCCTCTTACAGAGTCGATGGCCGCACAGAGGCCGTCCGCAATCAGTACCGGCCAATCCACCTTCACGCCTTCATACGTTGCTATGACTAAGTCGGCTCGGTTTTGAGTCATGCACGAGGGTCGAGGGTATACATGTCCAAATTCATGGAGCACATGGGCAATCTCTCGAAATAATGTATCTTCGCCGCCCTGTGTCTTGTAGGCCTTGCTGGCCAGAGAGTATTCGCCAAAATATTTTCGGAGCTGCTTCGGGGTAGGGTTGTCGATAGTAAAGATGCCCCCCTCCGGAAGGCCAATCAAAGCATGGATGGCCTCCTCCGTGATCAGTTCTGTGTCGATTTCCTTTACTATCTTCTCCGCCTCCCAGTGCAGTGGTGCCTCCATGATCGTGAGGAAACCTTCTAACCCGTGTTGCCTTAGCCACTTCTTGGCTGCTTCATAGTGTGCATGGCAGTCCATGGCTTCTTCGAGGTCAGTGATCGTTGGTGAGGGATGTGTTTGAGGAGGCTTTGTGTGCGTGGGCTCGTGTCTGATGATCTTCAATTGCTTGTGTGCGTTTGTGCTCCTCTGTTCGCGAAATGTGAAGACCTCCATGCGATGGGAGTTTTCTTGCTGCATGTTGGCACCTTTTTTTTCTTACCCGCGCGTGTGCACGTCGTGTACTAGAATAGAATGACGTGCCATGTGGCAGCGGTTTAATACCCTATTAATAGCCCACTACGTACCTTTTCAAAGTGCTTGTTCACTCCTCGTTCTTGCATGTGTCCGTTTACACCTCACCCTTGCATGATTTACTTTACTTTTATTTATTATTTATTATTTATTATTTATTTTTTTATTTTTATTAGAGAAATGGGTATTGTTCTTGTATTCATTCATTCCCCATAAGGGGTTAAATAGGTACAAAAGGGGGTAGATACATAGGGGTGTAAGCCCCCTCGAGCATTCATATTGGACACTCACTCACACCTCCTCGTATCCATCCACATGCACACACGTGTGCATGTGTTCACATACGTATAGACTCACAATTACATTTATGCCCCCTACACATACACAACAACATCATGATAACATTCGACCCTCACCCATCACACTTGACTCTCCGTACATCTCGTACGGGGTAACACAATATGGCACGCCCGTGGGAGAGTGCCTTGCACGTCGATCCCACATGCCATGATGATGATATTTCTTCGATCGGGACTTCCATCGATCCTTTCAACGATCAACTCCCTCGATCGGAGTGCTTGACTCGAACATCTTTGTCGATTAGCAAATCTTTCCACGACACGAACATTCTCGTTCTGTCGGCTTACGAACTTCGTCATGGGTCCAAAATCATGTCGTGTATATGTATGTTCTTCTTTTGTTTTGAGTGTGTGTGAGTAGTCTTAGGGATTTTCCAAATTTTGGTGGTGCCCTCTTGTTTTTTAAAATTTTGATATGTACCCTTATGTTGATGAAATTTTCTCGTTATGTCCTCATAATTTTAAAAAAGAAATTCTGTTCAATACCCCTACGTAATTGAAATTCTCGCATATGCCCTCAGCATATGCCCTTATCATCTCTTTTTCCCCTCTTCTTCTTCTTTCTACATTTCTTCATTCCTTTTTTATGTTTTGCCTCTCTCGCTCTTTTCTTTGTCTGTCCATCTTTTTCCTGTCTTTCTCTTCCTGTCTACGGATCTTGTCTTGTTTGTGTCAGTTTTTTGCTTCTCTCTCTTCTACGTCCTGGAACTCGTCTGGGACGTCGTCACCGGTTTCACCGGAATCTAACCGGCTCAAATAGTCTGCTACCGCATGTTGTATGTCGGGTCGGTGGAATATCTCGAACTCGAATTCTTGTAATAGTATCGTCCATCGGGCCAAAAACTGTGTTATTCCTTAGGGCTGGACAATGGCCTAACACAGGGTAAGACACTTCACCAAAGGGGTGCTACATCGAGATAACTTAAGAGTCGACGATTAATCAGGCTTTAATTGGTTACTTAGCAATATGGCATTAGACTTGATACACGTGTATGATAGAACAATTAGCACAGAACGGTAATCAACACTTAAAGATAAAACAAGAAGCTCTATTAATTATTCGTCAAAGTTTTACATTGTAACCGGGCCTTTATATAGGTCACCGGTGTTGAGTACAAAACGGTGCCAACCGGCACCTGTTCGGAACCGGTCCAGATCCGGATCGGCATATCGATTTTGGTCCGTCCGTTCACGTCTCATAAACTACTTAATTATAATAGATTCCGAATATACAATCCCTTTCACATTCTGGTCTTTAACTTCTTTGCCGGTCGAGTAACAACATTTAGTCATTGGGGAAATGCTATCGATGATATTACAACAACCTCATTGTATGGTTTTTGACAAATGTCACAAAAACTAGGCTAATGATCAGTATACACAATATAAAAGAAGACAAGAACAAATTATCCACATGTGTAGCATATAATGGTACTTTCACTATCACATATACAAAGCTATAAGGTCTGGGCCATTTTAGCTCTACAATGCAAGGATTTCAATGGTTTGGGAATTAATGTGCTTTTATGATTTGTTATGGCGCACACTCATCATGGTGTCCAACAATTGGGCATCAAATAAGCCTCTTCAACTTTTGACAAGGTAATATCTTGTGAAGTTTAATACCCACGATAAAAACAATTCGAGTCGCTTGATGTTTTTTGAAGAGCAATTGGTGTCATTCTTTCATACTATGCGTTATAAATGCCAAAGGGACAATATTTACTTATGTTGTCACCAATAATGAGAATGTCAAGAATTGGACATGGTGTTGAGAATCAAGCTCAACTTGGTCTAGTGTATGAACTCACCTTGAGAGTGAATAGACACTCCAATGGTCAAGAGTCATCATTAAGTCACCTCTTTGTATTCTAGCATTTAGTATGAGTCATAGAATCATATTTTATGACACATAATTTATGAGCTTTCACATTCCCCATGCTCCATGAGCCTTGTAGTTAATGAAGAGAGAGGGTGACTATATAAAGCACCCTCCTCCCACCTTGTGTTTTGTTGAGTCTTTCTCCTTTGTTAATATACTTTTAACCTTGCGTATACTCTGTGTGTGTGTGTGTCTCTCTCTCTATCTCACACACACACATAGTTCACACCTATTCTGTTTCACAAGAATCCATCTCTTGATTCTTTACACATGGTTTTTGCAACATCCACGTAATTGTTTACAAATTACAACAATATGTATATACATGTATTATAAATTATGTTTGTATAAAATCAAGACAAATGTGTGAGTAGACCAATTGCTAGGGTAACCAGATGCCCAAGTAATCACAATAAAAAAGGGGCATTTTCACAAATAACACTCTAAATTTATATAATCCTATTGGTAAATAGCAAAATTTCACCTCATTTAACACATATTTATATGTCGTCTCATAGCAACAAATGGAGTATTGAAACTAATAGAGACAATTTTAATATCCACACAAATTATTGGAATTAAAGACTTGCCAAGCAATGTAAATACTTAGTGCACAATATAAGTTACTAAGCAGTCCTGCAAGATAAAAATAATTATCTTAATAGCAACAAATTTATAAGTTGAAAGACGGTAACAACGAAATTATAATGATATTAAGTGGAAGTTGAAGTGGAAAGGGAAGGAATCTAGCATTCATCTATTACAAGGAACACCTCCACGTTCATTTAATAAACAGGACACCCCAACATACGAGTAGAATAATCTTGCGTCAAACTAACTTTTGATGTAAACAAAATCGATTATATTTAAAGCTAAAAGTTGTTAAAAAAGATATTATGTGTGTGTGATTTGTGAACAAAGGAAAAGAAGAAAGAAATGTGACTATGTGGAGAACAAAAACACAACAAATCCAATAATTTGAAAACATTTAGATTTTCCACAACTATTCAAGTTCATGGGTAGGTCATAATGGGGTATGCTATTTTATCAACTGATTTACCAACAAAACTATTTTGATAGCATGTAAACTCATATTAGTTCTACCATAGTTTGAAGCTCAAATCATGTCGACCGACACAACAAATTGAAGATTCCTTGTAAATCTTATTATATCTTGAACATTTGATTTATTCAATTGGTATCCCTTTATCTTATTATATATTTCTTTAGACATTCCATGTGTGCTACTACTTGTGCCAGTTGGTGTTTGAGACATCCCTTCGATTTCTTGAGGTATTGGTCAATGTTTGCATGTATATTTAAGACAACAACAAAAGGATTGTAGTTGTTTGAATCAATGACATGCATATACTAAACTAACATCCTTGCGATGTATGGTACAATGAAATATTTGGATGAGAACGTTTTGTGTTTCACTGAAAAAGCTTTAAATTACGAATGCCAGTTATCAATGCTTTTATTGTGCAAATATAAAGAGTTACACTCCTAGGAAATTATAAAGCATTGACATTAAATTCCATGCTTATATTGTTCGTAATTTATAAATCCCACACTTCTTTGTGCGTAACATAAGTACTTAGGCAATGTAGCGCACCTTGGTAATGTGCCAAATCTACTTTATTTGTAAAAGCATTCACGTTGACATTATAGGACACATGCTTGGTCCTTGGCAATGTGAACCTTGGGAGGAACACCATTTGAGTTTGAGAAGAATACTCTAGTTGGGTGCACTGTCCACGAGGCTCAAAAGAGTGACACTGGAATTAAGTCAGAGCTCTTTGCAAATCATGGTGCTATTCCTTGGAGCACAATGCTAGCTTTCACATATGTCCTCTTCTTATCCACCAAACAAGGAGGACTTGTATTAATTCAAATCTCCTTAAATTGACTATTTTGATCAACCGCGTCCTTTATTCTCTAATGTCTAAAGTGGTACTTAAATAAAGCATACTGTCAAACCATGCATACAACTTGTCGCGTGGACCTCTATTGCGAGTTGGCATTTTCATTCTATCAACAAGAACAATTGCATGAATGATGCCTCCCCCTCACTCTAGTGATGGTGAAGGGTAAGAAGTTACACTAAAGGAGGAAGGGGAGAAAAGCATCATATATGTACATATAAATATATGCAAGTTGTTAGCACAAGAGTCTTTGATCCTGAAACGAGTTTAGTTTTGACATTTTCAAAATCTCTCCCAAGACCTCGATGTCCACATGGGAATACAGCAAAAATCGAGGCCATGATAATATAAAAAATCTCTCTTCACTCGGACATTGCAACCATTATCACCTACTAAGGGTCACCAAATGTACAGGAGACAATTGCACCTCGATATGGCCAGTTCAAAAGGTCAAACGCCGACATGGGGGAAATTGTGTGCCAATGCTCGGAAATCGGTCACATGCTCGAATCAACCGAGAACAAATCGAGAGATCGAGAGATATATTGAACAACCAATTTCCTTCGATCCGACAAACTTGTTAGCCGGGTCATTGAAATCAACGAACACGGGTACCATCCATCCATCCATCCATCTATCTATCTATCTATCGACATATATGTACACACATGTGATTGATTCGAGTGGTGTAGATCTTACTGGAAATTCGTGTGCAATGTCGGGTCTGTCCCCATGGGGCCGTCTAGCCGGGAAACTTACAAGAGAGATGTCGAGACAGTAGGCCCGGCCACATCGGTTGGTTGATCAGATCTAGATAGGCAGGTATGCATACATTTAAATTATTTAATTAAATCTGCAGGAAATTAGAAGCCTACCTCTTTATAATAAATAAGCTCCTTCTCTGATCCCTCCCTCTGGTTAGCAGGTGAAGAAGAAGAAGAAGAAGAAGAATAAGACATTGAAGCTCCTCCCCACCCCTTCTTCGCCTTTTCCTAAACATTGGAAAGTTCCTCTTTTTCTTCAGCCTTCTCTGCATCAGCATTCTGCTCCAGTACACCGCCTGAATCCATATTCCGAGTAAGTTCTCTCTCCGTAAGTTTGTAGATCGAATCCAGTTCATTCTCTGTCATTTCTTACCTGTTGGACATACACACATTTTTTTCTTGTGATATATAAGACAAGACAACCTCGTCGAATGATGCTTTCAATCTGGTAAATCTTTCTGTCTTAAAGAACTGCTGTATTGATTCCTTTCGAATCTTATAGATGTATATTTGTATGAATTTCCCATTCTAATCAGGCAGAACTGCTGTAATGATTCCATTTGAATCTAGAATTCCGTCCAGAAAGCTATAACTTCCATGATCCATTTGAATCAAATGCAAATATGGCAGCGAAATGGCCATACATATTTGTTGGACATTCATGCTGGAATGCATAAGAAACAATCTAACTCGCCTAAAGATGTTATTGAATCTAGAAAAATTCTGCTCCGAACTATTGTCATCATCATCATCATCATAATCTGTTGATGTCTTAAATCTCGTTTTCCTTTGAGAGCAGAAACTACATTTTATAGTTGATAACCAAGTTTCTAGATGAAACTAGAATTTTCGTCATTCGCAACTGTATAAGAAGTCCTCATCTATCCAGTGACACAATTTCTTATATTATTTAAGCAAAATCTACCTGTTATGATTCACGCCTTTAGAATCAGAAAGAGGTTTTCAAATTAATATATATTGATAAATAGCCATTTAAGATTTTATATTTCTACATCTTTGCTATGCCTCAGTACTTGAATGTCTAAGACAAAATCCATCTTTTCAGTGATGATGAAGGCGCAAAAAATTATTATTTCTTTGTGTCCATTCAATATAATACACTTTACTGAACTGTTTATTACTCCTTATTTATCTCTACTTTAATTTCTTTGTCATTCAGGTCATCAACCTATATAGTTCTCTAAACAAACAAATATAGAGACACCAAGCAGGCGAATATTTCCCTATTAAGTAACTTACCACATACACAGATTTAGCTAGTGACAATGGTACAGGAGAACCATGCTGTTTTGTCTCCTGCACATCGAAGAAACCAGAATCCACTTTCACCATCGAGTTCAGTGTTTAGGAGGTCATCAACTTTCTCACGTGATGAAACAGATCTTTCCTGGATGGCTTTGATAAGGCGTCACCGTTTCCTCTTATCAATGTTAGCCTTGCTAATGTTCCTATGCACAATTTACTTGTATTTTGCGATCAAGCTTGGGTCAGATGATTGCTCTGGCTTGATTGGGAATGAAGAAACGTTATGTCGATTGAAGAGATCCAATGCCAAGATATCACATGGTCATAAGTCCTCCAGAAAGCTTCTAAATGTGCAAGAATCAGCGGTAAAACTTCTTAGTCGGACTCAGAATCACATTCTGAATCCTGAAGTATGTTAAATGTTTTCATTCACCTTCTGCTTTGGTTTCTTCCATTTAAAGAAGTTGGTACTTATTCTCATTTTAAATCAAAGAACAAATTCTTTATTTACAGATTCCTCACATGTCAGGTGGTCTGCATTTGATAGACTTTCTTTTACACGAGGATAATATCAAATCTGTTCTCGTTTTGGGACGCCTTGGAGATCACTTGATGGATTACCTGATTGGGAATTATGAGGTTTCTAAGCTTAATCTAGATTGTGAGGTGTGTTCTGTCTTTGAATTTCTATTCTCTTATAAAGTGTTGCTGCTTCACTGAGTTGAGAAGCCATATCAGTTTGTTGTTCATATGAATATATTCCATTAGATTATTGCTATGATTTATTTGGATGTTACAGGTTCATACAGTGCATATTTACGTTTTTAAATGCTGTTTGATAAGGCTTGATTTAATGAAAAAAACAAGAAATGCATTTGGGCTGCCCATAGCAGCTGATGAAGCGGCTTGCCATGATAGTGTATAAGGTCATAGAGTGTTTAATGTTGCAATGACGAAAAACAAGAATAGAATTGAGACTGTGCATAACAGCTGATGAAGCGGCTAGTGATATAGGGCTCATTTACACTTAAGGCTTAATATTGCAATGATGAAAAAACAAGAATAGAATCGAGACTGCCCATAACGGCTAATGAGGCAGCTTGTGATATAGAGTTCCTTTGTCTATGATGATAATAACCTGTACCAAAGCTTCTTAATAATCATTCTGGTCATATGCCTTCTGAAATGCATATGCGACCCCATTATTAATGGGAAAACATCTTGGGATATTGGGGATAAATGGCAAAAGTGTTTAATGATTTATGAGAGTCTTGTTATAGTTGTCAAGATGAATTATGAAGACATATATGTAGTTCTCAAACATGTTATTGTTTTTTTGATGTTTTGGATCACCCTTGGCCCTGAATGGAAGATGAAATGTATATTATAACTTCCTTGTATGAGTGAAGAAAGAAAGGAAGAAAGATCTATTAACATCTTTAAGAGGTCAGAGTGGTCTATGAGACGAAATGAGAGATTGCATCAATATGTAACTAAATTAGTAAAACTGCCTAAGGACAGTTGCAAGCATAAGTTTATTCATATTTGGTTACTTTGTAAGCAGGCCAAATTCTTGTTTGAAGAGGCAGAGGTATCTCTGTCACTGGAATGTATTACTTGGCTTGCTTTTATTATTTAATGCAAAAAATTGCTATGTCCCTGGAACTTTTGAAATCGTCAAGATGACATGGCATGACCTTTAAAACACTTTAAAAGCCAATGCTTTGTAGGTCAGAGTAGTCGTGATGGGCAGTGCTCAGATTGGCATGCGGGTGGTCCAATTTATATTGAATTCTAATGTGTAGAGGATTTCCAGTGTGGCTGAGAAACATTTGGCTCATGTTTTACTTTCCCACAAGTTATTTTGGCCTATTAAAAACATGAATATAATTTTCTCTCTTCTTTTCCTCTTGTATACATACAAATATGTTGGGGTAGTCCTAGGGGCCTCTTATTCTGTGCCACCTAATCAGTATCTAAGGTAGCATCCAAGTCAGCTCTCCACCCACTTATTTTTTACAATAAAAAGGGTCCTTGCCTCTTCAAAGAATGATCCCCTTTCATTTGAGCCCCCTTTTGGAGTCGGGGACTTAAGCCTAACTTTGTGTCTCTTTCTCTACATTGCTGGCACAATGCCTTTCCCCCTCACTCAGTTGAATTTCTCAGTGGTTGCAGTTTTACTTATGATTCCATTCGTATCTTTTGTTTTCGTCTACTTTGTTATGTAAACCCTAGAAAATATCAACATGCCATCTTATAAACCATCTCCGAAAGCCCTGGACCCAGCTGATTGAAAGTAATTTACTTTGGTGATTCTGTGCTACGAATATAAATTTTCATGCACTTTTGGGAGGCAATTTCAGTATATAGCTCTTATTTTCAATATGCAGTTGCATTTGAAAGGCATAAAATTTTCTTATCCTTCTTCCAGTGTTAAGTATTATGGAGAGTATGGGATTCTGTGTTCTTAAGCCCAGCATGGTGACGCCAAATTTTCTTTTGTACTTCCCCCATTTCATTGCGTGAACTCTCTGAAATATTGGATATAGTGGGAGATGGTGCATCCAAGGAAAATACTGAAAGTGGTGTAGTTTCTGTTAGGTGAAACAATGTAAGTCAAACAACAATGCCGCGAAGGCATTCCATCATAAAATATGACTGTCTGTTGCCAATTGTCTAAAAGAGTCAAGATCCAATCTAATATAGAGGTAGATCCCTGTGCATTAAATGAAGGATATGGTCTCAACTAGAGCCTCTATGACAATCAGTTGTTCAACCTTCTCAGCCCAGATCATCTTAGACATCATGAATACAAGGGATCTGTCCGGTGTAGTTTCTGTTAGGTGAAACAATGTAAGTCAAACAACAATGCCGCGAAGGCATTCCATCATAAAATATGACTGTCTGTTGCCAATTGTCTAAAAGAGTCAAGATCCAATCTAATATAGAGGTAGATCCCTGTGCATTAAATGAAGGATATGGTCTCAACTAGAGCCTCTATGACAATCAGTTGTTCAACCTTCTCAGCCCAGATCATCTTAGACATCATGAATACAAGGGATCTGTCCGGTGTAGTTTCTGTTAGGTGAAACAATGTAAGTCAAACAACAATGCCGCGAAGGCATTCCATCATAAAATATGACTGTCTGTTGCCAATTGTCTAAAAGAGTCAAGATCCAATCTAATATAGAGGTAGATCCCTGTGCATTAAATGAAGGATATGGTCTCAACTAGAGCCTCTATGACAATCAGTTGTTCAACCTTCTCAGCCCAGATCATCTTAGACATCATGAATACAAGGGATCTGTCCGGTGTAGTTTCTGTTAGCTGAAACAATGTAAGTCAAACAACAATGCCGCGAAGGCATTCCATCATAAAATATGACTGTCTGTTGCCAATTGTCTAAAAGAGTCAAGATCCAATCTAATATAGAGGTAGATCCCTGTGCATTAAATGAAGGATATGGTCTCAACTAGAGCCTCTATGACAATCAGTTGTTCAACCTTCTCAGCCCAGATCATCTTAGACATCATGAATACAAGGGATCTGTCCATCTATCTCCATCCCACTATGCTGATTAGTTTGGGGTAGCTGTGAATAGATATGCTTTTCTGAAGCACAACCAGATGCCAGAGTATTTTTCTTTTCGTATTCAATGTGAAATTAGATAGGCAAAAGGATTCGTATATGACAGTAAGATTCTGTCCCCACACAGCTACATCATATTTGAAGGCGCGTTGTTCTCATATTATTTAGTAACGCTGATTTAAACCTCGGTGACTCTGGTTACTATATGGTGTGAGCTCATTCATACCTTTAAAAGACATTGGGATTATTTCATGGCTTATAAAGTGCAACAGAGAAGAATGCAGTCTTTCATTGCTTCATGTATGGCAGTAAGCTCCCATGGACTGGCTGTGAGTGGTTCGTCATGTATGGCTCTTCTCAAGGGTTTTGGCTGAGATACAATAGCTATTGCAGTTCAATACACTTCTGTTCAATTGTCCAGAACTAGGAGACATGGCAGTACTGATGGTTTGTGCACATGGTATTATTGATCAGATCAAAAGCCTTCTTATATCGGCTCTTCTCTTTGCAGTCCCATTCAGATAAAGTATCAGTTTGTTATTTGGTGCTACACCACATTTGATACATGAGTCCCCAATTGTGACAATTGTTAAGAATGGCACCAGTACAACTGTAGAAGGTTAGAGTAAATACAAAGCCATCTCTTAGATTTCTTGAGGTATTGTTGTATGCTTATCTGAAGGATTGTCCAACGTCTAGGAATTGCACACTATTAACAACAATTTCACCTGTGCCTCGTCTTTATGTATTGTCACTGGTCTTGTGAGCTTGTAACTTAGTTCTGTAAAATGCATCAACATCTTTTACGAAAATAAAAGAAAATAGAGGAGAGAGGAGAGTTAGTGAGAGTCAAAAGTGGGAGATGGAGAGGTAGAATGAGATTTTGTTTTGATTAGGTATTACCAGAAGGAAACAATGTAAATCTTTCATATGTTTATCAGAGAATGGGATTGTTATACTCTCCACAACAGTTTGATTTGATTATCAGTCGGAATTGCAATCTTCATCACTTCCAATTTCCAGATGGTAATATAGTAGTAGATCTTATGGTGGTGTTACTGAAATGCTCTTTAAAACTCTCCCAATATAAAAAAATGGTGTTTCCAGAGTAAATTTTCATATGTTAAAAGAACAACGTATCACCATGATTTTAGGCAGTTTCAGTTAGAATAAGAGAAATCAAAGCATATCATCATTAAAATGAAAGTAACCACAGCTATGATCTTGGAAAATTTCAAAAGTTCTTTTGAGAGATCTTAGAACTTTAGTATATTAGTGTGCATGTATAAACATATTGTATTTCCTTGCTTAGCATATGGCAGATCTTTTTTCTTTGCCACAACCAGTAAATAACTATAAACGTGGTATTTGTTACCAACATTAAGATCTCTTTCCCAGGCAGTTCTCATCAATTAAATAAGATAAAAGGATTTACAGCCATTTTACCTGGATAGAAGTATTATGATTACATACTTCCAACATGGCCTTCGACTGTAAACAGTAGGCATCCCTGGAGAAAGTAACCATGAGATGATTGTTATGCAACTTAATCTTATATTTAGATGGTCAATGTTGGTCTTGTGATGATTTTTAAGTTTATTTACTTCAAACATTCTAAAACTGTGTGCATGATTGTTTGGAAGGAAGCAAATTTTGGAATATGATGTACTTTCTTCGAAATGGGGGATTTCTACTTTCCATAGTTGATGAATCAACTGAAGTAAATTCTGATGAGAGTGTCGTTACAAATATGCAGTTGCATAGGTATGTTATTTATCTGTCCTGTATATTATGCACGATGCTTATGAAGGGATGTGATTTATGATGGAGTGCATTTTCTCTAGTGTGCGTGCTATTAATATGTTCTAGGATTTGGAAACAGTTATCTAAATACTTAACTGTTACAATCTACTCTAAATAGTTCAAATATTTTTCTTATGGAAACTGGGGAGCATTAAGGAGTCATGATAAATGATAGCATTTCAATTTTTCTGATTAAAAATGGTAAGCTAATTGTGTTTTTAATGTTGCAGATTAAATGGTATAAAGCTTGTTCAGAAATGATAGGATCAAGATTTTCATTTTCAACTTCCATGGCCAATTTATGTTGTATGTTCGTTGACTATATAACCATTCAAATTGCCATAAGTACCTTAGAGATAAGAGGTAAAAAGGGGATGCTACATGTATGCATCCGTTTTACAACACATAATGACGTGTAAGATCTAACATGTTTGTGAAGCTTGCAAGTATTGATCTAAAATCACCGATACTAGAGCTATGAACGTTTTGCTCATGTAATATCACAGAGGAAAATATATTTGTATGTAATGAAGTTATTAACAACTTCATTACGCTTGAGTTACATCTGATTTATTCACATCAGAGTATTAGAAAGGTGAAGAGTGTCTAATGATCATGATTTAGTCTTGAGGTACCATCTATTGTTAAATCAATCTTTATGCAATGAATGAGTTTATATTTAACTTCTCTTCATTTACACTAGATGATTCATGGATTTGCTTTTCTGTAGGATAACATTAAATCTTGAGTTGTGAAGCAAATTATAGTCACTTGGTTATATTAACTTGTCCATTCATGTTATCATCTCTAGTTTCGATACCAGACACATTCTTGTATCATGTTTTGTTAAATACTGTTCATATTCATAGAAAACCTATTGTGATAGTTCGGAACAATACTATTTTTTGCCATTGGGTGATAGTGTGAAAAAGTATTCATATAAAAATGCGCAAATGTAAAAAGAAATAATATTCCGAAGAGCTTGTATGTAGTCACAATTTTGTTAACTCAAGTTTTATAACAACTCAATAGTAGATGGGTTGAAGGTAACAATTGGCAATGGTTCGGTTTGAGAGGGTCCAAACCGTTTAAATTTTTTGAAACCTAAACCAAACCGTGAAATTGAACAATTAAACATTTTTAAAACCGTTAAACCATTAAATCGTAAAAATTGCGGTTTCGTGGTTCGGTTTCGGTTTTCAACATAGGTCAAATTTTTAATTTTTTAAAATTGATAATATTTCATTATTTAGAATTTTTAAAATTTTTAAGATGTTCCTAAAATGTGAGAATAAGGTGTAAAAATGAAAAGATTGTTTAAAAACAATTTTTAAAATTTTTGTGCCATCATAATAAACTAGCCATACTTCTTTTTTTCGTGTAGGTAAAGGCCTTTTCGGGCCTTGTGTTGACCTCATTGTCACCTTCATCGATGGTAGAACTACGGTCAATCTCTTATTCAAAACATTCTCTCTGCTCAAGGTTGTCATTGTAAACAATTAGCTGAGCATATCGAAGTAGCATAGGTGAAGGTCTTCACTTGATGTCATTCTCACCTTTCACCATAATAGAACTACAATAGTCTCTCATTTGTAATATTCTATTATATTAGGATGAGGTTTTGCACTCTTAAATGCAAATATTACAAAGTTATGTGTCACAATAATAAACTAGCTAAGCTTTTTTGATGGCTCGTATGGACTTTCCAGGCCATGTGGAGTTGACATCATCCTCACCTTCCTCCATTATAGAACTTTGGGTAGTCTCTTTCCTCTATATTCCTTTGTTGCCATGTGGAGTGTTCTTTTTGGGGTTGATGGGATCTTCCCAAATTGTTAGTTCCACATATGCCCATGGTCTCACATAATGCTTCTTATCCTAGAGGCATTGGAGTAAATTAGGAAGCCACTGGTCTTGTCTTCAAGAGTATGGATAATCTTTGGTCATGCAATATATTCAAGAAGACGAGCTACTCGTGAAGGTCCAAACATCCTCAAAAAGAATACTCATCTTACAAGAATAACAACCTTTCATTTAGCACATTGTGGGCTTTGGTAGTAAATCAGGAGAGAGCATGCACTTGAAAGCCGTGTCATAATCCACAATTGTTCACGACTCCTTATCAACCCTTTGGCTTTTGCTAGGTGTATGTTCTATCTAAGACTTTTTACCACACAAATTTGCTCTCAATCTTCATCATTGATAACGTTGTTGCACTCAACAACCTTTGGACAATCCTCTTTCTACTTTTTTGAAATATGCATTTAGCCTTAGTGCTCCGCTTATTGGTTTTGCTAAAATCTAAGATGTTTTGTCTTCATTTACAAACTTTTGGTGCATGGCACCCTATCAATTAAATTGACTTTCCAAGTACATTAATGATACCTTATGACTTTCAAAGCACCCTATCAAAATTAATTAGATCTACTTCTTGGATCCATTTCTACATGAAATATCACTTCACATGCAACAATTTATTCACTATTGAACTTGCTGATCTTTTAATCCCAAATTACGAATAGCCAAAAGGTATGTTTTGAGAGGCACAAAAAATATGTTTATAGATATAGCTATTATGGATTTTGATCTACATAAAAAGTGGCAATACTGGTGCTAAATATACATGGATGGGTATTCATATAAAAACACAACGAACAAAGATGGGTCCAAATAAAAGAATTACTTATCAAACATGAACCTCATGCAAATATGGATCTAATGGTTCAATTATGGGCCTTGTGGGGTGTTACTAGATCATCAATCCTAGTTTCAGGTACCATGATCTAATGCACTGAGACAGGAATAGAGAAGCTTGTAGCCATTATAGCCTAATCAAAACTAAATTAGTGATAATGTTGGGTTAGTGTATGGAAGCTTTCACTTATTGTCTCATCAGTCTCCAATGTTTGGTTGAGAAAATATTGGTGAAGAAACATCATCAACTTGCAACAATGCATGGGTTGATATGCATTTGACCTTATCTTAGTATATGGTATTGATATTAAGCATCAACACAGATTGGGGGGATGATTTGAAACACCATTTGCTGTTCTCAATATGCACATTTAGGGCAGTACAATTCCATCCGTTAATCACACTCATATGAGTAAGATTTGTACATGTCCCTTTTTTCCATGAAACTGGATATATATTCTACAACACCTTGATCTAAATCAGTTATGTTTTCCATGATCCTTCGTGAGAACTCTAGTCTCAAGCTTCCTTTCATGTTGTCAATGCCAGTTAGAAGCTTTTCCCAATAATCCAGTCGATTGAACTCGATCAGCTTCCTCATCAAGGAGTCAAATGTCTCGTTATTAGGGCATAAACCCTTATTAGTGATAACTTGATTCAATATAGAGAGTGCCAATTCAGCTTGGTTACAACCAGCACAAGCTTCAACAATTTCATTACATATTTGGGCATCGAGATCAATCCCATTCTCAACAATTCCATTCCAAAACTCTTCTAACACTTGCCATTCCTTTTGTTCCAACATTGACCTAGTCAAAGTATTACACAAAGTGGGATCGAGCTGAATCCCAGATTTGACCATCTCTCTGAAAAGCTTATAGGCCACCTTGACATTCCCTTTAAGCTTACAAAAACCTGAAATCAAGAGCTCAAACATCTCTTGGCTGGGAGTGAGAAGCTTATCCTGGATAGCATCCATATAATACCGATAAGATTCTTCTATATTACCAGCATTTGCATGTCCATAGACTAGACTAGTATAGACATGAGCATCAGGTTCTAACCCTAATTCATGCATTTCAATAACAACTTCTTCGGCTAGGCACATTTGTTGACTATCACACAAGCCATCCACAAGATGGCAATAAGCTTCTCTGGTGACAACCTCATGTTTACTTCTTCGCATAGCCTCCATTATAACTTTCCGGGCCTCTCCTAATTGACCATTCTTTCCTAAGCCATATAGAAGAAGATAATAAGTTACCTTACGGGGTCGACACCATTGATCCCTTTGCATTCTTTCAAATAGATTTTGGGCAACGTCCATCTTTCCTTTTTCGACCAGAATTTTGAAAACTAGATCATATGCATCTTCATCTGGCCTACATTTGTACTTATTTATAGAGTTAAAGGTCTCCATAGCTTCTTCTACCATTCCTTTCTCTGCATATATCTCCATTAGAAGCATAAAAACAACCAAAGGAATATACCTTTCACTAAATTCCATGCCTGTTAACAAAGATTGGATATCATCTAAATTCTCTTCCAAACTTTTCTTCATGATTTTACAGGCTTCAGAACTCTGTGAGAAGCCTCTCTGCTGAATGGACCATATGAAAAAATCCAACGAAATGGAAAAGCTGTGTGTCTTCAAGATATGGAGAACTTGGATAGATTGATGGGGAGTAAGGATAAAGTTCCGGAGCCGAAGGTTCTTCTCAAAAGAAGAAGACCAAGGGTTATGAAGAAAGACGTGGCAGAGAAGGTGAACATCTTTGTTGGAAGGCTTCTCTGCTCCTTTAAAGCCTAATAAGCCATGGATGTGGCTTCTCTTCTCTGCTGTTTCTTCTTCTTGAGCTTGCTCTGTTGTGACTATAGTGGAGGAGAGGAGGTCTACCATGTCTCGGAAGGCACCTCTATTCCATGTCTTGCAAGACCATTGAGAGGGAGAAAGAAGCCCTAGTAACAATACATTTCTGTGCAGGCCATGGAAGCTTCTTCTTCTCATTTCCTTCAAGTTCCTCAGATTTGGGATCTAGACCTACAATCTCAATCCACCACAAGGCTCATTAGAAAGCAATCAGAAGAAGTGAATCATAGCTCATGATTTCCATCCTTTGGAAGGCCCTCCCGCACAACCTCCCCTTGGATCATCACTTCATGCTCCTTCAACATTTGTCACTATTTGTTCCCTCCACTGATTGAGTCTACCACATCTACGATTCAGCTTCTTTGTTGTCTTTGTCAATCACATTCTACTCCCTATCTAATGTGCTCCAAGACAAGCTGGAACGGATCAAACGAGATGATTATTAGTTACCCAACCAATTGATTTCACAATCAAGTCATGACACATAATCCATTGACATTTCCATCTATATGGCTCGCCAACCCTTCGTTGGAATATGCTTTCTATCCAAAGGTTGGAGCTAAACAAAATCTAATAAAATGATTGAGCATGGTCTATATTTGTACTCCTCAAGTCATGGGGATGGTGCCATGGTGTGGGTGATCCTGTAAACAAACCTCCAAGTGTGCATACATTATGGCATCACAAATTTATCAACAAACTACTCATGGGCAAGCCCATCCGCCCATAAATCGAGTGAACCCTATTGTCTATACTCTCCATCAACAATGGCATTGGCATCTAACTCCTCTCAAACTGAAACTTAGGAAAGGGTCTTTTGTCTATGCAAGTGTAAAACGGGCACAAAGAAAAAGCGATCTAGTACCTCCTCACAATATATATTAGAACTAGAATTGGATTTTGACAAATGCTTGGAAATAGTATTTTCGTTACTAAATAGTGCATTAATAGTTCATTATTATTGATAAGTATACCATAGCTTTCTCCACAAAGTATCTAAGAATTTAATTGGTTTCATACTTACATTTAAAGAACATGCTAATATGAAGTTGTCATCACATAGATTAAGATATCAAGGTGGTTATGATGAAACAAGGAATTCTTCCTCCACATTGAGGTCGTGATAAGGGATCATGCAAAGCTCTATTGAACGCTCCAAGCGCCAACCACAAGTCCACACAAAAATGAACACAAGTTAGACCACATCTAATAAACAACAACAAAGAAAGTAGACAAATGATTAACACAAACAAAAAACTTGCAACCACTAGAAGACTAGGGCACACTCAAGAGAAATCTATGCATGAATAATAATGTGTGCAATTCAAGAATCTAAACCTACCACTTTGCTACGCAATCTATATTGCATGTTTCTTAACATTATAAAAACTCATCTTGCCTAAGGACCTTTAAAAAAAACTACTAATGTTTAAGATTGCTCCTAAACACATGTTTTTAATAATGAGGTCCTTATACAAGGATCGAGCTATGGGTGTCAACAATTCTAACCCACTAGTGACATGGTAACAACTTCAACAAAATCCTCATTAAACTCTTTACTCTACCAATTAATTAGAGGAATGACGCTAAACCTTAATGAACACTTAAATTAGTAAATATTTACATTAACTAGAAGTCAAACCCAATTGCGTAATTTATTAATATAACTTAAGCAATTTAAGTGTTTGTTTACATTGAGAAAGAGCAAGAGAAGTGAAAAAACTGCAACCTAGGTGTTTATGTAAAGCATTACAAAAATGTAGTTTTAATAGGTTTTAACAACAGATCTTTTCACATTAGAGTGGCCACAAAATCTTATATTCTTAACAATTAGTCTATAGTCTAGTTTCTAAGATTATGTCTTTTACCCTAGTTTCCTTCCATGCAGACTTGTATCCTTGGTACCAATATCAATGTAATCAAGGCACGAGAGTTTATGGTTTAGGAGACAAAGCATAGAATAGGTACTTACAAGCACATGCATGTATTAGATAGTAATGAATCTACAAATACAAAGATTGTCACTCTGAATACATATGACATGCATAGCTCAAAATCACAAACACTAGGTCTAAGTGGCACACAAGCTAGGAAATGTAAGGTTTAGGTTGGACACAATGAATTGTGCTTCCTCACCACCACCAAAATCATATTGATGTTTGAATCATGGATCAAGGGATGTATCACCCAAACATAACCTTTGCTTCGAGGATCATAAAAAGTGGAGAACAAATCCTTTTGATTTTGTGTACACACTA
Organism: Azolla caroliniana; assembly: GCF_043228905.1. Lineage (NCBI taxonomy): Eukaryota > Viridiplantae > Streptophyta > Polypodiopsida > Salviniales > Salviniaceae > Azolla > Azolla caroliniana. The sequence continues at coordinate 15,838,072 of NW_028230446.1, read as the reverse complement.
GTTTAACGAGGCAAAGCTCTACACAACCAATCATCTTACACTGTGTGCTTAGAGGTTAAAGGAACAAGCAGTGCCACACAACCTTAAATTAATTACACTCTCATCTTAGTAGACCGTAGTAGTTCAACAAGTCGAAGTCCATGCAACCAATTATTTCACAAGATAATGGCAACATATGGCTTTGCCATTGGCCATTGGCAACCCAAGCATGGCTGGTTCTATGTTGTGTATAGGGTAATTCCTCCTTGGCATAGGTGTCAGCAGTCACAAGAAGTAGGCAAATGCTTTTGAGGCATACCATGTTGTGGAGGTGATCATTGTATTCTCCTTGACAGTTATCCCTCTCTTTTTTCTCCATTGTTCCCTTTTTTCTTTCTCTAATCTTTTTTTTCTCCAACATTCCTTTTCTTCTTCTTCTTTACGGACCTTGGGTGTAATGATTCTTTATCCAGCTTTGATGACATTCTGCAAATGTCATCACATGGCAGTCAAGAGTGTGATAGATAACAATTGCCAAACATCTAAAGGAATACTTGAAGCAGCCACTAGGCACCTTGATGCCAAGATAAGAGTTTGGTTAACCCGAGGTCATTTTGCTGCACAACCCAACATTTTCACCAATTGCAATTGTGTTACACCTATTGTAACCAACTTAGTTGGAGTTAAAAAAAAGTCATGGCCAAATCTTAACTAACTCCACCTACTGTAAGCAACTTAGTTGGAGTTAAAAAAGTCATGGCCAAATCTTAGCCAGTCATGTCGTGCATATCCAACAGAGACCAACTGTATATTGCACTTGCCTTTGGCATGGATGTACAGCTTTGGTCGTTAATCTTTCTTTCCATAATTGTTCTGGTTGCATTTCCATAATAAAGGTTAGTGTTTTAACCTTTGCCGTATGCAAGGGCACATAATCTCTGATGTGATTCCAACTCAAACAAGTGGATGGCATTAACAACCATCAAAAGTACAAAGCAACAACTTCAACATTAACATACACTAAATTATAATCTATTATAATTCTATTGTTGGATCAATTGATTCAGAAAATTGCCTTCTCTATGTTTACCTCACTTGAAGGCCCACATGAACGTTCTAAAACTCTTTGCTACAAAATATTGCAATCATGATATTCTTATTACATACATCATAATGTACATATCACCACAAACTTACGATAAAATACAAGTGGGGGAGGCCAGAGTCAAAAACAAACATCTTTACCCCTACTCCAATCTGTGCAAACTATACCTAATGGTGTCCTTTTCATATTCTTCCTTCTCCCACCATTCTTCTCAAAACTGAGACTTATCAAGAGTATCAAAATATGGATGATTAAGAGCATCCTTGGCAGTGACTCTCTTGGCAGGATCATATTCCAACATTTTCTACATTAACAAGAATTACGGAAAGGAATCATTCGGGTGACTTTTGTAACTTCAGCAAACTAAATTACTTGAAAGCATATACACTTACAGAAAGAAGATCTAGTCCCTTAGAATCGAGAGGAACTGATTTAGAGAGATCCTGAGGTTGCCATTGAGGATATTCATGCCAATCCTTCAATTTACTAACTCCAGGCCATATTGTCTCATTAGGAGTACCCATCAATCTATAGCAAGATTTACAACAAATCAGACGATCATATCAAATCCATTTGTAACAATATTAATGTATATATTGCATCAATCTACAACAAGATCTGTAATCAAATTAGATGATCATAAGACCTAGAGAGATCAATCAAAATCGAAGGAGAAAAATGTTCAAAGGACAAAAAAAAGAGATCCCAAATCAGATTTGTAACTCACTTCATAACTTGGAAATGGTTCTTCAAAACACAAAGATAAGGCTTGTTGAAGTGGCACTCAGAATAGATAATATTATCACAGAGAAATAACTAAACTTAGAAACTGTATCAAGGCACTAATGCATGCTTAATGACTAAATGCTTGATGAAGAGGTAATCCAAATTAATTATATTATCACACAGACCTGACCTCATATAGCTTAGAGATACTTCCTCAAGGCACTAGTACATGCTTGATGACTTGTAATCAAATTTGATGATATTATATCATAGAAAAATAGCTCAAATAGAAGGATTTTCCACAAAATTAAAGTACATGCATGACATTGAAGATGCTTTTTAAGTATATTACCTAAATATATGAAGAAGCTGTTGAAGCTCAGATTCTCCAGGAAAAAGTGGAGTCTTACGAACCAGTTCAGCTGCAGGAGTAGGGAAATCAGGCTTAGTATTATCTGAAATGTCTTCGAGTTTCAAAATCAAAGTTACCATAACAGATAGACACACATTCAAATCTTCACACATGGTCTAAGATCCACATTGGAAATTTGAACAACCAATACCATAGACACATACTAAGCCATAATGAAGCCATCAACAGAAGAATATCCAAACATGAATAACAAAATTTATATATTGATTACTATAGAGTTGTAGGATGCTGTTTGAACAAGAGAATACAGTTAAACCACAATCAAACATTGCATTCATACATCGTAGAAGAGAATTGAGACATTGCAAACTAGCAAATTATTGCTTATAAATTCACAATATTACTTTATTCGAGTTTATTAAATTCAAATTCATAAACAAGTGATACAGTCATGATGCTTTACCTCTACAACATTAAGCTTGTGGATAATGGCTCAAGTAATGTGTAACATTTATTAGTTCAAGATAGTGCACACTCACAGTTTACTGTAAAATTATAATTAATAAATTCACCAGGCAAATATTTACTCTACATTTGCCACGTCAACTTCCAAAGGCTCAGGAGTTCCAAGTGAAACAAATCGTGTTTGGCTTGCCGAAGTTCAGTGGCCGGAAGGCCCAAGTTTGTGAAGTCAAGTTCAAGCTCATGCACATTAATAAATTTACCAGGCAAATAATTCCAGTAACAAGGTGCATTAAATTTGAGTAACACAAATTATTCAAACCGGTACAAATTACACAAACAAGCATTAAATTCTAATAACAAAAACAAGGAAATAATAAAAAAGAAAGTTACCAAAAATGCATCCAACAGACCAAATATCCACCGGGATTGAGTAATGAGTAGCCCCAAGCAGAACTTCTGGTGCTCGATACCACAGAGTAACAACCTGAATTGTTTAATGGCCGTAAGCCCATACCTTCCAATTCATTTTAGTCTTTGATTTGATCCACCATACACATAAGCATACTTATTTTTCACCTCATGTGTATAACTTTTCATTGGCACGGTGAATGCTCTGCTCAGACCTAAGTCACCAATCTTTAGAAGCCCATTCTTCTTGTCAAGAAGCAAATTTTGAGGTTTCAAATCTCTGCAAGGTTCAAACAGATCATAGCACACTGCAATATTATAGCAAGACACTCCATTTTTCTCTCCCCCAACCAATTCTCTTGTTCAACCTCTGAAAAGTACAACTATATGATCACTTGGTCAATTCATCCCCTTCTTCTCAATTATATTTGCTATTTTAGCCACTACATGGTAAATTCATCCCATAATTCTCTTTTCCAAGGTTGACCAATAGCATTTGAGGAGATATTACAAGAAAGAAAAACTCAGGAGTATTTCAGAGTTTTTCCTAAAATCATACCATCAAAGAACATGGTGTATCAGTCAGAATCTTTCTGCTACCTGTGCATTACGCCATGGCCATGACAATAGGCAACTCCTTTGCATAACTGGTACATGAATTTCTACATGTGACACCAAATGCACTTATAAATATCAGATCATTCCCCAATTTACTAAACACAGTTAAATTTTTACGTTTCCCGGTTGCAAATATTGACAAATAGAACAGACATCATAGAAACATAGAAATTCTTCCCGTAGTTTTATAAATTTGCAGTATTTTCTCATAACTTGTTTTCATTCCATGCATAAAAAGCAAACTGAGCCAATTAATTAGTTTTTTATCAAACTCTAAGACAAGAAACTACATTAAGCTTGACAGAGAGGAAAAGATACTGATGCAAACCTTGATATCTTCAGGAAGTATAGGATGATTAATACCATGGCCATCAATGAACTTCTTCAAATCTGAGTCAAGGTATTCAAACACAAGATAAAGCAGAGGTTTTCCATTTTTTGCAACATTCTCTACACTCAGAAGCCTGGGAAAACAAACCAATATAATTGTAAAGTTGTGAGAAAGATCAAACTCAGAGTCACATATATATACGGAAAGAAAACAAAAGGCATGGAGAATGGGAATGTTAAAGAACAAATATAGAATTTCTGAATACTAACATAACACTATAAGATTAGGAAAATATCTGAGATTGGAATTTCCAAGAAAGAATCACCAAAAGCAGTTCGATAAATGATGTCCATTGATTCACCTCCATCAGTGTCAAGAAATTTCCTATACTAACCCATTTTCTTTATTTGTGCTTCTGCCAAGGAAATAACGTCGAAGATGCTTAATTGTTCACATAAGGAATTTGAGTTTCTTTCTCTTAGATCTTCCATGATATTAATCTAGCAGCAAATATAACATCTAAATGTTTTTCTTAACAAGGAATGATCATAAAGAAAAGCAGCTCCTCGTGAAGATAATCTACATAACTGCTTGTCTTTACTGTTTCTTCTATAGCTGAACCTCACAGAATTGTTTCATTATCTGACAGCGCACAGAATTTACTTCATTATGCTTGAAATATTTATGCTTCTTGCCCTTGTCAATCCTGTCAAGAATGGTAATGGTGACTTTCTGGCAGTACCAAGAAATCTCAGAAACAACCTGCTTTCTTATGCTTTTATCCTTGTAGAAAACCATTAAAAATGAGTACGATTGTCTATGACATATCCATGAGTAACTCTATTTCTTTCTCTTCTTTACTCTCCAACATTTGATTCTCTGACGATTGAGTCAGACAAGTACGCAAGTTTGAGGAAGATTGTAACAAATAAACAATGGCATGAACATTAAATGTTTTGCCTGTAAAACCTTCGCTCAGACATTTCATTCTCTGACAATTCAGTGGGACAATCGACAGAGATTTCAAATAAGAATACTAAAACAAACAGATGTCGATGCATGTAATTGTGAACTGAATACGGAGAGAGATTTTGGAAGAGAGAATAAACAGATGATTAAGAAGCTGACAATGATGGATTTTCGCCAATTACCTTACAATGTAGATACTCTGAGAGAGCATTTTCAGGAGGGAGACCTCGCGGAGTGTGGTGGGAGGGACGCCTTCTTCATCTTTGTCTAGGCGAGTCTTCTTCAGAGCGACCAAACGTCCAGAAACCTTGTCGCGAGCTTTGTACACCTTCCCATACGTCCCTTCACCCACCTTCTCGAGCTTCTCGTATCTATCCATGGCGATGGAAATCTACCTATCTTTCTCTATCCACTCCCTGTGTGACTTGACAAGGGAATATCTCAGAAGCTAGGGCGGAGAGTCAAACTTCTTCGACGAATGAAAGCTGACGTCGTCATCGTATGCTCTCTCGCTGCGTGTCTCTCGCCGCTGTCTGTCTATCTGTCTTATCCCTACCAGCTATGGCGAAGCTTCGACTTGGAGCACTTACAGCAGAAAGAGAACGTAGAAATGAGAACCAAAAAACAGCGCCTTTTTCTTCTTCGTGGTCTTACTCTCTTTTTTTTAATTTCCCGCCTAAAAAAAGTGCATACGTACATACGTATGCATGTATATTTTAGGACAGGTGGCAATGTAATAATGTATGTATATCCATAGATGTAGGTGCGTATGTGAGTATGCTATGTGGATTTTTAACATAGAGATGCATCTCATGACTCGGGGTGTTATGTATATATATGTATGTGTGTGTGTGTGTGTGTGTGTGTGTGTGTGTGTGTGTGTGTGTGTGTGTGTGTATTTTTCACATAGAGATGCTCGTGTCTATTATACACCAAATCATAAACAGGGCTGGTGAGGGAATCGCAGCCACTGACAAGGGCTGCTGAGGGAATCGCAGCCACTGACAGTGCAGGTCGCTCAGCTGATGGTGCGTGCGATCTACACCGTCTGATTTGGATAACAAAGAACGCGCGAAATAAAATCTATCAGAGGTCGCCCAACTCCGACATTTTAACTTTAGCTTCTTTGGTCTCTTCTTTAACTTGTTACTTTTTCAAGGTTTCGACGTTTGGTTTTGGGATTTTGGCAACTAGTAATTGATTCTTGCATGTATATTAATGTATTCCCCCCCATCAACAAGGAAGAGATTAATATATGATTGATTCAATATGTGAAACTTATCGATCAATATATGTGCTACATATTAATCACACTATTGGCAATACAACAAATTAATCACACTATTCCCTTAAAAACGCAACACTAACAAAGAGGTTAACAAATTTTGCTTATAAGGTGAGATGAGAAGTTTACTAAACAAGATATTTGTGACATAATCTATGCAAAAAGTAATATTTGTCTAAGCCTAATATAGCATACGAAGATCATAAAAGAGCTATATGTATGACATTACATAGTATTTTGTAGATATAATTAGAAATCTATGACTGAACCTTATTTCACTTAGTGGAATCTGTTGCTCAACCCCAAAATGTTTTCTTCTTTTCATATTTCATCTATCTAGTCAATGTTGTACCTCTTGTTACATACAAATGAACACAAATTCAATCTTAATATATCTAAGTTGGGATTTAAACCTAATGACATTTCTCCTAAGGTAATAAAGTTGACCTAATAAGCCTCAAGTAACAATAAGTAATCTAGGACCAATATTTGTCAAACTACTAGTGGTGCTATAGTATTTTTCAACTTGAAATTTTTTGTCAAGTAGTCCTAGAACAATTGAATACTAATGATTACTACTTGTGTATAAACTCATAATTGGTGACCTTTGTATTTGTTTCAAGGGTCCCAAAAGAAAAAGTCGTTCATAAATTGGGAGAGCTTGACCCTTTACAAAAGGTCATGAGAACTAAGATCAAATCGAGAAAAGGACACTCAAACAACTAGAACATGGTGTCTTTTCATAAGACACCGTAATGGTACACTCAAAACAACTAGACACATGTGCCTTTTGTTTTTAGCATCGGATGAACATTCAAGTTTTTCCATGTTCCCTTGCTTTTTGCTTGCTTGAAAGGTTTCCAAGTTAGGTTTTGCCACTAGACACCAAGATTGTCATTTCGAAGAAACACTATTGATCATTTACTTTTCCGTATTCCTGAGTACATAGATGAGCAAGCAAGCCATATATGAATTTTTCCCATGTTCCCTTTGCTTTTTCGCCTCCTTGAAAGGTTTCCAAGTTAGGTTTCGACACTACGCACCAAGATCGTCGTTTCAAAGAAACACTATTGGTAATTTACTTTTCATATTCTTGAGTACATATATGTGCAAGCCATATATGAATGCATGCCACTACCATAACATCATGTCTTTTAAAAAAACACCCACTTGAATAAGCACATATTTACAGATTTTTTTACCGCCACTTTGCATTACCAGCAACAGTGTGTGAACAATATATATTGCAAAGAATTATACATTGCTTCGCCTTTGTAACATCAAGTAACAATTGGGATGTTAGATGAACTATATTTTTGTTTATCCAGACAACCCTTCTCTTTGACTTCAACTTTTACAGCTCACAAGAATAAATTTCCGCAACCAGAACATTGGCTACAAAACTTGCTATAGTCGGTCCATAAATAATGTTGTTACCTATCCTGAAATTTAATCTTTTAGTAGCCATATCCTGCAAAAATAGTTTCCTGTTAGAAAACATGTCTATTGTATGATATGGATATACATCAATATAGATCTATCACGTCCCTAAAGCACCGCGTTCAGCATACGAATATAAACGATTGTGTATAATATGAGTTTATAGAAACATGTAAGTGTAAATATAATGCACAAAGGAATCCATTCACAGATGTGGGTATATGTCATGTATAAGCAAGTAGATAAGGATATATATCATACAAGCAAATTGCATGCACTCCTTAATCAAGTGTGAGCATCTAGATGTACATCAAACATCAGTCTTATTTCTTATTTAAGATATGCATGCAATGATTCATATCAGATTTACCTGAATTATCCATGGGGTTACCAGCTGGCACACTGGGTTCAGGTTCTTTGATTTCCACCACCACATGTAACGTAAGGAATGTCTTTGCCGCTGAGGCAGCATGCTCTAAGCAGCACCTGACTACCTGAAGCAGGAAAACATCAGTTAAAATGGAATCCTTGAAAATCAGCACAGCCCATGTCTACATACTCCCAAATATGCATCATATAATTTCCCATATAAGGAATTTCTCTAGCGCAACCCAATTTTTAACTCTAGCATTATCACATAAGATCATTTCACCGCCATAGCCTCCGCCCACCATAGCTTCCACCACCGTCACCATCACCACTGTAGCCTCTGCCCCTGTCATGATTTGGTGTTATGTATATACATATATGTATCAGTATGTATGTGTCCTATCTATCTATCTACATAACGTATATGTTTGTGTGTCTGTTCAAGCGAAAATACATATTTATGTGACTTGTGTGTTTGTGTATACATATATACATATATGTATGTGTATGTGTTATGTGTATATATGTATGTCCATTTGATGACTCGTGCTAACTTGTTTTGTCGTTCCTCGGATGGACGACCACCCGGTAATATAAACATTTGCAATAACTCATTAACTACTTGTTTTCCATTGCACCTTCATCCATGTGTCATGCTAACAATAAGCTGCACATATGTATCCTTGTATATGTCTCTTCGAATGCAACAACTTTGTGCGATCACATTCACATGACTCCTACTGTTGTTTCGTTTCCATCAAACCTCGATTAATATGTCATCATATATCATGTGTGTGTGTGTGTGTATATACTTGACTATTCTAACTTTATGGAACTATTCAATCATATGTGTTGATTCATGTTGGGGATTTGTTTTATCTTGTTACAAACTCACTTGATACAAGTTTATTGTTTATATAGCTAGACAATGGCTAATATTGGGCTCATGCTCTGAACACATAATTTGTTCCCCTCGTGATATACATCCACACAACAAGCATTTGGCACAAAGGCCAACCCTTGTAGCATGTCTTTGAATGTTGCCTCTCTTTGCTACAGGTATACATCACGTCAAATGTACAAGAATGTATTACATCTCAAATCTTCTTTGATATGTGATATTGTAGCATGACTTTTGCTCTGGATATAGAGTGATATATCCATGAAATGATGTGAATACTAATCATAATTGCTAACAAAAACACATCAAACAAGTTCTCAACCGATTATTTTGCTTTTTATTGATTGTGGCCATCGTTGCATTTTTGGATTAGAGCTGAGATGAACATTGAACATTTTGTGTTTCCCATGTCTCTTATGTCGTGTTCGATGTAACAACGCAAAGACTCCCACTTGTTCGTCATGAAAATATGATGTCACACTAAGTCTACTAAGTTAACATTATTGTAAAATATTATTTATGCGATGCGAAGCAAAGAACGTCTCTTATTAGTGATGTGGAGCAAAAAACAAGTGCATGGGTTGAAAGTAGAAACAAAATAACACTTGGCCAAGCAAGTTTTAGACCTAGACACTTCATCGAGGATCATTAGGTTACTTTAAGAGTGGTTATAGAAGAAAACAAATACAAGGAGTTGTCTATTGTTGTTTACAATACCACAAAGTGAACCCGAAAATAGAATAGTGGAGATCAACATGCCATTGATGTATCAAGTTGGTATTTTGTGATTACTTGAGCAAATAAGATGACAACAAAAAAACAACAACGTATGTGTGCACATACACACATTATTGCTTTTGTTATGTTTGATTGTCAATCAATTTGATTAAACATGTCCCATTTGTATGCAATTTCACATGACATCAAAGCTATAAAATAATGCAACAATTATGCATCGAATGACTATAACATTTGGGTTTACGAGAAATGAAAACTTACCCAAACTCATTCTCTTAGTAAATAAACATGGGATGTATTTTCTTTCCATTTGTTCTGATTTATTTTTACTAAATTGGAGTTGAAAGAGTGTCAGGATAGTTTTTCTTCCCCTTTATCCTAATTCAAAATTCTTATGTTGGAGTTAAAAGAGCATTAAGTTTAGGAGGGGGGGGGATCACGTGCTATGATAGAGGTAATGTTTTTAATCGCGAACCCTACAATGTAATGGCCATGGTTAGCTCGTGTGCATGGGTTATGATCGAGGGCATTACAACGATGATAATAAAGTCTTTGAAATTTATCATGTCATTGTTGTTTTGCAACATCGTATATTGTAAGATGAAATATTGCTAGTTCATTCTCATAATGGGTGGGTTTGATACTTCAATATGAATAAGATCGATGCAATTTCCCAAAGGATGATATCAGTGAAGCCATGGCTATCAAGAATCAATTGCTTGGGAACAAAGAGGTGCCAAACTCATTACGATGAAGGGGTCAAAATGGTTATCAATACATTGGCCACTATTTGATCAATAAAGTACATATTCATCGTAAAAAGTGGGCTAAAATGGGGACAAAATAACGGGTTTTCTACACCTCCAAAGAGGACCATCTAGAATCATAGCTTCTTGCACAATAATTATCTCCACTTGTTGTGGCATATCATTCTTGGATTTTTACAAGTGAAGTATTATGATGCCAAACAATGCATTAGAACATCAACCAAGAGAGCCTTTGATTATGCATATTGTACATGTTTGTAAGTCCATGTACCATACTCTACTACAATGCTCCATTGTTTACCATATTTGAATTTGTCGTCTTCATGGCTTCAACATGTAGTCATTTTTAATCACATTTGCCACGTAGTTAGCACGAGCACACTCAATTATAATGTTCATTAATTAAAAATTCTTGGACATTGAAACCTGAGAGTCACTATAACCTCCACAAACATTACTTGGAAATGTCTCATGGTGGTTCTATAAGAAAGATGGCAAATGGAATATATGTCATTGTGGTTATCACATGCATAGACACCTTGAATGAACCCAACGCAACGTTGGATCTTAAGAATGCGCAAGGTGATTAACTATCAATACCTTTCTCGATCGTAGCCTGGTTGAAGAAAACCATGGAAGGAAGAATAATAAAATGGCAAGTGGAATGGTTGGAAAAGGCAAGGGAGAGAGAGGAGATTTCTTTGTTTCATTGGAAGTGACCAACACGTAGGTCCATTCACAAATCATACAACGAGCTTAAGGATTCCTTTGAAAGGTAAACCCGAAGCCATGCATACATGAGAAACAATAAAAAACTTGAGTTTGTGCACACATTAAAAACACATCTAAAATCATTTGATCGAAGCAACAAGATAAGAAGAAGAAGAAGAAGAAGAAGAAGAAGAAGAAGGAAGAAGGAAGAAGGAAGAAGAAGCTTCTCCATCGTATTTAAATTTTGAGGAGATGATGTGATGGGCGGCCCATGTGTGAAACCGGACGTTTCTGCAAAACCCTAAAAAACTCGGTTTCTGCATCAATGGCTTTTCCCTCCTTTTGATTCTCATCGTCTTCCTCCAGCTTCCGCAGACTCCAGGCAAGTCTCTCTCTCTCTCTCTCTCTCTCTCTCTCTCTACCCCCATTAACACCCATTTCTTACTGTTTCTCTTGGTTCCTCCCCGCAGGAAAAGAATACCTGCCTTTTTCTCTATGGCTGGCCTCGCTCCCGACGGTTCTCAGTTCGATGCTCATCAATATGACAGTAAAATGGACGCTGTGTAAGCTTCTATGGATTCCTTATCTCTCCTTTGTGTTGCTGTTTTTGTATTAGTACATGTAATTCTCTTTGGCGTCGTCTTTCACCTCTCTGTTCTTGCGATGGGACTTTGTTCTATGTCCGTATCGTCGTTTGGTTATATCCTTGTCGAAAGAGCCTCTCACTTCGTTTTCGCTATGACTAGCAGCTTTCTATTGCGATGATTTTCCCTTGTGCCGTTTTGTTTTTCGTATGTCTCGATTTATTTTCTTACTGTTCCTTTGCACCGATTTTTATTGTTTCTAATGTCGATATATTATTATGAAGTTATCTGATAATGTTTTCATTTTCTTCTGTTTTATGCTTTAATGATTTTTTTATGGTTCTCGACAGGCTTTCTGGTGACGGAGATGATCTCATATCTACCTGGGATGAGGTGAATGAGAGCTTCGATTCCATGAACCTGCACGAAAATCTGCTCAGAGGAATTTATGCATATGGTATGTTTCAATACTTATCTTTCTCTATAATATGTGTTGAGTTTATGATTTTTCTACGCATGGTTAATCTTCTTGATATGGATTGTTCACGTATGTCTTTGGTTTGACCTGATTACATATTACTGGTGGATGTGATGGTTGTACGTGTTATATAGTTATGGTCATACTTGTGCGAATAAATTTGAAGTATTATTCTATTTGATATAAATTCAATCATGCTGAGTAGATAAGTGTTTATATTTCTACTGTTTGATTCTATCCGAAGTTTAGGTGTGGAGATTAAATGAAATTACTTTAATATAAAGCTTATTAGGTGCATGATCTCAATATTTTTTTTTCTTTAATGTTTTCGGGTATGCTTGAATAAATTATTTTTTGTCAAGAATTCGCACTTTAACCGGACTTGATTCTACTTGATAACAATGAAGCAGTTTAATTTCATATTATCTATGGCTTTTACTGTTGGGACTCTTATTCTTTAGAGGACAATTTTGTTCTTGATTATTCAATTGAATACTTGTGTACAGGGTTTGAGAAACCATCTGCAATTCAACAAAGAGGCATTGTTCCATTTTGCAAAGGTCTTGATGTCATTCAACAAGCTCAATCAGGAACCGGAAAAACTGCAACTTTTTGTTCAGGCGTGTTACAACAACTGGATTATAATCTACTTGATTGCCAAGCTCTTGTGCTTGCTCCCACTCGAGAGCTAGCTCAGCAAATTGAGAAAGTTATGAGAGCACTAGGAGACTACCTACAGGTTAAGGTTCATGCATGTGTGGGAGGGACCAGTGTAAGAGAGGATCAGCGTATTCTGCAAAGCGGTGTACATGTGGTTGTTGGCACTCCAGGAAGGGTTTATGATATGCTTCGGAGGCAGTCTCTCCGTGCAGATTATATCAAGATTTTCGTCCTTGATGAAGCTGATGAGATGCTCTCACGTGGCTTTAAAGATCAGGTATGGGTTGTTTAAATTTGTCTTTTGTAAACACAAATCAATCTGTTTTGCATTGGCTTGTGCAATTTATTTCACATGGTATACATGACACAAATACTGCATCTCATATTGTTCTTTTCACATTGCTGAATGCAGTCATCTCATGGTGTTTCTATTTCAGATTGATAGTACATCTATGAACTAATAGTTGTTTGCTTAATTGTTTCTCAGATATATGATATCTTCCAGCTGCTTCCTTCGAAAATCCAGGTTGGTGTTTTCTCTGCTACAATGCCCCCAGAAGCATTAGAGATTACGAGGAAATTCATGAACAAGCCTGTCAGAATATTAGTGAAAAGAGATGAGTTGACACTAGAAGGTATCAAGCAATTCTATGTGAATGTCGACTTGGAAGATTATAAGCTAGATACACTTTGTGATTTATACGAGACCCTTGCCATCACTCAGAGTGTCATCTTTGTCAACACACGCCGAAAGGTTGATTGGCTGACAGACAAGATGAGAGCTAGTGATCACACTGTCTCAGCCACTCACGGAGATATGGATCAGAACACTAGGGATATCATTATGAGGGAGTTTCGGTCAGGGTCATCTCGGGTTTTAATCACAACGGATCTTTTGGCCCGCGGAATTGATGTGCAACAGGTTTCACTCGTGATCAATTACGATCTTCCAACTCAGCCTGAGAATTATCTCCACAGAATTGGGCGCAGTGGAAGGTTTGGAAGGAAAGGAGTTGCTATCAACTTCATTACTAGAGACGATGAGAGAATGCTTCAAGATATACAGAGGTTCTACAATGTTGTCATTGAAGAATTGCCCCAGAATGTTGCTGACCTCATCTGAGTAAACCCAGAGAAATGTTTTTTACCTGGGGCGTTTTGATGCTTTAAAAATACTCGGTTTACTTTGTGTGTCTGTTAATGAGTAATGACCAAACTCTGAACTTCTTTTCTTATTTCTGAATTCGTTGTCTACTGCAATTTTTTTTCACTGTACTCGGAATTTTTATCAGGGAAATGAGATTTTTGAGTTATAAGTTGTCCCAGATCTTTCCAGTTTTTGTAAAGTACATATGCTGTGTTAGGATTCATGTTTTTGATACTCTATAGTCTTTTCAATTCTACTTTATAAGAAACAGAATCAAAGCTTCTTGTATGTTAAGGTAGTATGAAGTCTGATGGTAAGGCTCTTCGATAACCTGTTTTAAACTCTTTGAAATTGTAAATGCATTTTATACTTCTTGGTGTGTCACAATGAGAAATCAAGGTAAAAGTAAATGGGTGAAGCACTATATGTAGTCGTAAAAGTGAGGTTATTTCAATGTAGGCGTGTTCACTGCCAGAAGTGTATTTATAAATTGTATATAACAAATTGCTTGAGATTTTGTCAGTGTTCATAAATACAACTATGTACTCTTCATTTTTCATGCAATACACTATCGAGAGTGTTTTATTAAAATTGTCTTCATTTTTCATTCCATATTACAAGGGTAATCCATGATAGTAGACGTTGCAATCAAATGTTGGGAGGGGGATGTTGGTGTGGTTAATGATTGTTGAAAATATGGGCACAACAAGTTGGCTTGTGATAAAAGTTAAACCATTGTAGGAAAATAATTGTTCTTCTTTGTGGCCCAATGCAAGGGTGTAAGATCGAATAGAATAACAAATTCAAGTAGTTTTTTTTTTACATCTATGGTAGTTTTATGCTTTAGTTTCATTCAATTCTAGGAAATTGATGTGAGAATCTCAATGGACATTATCCGACCTTGACTTTAAGGGGATATCAATAGAGAAACTTTGTAAGCGAGCAATTTGGGATGTTTTTAATGTGTTCCCAAATACACTCAAGAGCTGCTGATATATATCGAGGAGCAATTGTGTCCAATTGTGATTCCCTTTTCTCATTTTGAAATGAAGAGCAACGACTCAAGGCCAATGTCTTTCAAAAATATTTATGATTTAAGTGACTAATTCTTGCCCATAATGTTTGGTTTATGATTGCCTGTCTAGATCAATCACAAGCAAAACCAACAATGAATATAAAGGTCTTCCAACACACTCAACTTTAGTGCATCTTCTAAATGATTTGCTAAGAGTGTCACGTAGTCAATGCATAGTGAAAGTAGGATGATTGCATTGTCAAATGTTTGTTCCATTATTTAATGCATAAACCTAGTAGATAGTTATATTTTTTAACATCCATGGGAGATTGATTGCGATCCATCAGAGTTTGTGGGAGTAGGGATTCATGCTTAACACCACTAATGGTAGTGAAAACTCCTAAAGTTTATTTCCATCTCTCAACATAATGTATAATAGATAAAGAGACAAATTTTTTTATATGTTGGGTTACCAAATCAATGTTTTTTATGTAAAAGAATGGGACATTTAGCTAAGGAATGTTCCTTGTCAAGGAAAGGGCCGATACATGTTGTAAATGATGAGCCGCACTTGGGCTCAAGTTGCCAAAAAACACATGATAAAAAAACCAAGTCATGATATATTCTGTTGAGAATCAAGCTAAACTTGGTCTAGTGTGTGAACTCACCTTGAGAGTGAAGAGACACTCCAACGGTCAAGAGTCACCATTATGTCACCACTTTGTATTCTAGCATTTAGTATGAGTCATAGAATCATATTCTATGACACATAACTTATGAGCTTTCACATTCCCCATGCTCCATGAGGCTTGTAGTTAATGAAGAGAGAGGGTGACTACATAAAGCACCTTCCTCCCACCTAGTATAACGTTGAGTGTTTCTCCTTTGTTAATATACTTTTACCTTGCGTATTCTTTGTGTTTCACTCACTCTCTCTCTCTCTCTCTCTCTCTCTCTCTCTCTCTCTCTCTCTCTCTCTTACACACACACATAACTCACATCTGTTCTGCTTCACAAGAATCCATCTCTTGATTCTTTACATGGTATCAGAGCGATTTGGTAGCTCGATCTAGCCCATTCGCCTCATCGTGATCGTGTGTTGTGCTCTACGCCGACAACCAAGAACCGACTCATAGCTATCGTAGCTTCGCTACATAGCTCGCATTCGAAAAGAGAAGACGAAGAAGAAGAAGAATCGACATAATGAATATTCAAATGGGGAGCGCTCTCCCTACCGAGAAGTTGGATCGAAATAACTTCGCATCTTGGGAGTACAAGATGCACCAATACCTTGTCGGACAAGGCTATTGGAGCTACATCAAAGGAGCGCATGAAGACCGACCTGCCGAAGCGGCTCCCAGATACGCGACATGGGAGCAAGCCGCAAGCCGCGTGATGTATTGTTTGGCGACATGTGTTCACGACCACATGCTCGATTACATTCGAGAAGCCAAGACGCCGAAGGAAGCGTGGGAAAATCTACGAAAGATTTTCGCCGCCAACACGACCGCGAGGAAGCTTCAACTCCGCCAAGAGTTGAACAACATTGAACAAAGGGACATATCCATCACGACATACACCTTGAAGATCAAGGAGCTTTGCGACTCGCTCAACTCAATAAGCGTAAGTATAGATGATGATGAGATGGTGCAAATATGCCTCAGCGACCTCGCACCACGGTTCGGTGCGATGCGAACCACCGTTCTAGCACGGGAGAAATCTCCCTCCTCCTTCGAGCTCCAATCAATGCTATTGGTCGAAGAAAACCACGTGTGTACAAGGAGCAATGAGTCGGAAGGCCACATGCTCTACACGCACTCTAATGGAGGAAGAGGACACGGACGAGTAAGAGGCCGATTCGGCCAAGGACAAGGCGGACGAGGTCCGACCTACGACAACAACTCCCAATTTCGGCCGCAAAACGGAGGCCAACGAGGAACCTTCGCAAGAAGGGGGAGCTTCTACTCCGCCCCGAGCCGTCAAAACGCAACCGAATGCGGATATTGCGGAAAGCTCGGCCACCACGAAGAAGAGTGCCGAAAGAAGATGCGTGAATCGGCTTCCACAAGCCGACAACTCACGAATTACGCACACAATTCCGACTACGAAGAGTATAGCGGAATGTATGGGAACAACTCTGACTACGAAGATCGTGGCGGAATGTATGCATACAACTTCGACCGTGGCGGAATGTTTATGATGAAACATAGAGCAAACTCTATGTCGGCCTCTACCTCAATTAGTGCCCTCAATCCGGAGGACATATGGTTTGTAGACTTCGGAGCCTCAAACCATATGACATCCCATAAAGAATGATTTCTCAAACTTCGAGAGCCGGAGCGACCCGGTATGTCAAAACCGGAGATGACACTACGCACCCGATTCGGCACATCAGCAATGTCCCGTTCGGCGGAAGAGGTAAGCAAACATACATTAAAAATGTCTTGCATGTTCCCACCATCACGAAGAATTTGGTCTCGGTCGGCCAAATGGTTGAGCAAGGGATGCAAGTACGATTCGATCAAGAAGGGTCCTTCATCGAAAAAGAAGGCCGAATCATCGCACGCGGAAGAAGAGAGGGCCGAATGTTCATTCTCGATTTGCACGAGATGAAATCCGCCATGTTTGCGAAAAGCACGAAAGCCGACTCCGACATAGAGCTATGGCATAAGCGAATCGGCCACATCAATCTCAACAAACTCAAAGCAATGAAATCGAAAGGAGTCGTCATCAGACTCCCGACATTCAAAGAGAAGGAGATTGAAGGTGTATGCGAAGCGTGCCAATTCGGCAAGCAACACTGACACCCGTTTCCGAAGGAGCGGAACGTGAGCAAAGGCGTACTGGACGTAATTCATTCCGATGTATGGGGTCCGGCTCAAACGGCGACATTCGGCGGATGCTGATATTACGTGCTCTTCATCGACGACTTTTCTAGGCACACTTGGATCTATCCGATGCGGCAAAAGAGCGAAGTGTTCAGACACTTCCAAAAATTCAAGAATGAAGTCGAGAAAGCCACGGGCCGACATGTATATTGTCTTCGATCGGATGGCGGCAAGGAGTACTTCTCGAACGATTTCATGGTGTATCTCCGAAAGGAAGGAATTCGACGAGAATTCACTTATCGACACACTCCGCAACAAAACGGAGTAGCCGAGCGCAAAAATCGGTACATCCTCGAAGTAGCGGAGGCCATGATGAACGAGAAGCATATGCCCAAGTCATATTGGGCTGAAGCTGCAAATACGGCCTCTACCTAATGAACCGGTGCACAACATCCGGCGTGCACGAGGTCACTCCGCACAAAACGGAGTAGCCGAGCGCAAAAATCGGTACATCCTCGAAGTAGCGGAGGCCATGATGAATGAGAAGCATATGCCCAAGTCATATTGGGCTGAAGCTGCAAATACGGCCTCTACCTAATGAACCGGTGCACAACATCCGGCGTGCACGAGGTCACTCCGCACGAAAAATACTTCGGAAAGAACCCAGACTTATCGCACATCCGGATATTCGGCGCGATAGCGTACGTGCACATCCCCGATGAGAAGCGTCAAAAGCTTGACCATAAGTCGGAGAAATGTATCCTCGTAGGATACTCACTCGAACAAAAGGGGTACAAGTGCTACAACCCCTCAACTCGAAAATCTCGAGTAAGTCGAGACGTCATTTTTGACGAGTCTGCATCCTGGTACGCACGAGAGACAACTTCGCCTCCGACTCCGCTCGACCTGGAATCTGCCGAACAAGAGATCGAGGATGAAGATCGCCCTACACGCATGATCGAAGAAAGTCCGATCATGACCCGACTTAGCGGACCACAAGAGCCTTTGAGCGATCAAAGCACATCATGGCCTAGCCCGAAGATGGACAAAGGCAAGGCGAAAATGGCGGAATATGAAGACGATGAATCGACTCACTCACTCGAAAGTGAGTTCGGCGGTTTCGAGGTACCAATCGGAGCCAAGAAAACCCTCATCTCTGCAAATGAAAAGCTCCGCCGATCCACTCGTGAAAAGAACCCCGTAAGCCGATTCAGCTACAACGATTATATGGCGTACCATTACGCCTTTATGATGAAGGTTGCGACAGTACGGGAGCCGGAATCTTTTCGGAAGCCGCGAAGGACCCGCGATGGATCGAAGCAATGAACGAGGAGATGCAGGCACTACGGAAGAACGAGACGTGGGATCTCGTTCCCACCTCATCACACAAAAAGGCGATTGGATGCAGATGGATCTACAAGGTGAAGTATAACGCTGATGGCTCCGTAAACCGCTACAAAGCTCAACTCGTAGCGAAAGGATACACTCAGACACATGGCGTCGACTACGAAGAGACCTTTGCCCCGGTGGTAAAGATGACGACGATGCGGACCGTAATTGCGATTGCCGCGGCGAAAGGGTGACACGTCCGTCAAATGGACGTCAAGAACGCCTTTCTACAAGGCGAATTAGAAGAGGAAGTGTACATGATCCAACCACCCGGCTTCAACTCGAGCACTCATCCAAAAACCGTATGCCGACTCAAGAAGCCACTCTACAGCCTCAAGCAAGCACCGCGTGCTTGGCATTCGAAGATAATGCAATATCTTCATCAAATCGGCTTCCATATGTCAAAATCGGACAACTCCCTCTACATACGAAGTGATTCTGCAAGTCCGATCGTCATAATCTTATATGTGGATGACCTAGTCATTGGAGGTGTGCATCTCGTCAAAATCACTAAGGTCAAATCCCTCCTTTTCGACAAATTCGAGATGACGGACATGAAGGAGCTCCACTACTTCCTCGGCATCGAGGTAATTCGGACTCCGGCCGGAATCATGATCTCTCAACGACACTACATCCTCAACTTGTTATACAAGTTCGGGATGGCTGAGTGCAAATCCGTGGCAACCCCGCTCGATCGTAATCTCAAACTAGATGCGAACTCCGGCACTAAAGCGTGTGAGCCGACTCAGTATCGGCAACTCATCGGGAGTTTCATCTACCTCACGATCACACGACCCGATCTCAGTTATCCAGTCGGTCTCCTTAGTCAATTCATGCAAACACCGCGTGATACTCACTTGGATTGCGCTAAGCGAGTTCTACGATACGTGAGCGGCACAATGGATTGCGGCATCCTCTACAAGACCGCAATGCCAATACGACTCGAGGGGTACATAGACGCCGATTGGGCCGACTACAAAGCGGATAGAAGATCAACCTCCGGATTTGTTTTCTCCCTCGGCAACAGAGCAATATCCTGGAGTAGCAAGACGCAGCCCACCGTCGCTCTTTCGAGTACGGAGGCGGAATACAAGGGCGCAGTCGTAGTTGCGTGTGAAGCCGTATGGCTCAAGAGGATTTTGAAGGATCTGGGCGTACCCATCAAGGATCCGACTTCCCTTTACTGCGACAACATGAGCAATATCTATCTGGCTCGGAACCCGGTGTTCCACGTGCGGACAAAGCACATCGAAGTGCACTATCACTTCATCCGAGAACGCGTTCTGGCTGGCGATGTCGACCTACAACACATTAGCACCAATCTTCAGATGGCCGACATCTTCACTAAAGCCTTAGGAGCCGACAAGCTATGGCAAGTCATGACCGATCTCGGATTGATGATCCTTGACTTGCCAAGCTTGAGGGGGAGTACTTAAGACACTACGCAATAACGCGTGGATTCCGCAACCACGCAACGAAGCAGCGAAGAGCCGATCTACCGCTGTCGAGATATTACGCAAGTGCGTGTGGAATCGAGGCGGGACCGCGGGGGTCTCGAACCAAAGAGCAAGCGAGGGAGGAGAAAGAGAGAGAACCGGCTACGCAGGACCGGGGATACACAGGGACACGGCCCTTCAGCACGGAGAACGCGAACAGACACCGACACAGACAGATGCGAATGACTTAATATGTATATTAAGAAAATGGCTAACACTACTACAACCCTCGATGGGGCACAGGTTGGTTACAACCGAACAGGCCGGCGAACAGATGCCGATGCCTGCTCGCTTCGACGCACAAAACAGGGCAAAGGGGGGGGTAGCAGGTTGGAGGTGCTGCCGGAAGCACTCGGGCGTTCCTCGAAACAGCGCGAGCCTCCTCGGAACCCTGCACAGAAAGCTATGGAGCTCAAGAAGCAGGGAAACAGAGAGAGAGAAGTGTCCAGAAACGGTCCGACAGCACTTCGTCCTCTCCGCGCGAGATATCTCTGCAACAGCTCTTTCCTGCTCTTATATAGCCCGACGAGCAGGCCGTCCTGTCAGCTTTATTCCCTGTCCCTTTCGAACAGGGATCCGCTCCGTTCTTCACGCATCCGCGTAGTTACGCCGCCGACTCGTGCCGTCCCTCAGCTCGCGCGCGCGACCGAAAAGACTGTTCGCGCGGTCTTTGTCTCCACTTGTGTTAGGGCCCGTTCCTGCCGATTATCCTCCTAACTCGCTTCTTCGTACTACTTGGAGCTTGCGCGCGTGAAGAACCGGTTCCCACGCCTAGGTGCGCTGATTCCGCCTATGGACGGTTTTCTTCACGACATCCGCCCCCACCTAACCGCGCATCCTCCGGTATGCGCCAAGAGAGTTGGGACTGAGAAAACCGGCCCGTCTTCATTCCTCGCCCGTCGGTTCATCCTCGTTTTCGGATCGTTCGTCACTGCCGGCCAGGAGAGCCGGGTCTGGCTCGTCGTCGTGTCGCTTCTTGAACGCTTTGATCCGTTTCCCTGCAACCGGTATCGTCATTCTCGTGCCGTCGAGTTCCGCCAGGTGGTATGTCCCGTTGTCATTGGCGCTCTGTACCACGTAAGGCCCGAACCACCTTCGTGCGAACTTCCGTGTAGCTCGGTGCTGGTTGTCGAGGCTGCTATCGTAGACGAGCACCCAGTCACCTTCTTCGATTTTCTTCGGTCGGAGCCGGTGCGTTCGGTCGAACCTGGCTTTGTTCTTTTTCCTCGCCACTCGGAGCCTCTCCGTAGCCAGTTCCACGTCCTCTGGTCTCCGCTCGAGCTGTCGTATGCGCGCGGCCAACAACTCCTCCCGGCTCATCTCGTCCCTCCAGTCGACCGTTGCCCACGAGGAGATCGTCCGTTCCATCGGCATGATCGGCTTCTGGCCGAACATGAGCTCTGTCGGCATGTACCCGGTTACCGAACTGTGCGTGGTCCGGTCTGCCCACAAAGCATAAGGTAGCAGCCGCGGCCAGTCACCGACTCGGCCTCCGCATGCCCGAACCAACGCCTTGACGATCGGTCCGTGTCCTCGCTCCACCTTTCCATTCGCCTCCGGATTGTACGCAGTGGTGAGCGAGAGCTTGACTCCCAGCCGGTCGAACAGCTCCGCGGCTTCTTCGGCGTCCAACTCCCCTCGGTCAGCCACGATCTTCCCGACGCACCCGTACCGGCATATCACGTCCTCGATTAGGAACCGGCATACGGCCGCGGTCGTTTTGTTCGGAAGGGCCCGGCCTTCCACCTGGTTCGTCAGATCCTCCCGCGCTAGGACCAGGTACCGCATCTGTCCTACTCCCATTGGCATCGTTACCAGATCTACCATCCATTTGAAATGGATGGCCGGAGGGTACGTAGGGTGAAGCTCGTCTCGATGTCGGACTATGGAGTGCATCTGGCAGCTCTCGCAAGTTGTCACGAACCGATGCACGTCCTGGTACTGCCCCGGCCACCAATACTTCCCCTTCAGTTTCTCAAACGTAGCCCATGTTCCACGGTGTCCAGCCCAAGGGCTGTCGTGGTAAGCCATCAGCAGCTCTTGCTGTTCTTCCTTCATCGCCACTACCCGGAGCGGAGCGCCGTCCCTCTTCTTCGGGTGCTTCCATAGATAGCCATCCCGGAGAAAGAACCGGTACGCTTTCTTCCGGATCCGGTTGGCCTCGTCCTTCGTCCATGACGCATCGGGCGTCATTGTCTTCAGAAACCCACCGATCTGCAGCCACTCCCCGTCGTACTTGCTCGCGTCGAAGTCGTTAAGCGCCGGAGTGCTTGTTCCGTCGGTTGTTACATACGCAGTCTCGAAGAAGTCCACGCCGACCTCTTCGTCCTCCGAAATCATGCCGCCCTCGTCATCGAATCTCGCCCTTGAAAGCATGTCGGCCATGGCGTTGTCTTTCCCGGAAATGTGTCGTATTACCGGGTCTAGGGACTTGATGTACGCTATCCACCTGAGCATTGCCAGGTCCGGCGTCGCGCATCCGGAAACCATGCCGAGAATCGGCATGCAATCCGTCTCTATGATTACCTCCGTCCCGATCAGATAGTCCTTGTCGGCCTTCACCGCCGAAACGATACCCCAGAGTTCGCGTTTAACCTGGGCGTATCCTCGCTGCCGTTCGCTGAGGACCTTCGCGCCGAATCGGATCGGAAACCGATTGCCGTCCTCGCCTTCTTGGTTGACGACCCACCCGATTCCGGTCGGACTCGTGTCAACCGTTATGTACACTGGGGTGCCCTTCCTGTAGACGGCCTTTCGGAGCGCCGGTGCCGCCGAAAGAGCCTCCTTCAGCTTCCGGACCGACTCCGTGTGCTTGTCTAGCCATTCGAATCTTTGCCCTTTCCTCAATAATCCGTATAGCGGCTCCGCAACATGGGCGTAATGCGGGATCCATATGTGGTAGAATGCGCATGCCCCCAGGAATCTTCGTACTTCCGTGACCGAGCTGCAGTCGGGCTTCATCGCGGAGATGGCTTCTACCTTTGCCGGAGACGGTTTCCGGCCGTATGGCCCACATAAGTGTCCGACCACCATGATTTCCGACTGCCCGAAGGCTGATTTCTCCCCCGAGAAGGTGAGCCTCGCATCCTCTAGCCTTTGCAGCACCTTCTCGCAGTCGTCGATGTGCGCCATCACGAACCGCCGGCATCCGTCCGGCCCGACCGTCTCGTCCTTCTCTTCTACCGGGCATCCCTTGATCGGGATGTCGTCTAGAAACGGCATGGTGATGTCCGGGATGCAGTCCCTCAGCACCTTGTTCATCGCATTCACCATGTGGGCCACCGAGTTGGTCCCTCCTTGCGGCAGCGTACACATCCGCACTAGGCCGAGGGGAGTTCGCATCGTCGTAATGTCTCTGCTTTCCACGGCTAGCTGGAACTGGTCGTACCCCGAGTATAGATCACCGACCGAGTAAATCGACCTTCCGGCGAAGGCCTCCGCGAACTCGTCTATGGTCGGTCCGATCCCTGCGTTCCGAATGGTCACTCTATTGACCGGCTGCAGGTCCTGAATGAAGCGCAATGATCCGTTTTTCTTTGGTACGGTAAACCAGCGGTTTGAATACGGGGCGCTCGACGGCTCGAGAATGCCCATATCAACTTTCTGCTTCAACAGCTCCATCAACTTCGGGATGTGAGCTCTCGGAACCGAAATTGGCTTGAGATTCCACGGTACATGAGGTACCGTGAATATCACCATCGGCTCTACGATCGTCGGGTCCGCGCACCCGATTTCCTCCGGCGAGAATGCGAAGGCTTTCCCGTGCCTTCCGAGCATTCTCCGGAACCGGTCTTCCTCCGCCGGCAGTAGGAACCCGCCCCCACCGATCTTCAGCTCGCGGAGCGTCTCGTTGGTGAAGGTGTGTCCTATGCAGGCCCGATCTCGTAAGCTGGGGTCCGATGCAACCCCTTTAATCCGGGATTCACTGCCCTCCGGTAAGGGCGCCGCAACTGGCCTCACCTTCCGGTCCACCGTCTTGTACTTGGTGCTCACTCGGGCCGTCCGTTCCGACTCCAGCCCTCGACCGAAGTCCGCGATGACTTCGTACATTTCTTCGGAACATACCGGTATCGTCCGGTCTTCGTTAAGGTCTTCTTCGACTACCTTCCCCAGCATTCCCAAGGTGTCGTCGAAGGAGACTGCCTCCACGGCTCCGTTGATTCCTTCGTCAGGGCCGAGAACACCGCACGCCCGAAGTCTCCCCTCCGTCTTTGTTTTCTCTCGGCCAGTGATGCCGACCATCGTACATGCTCCGCTGTCGGAGAAGCAGAATTTCCTACCTATTGTACACGGCTTTATCGTACAGATGTGGGGTTTTTCCCGAGCATCCGGACTGTCGCGGCCCCACGCCTTGGCAGTCCTCTCTAAAAATCCTCTCGGGTTTCGGAACCGAGGGAATCGCGGTTACGTTCGTGGTTCGGCCTTACCGTCAGAAACTGGACCGAATGGCGCCCGTCTTGGCTTTTGACCCTCGCGTAGGCCGAACCGTTGTCCAGCACCTTGGTCTCCATCCGCGCCGCCGTGATGTACGGCTCTCCCAGTATGACCGGATGCGAAGACGTCTCCTGCACGAAGAAGTGCTGGTCAATCTCGACGTCGCCGATCTTGACTCGCACATTCGGACAGGCCCCGTGCAGCTCCTCGGTGGCGCGCGTTGCCGCCCTTATTTTCCACCCGTGCTTGGTGTTGATCGGCCATTTGCCCTTCTTATAGAAGTCCATGGACATCAAGTTGATCTCCGATCCGTGGTCCACCAAAGCTATCACCGGTTCCTGGACATCGCCGATCTTCACCGGGGTTTCCGTGGTCGCTCGGGCCCAGTGTGGTCTCGAATAGTGGCTTTCCGCCCACTCGTCTCCCAGCGCCATGTCGTCTAGGTGCGTCGTCCGCACTTCCACCGGTCTTTCCGGTTCTGTCTCCGTTGACAGCCTCTTCCGTTTCACCAAGTCCACGATGGAGTCGTGGAACTCCTTCTTGGCGATTCCCAGCACCTCTCGTAACGACAACTCCACCTTACTGTCGAGGATCCGCTCCTCCAGGACCTTTCGTAAGTCCGTGGTCCTTTCTATCTCCGTCCCCAGACGGTACCCGCCCTTCTGGGGTTTATCTTGCGTACCGGCCCCGCCGGCTTCGTCCCGTCGTGGCCCGGACCGGGTCTCGTATCGTTGTGAGGGCCCGGTCGTCCCGGGTCTCCCCACCCGCTTCTCTTCTACCAGAGCCTCGTAGTTCTGGCAAGCGGCTTCCACGAAGCCCGTCCTTTCCTCGACCGGGTCGCTCCACCCGGTCATCTCCCGTACCCGTTTCTCCGCACGGTCCGATTCCTCCCCTTTAAGCCTTGCACCGGCAAGGCCTTCCAGCATCGTCGGCCAGAATCCGGCTTTGCTTTCCCTTCGGGCCTCGCCGCCCCCGACTCGAATGCCGGCCGACGCCGAGTAGTGGACGGTTTCCGCGTGTCGGGCCGCCGCCTCTTCCATCAACCTTTTCATACCACCCTTTCCGTCGTTTCGGCTCAGGGCCCTTCGGGTGTCGCTGGCATGCACCCGTCCTTCCCACAGGTACACCACCCTGTTCCTCAGCGCCTCCGCGAAGTCGCCGCAGTCCTTCCGAATGTGGCCGACTTCATCGCACCACATGCACCTGTTTCCTGCCGCCGACCGTCGGTCACGAGCCGGTTCGCCTCCTTCCCTTCGGGCTTGCGCGATTTGGAGGTCCTTTACCGCCCTCGTCAATTCCTCCAGCGCCGCTCCTCCGGTTGAGCCTCTGACTACGCCGGTCGAAGCCGAACCGGTTTCCAACCACTCTCGGGTCTCTTCCTTTCGCACCTGTGGCGCTGGTTCGAACTTCCTTGCTGCGACCGAGCCCGACCCGGTTACCCCGTTATCCGCCCATTCTCGCCGTTTGTCGAAACGGCCACAGACCTTCTTGACAGCCGCCCAGTCGGTAGTGAGCCCGTCTTCGGTTTCCAGCAAGAGGCCCACTTGCTCCCGATCCCGCTCGTCGACCGACTTAACAAACAGCAAGACCCGGCTCGTGTCCAGGATGGTTCGGTCGAGCGCCGAAAGGCGCGCAAAGTTTTCCTCGAACTCCCGGAGGAGTGCCGACGCGTTTCTTCCCTTCCCCGGGGACTCCACCCATTCCATGAACCTTCGCTTCGAAAGCCGGAGCGCGTCGTCCAGCCCGTATTTCTCTAGGAGCCGGCCTTCGAACTCCTCCCAGGTACGGCTCTCCGCCCGCACCTCGAGCACCTCCGCATGGATGCTCGGCATTGCCACTCGGGGAAATCCGGCAAGACGCCTTTCTTCCGGAACGTCCCGCATCAGCATCTCTGCACCGTAGGACGCCAGATACTTCGTGGCATCCCTCCCATCGAACCGGCCGATCGTGCCGACGACCGCCTCAATAGCTCTGTCGAGGGCACCGGTGCCCTCGCGCGCGTTTACAATCCGATCCACGGCCGAAGCCATGGCTTCTGCAAGATCCGACCCCCTCATCTTCTGCTCTTCTGCCGCCTCTTTCACGTCGGGTTCACCAAAGATGTCGAGATATTACGCAAGTGCGTGTGGAATCGAGGCGGGACCGCGGGGGTCTCGAACCAAAGAGCAAGCGAGGGAGGAGAAAGAGAGAGAACCGGCTACGCAGGACCGGGGATACACAGGGACACGGCCCTTCAGCACGGAGAACGCGAACAGACACCGACACAGACAGATGCGAATGACTTAATATGTATATTAAGAAAATGGCTAACACTACTACAACCCTCGATGGGGCACAGGTTGGTTACAACCGAACAGGCCGGCGAACAGATGCCGATGCCTGCTCGCTTCGACGCACAAAACAGGGCAAAGGGGGGGGTAGCAGGTTGGAGGTGCTGCCGGAAGCACTCGGGCGTTCCTCGAAACAGCGCGAGCCTCCTCGGAACCCTGCACAGAAAGCTATGGAGCTCAAGAAGGAGGGAAACAGAGAGAGAGAAGCGTCCAGAAACGGTCCGACAACACTTCGTCCTCTCCGCGCGAGATATCTCTGCAACAGCTCTTTCCTGCTCTTATATAGCCCGACGAGCAGGCCGTCCTGTCAGCTTTATTCCCTGTCCCTTTCGAACAGGGATCCGCTCCGTTCTTCACGCATCCGCGTAGTTACGCCGCCGACTCGTGCCGTCCCTCAGCTCGCGCGCGCGACCGAAAAGACTGTTCGCGCGGTCTTTGTCTCCACTTGTGTTAGGGCCCGTTCCTGCCGATTATCCTCCTAACTCGCTTCTTCGTACTACTTGGAGCTTGCGCGCGTGAAGAACCGGTTCCCACGCCTAGGTGCGCCGATTCCGCCTATGGACGGTTTTCTTCACGACACCGCGCAAAGCTGCGAAGAAAGACGCAAGCCGAAGCACAGACTTCGCACAACGCAAGCTGGAGCACGGATTCCGCAACTCCGCATAAAGCGAGCCGACGCGGACTCCGAAAAGCGAGTTGAAGCGGATTTCGGATACCGTATGAAACCGACCCGACTTGAGCTTGAGGGGGCGTGTTGAGAATCAAGCTAAACTTGGTCTAGTGTGTGAACTCACCTTGAGAGTGAAGAGACACTCCAACGGTCAAGAGTCACCATTATGTCACCACTTTGTATTCTAGCATTTAGTATGAGTCATAGAATCATATTCTATGACACATAACTTATGAGCTTTCACATTCCCCATGCTCCATGAGGCTTGTAGTTAATGAAGAGAGAGGGTGACTACATAAAGCACCTTCCTCCCACCTTGTATAACGTTGAGTGTTTCTCCTTTGTTAATATACTTTTACCTTGCGTATTCTCTGTGTTTCACTCACTCATTCTCTCTCTCTCTCTTACACACACACATAACTCACATCTCTTCCGTTTCACAAGAATCCATCTCTTGATTCTTTACATATTCAAATGGAAACCTAAGGATAATATATACAATTTGTTAACCAACGTAGAAGATGGACAAACTCAAATGATTGAAGATTTGGGAAATATGGAAGTACCTAGAAATAGGCGTCTTGGCAAGGAAATTGTGGATGGAATATAATCAAGACTAAATGATCATAAACTTGACGTTCAAGTATATACTAAAGAACATCAGGAAGGATGTAGTCGTGAAATGGTTTTATATGTTGAGAATGCTATCATTCTGATTAATGTATCGGAAACAATGAATGGACAAGCGATTGTAGGGGAACTACAAACTAAAAATCGGGTAGTTGACATAGGACCCTTGCCTTCGTCTCAAGGGAGGTGGACAAGATCCATGTCCAAGCATTTGCCGAAGGATCATAATCCTTTCATGAAGGATGCTAATGATTGGAGAACCCGACAAATGCGAATATGTCAATCTATGGTTCCAGCATATGGATCAACACAACTTCAAGGTGGATTATGTATGGCTATTCGTGATATATGGCAAGTGAAGATGTTGGATGTAGGAAATTTGTTGTTAGGAAGAGCACAATATGTTATCATGAAATTTCATAATAAAAAGGTTGGCTTTCTGAATTTGTATGCTCCTAATTATTCTAGAGAACGATTAAAGATGTGGATTGAATTGGATAGTTCATTGCCAGTTGTAGATCATTCGTGTATAGCTGGAGACTTTAATATGATTGAGGATCTTGAGGATAGGAGTGGTGACGGTGGAGCAACATTGCATGGTTTAGAATTATCTGCATGGGAAAAATTTACTATAAGTAGAAGGTTGTTGGATGTTTGGCATTTACCATCCTTTGGAAAATTGCATAATTCTTTAATGTTTTCTAGGTCTGATAGAAGATTAAATGGGGCAAATATGTCAAGAATTGATAGGATTTATGTTGATGATTTATTTGCGGAGATAGGAGGGAGTGTTGGCATTTATCCAGGTACAACTTTCTTTGATCATGCCCCAATTGTATTACAACTTAATGATGGGAGAAAACGTAAGCAACAAGGGAGATTAAGGATTCCACTAGAATTGTTTACAGAATCCATAATCACTAAACAAGTTATGTATATATGGAGACAAACTTTATTGCAAATTGGAAATGTGGAGATAATGTGGCCTTGGCAATATCACATATTAGTAGTTTCTTCATTATTTGGGCACAGGGGAAAAAGGAAAGATATACATAGAAAATTATCAGTATGCATCCTGCCTTGACATCGTTGAAACATTTTCAAGAAAGGGATCCATTATGTGAATGGATGACAAATGCTTTACATAATGCGAAATGGGAATTAAGAAATATTGAGGACAACATTTTACAATTTCAATATCAGGCTTCTACTTCAAAATGGACACAAGTAGGTGACAACGTGTCATGATATAGCATGGTATGACTTCAAAAGGATTTGAACCCATGACCTTGTGGCACATGGGCAAAAGCCTTATCATTAAGCTATTCTTTGTAATACATAAAATATTATTTCCATTTATTATTTCACTTATAAAATCCATGTATATTCTAGATTTCTCTGGAACATTCTAGAAATGTCAAGAGTATTCCTAAGCCACTATAAAAAGAGGCATATGGCGTTATTGAGAACCAAATCGGTTCAACGCTAGTCTTAAGCATCCTAGCTATATTTGTTCGTAATTACCTTACCCTAGTGGTAAGTTGTTAGCACTACAAGCATTGCGTTCTAGGTTCGAAACCCAAATTCCTCACCTCTCTATTATATACTTCTTATATATCTCTTAATTCACTAGATGCCACTATGGAATGTAGGGGTTGAACCCATGACCACTTGGTAACCATTGGGCAACCTTACCAACTGAGATCTCTCTCTCTCTCTCTCTCACACACACACACACACACACACACACACACACACACACACACACAACCGAGCTAATATAAATGTGTGTAAAAAACACTACTTACAATGGGTGTGACAATGGAATATGGTCACCCACTAACTACACTACATGGGTAGTGGAACATGTTGAATTGTCAATAGGCAAGATGAACACTCTGTTGGAAGTAATGTCGTCAATGCGGAAGATCTAGAAGCATTCGATTTCTGTTCAGTACCTGCGTATGACTGTTCGTAGGTCGTTGCACAGAGAGAGAGAGAGAGAGAGACAAAGAGGCACACAAAACACTCTATTGCATAAACAAATGATACAACAACCAACCTCACAAAGAGGTTACAAGGTCACTATATATAGTGACCGACTTAGGGCAACTACCCTTTATGATAATTACATAAATGGCCAAAACGGGAGAATGTTGAATACGTCCATTATACACATGTATTCGACACTCCCCCGTAATGGGCGTATACATGGGTTATCTAAGATTACAGGTATAGACTTAGGTTCTCGGACATATCAGCTTTGTTCGAGTCGGCAGGGTCCGAAGGCAGAAGACCGAACTGGTCGGGTCGGAACAGTTGAAGCCGATCATTAAGGAACTGATGTCGGTTGTCGGGAACCATCCTGCTCTGTGCCCGGCTCTAACCGGACTGGTTTGTCGTTACGCCCATCTGATGCCGAAGAGACCGAAAACGGTCTGCCGAGAGACACTTGGTCATTCCATCTGCGACATTGTCGGTTGTGGATATTTTCTCTAGACCGATTTTCCCTGAGATGACGCAGTCCCGAACGAAGTGATATCGAACGTCGATATGTTTGGAGGCGTTGTGGTGAACCGGATTTTTTGACAAGGCAACAGCACCTTGACTGTCGCTGTAGATAACTGGAGCCGAGTCATGTTCGACTTGTCGAAACGTGTGCGCCAGCCGACCGAGCCACAAAGCTTCTTTTGCTGCGTCGGACGCAGCTACATATTCTGCTTCGGTCGTTGAGGTCGCTGTGCACTCCTGAAGTTTCGACTTCCACGAGATTGCTCCATTGCCGAATTTGAAGCAGTATCCGGTTGTTGATTTCCGACTGTCTATACAGCCGGCGAAGTCCGAGTCGGTGTAACCGACTACGCCAGAGGTTCGGTTCGGACCGAAAAGAATGCCATGGTCTTTTGTGCCAGTAAGATATCTGAACACATGCTTGACTGCGTTCCAATGCGATCGGCCAGGATTGTGCATAAATCTGCTAACGACTCCTACTGCATGAGAAATATCAGGCCGTGTCGCGACCATCAGGTACATAAGGGAGCCGACTGCCGGTGCATACGGTACCGACTTCATATCTTCCCCCTCCGGACCGGATGTCGGGCAGTCTCGCTGAGAGAGCCGAAGATTCATGGGGAGCGGGGTTGAAGCAGATTTGGCTGATTGCATGTTGAAGCGTTCTAAGACACGTCGGGTATAGTCGGTCTGAGACAAAAAAAGATGTCGTTTATCGTGATGCCGACTAATCTTCATGCCGAGTATGTGTCGTGCCGGACCGAGGTCCTTCATGGCAAACTTCAACCGCAGTTGCCGAATGAGATCGGCAAGTTCGCCCGCGTGGCGTCCAGAAATTAGCATGTCGTCCACGTAAATGATGAGGAAGATGGGTGATCCATCTTGAGCTGTGTTGGTGAAGAGACAATGGTCCTCATCGCTTTTTGAGAAGCCGATCGATTGGATGAAGTCGTCGAACTTCTTGTACCATTGTCGCGGTGCCTGTTTGAGGCCGTATAGACTCTTCCTGAGTCGGCAGACTAGATGTTCTTGGCCGGTTGCCACGAAGCCTTTTGGCTGCTCCATATAAATTTCCTCCTCGAGATCACCATGGAGGAAGGCTGTTTTGACATCTAGCTGAATCAGCTCCAAGTTGTCGGCTGCCACTACGCCGAGTAGGAAACGAAGGGTTGTCATTTTCACCACTGGTGAAAAAATCTCGTCGAAGTCGACGCCATATTCTTGTCGGAAGCCCTTCGCAACTAATCTGGCCTTGTACTTTGGGGTGGTCGAATCTGACGTCTCTTTTAGTCGATAAACCCACTTGCAAGGAAGAGCACGTCGGTTCCTAGGTAATTCGACCAGATCCCAAGTCTTGTTTGCCCGAATGGAGTGCATTTCCGACTCCATCGCCAGATGCCAGGTGGCTGAATCGACAGATGTCGATGCCTCTTCGTAAGACGTCGGTTCGCCGGCGTCGGTGAAGAAAATTCCAGGAGAATACCTCTCCGGAGGTTGCGACAGTCTCTCGGATCGTCGAGGCATGATTGGACTGGTCGCATCGGGTATCGTGGTCGGATGGTCCGAAAGCGGATTGTTCTGCTGTGCCGAGTCGGGGTTGTCCGAGTCGGTAGTGTAAGGTTCAGCTACCCGTGAAGCTGACCGTGTGTTGAGAGCAGGGCCTTCTTGAAGGGTCGGCACATCGGAAAATGTTACCCTTCGGACTTCGATTGGTTTTTCGATTGATGGATTCATAGCCGACTCGTTGAACACAACGTCCGAACTTCGAACGATTTGTCTGCGTTCGGGGTCCCAGAGTCGGTATCCCATTTCGCCGTCGGATCCATATCCAAGGAAAATGCATTTCCTGGACCGAGGTGCAAGTTTTCGGCGATCATCTTTCGGAATAAGGGCGTACGCCTCGCATCCGAAGATCCTCAGCTTGTCGTAATTCGGCTTACTGCCGATCCATAGTTCTTGAGGAATTTGAAGTCCTAGAGGTCTACTTGGCGACATATTGATTATGTGTGCTGCCGTGAGTAGAGCCTCTGCCCAGAAGCCATCCGATAGTCCGGAGTGTTGGAGCATGGAAACTATCCGTTCTTGGATTGTCCGATTCATGCGTTCGGCAATCCCGTTTTGCTCCGGACTGTGTGGTGCCGTAAATTCACGTCGAATGCCGCGTTGTCGGCAGAATTTGACGAATTCTTCGGATTTGAACTCTCCCCCATTGTCTGTCCGAAAGCATTTCAGCTTTCGGTCGGTTTGATTTTCCACCATAGCGAGCCAATCTGAAAAGATCGAGAAGACACGATCTTTGGTGCGAATTGGATACGCCCACACCTTTCGAGTCGAGTCGTCAATGAAAGTGACGAAGTAAGATGCACCGCCTAGAGACTGATGCGGCATTGGGCCGCAGACGTCCGAGTGGACCAAGTCGAGAGGTCTCGTTTCTCTTGGTGCTGATGTCGGGTGTGATGCGGCGGCTTGTTTGCCATACTGGCAATGCTCGCAGAATTGATGGTCGGAGAAGGAGAGTTTGGGGATGTATCCGGCTCTAGATAGATGCGTGATGCCGGCCTTGCTGAGGTGTCCCAATCGTCGGTGCCATAGTGATGACACAGGAATATCCACCAAAAACAGGTTACCCTCTCTGAGCGTAACATGTAACGGATACAGTGAGTGTATCTTGGGTCCTCTAGCAAGCAGGAGGTTCCCCCTGTGGAGTGTCCACCCTCCCGAAGAGAAACCGGCACGAATGCCGTCTTCATCTAGTTGTCCGACTGAGATCAATGGCCTTGAGAGCTCGGGTACATGTCGGACATTGTGGAGTACAAGTGTAGAGCCACCTGCAAGGTTGAGCTCTACTGTGCCGATTCCGATGATGTCACAGTGTTGTGAGTTGCCGACCCGAACTGAGTCGGAGTGACGGATCGTATATTGCCGAAATTGGGATCGATGAGGAGTCACGTGAAATGACGCGCCCGAATCCAAGAGCCATGTGCTCGATTCTTCAGTCGTGAGCAGAACTTCTGAGCCAACTGGATTTTCGATTGATAGTATGTTCGGGTCTTCTGGTAGCACATCAGCTGAGAAGCTGACGTAGTTGATCTCCTCATGCCGGCCACTCTTCTTGTTGTTCTTGTTCTTGAGTGCGCGGCAGTCGGCTTTGATGTGTCCGGGTTTCTTGCAGTAGTTGCAGATTCGGTTATCCCGTGACTGGCTCCGTCTTCGCTGATTGTTCGGCGGTCGTGAGGAATCTCTTCCTCGTATGTTCGATCGGTCTGTCGAACCTTGTACTACGTAAGCGTCGTCTGTTGAGTCTTTGGCGAAAGACTTTCTCCGAGCTGCTTCGGTCAGGATTGCGCTCGTGACTTCGGAGTATTTAACAGCCGTGGTTGACGCGTTGCACACGGTTGTGACGAAAGTTTCCCATGATGGGGGAAGGCTGCTCATGAGTATCATTGCTCTGAGTTCATCCTCGATTGCCGTCCCCTGTGACGAGATTTGGGAGCTTATGCTTTCGTACTCATTGAGGTGTGCTTGGACCGAGTCGGATTCTTTCATCCGCAAGTTGTAGAGGCGCCGGATCAGAAACATCTTCGTTGCGGCGACCTTCTTTTCGTAAGTGTCCGACAGTGTTTTCCACAGTTCGAATGCTGTCGTACACGATTGCACCGTGAAGTATACCGATTCCGATAGGTGCATCCGAATCGTGGCGCGGACGATTCTGTCCAGCTTCTGCCACTCAATTGGTTTGTATCCTTCTGGAGGTTCTTCATGTTCGATGGGGTCGATTTGCCCCTTGACTATGAGATAGTCCTGCATTTGTTCCTTCCAGAAGTTGAAGTTCGATCCATCGAACTTTCGTAGACTCATTTCTGACGAGCCTGATGTTGATGCCATCAAATTCGGTTTCGGTTGACGAAGCTCGGTTCAGAGTTGACTGCGAACCTTGTTGGAGTGCAGCCGGTTGGCTCACCCGATATCGTTCTAGTCGGATTTGAACCCGAGTCGGTTCGGCTTCGGAACTTGCTCGAATTGACTCCGGTAACTTGAGGGACAGAGCCGACTGGTCTTCCCGAATGTTGCCGAGTCGGAGTGAGCCCGGTTCGCTTCGGATATATGTGCCGAATACCGATTATTGAAACCGATTATCTGGACCGATTCTGCTTCGGTTGACTGCAGCGACGAGAGAGACAGATCCAACTGATCCTCTCGAATGTCGATCAGCCGGATGAAGCACGAATTTAGGGTTGTTGTCTTGAGACCGATCTGCACCGAGTGGTTACAACGAGCGGCGTTTGATGACCTCCTCGAATGCCGTTTAACCGAATGGAGCACGATCGTGTCAACGTTGCACAAGGGGATTTCACCTCGAGCGGTTACGATCACACGGAACGGAGTACAACCTGTGGGCTTACTCCAAGCAAGAGGATCTAACGCAATGAGGTGCAAACCTCGTTTCTGTTCTTCTTCTCTATTTCTTCGAATGACACGGATACTGTGCAGGCCGAGATGAAGTGAAGAACCGAATGCTGTGCAGGCGGTGATGACGGCTGAACCTTCGCTCTGATACCAGATGTTGGAAGTAATGTCGTCAATGCGGAAGATCTAGAAGCATTCGATTTCTGTTCAGTACCTGCGTATGACTGTTCGTAGGTCGTTGCACAGAGAGAGAGAGAGAGAGAGACAAAGAGGCACACAAAACACTCTATTGCATAAACAAATGATACAACAACCAACCTCACAAAGAGGTTACAAGGTCACTATATATAGTGACCGACTTAGGGCAACTACCCTTTATGATAATTACATAAATGGCCAAAACGGGAGAATGTTGAATACGTCCATTATACACATGTATTCGACACACTCCACCAAGGAAAGAATTTCCACTTGCTCCAATAAAGAAAATTGCCACATTAGTACTCCCTTCAACTTTCGTAGATATGCTTTCACTCCATGTCTACCATCGAATACAAAAGCGTTGCGCATATTCCAATTATGACACAATCCCCAATATCTCAAAAATAGAAAAACGATCTCCATCTCTGATTTTGGGTCAACCTGTGTAAATTGTGCAAACACCCACTGTCTAGGTGTCAAATAACACCGTGATAAGACTTGCCAAATTTGAGAAATGTAACTCCAAATCTGACAAGCAATCGTACTGTGTATAAATCGATGAGTACTATCTTCCATTTGAACAGTGCAAAAAAAGCAATTACTCGTTGCTAGTCCACGATGCTTTAGAGCTAATCCCAATGGCAATCCTCCAATCAAAACTCTCCAAATGAAGACCTTTGCTGCAAGTGGCAATTTAGAATGCCAACTACGTTGTAAGATCTGCCACCACCCATGATCGGATTTGTGTATTCTCCATTCTTCTTCAGCCTTAAATGATAACCATCCAAGAGACTCAACAAAGCAACGATACAAAAGATTAGCAGTCACTTGTAACAACTATGTTTGACCCTTTAAACACCAATCAATCCACGGTTGTTCTCCTGTTTGTAGAGGTAAGGGACCTTGCATCAATGGAATATTTTGTAGTTGTTGCCAAATAAACCCATAATTAGGCGGAATGCGTAATAATTGTCGTGCTTCAGCAAACTCCAAAATTCTTTGAGATGGAGCCTCAACTATATCTCCCACCTCTTTGACCCCCAAACGAAACAAATGATTAAATTGTGATCGCAATCTCTCCTTTCCTGGCCAACATAATAACCGAGAAGACACAAGTAACTCTTTTTGCAAAGAATTACAATGCTCTCTACTAGATGATGGTTTCCATACACATAACAAGAGTGCTTCTTGCCATGATATAACCAAGTGTTGAACACATGTAGAGCCCGAAACCCTAAGTGAAATACATCTATTCAGTAATTGCCACCATGAAGCCTTAATCGTTGTCCTCCCATGTGTTAAACCCTTGTTCTCTAAGAAATATTGAACAATAGATATCCATGGTTGTGAGTTTGAACACATGTCTTGTAATAATGAAAATCTATGAGCCATCATATACTTAGATAAGTTCAATATTCCAGTTCCCCCCAAGCTCTTAGGGGTTGCTAGATGATTCCATGCAACCCAAGTGATTCCCATCTTATCCCTCTTCTTCCACAACTAATATCAAAGAGGTTGCAAAATAGAATGCAAAGCCTTCTTTATCAATGGCAACAATGGCAAGTAATATAATATCATGGGTTCCATTAGGGATCGGCAACGGCTCGGCTCAAGCCTAAACCGTCTGGCTTAGCCGGCTTGAAAACGGCTTAGCGGCTTAGCGGCTCGGCTCGGCTCGGTTTAGGCTTGAACTTGCCTTAATGGTTTGAGCTCGGCTCGGCTTGGCTTGAGCCTCGCCAAACCGGCTCAAGCCGGATAAACCGTTTAAGCCGTTTTTAAACTTTAGAGAGGGGGAGAGAGACAACATACAAGGGGAAAGAGAGAGAGAGAGAGTGAGGGAGGGAGAACTACATAGATGAGGAGAGAGAGACAGAGGGAGGGAGACAACATATAAGGAGAGAGAGAGAGAGGGAGGGAGACAACATATAAGGAGAGAGAGAGAGAGGGAGGGAGACAACATATAAGGAGAGAGAGACTACACAGAGGGGAGAGAGAGAGAGAGAGAGAGAGAGAGAGAGAGAGAGAGAGAGAGAGAGAGGAACTACATAGAGGGGAGAGAGAGAGAGATAGAGAGACTACACAGAGAGGAGAGAGAGAGAGAGAGAGAGACTACACAGAGGGAGAGAGAGAGAGAGAGGAACTACATAGAGGGGAGAGAGAGAGAGAGAGAGGGAGGGAGAGTCGAGACCATAGACATGAGAGAGAGAGAGAGAGGAACTACATAGAGGGGAGAGAGAGGGAGAGGGAGAGAGAGTCGAGACCACAGACGTGAGAGAGAGTGGGAGGGAGAGCTTGTACAATGTATAGTATATAGTATATAGTATATAGTGGATCATTTGAGAGAGAGGGAGGTAGGGAGAGAGGGAGAGAGAGGGAGGTTTCTAAACCGGTTTCCAAGCTGGTTTAGAAACCGGTTTACAAGCCGTTTACCAAACCGGTTCACAAACTGGTTTAGCATAAACCGGTTTAGCCTAAACCGGTTTGTGAACCGGCTCGGCTCGGCTCGGCTCAGGTTTGAGATCCTGTAAACGGTTTAGGCTTAGCCGGTTTGGCTTGGATCAAGCCAAACCGGCTAAGCCTAAACTGAACCGTTGCCGATCCCTAGGTTCCATAATACATTGTACAACCTTCAAGCGTACATGAAATGGCCAAGATTGTGACTTCCAACACATGAACCTATCCCTCAACTTACTAGACACCCATTCAATCAATTGACTATTTGTAACATTCATTCCTAATGGATAGCTCAAGTGTCGAAAAATAGAGCCTTTCTTCACCATGGATCCTAAGCATTCCAAATCCCTTTCAGTACATGATATGAGACTAGGCTTCCTCTAATTAATATGTAATCCGGAAGCCAATGCAAATTGGTTCCATACAAGCATCCCCTTCTCACGATTCTCTTGTGAGGCTTGTAGAAACATGAAATAATCATCAGCCAAAGCTTGTGCTATGAGTTGCCCTCTAGACGGAAGATGTAGACCCACAATGTTATCAGTTGTTGCAAGCCTTGATAACATTGCTAACAACGGATGAGTAACAATAGCAAACAACAATGGGCTAAGAGGGCATCCTTGATGAACGGATCTTGTGAGGCAATATTTGATGTAACTCCCCCATTAAGCATTACTCGAGACACTGCATCTTGTCCTAATAAAAATATGAGGCGAGACATACGAGGTCCAAAGCCTATTGTATGCACTAACCCAGAAACAAAGGACCAATTAACATGATCATAAGCTTTCTCCAAATCTAATTGGACCATAATCAATTCTTGATGAGTGTGTCGAGCATAATCCATGGCCATTTGAACATTCAACACATTATGCAATATATTCCTATCTGCAATAAAACCATATTGGGCGGGATGTATCAACTTTGGCAAATACTTTTGTAATCTATTTGCCAAGACCTTTGTAAATATCTTATACAACCCCCCCATCAAAGAAATAGGTCTCTATTGATGAAATGACTCGGGAGATGCCACCTTTGGAACTAATTTAATTAGACCAACCTTCCATGCTTGAGGCATACGACCATAATCCCAAGAATGTTGAAACATCAAAGTTAAGGGCCCCTTTAAAATGTTTGAATATCGCTTAAAAACTTCATTTGTCAAGCCATCCGAACCAGGGCTCTTACCACTAGGAAGATGCCTTAAAATTGTGTCCACCTCATCCTCAGTGAAATCCGCATCCAATTCATGACTAATGAGGTTATGCATAATGCATCCAAGCACATCATAAATCTCATGACGTGCTCTACTCACCTCATTTGTCATTAACAATTGTGGGCCAATCAACTCCTTAAAGTAATGAACACATATGTCAATTATTGTAGTAGGATCCTCTATCCATTCATCCCCTTGCTTCATATGTACCACATTAGATCGAGCATAAGTAGGATGTAACGCTTGGAGAAACAAATGAGATTGACATTGATTATCTATGAGCCCATCCCTTAGTTGTCGCATCTTTGCATAACGATAACTTTGGCATTGCAACTGAGAAATAATAACATGCAATTGACTTTGGATATCCAAAAACTCCTCATCTAATGGTGCATGTATCAATAATGCATTACACCTAGAGAGAACTTGTGAGAATTGTCGATGAAGAGCTCTTCTTCGTTGAGCATTAGTTACTCCATACATACGATGAATGACCTTAATGTTTTGTAACGTGATATCCCATGCTTTAACTCCTTTAAGATTCACTTCTTGTGAAAAATTTACCAAAATTTGCTCCATGAGAGAATCAAAGTGAGGTTGAAGCAAAAGAGAAGAGTTAAAGCGTAATGGAGGCTTTCCAAGTAAGGATTTATACATGTCAATTGCATGATTACAAACCTCCAAACAAATAGGAAAGTGATTTGAAGTTCCTACATCTTGTAGAACTTTCATATGAAATGATGTCGGTAAAAAAGAATCATTGTGCATCACATACATTCTATCTAACCGACTCCATGTTTGTCTATGTTGAGTGTATTGGAAAGTAAAACCTGGATCATTCCCATGCAACCATGTCCAAACATCCAACTTCAAAACCTCCATAACTAATGAATCTCAAGCAAGTTGCTCAGGATCATCCATGATTGAATGTTCAGACGTAGATTGAGATGCATCAACACACATGTTAAAATCACCCATAAGTAATCCTGGACGACCCACACATAGGGTTTGAAGGAGTGAGCCCCATAATGCAATACATTGAGTGGCTTGGTTTGGAACATATATCCCAACCACCCACACAACCTCACCAAAAAAAGTGTTTTCTAGAACGAAAAATCAACCATAAGGATCATTATGCACCACTTGAGGATAATATTTATCCCACACAATTAGTACCACACCTGAATAATGATTATTAAGATGTCCTACATAGAATGATGAATATCCATGTAAATGAACTGTGGATCTTGCTAACTCATGACACTTATGCTCAACTGCACATAATACATCCCATTCTTTACTTAACAAAGTTTCCCATAATATATACTTCTTATGAGGAGAACATGCCCCTCTCACATTCCATGTTACCACTTTCATTCAATCAACAATGTTATGGGTGCACTTGCTCCTTTAGAGCAACCAATGTCATGAAACTAGTCAAAGCATATGCTCCATTGCTGCATATGGATTTTCATGCACCATATCCTTGTTGCCAATTAGGAACATGGTTCGCGGTCAGTCCTTTGACCTAGACCTCCAAGTGGGTGTGGAATAACGAATAGGCGTCTAAGCGTAATGCGTAGGGGAATGTTCCCTGCAACCTATCAGCGTATAAGGGAGAGGGCTACAACCGAATCCTTAGCAAAGGTTACACTTACGTTCTTACACGCTTAGGTCTTCAAGACACACACAATGGATTAGCCATAGCTATACACAGAGAATCAGAGAAGATAAAATTCTATTATGAGACGTTTCTTACATTCCCAAAATTACACGCTCCCTTTATGAGAGGTTTTCTGCCCTTTATATACGCAAGGTCTATTTAGCCGTTCACGCTTCCTGCGTGAACCGTTACATGCGTTATGATCTTATATTATTTCTTATTCCTACACTCTTGTCCGTCAGTTACTATTCCGGCGGACAACACTTGGCACGCCTGTGGGACAGTGCCCTGGCACGTCAGACCCATCCCGTTAATCCTCTTCCAAAATGGCCCGGATGTTTGGCTCTGCTGTGGTGTCCGCGTCCGGAGGTGACATAGGGCCCGTAGGTGCATCGTGGTGTGGGTCCCCTGTTTGGTCGGGCTGGTTTCTCCTGGAGTCACAGTCGCCGTGTGTGGGTGGTCCGGGTACAGTGGGCTCTTCTTGAGCTAGTGGGTTGGGCTCCGCCGTTGTCGTGCTTGTAGTCGGTTGCGACTCCGTGGTGTCGATCGTTTTTGTACGTTCCGGGGAGTGGGGCGGAGATTTCGCCTGGCCCGCACCATTCTCCGTGTGGTCCGATGATAGCGTGGGCTCGTGCGGATGAACCTCCTCTTGTGCAGTGGTTTCGCTGTCTGGTCCTGTGGGGGACTCCGCTCGTTGGTCCGCGCTGTTTTCCATCGTTGTCATTTCTGGTGATCGGGCCTGAGGTTCCTCTTCTTCGGCCGTGCCCGGAATTGGTGTCATGCTGGATTCCTCGTTTGTGCGTGTGTTGCCGGCTTGTGTGATCTGGTGAAGTAGCTCCTCTTGGCTTTCACCAAAATCATCTAAGAGCTATGTGCGTTCTTCGGAGTGTTGGTCCGCTAGTGCACAATAGTCTTGCACTAGGTCCTCTCGTACGGCCGCAATGCTCTCCTCATTTAGTTTATATAAACCTCGGCTGTCTTTTCGCCGATTCTCCCAGCTGCATGATATGCGTGCAATTCCGCTGCTTGGGTTGCCCACGCTATCCATCCTTTGTCCAACGCCATTTTCAATTGCGCTGTGAACCTCTCCCGATTTGTTTGGAGAAGGATACACATGTTATTTGTGATGGCCTAGCAACGGTTGCGTGCGTCCTCCATCGACTTCTGGTGGTTTGCGATTTCCTGTTGTTTAACCACCGCCGCTTCTTCGTACGTGGCCTTCAGGCCTGCCCACAGCTGGGATTCCTTTGCATGTTGTTCTTCTAATTTCCCCATTTCATTGTTTAGGCGGACTTCGAGCTGATGCCTTCTGTCTTGTTCGACCACCAACTGCTCGTCGAACCATACCTTCTTTTTTTCTAATAAGGCCCGGAGTCACACGATTGCCGCCTCTGATTTCTTCGTGTCCTCCCGTAATTGGGCATTGTCGTCTTTTGTCTGGATGTGCTGAGCTACCTTCGTAGCCAGTTTCTCTTCAAGGGTTTTTACTGCCTTCCGGCCGTTAGCCCGTATCTCCTTTTCTCTGTCTGAGGATTGGCGGAGTTCCGCTCGAAGGCAGTCAATTTCTGATTCCGCTAGTTGCACGACCCTTTTCGCTTTTGAGGCGATGGCGGTCCGAGCCTCAATTTCTTCCTTTAAAGCGTCGATGTCGTGGTTTGGTGGCGGAGTTGCGTGTTGCGCCGTAGCCGTGTGAGCTTCCAACTTCGCGATGCGTTCGTTGGCTTTTTGTAGTTCGACTTGGGTCAGTTTCACCTTCTTCTAGACATTCTTATTTTTTATGGCCATCTCCTTGGCGCCCGTGTTGACCTTTGCCAGTTCCCGATGGACTTCGACTAGGGCCGTGTTTAATGGGGGTATCTCCATCCCCACTCGGCGTACCCTGACGTTCCTCTGTCTGCCGACCCTGGGTAACCGGTCCTCATTGTCGCTCTCCGTCGTTTGTGTTAGGGCGCGCTCAATCATCTGGCGTTCTGCATGCTCTTTGGCCATTCGTTGGGCGGCTTTTACCTGTTGTGTTGCCAGGAACTCCATGAGCTCAAAAGAAGTGCCGAATTGTAAGAGGGCGCTGAACTCATGGGCCGTATCCGGGATATCCAGATATGCCAAAACCTCGCTTTCCGTCGTCAATACGGCTTTCCCTCGTTGGGACTGGGTCGTAATGATCGGCTGTGGCTCCCGTATGATTTCGAAGGTGGTATTGGGTTCCGTAGCTGCGGAGCCATCGCCTTCGGTCGGTGTTTCTATCGCCGTGGGAATGTTTTTGACCAACCCCCGCCTATCTTTCCTGTCCAATCTACGCCGTTTCGGTCTGGGGCTATCCTGCCGTGTTTCGGTGTCTGGCTCTGGGGCTGCTTCCATGGAACGTGCCGACTGTTCCTCCTGCATTGTCCGTGTGTCTGGCTGGTCGGTAGGTGGTGTTGTCCTTGGGTCAGGCTGGGCGGGTCGGGGTTCCTCTTCCCACTCTGGGGCCGATAACTCCGCTAACCTGCGCTTCGCGGATCGGGGCGGGGGCGTGGGCCGGCTGGGCTGCGGTGTCGGCAAGCCTCGGGGTGGAAATAGTACCGTAAGGTACTGTTGTATGATCGACCTGAGCTTTTTGCCTGCCTGGTACGCCTGCATGCCTTCCCTTAACGCCGGCCCTGTGATGACCCCCCAATCGACCGTACGCCCCTCAAAGGTATCGATAATGATGCCTGCCTTCTGCTTAGGCATCCCATATGCGTTGACATGTACGCAACCGACTTCTAGCAGGAACTTGGCAACTTCACGGAAGAAGGGATCCGGAATTTGCTTGGACAATGCCATTCTCACAAAAATGTGAGGACAGCCACCAACATCCTTTTCCCGACAAGGACAACATTCGATATAATCACGTAATAACGAATATACACATATGTTTACTTATCACATATATACGATCAAATACGTATATATGTGACCACAAATGGTTATATTAAATAGCCACAAATGATGTGATCGAGATACGTAATCGAGGTATATACCTCTACGCACACGAAACATCCACAAATAAGAGATCATCGTAATACGCAATTGAGGTATTGACCTCTTACGCATATGAGACCAAACGCATATCCTTTACAACAAATCAAGGTATTAAACTCATACGCAAACGTAACATATGTTCGTGAACGTAATACGTAATTGAGGTATTAACCTCGTACGCATACGACACTCATCACATATTATTTATATGTCAAACGAGGTATTGACCTCGTGCACATATGTAAACGTTTTAGATAATCAATTAAAGACCACTACAACATCATTGACTTAATGAAAAAAAATGACATATAAACTAAACACATGATTAGATGGGAGAAGAGAGAATAGAAAAAAAATTCTAGAAAGAGTTACCGAAGT
The DNA here is from genome assembly GCF_043228905.1 of Azolla caroliniana. NCBI lineage: Eukaryota > Viridiplantae > Streptophyta > Polypodiopsida > Salviniales > Salviniaceae > Azolla > Azolla caroliniana. The sequence continues at coordinate 15,793,393 of NW_028230446.1, read as the reverse complement.
TCTTTGTTGATCGTTGTCTGGATCAAGGCCGACCGCACATCGATCGATCACCATCAATCAAACGACAAATGAAAAACAAAGAAACATTAGTACATAAATCTGATACCAAATATTAGAGATCTAAGTACTAAAGTAAGCTTAAGATAAGGATAAACAAATGATAGATAGAAAGGAGAAAGAGAAAGAAGGGTGCCGATCCACCCGACCACCCCCGAGCGAAGGGATCGAGACGGACTTGAGCCTCGATCGGCGTCCCATACCACCGCCGTGGCGTCGAGTCGTACCTGGTGTTGGCGCGCTCGCTACAAGAGTTGACCCACCACAAGAGCAGAGTCTCGATGTAGTCCAAAGATGATCAAATGAGGGTAGCTAGGCCTCTTATTTATAGCGATACCCAAGGCCCCCAGGCAAGTTCACACTTGACCTAATGGGTTGTCTCAATCCCGAGGATTAAAAGTAATCCTCCCCTTCTTTACACTCTCGTTTAACCCTCACACTTATCCACGTGTATAGAATACTACGGTAAATTCTCACCACGGGATATTAAATGGTCATGCTCGTAACAAATGGACCTACGAAAGGTCCTTGAAGAGCGAATCCTCGACAGTAAAGTGGAGCTGTCGTTGCGGGAGGTGCTGGGAATCGCCAAGAGGGAGTTCCACGACTCTATCGTAGACTTGGTGAAGCGGAAGAGGCTCTCGACGGAGCCGGAACCGGAGAAGCCGATGGAAGTGCGGACCACGCACCTGGAAGACGGAGCCTTGGAAGATGAGCTGGCGGGAAGCCACAACACGAAGCCACAACACGAAGCCGCATTGGGCCAGGGCGACTACGGAAACCCCTATACGGATCGACAACGTTCTGGAACCGGTGGTGGCGTTGGTAGACCATGGATCCGAAATTAACTTGATGTCCATGGATTTCTACAAGAAGGGTAAATGGCTGATCAACACCAAGCATGGCTGGAAGATACGGGAGCGACGCGCGCCATGGAAGAACTACATGGGGCCTGTCCGAACGTACGGGTGAAAATCGGCGGTGTCGAGATCGACCAACACTTCTTCGTGCAGGAGACGTCCTCGCATCCGGTTATACTAGGAGAGCCATATATCACGGCAACACGGATGGAGACCAAGGTGCTGGACAACGGTTCAGCCTATGCAAGAGTCAAAAGTCAGGACGAGCGTCACTCGGTCCAATTCCTAACGGTGCGACCAAACCACGAGGCCCTCGGCAGCGAAACCCGAGGGGATTTTTAGAGAGGGCTATCAAGGCGTGGGGCTGCGATAGTCCAGACTCCCGGGAACAACCCCACAAATGTACAGTAGGGAAGAAGACTTGTACCATGGGTAGGAAGTTTTGGTTCTCCGACAACGGAGGTTGTACTATGGCCGGCGTCAGCGGCCGGGAAAGGAAGCGAGCGGAGGAGCGGGTCAGGGGATGCGGAGTCCTCTTCCCCGACGAGGACATCAGTGGCGCCGTGGAGTCGGTCTCTTTTGACGACACCTTGGGCGAACTACGAAAGGTGATCGGTGAAGACCTTAGGGAAGACTGGAGCGTTCCGGTAGGGTCGATGGGAATGTACGAAGTCATCGCAGACTTCGGGGAAAGGATCGGGTCGGATCGGACGGTCCACATGGATACGAAATACAAGATTGTGGACTGGAAGGTGAGGCCAGTCGTGGCACCCTTGCCGGAGGGCAGCGAGGGGTGGATAAAAGGGGTCGCGTCGGACCCAAGTTTACGAAATCCGGCTGGCATAGGGCACCGGTTCACCGACATAACGCTACGGGAGCTCAAGGTTGGTGGGGGCGGCTTCCTACTGTCGGCAGAGGAGGACCGGTTTCGGAGAATGCTCGGGAGGCACAGGAAGGCTTTCGCATTCTCACCGGAGGAGATCGGGTGCGTAGACCCGACAGTTGTCGAACCGATGGTGATCTTCACGGTACCGCATGTACCGTGGAATCTCAAGCCGATTCCGGTGCCAAGAGCTCACATCCCGAAGTTGTTGGAGCTCCTAAAGCAAAAGGTGGAGATGGGCATCCTCGAACCGTCGAGTGCCCCGTATTCGAATCGGTGGTTTACGGTGCCGAAGAAGAACGGCACGCTGCGCTTCATCCAGGACCTACAACCGGTCAACAAGGTGACCATCCGTAATGCAGGGATCAGACCGACCATAGACGAGTTCGCGGAGGCCTTCGCTGGAAGGTCGATCTATTCTGTCGGTGATCTGTACTCGGGGTACGATCAGTTCCAACTAGCCGTGGAGAGCAGAGACATTACAATGATGCAGACTCCTCTCGGCCTAGTGTGGATGTGTACCCTACCACAAGGAGGGACGAACTCAGTGGCTCACATGGTGAACGCGATGAACAAAGTGCTCAGGGATTGTATCCCAGACATCACCATGCCATTCTTAGACGAAATCCCGATCAAGGGATGCCTGATAGAGAAAAGGGATGAGGCAATCGGGCCGGACGGATGTTGGAATTTCGTGGCGTCCCACATTGATGACTGCGAGAAGGTGCTGCAGAGACTAGAGCGCGCGAGGCTCACCTTCTCCGGGGAAAAGTCGGCCTTCGGACAGTCGAAGATCTTGGTGGTCGGACACCTGTGCGGGCCTTACGGTAGGAAACCGTCTCCGGCAAAGGTAGAGGCCATCTCCGCAATGAGGAACGTTTGCAGGTCGATCACGGAGGTCCGCAGATTCTTGGGGGCATGCGCGTTCTACCACATCTGGATCCCGCTCTACGCACATGTCGCGGAAACCCTCTACGGACTATTGAAAAAGGGGTGTAGATTTGAGTGGAGGACGGAGCACACGGAGTCTTTCAGAGACTAAAGGAGGCGCTTACGGCAGCGCCGACTCTCCGTAAAGCGGTTTACGACAAGGATGTTCCCATCTTCGTAACGGTGGACACCAGGCCGACCGGGATTGGGTGGGTAATCAGTCAGGAGGACAAGGGTGGCGTACGATTCCCGATCCGGTTCGGGGCGAAGGTATTAGGCGAGCGGCATCGAGGGTACGCCCAAGTTAAATGCGAACTTTGGGGTGTCGTTTGGGCAGTCAAGGCCGACAAGGATTATCTGATCGGGGCAGAGGTGATTATCGAGATGGACTGCCTGCCGATACTCAACATGGTTTCCGGATGCACGATGCCGGACCTAGCAATGCTCCGGTGGATAGCGTACATTAAGTCCCTGAACCCGGAGATACGGCACATCTCCGGAAAGGACAACGCCATGGCCGACATGCTTTCGAGGGCAAGGTTCAACGACGAAGACGGCATGGTTTCGGAGGACGAAGAAGTCGGCGAGGAATTCTTCGGGTCGGCTAACGTAACGACAAGAAGGAAAGGGAACACTCCGGCGCTTAACAAATTTGACGAAAGTAGGTACGACGGGGAGTGGCTCCAAATCGGGAGGTTCCTACGGACGATGACGCCGGACGCAGCATGGGCGAGAGAGGAGGCGAGCCGGATACGGAGGAAGGTGTACCGATTCTTCCTGCGGGACGGGTGCATATGGAAACACCCAAAGAAGAGAAGTGGCATCCCACTCCGAGTAGTGGCAAAGAAAGAAGAACAGGGGAAACTACTGGCAGCATTCCACGAGAGCCCATGGGCCGGACACCGCGGAATGTGGGGCACGTTCGAGAAGCTGAAGGAGAAGTACTGGTGGCCGGGGCTATATCAGGACGTGCATCGGTTCGTAACGACTTGCGAAAGCTGTCTGGTGCACTTCGTAGTCTGACACCGGGACGAGCTACACCCGACCTACCCGCCTATAGTCCATTTCAAGTGGATGGTGGACTTGGTGATGATGTCGATGGGGGTAGGACAGATGCGATACCTGATGCTTGCACGGGTAGACTTAAGGAACCAGGTGGAAGGCCGTGCACTGCAAAGCAAGACAACAACGGCGGTATGCCGGTTCCTAATCGAAGAAATAGTGTGTCGGTACGGGTGCATCGGGAGGATCGTGGAGGACCGGGGAGAGCTGGATGTGCGGGAGGCCGAGGAGCTGTTCGACCGGCTAGGCATCAAACTCTCCCTCACCACGGTGTACAATCCGGAGGCGAACGGAAAGGTGGAACGTGGGTACGAACCGATTGTAAAGGCGTTGGTGCGTGCATGCGGTGGGCAGGTCGGGAATTGGCCGTGACTCCTTCCTTACACGCTATGGGCGGACCGGACTACGCATAGTTCGGTGACAGGGTTTATGCCGGCGGAGCTAATGTACGGACAAAAGCCGATCATGCCGGTGGAACAGACGGTTTCTTTGTGGGCGACGATAGATTGGAAGGACGAAATGAGCCGGGAGGAGTTGCTGGCGGCGCGGATTCGGCAACTCGAGCGGAGGCCGAAGGACGTGATACAGGCGAAGGAAAAGCTGCGAGCGGCGAGGGAGCGGAACAAGATCCGGTTCAACCGGACGCACCTATTGCGACCAAAGAAGATCGAGGAAGGCGACTGGGTCTTGGTATACGACAACAGCCTCGACAATCAGCACAAGGCGGTGTGAAAGTTTGCTAGGAGATGGTTCGGGCCCTACATGGTGACGAGCGCGAACGGCAACGACACGTACCACCTCGCGGAACTCGACGGGACACGATTAGCGGTGCCGGTGACCGGAAAGGGGATCAAAGCTTTCAAAAAGCGGTTCGAAGACAAGCTGGAGCCTGCGAGCGGGAGCGACAACAACAATCAGTTCGGGTCCGGCGGAGAATCAGAGAGCAACTAGTGAGGCCGGGTTTCTTCGATATCTACCCGTCTCTGACGCATACCGGTGGATGCGCGGTTTGGTGGGGGTGGATGTCGTGAAGAAAACCGGCCATAGGCGGAATCGGAGAGAAAGTGCGTAAACCGGCCCTTACACGGATGGACGCGTGACTTGATATTCTGTACACGAACCGGTGGATGTAAATACTAAGTCGCACGCATTTATTAGGGGGGGATTGTGCGTATCCTGGTCAGAGGGACAAGGAGTAAAGGGAAGAGGACAAGGACAAATGGGTATCGCGCGCGAGGAGGAAGAGAGGCGTGGCTGCAGATCGGAAGGCGGAGCTCTGTCTCTTCGACTGGGATCGTCACTCTCTGCGGGTGTCGGGAGGTCGCTGCCTCTGCTTCGTGGACAGCCCGTGTGCTTCCAGCAGGGTCGCTCCCTTTCCCCCTTTTGTTTCTTTGAGTCATGTGGTTGTCGTCGGTGTGCGTGAGTAGGGTCCTCGTGTCGGGTCCGTCGCTGCTTTGTCGGTTGTAACTGTCTGAGTTTGTAATCTCTTGCCATTATAGCTAGGTGTTACGTTCTATATCTCTTTTCTTGCTTCTACGTGTCGGTGAATCTCTCTCTGTCTCTGTCTCTCTTGCTCCTCGGTCCAAGACCCCCGTGGTCCCGCCCCTTTCTACACGTACGCGCGTAACAACGTGACAACGATACTCACCCCGGGTATGCCTGTCACCTGTTCTTCCATGGTCTGGCGGAAGCGTGGGACTAGCTGCAACAGTTTCTCCATGGTTAACGTTATCTCACAGCCTGCTAACGCCTGCCAAATGGGGTCTGGGACCGGTCTTTCGTCCTCTGCTCGGTCCATTGTGTGCGCGGACTCCTTTCGCATACATTTCGTATTTGTCACGTTTGCTTTTTCCACCCACGCTTGGGCTTGTCGGCGTACCTCGTCTTGCGCAGCCTAATCAACCGTTTTTGTTTGCTGGCATGTCATGACTTGCTGCACTTCCGCCATAATCGTATTGACAGCGGGCCCCTTTCCCTTGCGTGTTGGGCATTGCGTGGCATAATGTGCAGGTTGCTGACAAATAAAACAATGGATGCTTGATTCACCCTTCTCGGATCCTGGTGGTGTGTGCCGCTCCCCTGGTGCTACTTGCTCCTGTCGGTCCGGCCTCGTTTGTCGGAACGTACGCGGTGGCTGCTGTTGGTCCCGTCGTTGTTCCTGGTGCCGCTCATCCCTCGAGCTTTCGTCGTAACGCCGGTGATCTCGATATTGCCGTGGCTTACCACGATAACCATTGAAGCCGCCCCGTTTGTTTGTCGGCCGTTGATTCTCGTAGTGCCGACCCCCTTTGGCGTAACTCGGATGTCCACGATAATCCTCGTCCTCTGGTTCGTCCTCCTCGGAATCGTTGTGATTTCGGCGATTCCAGTGGTACTAGTCCTCCCGTGGGTTGCGATCCTTATACCGGGGTCGGTCTTCTTGCCTCCTTTGTTCAGTCCGGTGTGGTTAACGTTGTGTGTCCATGCTGCGGACTCCGAGAGTGGCTCTGTTTAATATATTGTATTCGCATTGGTCGATTGTGTGAGCCTTCGAGTGGCAGATTGGGCAGTGGATTCGCATATTGCAGTGTACTGTGGAATGCGCCGAGTTCAAGAAAATCGTGCACTGGATTGCTTGACGAAACTGGCGTTCCTCATCCTGAGGTAACGCTTGTCGTAAGGAGGACATAGAAAACCTTTCCTCCTCGTCATCCAACTCGAGCTGTAACGCTCGTTCAATTACCATATCCGCCGTTTCCCCTTTCACGCTATTGTTGTTGAGCGTTGCCCGGATGGGTCGGCGTAAAGCTGCCATAAATGTTTCCTGAGCCTCGTCTTCCGCGGGGCTCCGTTCCAGTTTCCGTCATAAATTTTGGAAACGTAAGCTGAAATCCGCTATCGTCTCGGTCGGCAGTTGCTTAATCGTATAAAACTGTCCAAGGATTTCGCGTTGTGGAACCCTCCGATGGAAGAATTGCAAGAAAGTGGACTGCAGCTGATCGAAGGTTGTTATTGCTGGTAAATCCATCTGTGAATGCCAAAACGCTGCTCGCCCATCTAATGTTATCCCGAACTCCGTCATTTTCGACTGGTGTGCTACCGCCTCCGAAAGGCTCTACGGCATGTGGTTCGCATTCCAGACATTCAGGAACATGCGAATATGCGTTGCGGTGTCAGTTTCGCCGTTAAAGCGGGGGTAGGCAAAGGCCATGGTGGGGGCTACAGCGGGTCGGGAAAGACCACCGGGTGGCTGTGGTGAGCGTAGTCCCTGCGTCTTGTCGAGGTATTTGGAGAGCGAAGAATCACCTTTGTACTCACAGTAGGTAGTACTGAGGTTGCTGAGGAGCGGCTTTTGCTGTGTGCTTTCTTCTGCCTGGCGTGTGACAGACCTTGTTATTGGCCGGTCTTGTCGTGTTGGTTCTCTGGGCGTCTGCAGCTAAACATCCATTCGTCGTTGTTCATCTGTGAGATGACACAGATAACCAAGTGTGCCAAAAGTGTTGCCGATTAGGAACACGGTCCGTGGTCAGTCCTTCGACCTAGACCTCCAAGTGGGTGTGGAAGAACGAATAGGCGTCTAAGCGTAATGCGTAGGGGAATGTTCCCTGTAACCTATCAGCGTATAAGGGAGACGGCTACAACCGAATCCTTAGCAAAGGTTACACTTACGTTCTTACACGCTTAGGTCTTCAAGACACACACAATGGATTAGCCGTAGCTATACACAGAATAAGAGAAGATAGAATTCTATTATGAGACGTTTCTTACATTCCCAAAATTACACGCTCCCTCTATGAGAGGTTTTCTGCCCTTTATATACGCAGGGTCTATTTAGCCGTTCACGCTTCCTGCGTGAACCGTTACATGCGTTATGATCTTATATTATTTCTTATTCCTACGCTCTTGTCTGTCGGTTACTATTCCGGCGGACAACAATCCTTAGGGTTGTCTATCGAAATCTTTTGTTTAGGTTCTCTTGTTCGATGAAAACCTTGAGAATTCGATGAATTTACAACCCGTCTCAATGGATCAAATTGAAGATGAAGGGGTAATCCTTCATCCCTAAATTGTCTTTGCCAAGGAACTTTTCGAGGACCCTCCCTAGTTCCTGAATTTCCTTTCCAAGTAGTCTTACGAGTAGTGGGCAAATTATTACGTTGCATACATTGATTTCCCCTTTTACTTGACTTTAACCTGATGTCAATCCTTTTCAACAACGACATCACTACTAGTTCTATCCAACGGTTTTTTCCCCTTATTTATAACCACCAAACTTTGTTTTTCCATATCCATAGATTGAGTTCCCTTATTCTTAGGGCCCAAAACTTGAACTAAAACCTATTTATAACCTGCTCTAGATGATGTTCCTTCATCCATAACAACCACAATATCTGACACACCAACATCTCTCCCAACTCCTTCCTTACCATTCCCTTCATTAGGAACCTCTATAGTTGAAGGACAACTATGATGACATTCCGCCATAAAGTGACCCCATTCACCACATCCAATACAATGACCTACAAATGTCTCCCACTTCAATTTAAAACAAAGTCTTTTCATAATAGGTGTGTTCACACACACCCAAGTCTTTTCATACTAGGTGTGTTCACACACACCCATCCTGGCCTCTTACGACTTGTATCCCATAACACACAAAATCTGCACTTATTCGTAGCATTTGCATGTGGAGATACCAACACTTCACCCATTTGACTCATCAACTCTAGTAAAAGTTGTCATAAAAAAGCATGCTTACAATCCACTGATACCCAAACATGGCATTCTTGTTTTAAGAAAGCATGATAGTCCACAACGGGGAACCATTGCATTAAATGCACTAATCGTTTATAAAAAAACACGAGAACTTTAGCCAACAATGCACTTCGATGTTCCGGTGAACGAAACTCTACATCATAAAACCCTCATGGTCCTGCATATATATTTTCAACACAATTTGGTGACACAATTGTGTTTAACCATTGTTTAATCCAATTAATGTATGGGAGTTTCCCAGTAAAAAATAATGTAACTGCACGATCATAGAATACATCAAAAGATTGCAACACTGCCTTAGCATCAACTTCCACATCATGCACATCTTCATCAATGCATTTTTTCGCTTCATTTTCATTTTCTTCCACAATATCAAACAACAAGGTATTGGCAATTCCCCATAAATTATCCCAATTACAATGATCCTTGTCAACCTCATCTACATGTATTACTTCGGCATATGTCAATTTTTTCTCATTAATTTCTTCAATACCCTTAAACCTTTTAGAGCTTCCAACGTCTTCCCTTTCACGATTACATTCAACCATCACATTACTCTTTTTTGGATCAATTGTTTCCATATTGATGTCCCCCACAATTTGTGAGGAATTCATGTGTATATCCATTACTCTTGAGGTGATATCGATATGGGATAAAAACAATTTTCCATGAACAGGAGATACAACCGGAACTCACCCGATCGAAGAGGTCGAAGATGATGAAGACAATAGAAGACCTGCAATGTGTGTTAAGTATGTGGATGCCGAAAATACAAGATTCCTTATTTCTATCGTTGTTTCTCGTACAGATACCAAATTTAACTTGCTATGCCTCGTTACGAAGCTCTAATTGAGGGTTTTCTAACGTTTTTCTTTGTGCCCAATTCCGTTGCCGATAGAGTGCAAGAACAAAAACAAATTCGCTTCTTCTTCTTCCCCTCTCCTCTCTCTCTCTCTCTCTCTCTCTCTCTCTCTCTCTCTCTCTCTCTCTCTCCTTCTCTCGAGTGTTCTACACCCTCTTTCCCTCTTAGTACTAATCTTCATCTCTTAGTACTAATTTCCTCTCTGTCTCAGTACTATTCATGACAGTTTGAACCGATTTTGTCCGTCCTCGTCCTTTAATCTTCTTACTTCTCCCTCCCTTCATATTAATCTCTTATTCCACTTTGCTCTCATGCTATGGCCATTGTTAGCGCTCAAGAATATCAATACGTTTTCTCGGAGTTGCAATGCTTGAAAGAGAAGTTTCTCGCATTAGAACAAGAAAATCAACGGTTGTTGGGGGATCTTCAACAAATCTCCTTAGAAAAGCAGCAGATGTAGCAACAACATGGGGAACTAGCGTTACACATGCAACAATTCGAAGCAACCATTGTAGTGTTGCAACAACAAGGACCAAGTACTCAAGGGATCCATAAAGAACCCACGATCAGCCTTCCTATGAAATTCGATGGAATGCAATCATAGTTTAGAGGATTCCTTAATAAGGTACGATTAGTCATTCAAATGCATCCTTCTTGATATCCCACCGATACATCACGAGTGGGTCTAGTAGGCACGTTGTTAAGTGGCTCAACTTTGGCATGGTTCGCTCCATTATTAGAAAAGGAATCTCCATTACTAAACAATTTTGAAGAATTTATAAGTGAGTTTAAAGCTTGGTTTGGAGATACTGATAGCATAAGGAGAACAATAAAAACAATCCGCCGATTACATCAAGGTGATCGTCCAGCCTCCACATACGCTGCAGATTTCCGTCTACTCGCCTACGATATCCCCTGGGATGACCAAGCATTAATAGAGCAATTTTGTTATGGCCTACGTAACGATGTCAAGGATTTACTCTTGACCTTCCCCGAAGAACCAAAGTCATTGGCAGAAGCAATCAGTTGTGCAGTACGATGCGATAACCGCCTCTTCGAACGACGTTCGGAACGTCAGTTCCAAATGCCGAGGACAAGATTGAAGCCACCTATGCTTCAATTGTAACAAAGCCTTTCCCAAAGGAGTCATTGAATACGTCTCCAACAAATACTCCTACTCCAATGGAAATCAACACCACACGTCGTCGTAGACCACTATCAAAAGAAGAAAAGCAATGATGTCAAGCAAATCGATTATGTCTTTATTGCCGCCACGGTGGACCGGGGCATATTATAGTGAATTGTCCCCATCGACCAAGAAGACAAGTAAATCAAATAACCGCTAGTATTAAATCAGAGTCTATTTTTCTAGGCATGTCTGATAGTCCTAATAGCCCAAGCCTTTCAAACAAATTTGAAATCCTTAGTCAGCTAGAAGAAGAGTTAAACGATTCAGTCCAACCAAAATAGGAGCCGTTTGGTTGGACAACCCTAGATCTGTGCAGCCCATTAGTGGTTCCATTTCCTCCAAGCAAGTTAGCAATGTGTTCTTAGCTCAAGTAATGGTTAATACTAAAAGTACTCCTCTAGTACATGTCTTAGCACTCTTAGATTTCAGAACCAACTCTTGCCCAAGCTTATCAGATATCCCTAAGAAAACTTTCTTGCCCAACATTTGTAGTAGTTATTGATGGTCGTCCCATTGCTTCTGGAAAAATCGTAAAAGAGTCAGAGCCAATTTAGGTTGTCCCGGTGTCGAGGTATTCCTCGCGGATGCGTGGAATGAGGCGGAGCCTCGGGGGTCCTGTACCGAAGAGCAAGAGAGAAAGGAGAAGAGACCCACTACGTGCGAGCGTAGATCCACAGGGACACGGCCCTTCGACACGAAGACGCGAGCGTGGAGACCAACACAGAGAGGCACAACGGTATGTAAGTATATATTAACAAAGACAAACAACAAAACACGAAGTTGGTTACAACTGAACAGGCCGGCGAACAGATGCCGATGCCTGTTCGTAAACGCACAGGAAGAAGGGAGTAGGTTGGAGGTGCTGCCGGAAGCACTCAGGCATTCCTCAGAGCAGCGCGAGCCTCACGAAACCTGCACAGAAAGAAGCTATGGAGAGTATGGAAGAGAGAGAAGCCTTCGACCGACAGCCCGACAACACTTCGTCCTCTCTGATTTCGTGGTTCCCCTCCCCCCTTCTCGTCTCCCTCCTTTTATAGGCAAGGAAGGAGCCGTTTCCTATTAACTTCCTACCTACCGAATCTACCTACCTAGGATCTTCTATGTCCCTAATTCTCTCTTATGTACAACGTAAGGCGTACGTGCATGAAGAGCCGGTTCCTATGCTCTGGCGCACCGATTCCGCTCGTGGACGGTTTTCTTCACGACATCCGCCCCCACCTAACCGCGCATCCACCGGCATGCGCCAAATTGAGTTGGGACGGAGAAAACCGGTCCAGCCTTTATTCCCCGCCCGTCGGTTCTTCGGTTTCGGATCGTTCGTCGTCCCGGTCCAGGATATCCGGATCCGGCTCGTCGTCGTGACGCTTCTTGAACGCTTTGATCCGCTTCCCAGCTACCGGTATCGCCATTCTCGTGCCGTCGAGTTCCGCCAGATGGTACGTCCCGTTGTCGTTGGCGCTTTGTACCACGTAAGGCCCGAACCACCTTCTTGCGAACTTCCGTGTCGCTCGGTGCTGGTTGTCAAGGCTGCTGTCGTAGACAAGCACCCAGTCGCCTTCCTCGATCTTCTTCGGTCAGAGCTGGTGCGTCCGGTCGAACCGGGCTTTGTTCCTCGTCCTTGCCACCCGAAGCTTTTTCACAGCCTGCTCCACGTCCTTCGGTCTTCGCTCGAGCTGCCGTATGCGCGCCGTCAACAGTTCCTCCCGGCTCATCTCGTCTCTCCAGTCCACGGTTGCCCATGAGGAGATCGTACGTTCCATCGGCATGATCGGCTTCTGCCCAAACATGAGCTCTGCTGGCATGAATCTCGTTACCGAACTGTGTGTAGTTCGGTCCGCCCACAATGCGTAAGGCAGCAGCCGCGGCCAGTTCCCGACTTGACCTCCGCATGCCCGAACTAACGCCTTGACGATCGGTCCGTGTCCGCGCTCCACCTTTCCATTCGCCTCCGGATTGTACGCAGTGGTAAGCGAAAGCTTGACTCCTAGTCGGTCGAACAACTCCTTGGCCTCTTCGGCGCCCAACTCCCCGCGATCAGCCATGATCTTCCCGACACACCCGTACCGGCATATCACGTCCGCAGTCGTTTTGTTCTGAAGGGCTCGGCCTTCCACCTGGTTCGTCAGATCTTCTCGAGCCAGGACCAGGTACCGCATCTGTCCTACTCCCATCGGCATCGTCACCAGGTCTACCATCCATTTGAAGTGGATGGTCGGAGGGTACGTAGGTGAAGCTCGTCCCGATGTCGGACCACGGAGTGCATATGACAGCTCTCGCAAGTTGTCACGAACCGATGCACGTCCCGGTACAGTCCCGACCACTAGTACTGCCCCTTTTTCTTCTCCAACGTGGCCCACGTTCCACAGTGTCCAGCCCAAGGGCTGTCGTGGTAAGCCGTCAGCAGCTCCTCCTGATCTTCCTTCATCGTCACCACTTGGAGTGGGACGCCGTTCCTCTTCTTCGGGTGCTTCCATAAGTATCCGTCCTAGAGAAAGAATCGGTAAGCTTTCTTCCGGATCCGGTTGGCCTCGTCCTTCGTCCATGACGCATCCGGCGTCATTGTCCTCAAAAATCCACCGATCTGGAGCCACTCGCCGTCGTACTTGCTCTCGTCGAAGTCGTTAAGTGCCGGAGTGCTCGTCCCATCGGTCGTCACGTACGCCGCCTCGAAGAAGTCCACGCCGACTTCTTCGTCCTCCGAAACCATGCCGCCCTCGTCATCAAACCTCGCCCTCGAAAGCATGTCGGCCATGGCGTTGTCCTTTCCGGAAATGTGCCGTATTTCCGGGTCCAGGGACTTGATATACGCTATCCACCTGAGCATCGCTAGGTCCGGTGTCGCGCATCCGGAAACCATGCCGAGAATCGGCAGGCAATCCGTCTCGATAACCACTTCTGTCCCAATCAGGTAGTCTTTGTCGGCCTTTACTGCTGAAACGATACCCCAGAGTTCGCGTTTAATCTGGGCGTACCCTCGCTGTCGCTCACTGAGGACCTTCGCGCGGAATCGGATCGAGAACCAAATGCCGTCCTCGTCTTCTTGGTTGACGACCCATCCGATCCCGGTCGGACTCGTATCCATTGTTATGTATACCGGGGTACCCTTCCCGTAGACAGCCTTCCGGAGCGCCGGTGCTGCCGCAAGAGCTTCCTTCAGCTTCCGGACCGACTCCGTGTGCTCGTCTCACCACTTGAATTTTCGCCCTTTCTTCAGCAACCCGTATAGCGGCTCCGCAATGTGGGCGTAATGCGGGATCCATATGTGGTAGAATGCGCACGCCCCCAGGAACCTCCGAACTTCCGTAACCGAGCTACAATTGGTCTTCATCGCGGAGATGGCTTCTACCTTTGCTGGAGACGGCTTCCGGCCATATGGTCCACATAGGTGTCCGACCACCAGGATCTCTGATTGCCCGAAGGCTGATTTCTCCCCGCAGAAGGTGAGCCTTGCATCCTCTAGCCTTTGTAGCACCTTCTCGCAGTCGTCGATGTGTGTTGCCACGAATCGTCGGCATCCGTCCGGCCCGACTGTCTCGTCCTTCTCTCCCACCGGGCACCCCTTTATCGGGATGTCATCCAGAAATGGCATGGTGATGTCCGGGATGCAATCCCTCAGTACCTTGTTCATTGCATTCACCATGTGGGCCACCGAGTTGGTCCCACTTTGCGGCAGGGTACACATTCGCACTAGGCCGAGGGGAGTTCGCATCGTCGTAATGTCTCTGCTCTCCACGGCTAGCTAGAACTGGTCGTACCCCGAGTACAGATCACCGACCGAATAAATCGACCTTCCGGCGAAGGCCTTCGCGAACTCGTCTATGGTCGGTCCGATTCCTGCGTTCCGAATGGTCACTTTGTTGACCGGCTGCAGGTCCTAAATGAAGCGCAATGTTCCGTTTTTCTTTGGTACGGTAAACCATCGGTTCGAGTATGGGGCACTCGATGGTTCGAGAATGCCCATATCGACTTTCTGCCTCAATAGCTCCATCAACTTCGGGATGTGAGCTCTCGGTACTGGAATCGGCTTGAGATTCCACGGTACATGCGGTACCGTGAATATCACCATTGGCTCCACGATTGTCGGGTCTACGCACCCGATCTCTTCCGGTGAGAATGCGAAGGCTTTTCCGTGCCTTCCGAGCATTCTCCGAAACCGGTCTTCCTCCGCCGGCAGTAGGAACCCGCCCCCACTGATCTTGAGCTCCCGGAGCGTCCCGTCGGTGAAGGTGTGTCCTATGCAGGCCGGATCTTGTAAACTGGGTTCCGACGCAACCCCTCTGATTCGGGACTCGCTGCCCTTTGGTAAGGGTGCCGCGACTGGCCTTACCTTCCGGTCCACAGTCTTGTACTTCGTGCTAACTCGGGCCGTCCGATCCGACCCGAGCCCCCGACTGAAGTTCGCGATGACTTCGTACATCTCTTCGGAACATACCGGTATCGTCCGGTCTTCGTTAAGGTCTTCTCCGGCTTCCTCCCTCAGCATTTCCAAGGTGTCGTCGAAGGAGACCGCCTCCACGCCTCCGCTGATTTCCTCGTTCGGGCCAAGAACTCCGCACGCTCGAAGTCGCTCCTCCGCCCTTGCCTTCTCTTGGCCAACGATGTCGACCATCACACACCCTCCGTCGTTGGAGAAGCAAAATTTCCTACCTATCGTACAAGGTTTCTTCGGTTTCGGTTCTATCGTACAGCTGTGGGGTCTTTCCCGAGTGTCCGGGTTGTCTCGGCCCCACGCCTTGGCAGCCCTCTCTAAAAATCCTCCCGGTTCTCGCCACCGAGGGATTCGCGGTTTCGCTCGTGGTTCGGTCGCACCGTCAGAAATTGCACCGAATGGCGCCCGTCCTGGCTTTTGACCCTCGCGTAGGCCGAACCGTTGTCCAGCACCTTGGTCTCCATCCGCGCCGTCGTGATGTATGGTTCCCCTAATATGACCAGGTGCGAGGACATCTCCTGTACGAAGAAGTGCTGGTCAATCTCGACGTCGCCGATCTTGACTCGCACGTTCGGGCAAGCCCCGTGCAGTTCCTCGGTGGCGCGTGTCGCCACCCGTATCTTCCACCCGTGCTTGGTGTTGATCAGCCACTTTCCCTTCTTATAGAAGTCCATGGACATCAGGTTTATTTCCGAACCGTGGTCCACCAGTGCCACCACCGGTTCCTGAACATCTCCGATCTTTACCGGGGTCTCCGTGGTCGCTCGGGCTCAGTGTGGCCTTTAATAGTGGCTCTCTGCCCACTCATCTTCCAGCGCCAAGTCGTCGATGTGCGTCGTCCGCACCTCCACCGGTCTTTCCGGTTCCGTCTCCGTCGACAGCCTCTTCCGCTTCACCAAGTCCACAATGGAGTCGTGGAACTCCTTCTTAACGATCCCCAGCACCTCCCACAATGACAGCTCCACTTTGCTGTCGAGGATCCGTTCTTCTAGGACCTTTCGTAGGTCCGTGGTCCTTTCTATTTCCGTCCCCAGTCGGTATCCGCCCTTCTTGGGGTTATCTTGTGCGTTGGACCCACCAGCATCGTTCCGTCGTTGCCTGAATCGGGTCTTGTATCGTTGTGAGGGCCCGGCCGCTCCGGCTTTCCCTACTCGTTTGTCTTCTACCAGAACCTCGTAGTTCCGGCAGGCGGCCTCTACGAAGCCCGTCTTCTCCTCGACCGGGTCGCTCCACCCGGTTATTTCCCGGACCCGTCTCTCAGCGCGGTCCGTTTCATTTTTCCTTAGCCGTGCGCCGGCGAGACCTTCCAGCATTGCCGACCAGAATCCGTCTTTGCCCTCCTTTCGGGCCTCGCTGCCCCCGACCCGAATGCCGGCCGACGCCGAGTAGTGGATGGCCTCTACGTGTCGGGCCGCTGCCTCTTCCATCAATCTCTTCATTCCTCCTCGCCCGTCGTTTCGGTTTAGGGCCCTTCTGGTGTTGCCGGCGTGCACCCGACCTTCCCACAAGTACACCACCCGGTTCCTCAATGCTTCTGCGAAATCGCCGCAGTCCTTTCGGATGTGACCGACCTCGTCGCACCACATGCACCTGTTCCCTGCTACGGGTCGTTGGTCACGAGCCGGTTCGCCGCCTTCCCTTCGAGTCTGGGCGATCTGGAGATCCTTTATCGCCCGCGTCAACTCCTCCAGCGCTGCTCCTCCGGACGAGCCACTAACCATGCCGGTCGAAGCCGGACCGGTTTCGAGCCATTCCCGGGTTTCTTCCCTTCGCCCTTGCGGTGCCGGTTCAAGCCTCCTTGCTGTGACAGAGCTCGTACCAACCGCCCCATTGTCAGCCCATTCTCGCCGTTTGTCGAAACGGCCACAGACTCTCTTAACCGCAGCCCAGTCGGTCGTTAGCCCGTCTTCGGTTTCCAGCAAGGAGCCGACTTGATCCCGGTCCCGCTCGTCCACCGACTTGACGAACAGTAGGACCCGGCTCGTATCCAGAATGGTTCGGTCAAGCGCCGAAAGGCGCGCAAAGCGTTCTTCAAACTCTCGGAGGAGTGCCGACGCGTTTCTTCCCTTGCCGGGGGACTCCACCCATTCCATGAAGTCCTGTTTCGAAAGCCGAAGCGCGTCGTCCAGCCCGTATTTCTCTAGGAGTCGGCCTTCGAACTCCTCCCAGGTACGGCTCTCCGCCCGTACCTCGAGCACCTCCGCATGGATGCTCGGCATCGCCACTCGAGGGAACTCGGCAAGACGCCTCTCTTCCGGAATGTCCCGCATCAGCATTTCTGCCCCGTAGGACGCCAAATACTTCGTGGCATCCTTTCCGCTGAACTGGCCGATCATACCGACGACCGCCTCAATGGCTCTGTCGAGGGTGTCGGAGCCCTCGCGTGCGCTCAATATCCGATCCACGGCCGAAGCCATGGCCTCCGCAAGATCCGACCCTTTCATCTTTTGCTCTTCTGCCGCCTCTTTCACGTCGGGTTCACCAAGATGTCGAGGTATTCCTCGCGGATGCGTGGAATGAGGCGGGACCTCGGGGGTCCTGTACCGAAGAGCAAGAGAGAAAGGAGAAGAGACCCACTACGTGCGAGCGTAGATCCACAGGGACACGGCCCTTCGACACGAAGACGCGAGCGTGGAGACCAACACAGAGAGGCACAACGGTATGTAAGTATATATTAACAAAGACAAACAACAAAACACGAAGTCGGTTACAACCGAACAAGCCGGCGAACAGATGCCGATGCCTGTTCGTAAACGCACAGGAAGAAGGGAGTAGGTTGGAGGTGCTGCCGGAAGCACTCGGGCATTCTTCAGAGCAGCGCGAGCCTCACGAAACCTGCACAGAAAGAAGCTATGGAGAGTATGGAAGAGAGAGAAGCCTTCGACCGACAACCCGACAGCACTTCGTCCTCTCTGATTTCGCGGTCCCCCTCCCCCCTTCTCGTCTCCCTCCTTTTATAGGCAAGGAAGGAGCCGTTTCCTATTAACTTCCTACCTACCGAATCTACCTACCTAGGATCTTCTATGTCCCTAATTCTCTCTTATGTACAACGTAAGGCGTACGTGCATGAAGAGCCGGTTCCTATGCTCCGGCGCACCGATTCCGCTCGTGGACGGTTTTCTTCACGACACCAGATAACTTGGTGTGTGTAGTATCATTTAATATAATTAGTAGTCCAGATCATCCACTTGTCTTGGGGTTACCGTGGTTCGAATTACATAACAAATTGGTTATGGCCACAAACTGGGAAGAGAGATTTGCTCAATATGTTCTTAATGCATGGAAAGATATTTCTCTTGATTTAGTTAAGACATTGCCAAAAACAGAATCTAAATTCTGTAGACAACCCCTGATTTGGAATTCATGGTTGACTGACCAGAGAGGGCAGATGTTGAGAATGCGTACTAGATGTGCATGGGCAGAATTAGATCATGGGCCAGCACAATCTATAGGTGCATGGTCAACATTTCTGTCTAAACCTATAGATCAACAAATGATACTAATTAGTAATATAAGGGGTGGGAAGATAATGTATTCTGCAATACAAAATGCCCTTTTTAATACTCAGATGCAAATTGGATCTACTACACAAAAGTGGATGGGTTTATTTACTCCATTTGATGTTTTAATTGGAGTTAAAGCCTATATTGGGGAACAAGAGTGTATGGGTTTTGATGTACAAGATGATGGTAGGCTAATCTTTACACCTAAGGAAAATGATTTGTTTAGGTTTTGTTTGCATAAAGAAGTGAGAGTGATTGCAAAAAGTGGATCAAATTGGGTCTTAAACCCAGACCCTCAAAAGGTGAATTATTTTTGGAGGATTTGGATTATGGAAAGGAGACCAATATCTAGATTAACTTGGGATCCTGGAGAATTGTATTGGAAGGTGTGGGTGCAAGATCACATCAAATACATGCCGTTCTTTCAATAGTCTGTGAAGATTGGTAGGAAAATATTAGGTGCTAGATTATGGAAAGAACCAACTGCAAATGTTGTTTGGAGACGAAATGGACTTTCTCCACAACATCTCAAACAATTTTGGAAATGGCTATGGGATATAAAGATGAGTAGGAAATATTGTTTGTTTTCGATGGCCGTGGTTCATAATGCTATACCAGTTAATGGGTGGTGAAAAGGAAATGTAGACAAGTGTGCCCTTTCTGTACAGATGTAATAGAGACTGCTAAACATTGTTTGTGGAGTTGTGGTTTTGCTCTGGACATACGGAAATGAATCATAAAATTATTAACTCCAGTATATCCTACAACAATGTATACATGGGGTGCAATATTATGGGCGGTGGTACATGATAAACCTATGGTATATGAACAGGAGGAGGTTGCAGATGCTATTGTGATGAGGCATGGTTTGATGGAATTTTTTTTTATCACTATGAATCCACAAATACAAATTGATAAAACTCAAATATGGCAATTGGTAAGTAGTATTACAATTTGGTATATTTGGAAGGCTCAATGTTTGACAGTATTTCAAAATGTGACTGAAAGACTGCCCAAATAATTTCGGGAATTTGGATAGAGATTGTGTATAATCTCAGAGGGTTTTTGGATAGAATAAAAGGTAATACGCATCAAGCGGAGCTTAAGCGTTTGGAGTTTCATGCCATTTGGGACATAGGTATATTCTATAGACGGCGTTTTGATAAGGTGGACTGGTTCTACTCAACACCAAAGTATTTATTTAAGCTCATGGCTAGAATTTAGAAAAACATAGGGGATCAGTGGTATATCTTGTATGTTTAGCCTTATGGTGTTTTCTAATACTAATGTAGTATCTTTTTGGGGAAAGAGAGAGAGAGAGAGAGACTGCAACCATGTGTTCACTTGGTTATTTAGAGTTCTTTCTTACCAAAAGAAAAAACTTTCTTAAAGTCTTAGGAAGTAGAAAATTCAACCAATTGGTAGATTACAAGCATTCCATAAATTGTAATAATATTTTTTAATGTCTATACACGAGTATTCTATGTATTCCATGATATTGCATAGGATTGTTCTATCTTATATGAACTAGTGACACAAGGATTTCCAATCCTCTTCTCTATCAACAAAGTTGTCTTAACCCTTTGGATATAGATTTGAACAATTCCTTGAACCAATAATTTGTTTACATGGAAGATTATTTGAGAAAGGAAGCAAATCTATTTGTATTTGATTTTTCATTCTCGTTCAATTTATTATGAGCCCAAACAATAGATTCAATTAGTTCTTGCTAGTATCCATGATTGTTGAGTAGGGGCATTAAATTGAAAGCCCAAATGAAATGAGCTCCTAAGAATAAGAGACCTATGCCAATAATGAGGAACCATAAAACTGAATAACTTGGGAAACTCGTGCCCATAAGAAGTCTTGCAACCATCCATTGATGGTTGTTGAACTATAAACAAACTTTCCTATGGTAATGTGGCTCACTGCCCCTTGCTCGCTCACACTATCCCATACATAAGATCACATCTTCCAACTAAAGTGAAATATAACTACCGATATTAAAAAGATGTGATCCTAAACGAATACTTGGCATGTACCCAAATACTAGGGGTCTTTCGCATGGGAAACATAAACTGAGTGTGAACATCATAAAGGATTACCAATCCTCCTACATATCAAAGGCTTTGTAATAAAAGCTAACTCACCTCTTCTAAAGGTATACAAACTCCTTCCATTAGTTATACAATTTTACAAAATTCGAGAATGTTATATACAATCCCAATAGATGCGATAGTTCTATCTTATGTGGAAGACTCTGACTCAAGAAAGCCTAGAGAGGACAACCATTGTTGAATGGAGACTAATCATTGTCTTTTGACTCCATCAGATCCGCCCGTGAGGCCATCATATTGGCTCTTTAGAGTGGTTACAACTTCATTCCATATATCTTGCAGTAACATTGCTTGATGCACGGTTTAATTGTAAAAGACCCATCTACACCGTTTTCAGAGAATCCAAAGAATTATTGGGCCGACCAGTTTCAAGACAACTTGAGCTTTGGCATTAATATGGTGGAAAACAAAATCTCTCGTGCCTTTATCACCAACGTCATCCCCTCCTCCCGATGTTCGTACTTGTCAACTACATATATATACTTGTATATGCCTTTCCATGCCTAGTACTTCTACGGGTTGAGCATTTTTTTCTAATAGCATGGCCCAATAAGATGTTAGGATCTAACCCCCATTTGTCTATGTAAGAATTTTTTTTTGATTATTTTATGTTGTTCCCTATACTAAGTGAGATAGTGCTACTCCATACTTCCACTATGTAAACAAACACTTGGACCACCATAGTTCATTGAATAACACCAATCCACTTCCCCTCCTCGAGTATCACTTTGGTTGCATTGATTCTAAAACAATGAACATATAATCATTATTCTAATAAACTTGAGTTTACACTTGTCGCATACATTCCACCTATTTTTCAATGGGATATTAAAACTAGAATACTTGAAGTTTTGCTCTACTTGTATTGATTCTCGTTTGGATACCATCCTTGAGTATCACCTTAGTTGCATTGATTCTCAAACATATAATAATCAATCGAACCATTTTGTCAAAGTTTAGATTCATGGCATACATTCCACCTATTTTTTGACGAGACATTAATACAAAGATATTTGAAGCTTCTAAAAGTAGGCTAGTGTCTTGGTTGTATTTATTACCTTTATAGTTGCCATTTTTGTTTTGTTCACGTTAACTGTTAGCACATTGATTTTACATAATGTTTCCAATACACCTAGTTAGTGTTGCATATAATACAAATATATGAGAATAATACTAGATCATTGACATAGGGAGTATAAAAATAAGCTCTCTCATGAGTTCTAGGCTATCTAATCCTCATTTTGCAACCATGTTCACTATTTCTTCTAGTTTATTGATGCATAAACCATGGGGTGTTGGAGGAGAGAGTGGACACTCTTGGTTCACCCCAACGTTGCTCACGAAGTACTTCGAGAATACACTATGGACATTTTCATTTGACATCTAACTTTATCATATAATCATGCTATAATTGCTCTATACTCTCAAAGCATTCTGATCTCCATCATTCTTTTTAAAAACTCAATTGGTACAATGTCAAAGACTTTCTTGAAGTCCAGAAAACATCAATATGCATTTCCCCTTGAACTTGATTTTCTTCCATGAGTTTGTTCGCATGCAAAACAAACATACTTGATGAGTGTTAAGTACCTTCTATACATAATAACAAAAGGGAAAATAAAGGAGAGTACATCAAATAGTTGTAGAGCTAGAGCCATAGGGTAATCACAATGTGAAAAAATAGAATGCATTGTATAAATAACTATGAAGGTCATGACTCCATGATGCATTGTGTAAAGAAATTTTTAGTTGGACTCCTTGATCTTCAAGACTTCTTGCCCCCTTTCCCTGTCTCTCTCATACTCTTGAGAGATCAAATGTTAAGTGCTCTCGATCCAAACTCTAATCTCTGCCCTTGGATGTATGTTGGGGTAATCCAAATTAATGAAAGTGTGGTTGGCTTAATCAACTGTATTCTTTTTACTTGTTTTTCATGTCTAACACTTAAATATTATCAAGGATCAGAAAGTGTCTTAGTGTGCATATCCTTAGAGAAAGGTGAGTTAGACTTAGGCAAGCCTTAGGTTTGCAATGTTGGTGGTTCAAGAGATAACCACTCTAGCTGACTCATGACCATCAATAGGGTATTGTCACGAACGGGTGGAATGAGGCTAAGTACTAAGAGAGAGCGAGAGCATAAACAAGATTGTCAAGGACAAGTTGACGAGGCTCAATATTAAGAGATAGCGGGAGAGAGAGCATAGACAAGAGAACAAGCAAGAGAGAGGATAGACAAATAAACAAGAATTGTATATGCTTTCGTAACTGGTGTTGTTCACCTTGATTGTAATCAAGGTGCACCCCAATATTTATACAAGAATGTGGAGGTATGCATGAAAGCTAGAAGACTTCTAGAGAGTGCATGGAAACTTCTAGAGAGTGCATGAAGATGCATTCTCTAGAAGGTTCTTGAAAGTTCTAGTGATCAATCTATAATGAAATAAGTTGATCTTACACAATACAATAATGCATAGATGGATGTAGCTCAATTGGTAAGGTTGCCCAATAAGACCAGAAGGTCATAGGTTTAACCCCCACCATTCCATGTGGCATCCTGTCTATGATAGGTGTACAATCCTTGATAAACGATCTCCTTAAGGGGGCATGACTTTGGTGAGATGAATATACGTGCTTGGTGCTAGCACATAGAGTTTGACACAGTAAGTCTCATAGTTGGTACCCATAGTTGCTCGTCATATAAAAGAAAATGTGAGTTAAGTCATATTTAAGCAATGGTGTATATGGTGAACCCTCCCAGTATGTATCCACATAACTATAGGTTGTAATTGTGTGCTTTTGCAGTGTATCTTCATATAGAAGAAAATGTGAGTTAAGTCATATTTAAGCAATGGTGTATATGGTGAACCCTTCTAGTATGTATCCACATAACTATAGGTTGTAATTGTGTGCTTTTGCAGTGTATGATATACCTATATGCTCAATCCTCATTAATCTCTAGATGTCATCAACAACCTGAACCCAACCTTATGGTTTGGAAGATGATTATTTATGTGATTGAAGCTTGGATAACACGTCATCAAATTTCTTCGGCAATCTTATCCTCAAGCATGTGGAATGTGAAAAACCAATATGTCTTCTTTTGAATATCACTGTTGTCAAGCGTGAATTGTTGGCAGTAATTGAGTTATAGATTTTCTTTCTACATTTTTTTTTTTCCAAAAACATATCCTCCATTGGTATTAAAGAAGTCAATATACAAAACAGTTCACTATTACAATCAATATTGCAACATAGTTAAGTAAAAACTTCTTGAACAGTCATGTAGTCTCAACAATCCAGCCACCTTTTTTGTCAATGAATTCCAATGGTTGGTGTCGATGAATTGTTGCCACTGAAATCATAAGACCACTGAAGAGTCTGTTTTCAAGGATCTTTACAACATTCCATGAAGCCGCATCTTGTTAAGTAGACACTCCCTCGAGGTGTTTCCAAGTCCACTTAATAACAGCCTTTGATAAGGACCATAAAATAATGTAGTGAACCATGTATTTACTCATCATTCCTTCAATTTTTGATGCAGTTTGCTCTTCATTTGAACTTGTTAACGAGCAACTCATTGTGTTAAAACTCATTCTTGATTTGTAGCTGAGAACTTAAGAGTTCAAATGGATATTCCAGTACCTCCCAATGTTAAGAGCCCACGAAACATGTTTGACTGGATTATCTTCTTCATCGATGTCTCTTAGCTCAGCAGTGCAAAGCCATCATTGATGGGAATGTTGAAATCCCCAAACCTTAGCAATATTGAGTGAAGTTGAAGTTGAATTGCAGCCTTCGAAGACACATATGCTCCAAAAAACGAATTGGTAACATTCTTTTCCGCCAGAGTTATTGTATTTTGGAACTCAGACCTAGTTGTCCATCCAGTTTGTTGGTAGTCCTGCTTAACATATATACCCTATTTGTCCACAAGATATTGCTTTTTGGCAAATGTTTGTATATCAAAGCCTTCTTCATATGTTGTGGTTGAAGACACCAAACAGTCCATAATGCACATGTCATGATTGGCTGCCTTGGACAGCCCCCATCTATCCTCTCCCATGACGAAACGACCATGTCCTTCATCTCCACGATCATTGAAAATATATTTGTATTGAATCTCCTTCACATCAACATTCATCTTCACTCATCCTTATCATAGAAGAATTTCTTCATTCAGTCCACATCAGTCATCTCGCCGATTAACATCTTGCTAATGCCAATGTCCACGAAAATCCTGTGTTAACAACCAATAATTAGTCCAAAAGTTTCCTCACCCACTCCTGATAGTCGGCTTCGACCCCCCCACCATCTTCACTCATCCTTATCACAGAATTTTTTTTTCATTCAGTCCACATCAGCCATCTCACTTATTAGCATCTTGCCTCGCCAATGTCCCTACAAATCCTGTATTAACAACAAAAAATTAGTGTAAAAGCTTCCTCACCCACTCATGATAGTCGGCTTCGACCTCCCCACCATCTTCACTCATCCTTATCACAGAAAAAATTTCTTCGTTCAGTCCACATCAGCCATCTCGGTGATTAGCGTGTTGCCAATGTCCACGAAAATCCTGTATTAACAACAAAAGATTAGTCTAAAAGTTTCCTCACCCACTCTTGATTGTCAGCTTCGACCCCCCCACCATCTTCCCTCATGCTTATCACAAAAAATTCTTCAATCAGTCCACATCAGCCATCTTGCCGATTAGCATATTGCCAATGTCCACGAAAAACCTGTATTAAAAATGGAAATTAGTGTAAAAGTTTCCTCATCCAGTCATGTTAGTCGGCTTCGACCCCCCCACCATCTTCACTCATCCTTATCACAAAAAAATTTCTCCATTCAGTCCCCATCAGCCATCTCGCCAATTAGCATCTTGCCAATGTCCACGGAAATCTGCATCAATCAGCTGATTGTCATCGAGTATCCCCAATAACTTAAACCTACAGAAACAAACATGAACGCACATTGTCGTGTCCTTATGAAAATCATTATCAATCATCCCTCTCTAAGGTAAAGCATCATTATCAATCATCCCTATCTAAGGTAAAGCATTTGCTCTACTATCCGCACCAATCATATCGGAGATTACCGCCAAAAGCTTCTTTTATGAAAAGACTCTTGCTATGTGCCAAAATCACCTCTTCCATGTTGATTTATGTTGTGTTCTCTAAGGACGGTGTTGGTGGCGGGAACAACCAATGAGGTGGTACGTAATTCCACTTGACATTAGCCTCGACATCCAACATGATAGGAATAGATGACCAAATTCTTCTAATTCTCCTTCTTTTTCGACTAGTTGTGTCTCCTGATCCCTTACAATTGTCATAATCACCTTTAACCGTATGTACCAGTAGGTCCCAGAAAGACTTAAGTTGTTCTACAACATGAGTATTTTCATCCTTGTATAGCTTGGAACACCTAGCTTTCCAAAGAACCCATAAACCCAAAGAGGAAACAATTTGCCAAATATAACTCCGCGAGAAGAACTTGATTCCCTGCAAGGAACTTGAACTAGCATATACTTGAAAACTTCTCACATGTAAAGACAAAGAAGAATGCTGATAATGATAAAAGGCCGATTGTTGATCCAACATTCCCCAAAAGATTGCACCCCACGTGAAGAAAGCCGAGGTATATTTATGACCTAAAAGCCTAAGAATTCGAAACCAAAACCTTTTAGCGAACAAACATTCCCAAAATACATGATGCAATGACTTAGATGCAAACCCACACATAACACATGACCGATCACGCACTGAACCCCTCAATAGTTCACCTACTGGCAATGCATAATGAATCATCAACCAACGAAAATGCAATGTCTTATTCATACATTTAGTTACCCAAAACCGTTTCCAAAACATCCGCATACGAGCCGATGAGACATTACCTTCCTCCCAATACTTGTTTGTCGTTGGGACCGAGTCGGTCTGATTCAACATAAAGTTTCTACCCAACGCCAGCGAATATGAGAAGAATGGAAGGATCTTATTCATTGTGTCAGACATGGACAATTTCCAACCATAATCTGACGAGTCCCACTGCAGGTCGACAAGTGGCCTAGAGTGTAAACCCCAAAATTGTGATGCATAGTTAGCAATTAACGGACTAGGATCGATCATTTTTTTTTTTATCTAATCTAGCAATTACTCTAACTGGCAAATGCTTTGCATTGGACATAATTGGAGACTCGTCCGCCACTAATAACAATCTACCATTGTCCAAAACTTCATAATAATAAAAATTGCCATTACGATGATATAAACGAGCTCCTATAAGTACATTAAATGTCGAAAACATACCTTACCAACTTTGAAAATGATCAAACTGCAAAGTTGGTAGTGTGACCTGATACACCATAGACAATTGAGAGAACATTATCCTTGCCCCTCTTAAATTAGACAACATAATCTTTTGGTCGTGTGTTGAAGTTTGTAAAATTTTTATCCAATCCGCAATTGTACGGGCTGGCCCACTATCCATTGTCGCCCAAGATAACCTCAATCGTAGACCCAAAACACATACAGATTCATCAGTAAATAAAGGATTCCATATTAAAGGTTGACGCATGAATTGATGATAATTTTTCGGTGGCAAGAAAACAAGTGATTGCCGAAGAGTTTCCCATGCCCGAAAAATTCCACTAAAGAAACGTAATGAACCAACATTGGACTTAGGTAATGGAAAATCTGAATTAAAAAACCACCTAAGACTATCATGCCATTGCCCTCCTATTGAGGGTTTGACCTTATGTAAGTGATGAATCCATAGCTTTTTCCATAACTCATCTCCTGGCAATAAACTCCTAACAACATGTTTAGCAATTAAGACTTTACTTTGCATAAAAGGATCAATCAAACCTAGACCTTCTTTCTGTTTAGATTGTATAAGAATTGACCAAGCTACCTTTGCTACAGAATTGTCTGCAATAGTGTTCCCCCAAATGAAATTACGTACTAGGCTTTGAACTTTAAGCATTATTGACCTAGAAAACAGCCAGGTAGATGCTATATACCAAATCGAAGACAAAAGCACTGAGTTAGCTACAACAACATGTCCTGCTAAGGATAACTTCTCCTTGTTCCAATATATTAACTTGTTCCTTAATGTTAACAGTAAGGGTGCAATCATATACTCTGCATTTAAACCCAAACCCACTCTACAACCCAAATATCTAATGGATTGACCATGAGGTATCCATGTAAAACCTAAGGTAGGTATATTAACTGGCGGATCACTCGAAGCGATCCAAAAACTTGATGATTTATCCCAATTTATCAATGCTCCAGATGCATGTGAGAAATCATCCACAGCTTTTTGCACCTGTAACAAATTAACTTGTGAGGCTGCAACATATAGAGTTGTATCATCAACAAACTCACTATCCACGCCAGTGTTTTCCACAAATAGTGCTAAACCTTTAATATTTACATCTTGAGAATTCAGATGTACTGAAAACACTTCAGATACTAATAAAAACAGAAAGGGAGCAAGTGGGCATCCCTGTTGCACAAATCTTGAAATAGAAAACCGCCTACCAATATCCCCTGCAAATAAAAGAGAACTATGTGCATGACGATATAATGTTGACACTCCTCGTATCCATGTGTTGGGAAAACCCATCCTAAGCAATGTTCCCTCCATAAAATCCCAATCCACTCTATCAAAAGCTTTTTCAAAATCAAGAAATAACACTGCTAGATCTTGCTTATGTAATTCAGCAAATGCCACCATTTCCCAAAAAAGAATAATATTGTCAAAAATACTTTGCTCTTTCATAAAACCGGTTTGGGAATGATGAATTAGCTCTGGAAGATAAGGTGGTAACCTTCTAGCTATCATTTTTGCTAATATCTTGTAAATAACATTCAACAAAGTAATTGGTCTCCAATGACGAAGTTCTTCTAATTGTCCATTTGTTTTAGGAATCATATAGATTAACCCCTCATTCCATTCTTGTGGCATATTTCCTAAGTTTAAGATCTGTTGATAAGCTTTGGTAAGGCCATCACCTATCAAATCCCAATATAGTATATACCATTGGACTCCCATCCCATCCAATTCAGGACAAACATCCTTTGCAAGGGCTTTTATTGCTTTAAGAATCTCTTGAGAACTTAAAGGTTGTAGAAGACATTCTGAAAGTTGTACCGACACTCTCTTATGAACCCTTGACCATATGATGTCCCTTTTAACTAAATCATCCCCAGAAAAGGATCTAGCTTTCAATAAAGCTTCATAATAATCAGAGGCTATTTGACGCATCTGATTAGGATCAGTGGTATAAGAACCATCGGGACATTTTAACCGAGAAATCCTAACAGTCGACTTATGATGATTATGCACTGCAAAGAACATTTTATTGACTTTATCTCCCGATTCTGCCCATGTAGATGATATATTATGATAATTAAAATCAGCGGAAATCTTTTTTAATTCCAATAGCTGATTCCCTAGTTGTGCCACTCGAGAACTTATATAACTTGAATATGGTCTTTTTTCTTGCAGATGTTGCAAGGATCTCAATCCCCTACGAAGTCTTCCTATTTTAGTAAAAGACGCATAGAATATTTGTTTAGACTTAAAATGGAAAAATTGTTGTATTTCACCAAGAGCCTTCTGAACACTAGATAGTGCATAATCATAAGAATAGTCATATTTATTCCAAATATTATGTACAGTAGGAGCACACTCTTGACTAAGAAACACATGATTTGGAATTCTAAACCTAGAGATTTTGTAATGTTCCTGCAATACTATAACTAAACGAAGTGGTGCATGATCAGAAAAGGAAAATGAAGGTATGATTCCAATGAAGGTATGAATGGGAACATTTGATTTTTGCTTTGGGCTTAATGGACTTGTGGCATGTGCCTTCTTTTCTAAGGATACAAGATTCGTTAGCTTACTCAAGGTCAAATAGAAGAGAAGCACATACCAATTTATCTAGGTTAGATAGATTTTATGCTGATAAGTTTTTATGGGACAAAGATTTTCTTTCTACATTACTAGTATTATAGTCTCCTTACTTGACACATTGTTTTCCACATTGAAGAAAAAAAGAAAACTTCACTCTTAAGGTAGATCCAAATCCAACAAAAGGGATCCAAATCCAATAAGAGCATTCTATTTCAACCTCTCAAGAAACTATAAGAAAGTAACTTAACATGAATAAGAGAAACAAGAAATACTTTGGAAAGAATCTAGAATTAAACTAATGGTATATGCAATACCATGAAGGGCATGGCAAAATGAGGAATAACTCATAAAGGAAAATCTCACAATTGGCCTTGAATCAAGATTTTAACCATTGCATGAAGGGTTCCTTTATATAGTGTAAAAAACCGCACGTTAAGCCTATCCATGTAGGATAGTGGTTGACTATTCTAGATGTAAATGCCACTTTAGGATAATTGGGCAAGATGGATGACGACCATACATGAATGATATTTGTATGATCACCAATGGCTTCCTAAGTTGTGGATTGATGATATTATTGTTAATATATTGCCTCTCTTAGAGAGTAACATTATGGAAAAAGCATTACATCAATGTTGTAAACCATTCAACTTAGTCCCAAGCAAAGTATCAATGTACATGATCTTAAACTATGAGGAAGTAATCACAAAATTAAACTGGTTACTCGAGTATGAAACCATTCAACTTACTCACGAGCAAAGTATCAATGCACATGATCTTAAACTATGAGGAAGTAATCACAAAATTAAACTGGTTACTCGAGTATGAAACCATTCAACTTACTCACGAGCAAAGTATCAATGCACATGATCTTAAACTATGAGGAAGTAATCACAAAATTAAACTGGTTACTCGAGTATGAAACCATTCAACTTACTCACGAGCAAAGTATCAATGCACATGATCTTAAACTATGAGGAAGTAATCACAAAATTAAACTGGTTACTCGAGTATGAAACCATTCAACTTACTCACGAGCAAAGTATCAATGCACATGATCTTAAACTATGAGGAAGTAATCACAAAATTAAATTGATTGCTCGAGTATGAAACCAACCTAGTATTACATCTATACATTGTGTTCGTAAGTATGCATTTTATAATTTGTCAAAAAGGTAAAGTTGGGAATTTGTGGGAGATCTAAAACCCATATATTATGTATAGACAATGATTACAGATAATGTTTTTGCACGTTAACATTGTCCTTGCGCCTTTACACGAGAGAAGATAATTTTTTACTTTTGTGGTTGGTTGTCAAGACTTCACTTTTTGAAATGTTTTTGCTTATATGTGCTTTAATTCTAACGATTGACATACTTCAAACTAAAAAATTGTTTACACTTGCCTACTGCTTTGCTCCTCCCATCATTACATTCCTCCCATTTGATACTTCACATGTCTAATTTTCTTTCTCTATTACTCTGATTAGATACTTTATAAAATCCCAAACTTATTATCGAGGTTAGATATTTGAGGACGTGATTATTATTAATTTACTAGATGGATTATTTTCCATGGCTAGCAAATCACCCGTATTATTGCTTTCCTAGTTGTGTTTGGACGCTTGCTAGTTGTGTCTTGATGATTGTTGAAAAATAACAGGTTTTGTTAGGCAAGCGTTTGATGTTATGTGGACAACGATTGCCCCACCTTTTTTTATATAAGGTGTCACACAACGATAGCCAAATACATATAGATATTAGAGTATCTATAGATACTTAGAATGTACATAGCTTGATTTGTATATGTGATTCACCTAACTAATGGGAAACAATGTTTTCTCAGGGAAAAATAATTTGTCAACCTTTAGATTTTAATATTGTCCCAACTTGTATTTTTACACCAAGTGAAGGTTTTATATTCAAAGAAAAGCAGATTTTCAATTATTAGTCGCAAAATTGTAGTAATTTCATTAGAGTGAACAAAGTTATTACAACGAAATGCTCATTAGGGGGCATCTCATTAGAATGAATAATAATATCTCAATAACTTATCTCGTTCAAAACGTATATTTAACCATACGTATTTCCAAAACATCTATTTCGAAATATGGGAGATTTTATGCATTTGGCCTTGTTGGCCTTGGTTACAAAAGGCGTTGCTTACAAACATTTCGCCTTATTTTTATTTATATTTGACGGTTTAGAATATATCATGTAAAGGGGATTGCTTGTATGCATGCTAACTCATTGAGGCCAGGTTGGCTTATCACATATCCATGTTAGGGAGAATGAGTGACCTTGCGTAAAATCTTTCCTAGTTTTTTGAATTGTTTTCATACAATCCTTTGGAATTGTTGCTTTAACCCAATGCAACTTGTCATGAAATGATTTAAAGGTGAAAGTCAATGTTGCCAACATTGCATCAAGTTGAGAAATAACAACCTTTGTAGGTTAATACCGTAATTGACAAATCATATGTTATAGAGATATCGAAAACGATCTTTTGTCAATATAGATTACATTATGTATTCATTCACATGGTAGGATTTGTGCGATGAAAGAAATCAAATTCATTAAACATTTAATAGAATTATAAAAGTTCTCGATTTTAGAAGTACTTTTCATTGACACGATCACATGCAAACGATAA
This sequence comes from Azolla caroliniana, assembly GCF_043228905.1. Taxonomy (NCBI): domain Eukaryota; kingdom Viridiplantae; phylum Streptophyta; class Polypodiopsida; order Salviniales; family Salviniaceae; genus Azolla; species Azolla caroliniana. The sequence continues at coordinate 15,761,169 of NW_028230446.1, read as the reverse complement.
CCTTGGAAATGAAAACGTATAAATAATAATAACAATTATTGTTATGGTATGTTTCTTGTTGAATAGGAGCTTAAAAAACTAGGCTGCAATGCATATTATTTTCATAGTTACATTAATCTATTTGAGCAAAACACATGGCCTATTTGCTTAGGTTTCAAGTTTTGATCATTTATAAGAGTCGATTCACACACGCACGCCTCTAAGGAGAGTTATTGTAGTTAATGTAATGTATGTCAATGTCATTGTGCATCTTATCATATTAATTATACATAATTACATATGATCTCATCATACATAGTTGCGTTTAAATGGCGCAAGTTACATATTTTAGGTTAAGAGTCACGCGCACACCTTTAATACCCTCGGACATCATTTAAATAGTCTTTCGACACAAAAGCTTGTTTTTCTATGCAATCGTGCTTGGCTATGTAGGTTTTGCTACTCATAAACACAAATAAAGGGCATGCTTCCACAATTGCATTTGTACAATGGTCAAACAGAGGAGCTCAAATAACCGTTTGCCATTCGCTAGAGGCACGTAGTAGGTTACTAACTCTTTGAGATGTGACGTCTCAATTCCCCGTTGAGTTCTATCCCAACCAAGCCGACCTTCTTTTACATAACCATTTGCTTTTAGCATCTTTGCGCACCGATAACCAATTTTCTTGTAGTACAATGAGGCACCCACAAATGTGCATGTGCACCTTCACAAAAATACATGACATAATTCATTTTGTTTTTCTCTTTAATGAAAGCTAATGTGATTTCAAGTTACATCACCATACAAGTAATATACCCCAAGAGACCCTAATATCATAGTGCCCTCTTCCAACTTCTTCTTTGTATCAACAACAGATAATATCAAGGATTAGGTCTTGGACAACAATGCACAAAGACATCAGACAAACAGTTCATCAATTCTAATATTGTGGGAGACATTTTCCTTCTCCCAACTCAAAGCAAGTTTTAGTCTACCATAAGATGAAACTCGATTTGACCAAAAAAGTTTGATATGTAATTTAGTAGAGATGGAACCTAGTGGTTGAATCCATAAATGTGCAAATGATTGGGTTCATAAGTTTGAACTTGCATGCTCTTGTCAACTAACCATGGGGAATTTATCATATGTCATTCATTGAAAATAATATTGAAGATTGAATTATATACACCTAATGAAACTAAACTATGTCCTTGGTAATCGTTACAAAGTCGACAACTTTCTTGAAGCCTACAAATTAGAATGAATTGATCACTTTGTGGCACTTTAGTAAAAAAGGAGCTTATTGAATAACTATGTAGACTACATATCAACATGATATATATATAATATAAATATTCTCAAATTCACATGTAGCATGATGTCAACCTATTTCTATAGCATGGAGTCATCAAAGCTTTGTACATATATGTCTAGGTACGTATTAATTTTATGCAAATTGAGGTGAAAGAAACATGTATGCAGGCCAAAAAATATTGTGCCAAGAATGTGCTGGTTATATTTTGCTACTCCAAGGTACTACTACCAGAAAGGAATGATCTAATGATGTGACAATTGATGTGAGTCAATGATGAGTGCATCTTAATCAAGTCAGTTGAAAATGAAATGGAATTTGGCCAACTCACATTCAATGATTAGTTTGAAGTTGTTTCTAACATCATCACTTCATATTTGACAAAATGTAATGATCGTTCATGTGAATAACATATTTCTTCTTGATGTAATTGGGGTCACCATTATCATAGACATGTGGATTTCCACTTTGATGTAGGAATGCCGTTTACTAGATGTAAATTGGTCCATCCATTACTTTTTCTCTCAAGATAATAAGTTCCACCACCATTATTGTCAAGGTATATGTAGGCCCACAATGGGCAAGTAATGATTTCCTCTCGGACGACTTTAGAATGGTATATATTTTGGGTATTCAACCAAGTGATCTAGTTAGAATAATTAAACAAGTCATCAAGAGAGCAAGGTTGCACGACTAGTGAAGGGATTGTGCAACAAGAGGAAACATAGTTGTCATTGATGATCGAATATTTTCGAGAAACGTCTGCAAAATGACACAAATTTACTGGATGATAATGCTTCACAAAGAGATGGATATGGTGAGGACAACACCATCTAAAGAAGAATGTTAGCAATGCCAATATGACAAGGGATATTGATGAGATAGACATAAACACCGAGTGAGGTGATGTCAGTTGGGGGGGGGGGGGGGGGGGGGGGGTAGCGTAAGAGGCATGCGATGAAGCGAGCAATGTAACGTAAGAGGTATACGATGAAGCGAGGAGAGATGGCATCCGAGCTGGAAATGATGTATGCTATCTATACATGCAATACATATACATATATATTTACATATTACGGACAACTCGGAAGGGGTCTTTCGATAAAGCAAAGAGCCACGGCCCAAGGGAGAGGTGGTGGGAACCCCCCCCCCCCATCCCCCTCCCCCCACCACATTTATGAGAGTTTGTAGCTCCCCTCTTTATTAATAACAAATCTCTAGATTTTGACTTAAGCCCCCTTCCTTGGTTTTGTCCTTTTTGGATGCACCCAAAGTTTGTCTACACAAAAGTAATAGCTACAAAGCCAAACCCCCCCCCAATCCTTTTGCTTTCTCTTTTGCCTTCCTCTTTTTCATTCCTATTTAACCTTTCACCATGAGGTTCCCATTCGTTGTTCTCATGTTCATGGAAACCTTCTAGATCCCCTTTTATTTTGATCGTCGTTTGCAGAATCCTAATTTTTATTCTATTCTACTTGTTGGATTGTTGTTAGCAACCCTAACTCCCTCATGTTCGGTTAACCCTAAAATCTATGTAACATAGGGAAAGAGGTCATCATCACCTTTTTAACATGAAGCCAGGAGATGATGAGGATGATGATGATGATGATGAAGAGCTTCTTCATAAGGACATGGCTCATCTTCATAACCACCATCATGGTGGCATTAAAGCAGAAGATGAAGAAGAAGAAGAAGATGATGATGATGATGATGAAGGAAAATATGAAGCAGACATGAACAAAAAGCAGCTACAACAAGAATCTGAAGAAGAAGAAGAAGAAGAAGAAGAGCATAAACGTAAACATAAACATATTAAACATAGTCATCACCTTGACAAGGACATAACTCATTATCCGAATCGTCATGATGATCATGATCATGATCATAATGATCGCAATCATCATGAGTATATGAGCCCCGGACCTTGTGCTGCATGCAAATTTCTGCGTCGGAAGTGCGTGAAAGGGTGTGTGTTTGCCCCCTATTTCTTATCAGAACAGGGCACGGAGGGGTTTTGTGCAGTCCACAAGGTCTTTGGTGCGAGCAATGTGTCAAAGCTGTTGTCGAGGATTGGGGTGCACGAGCAGCGACAGCATGCTGTACTCACCATCCAGTATGAGGCACAGGCTCGGCTCCTCGATCCCGTCTACGGATGTGTCCGCATCATCTTCTCTCTCCAGCACCAGGTAATGAGGGTATATATATCCATGAATGCATGTGCCCAAAAGCCATCTCTTGGTACCTGTAGAGTTGAATGTATGCATAGCATATCCATGTCTTGAAATGTATACCATATCCATATCTTGAAATGCATAGCATATCCATGTCTTGAAATGCTATTTGAAATATATTATGCATTTATGCATAATGTATATATACTATGTGTGTGCGTTATGCATTGCTTAGCCTCACCATGTGTACATATTTTGTATGTAAGTGTGTGTGTGTGTGCATATACCGTTGCTGTACCAGCATTGGTATCATTTGCAGTTTGAGCTCTGTATACTGTGCACATATATATGCGTATATCGGGCTATACACCATCCATTTCTTTATGGTTCTTATGCATGTATACCAAGATATAGGTATATACACAAGGACACAAGCCCTCAACAGATCATTTATGGCCGGTAAATGTGTTTAGGGTTGTACCTTAGTAGTAGTAAACCATGGCTTTGTTAACCCTTATACTTAGGCTGAAATCTCACCAATGACATTACTTGGCTGGGAGTTGAGCACAGTCACAAAAATAACATAATATTAACATATATACAGATAAACCAAAGAAATGTAAATGTTCCTTGATAAGATTTTTGAATACAATGATATATACATATTCTTTCTAAACCTCTCTTGCTGCCATATATTTGTTTTGTGGAACTAGTTATGTTAGAGGTTTTATTTTATCCTTTACGATACAGTAATTGGAGACCTCACATCCATTGAGATATCCTTAATACAAGGTCGATTCCGTTGGTAGCATCCAAAGTTAGTTATTTATATGATTTTTCGCCAATCCTCCATATGTAAAGAAAGTTTTGTTTTGATGTACTCATGCCTGTAGGTTCAAAGGCTTCAAGCAGAGTTGGAATTTGTGAGAGCTCAATTGTCGACTTGCCACCACCAGATGCAACAACTGCTACTTGGAAATACAGGAGGGTTTGGTTTGTCAACACCATTGACAACAATAGGCAACAACTATCCCTCCTTGTGTCAATTCCCACAACATCTCATTGAAGAGAACATGCAACATACAAGTAACTATGACTCACAATGTATACCGAGCTTTCTTCATGACTCGTATTCTACGATTGTTACATCTTCGGTTTCATCATCTTGTGCTGCAAATATTGGCCCCCACCAAATGCTGGATAATGTGAATTTGTCTTGCGATGACTTAAACGTGATGAATACCAATAATCATGATGTCTCATATAAGGAAGACCATGCATTAAATTCAAAGGCTTCAAATGCTAATAACAGTTGGAACTCCTCAATCAACAATTACAATGCAGTTGCACCATTTCTACAATGTAATAGTAATGAGGGTTTGACTCTTAACCACAACCATAACTACCTCACGACATTTGATCAATCTCTTGACACGGTGCAAAGGACAATCTTTACTAATTCCCTTCAACATTATCAAGACCTCCATACCTCCCCTACCCATCAACAATTACAAGGATACTTCCAATAACAAATTTAATTATTTTTAAATACACAAATTCCATAAATCATTATTTTATGAGGGGACAAAAGTAAATATAGTTAAGAATTGTACTATAGTGCCTCTTAAGAGACAATGAATATAAAATTTTCATGGTTGTAATGCAATGGGAACATTAATATATACCATTTGATAATAATACCCTAATTCAAATCCTTATTTATATCAACTAATTGTCATTATTATATTTTGGTGCATAGTAAAGGAAAAAGAAAGAGCAGATTGAACATGACTTTGAAATGCTAGTTAGTATTTCTAAAATGTAACATAAAAAAGGACAAGAAAGTCAAGAGTTTGTGTTGTTTATTAGCGGCCCCTTTGCTAAATACTTTTGGTTTCTAGGAGAGCATTGTCAAAGACAAGTAACTTCTTCATCTAACTTGTACGGAAGTCAATCCTACACTTTTTAGTGGGAACATGATATATCCCTGCCTAAATTATAGCAACCAGTTACAACCAAATGTAATACTTGCCATTGATCATGTTCTCTCCAGTTGATTACCTACAGTGAAGTGACATAGCAGAAGCCAAACTCATTTGTTCTTTCTTTATCCAACAACTTAATGTCATGATACATCCCTCTGCCTAGATGATAGCAACCACTTACAACCAAACGTAATACTTGCCATTGATAATGTTCTATCTGGTAATCAATCCATCTTCAGTTTTTCCAAATTATGCCAAGCATATTTCATGTTGGCAATCTGAACAACAATTAGATAGCCCTATTGGCTAACCTACAACACTTATATCATACATTGCTTCCACATTGTTTGATGGTTTAGTAGTTCATGAAGGCACTCCAGATCCTAATATGGGGAAGTAGTTCACGTCATCTGCATATTCGTCCCAATTTGAGTCTCAATATCTTGACACCTTAGCAATGGCAACCCCGACCTGGCACTGTCAGTTCCAATGCTGTAAGTGATGATAAGTATCTAACACCTTAGCACAGGAAACCCCAACCTTCTGATGATTCTTCTTTGAGTCCTGGCCAAGCCGGCATCAAATCCAAGGTTTGGCCACGTGTTGCACAAACACAACAAACTTGGTATTCATTGAGTTCAACTACTGGATTGACACTCCGACATCAAATCCAACATTTGGCTGAGTGTTGAACAAACACAACAAACTTATTCATTGAAGATTTCCAATTCACTGTTTCAGTCATCATGGCTGACTCTCGAGATCCAGACGACTTTGGCCCCGTTCAATATCCGGTGAACATTAACTTACTTATTTTGAAATCAAGCTTTGTCTTTCTGTGCATTTTCAAGGTGGAAAATTCGCCATGTTATCTGTCCTTTTCTCCAAATCATCGTACCTATGTATCCTCTTCATAAATGCACAGTGTTCCCATGCAAATATAAGCTGCAGCTTCCCTTTCATGCAATTCCAAGACTTGTTTAAAGACCAATCCTCCAAGCTCTGCATTACTCCACCTTGTACAAGCACCCAACAATATAAGCCACATCACAACATTGGGATGTGAAGGTGAATGTTCCACAATTGCAAATGCTTTTTCTAGTTGTCCCACACGGCTAAAAAGATCAATCATACAAGGAGAGTGATGGGTAATATCAAATTCTTCAATGATAGATTCAAAGATGAAATGGCCTATATCAACCATACCACTGTGGCTACAAGCATTAAGAACACTAACATATGTTACTGAATTTGGTTCACAACCTTCTGCTATTAATCTTTCAAAAGTAGAGATCACATTTTCTGTTTCACCTAATTGTGCATATCCTGTAATCAAAGAATTCCACGAAACAATATCTACCTCAGGAAGCTCGTCAAACACCTCTTTCGACTTAGCGAGCAGACCACATTTTGCATACATATCCATCAAAGCAGTCATAACAATAGGATTAGTTGCTAGCAATCCCAATGCTTCTATATAAGCATGGATTTCTGTACCACTTTCACAAGCACCAACATTAGCACATGCTTTAAGAAGGTAAGCAAAAGTGACTGCATCTGGATATATCTCATCACATTGCATCTGTTTAAAGAGAAATAATACTTCTTCACTATTTTCATGCTTCACATATCCCCCAATCAATACATTCCAAGAAACTATATCACGAACCTGAAGTTTATCATGTACCTCTTGAGCTTCCACAAGACTACCTGATTTCGCATACATTTCAATTAGTGTATTACAGAGACCAAGGTCTCTTTCAAGCAATCCCTTCTTCATAATTTCACAGTGCACTTTCCTTCCTTCCACTATGGTTCTCGTACTACCACATATACTCAAGATGCATGCATATGTAACAACATCTGGAGAGATGCTTTCCCATTGCATCTCTTTAAAACATGCTAATGTTTCCTCACCACGTTCTTGTTGTGCGTAGCCTACTATAAGTGAAGTCCAGCTCACTGTGTCCTTAACTACAAGATTGTCAAACACTTCTTGTGCTTTTTTCAGCAACCCAAATTTGGCATACATATCGACCAGCATGCTACCAAGGACAATGTCTTCTTCATATATACACATTCTAGCAATCTCTCCATGTATCCATATTCCTGTATCTATACATCCAATGCAAACAGATGCTCTCATGAGACATGCAAAGGTTACAGAGTCAGGGCTGATACCATATACCTGCATTTTTTCAAAACAACCAAATACCTTGTCACCGTGATCATGCTTAGAATAGCCTGAAATCAATGCATTCCATGAGGAAACATCATGAACCAAAAGTTTGTCCGAAACTTCATGTGCCTTTTCTACCATTCCAAAACTGGCATACATATCAATCAATGCAGTACCAATAAATGAGCTGATTTCTAATGATCCTTCTCTAGCAGTTTCAGCATGGATTTCTTGGCCTTTCCCTATAGATCCAGTGCTTCCACATGCTTTCAAGCAACAACTGTATGTAATAGCACTTGGAAGAACACCCTCGAACCTCATTCTCTCAAAACATTCCAATGCCTCCCTCCCTTTTTCATGCTCAACATAACCTGCAATGAGAGTGTTCCATGAGATAACGTCACGAATCAAACAATTCTCAAACACTTTTTGTGATTCTGATAGTAGGTCACATTTTGCATACATATCTACCAAAGCAGTGCCAAGAATGTGATTTGTTGTTAACAATCCTTTTCTTTCAATTTCTTCATGTATCTCTCGCCCATTTCTAGACACTCCAACACTGCTACATGCACTCAAGATCCATGAAAATGTAATATAATTCGGGGAAATTCCACTAAATTGCATACGTGCAAAACACTTTAGTGCTTCTTCACCAAAATCATGTTCGACATACGAACCAATCAATGTATTCCAAGAGACTGAATCACGATTGGGAAGTTTTTCAAAGACATCATGTGCTTCTTGTAAATCATTACACTTCGCATACATGTCCATCAATGCATTCCCGACAAATAGATTGTTTTTTAGCATACCATTCATTTCAAACTCTGTATGTAAATTTCTTCCTTGATTAACATCTCTGATGTTACCACAAGCTTTCAGAACACAAACAAATGTGGTAGGATTTGCATTGATACCCTCAATTTGCATATGTTGAAAAGAATCCAAAGCTTGTCTTCCATATCCATATTGTGCATATCCGGAAATAAGTGCAGTCCATATAACAACATCTCGGATCGGAAGTATGTCAAACAATTCACATGATTGATCCAAAAGACCACATTTTGAATACATATCAACAAGTGCACATCCAATGAATACATCTTCTTGCAATAACCTTGATTTGACAACATTCTGGCATATTATATTTCCGACCTCGGCATCTTTGAGCATCGAGCAAGCTTTCAATAAACCAACAAGGACATATGGATCCACGAACAAGGAATGTTCACAAATTCGGTATAGAGTGAAAGCATGTCTAAATTCACCACATTTGATGTAACCTTCGATGAGAGAATCCCACGATGAATATTTGCTTGATTCCACATTCAGATGCTCGAGGATCTTAAGGGAATCTTGGATGTTTCCGGCTTGTAGAAGCATCGAAAGGAAGGCATGATTCTTCGATGATATCCTTGGCAGGGCTTTGAGAAGAATGTGCGAATGGAGGGGAGATATTGCTCGGTTCTCTTCTGCTGCGATGCACCATCGCATTATGTGTGTAAATTTGTGAAGAGACGGTTGAGGAAGCATACTTATGTGTGCAGAGCTGCATGGTGCCTCCTGGGTGCAGAGAACCACGAGAAACATACAACAATTACAGGAAATACCTCTGCCCTCTCCTCTCCCCCAAAATTCAAATACACCCCCCCGCCCCCTCCCCCAAGTTTTTCATTATCTCGTAGCATACCCTCGATCAATTTACACGTTTCAATGACACAACAACTAGAGATGATCAGGTTAATTAGTCGTTTCTCGTATTGCACATCTAATTATTGGGCTTTCACTTGGGGGGCTTGGCAAAGGTATTCTTCTGAATAGAGAAACTGGGAGGGATAACAAAGGTAGGGTGGGGATGGGGTCTTCGTTCAGTCCTTACAACCGAGACGTGGACTCTTAGGCGTGAAGGGGATCGTAGAAAGGATTCTTCTAGTGCATTGCATAGCATTGTCATAACTTGTATCGTCATAATGATTCTATATTAGATTTTTCTGATTTGTTGAACCAGTAGTCATCCTATATTACTGACTAGTAAAAGATTAGTATGGTGGGGACCTATGGAAATAAACGAGAACTTAGTAGTAGATAGGGTATTTCAGTAGCTTTAAAGCATCCTAAGGAGACGCTAAGAATTTACAAAAAAACATAAGGGTATACATGGATAGGGTGATAGGGTGGTTTTTGGAGAACACTAATAGGGGATATATTGTTTATTAGCATTCCCATGGTCTTGTGTGAAAGAGTCTTATTATGAATTTAACATTGACCGATTTGAACCAACACTTAGTCGAATAGTCCAGACTTAACATTGCTTATTATTGCACCCCCATGTTTAATGAGTTATCCATGTGAATATTAATCTATAAGAACATCTAAAGTGTCATGTAGTTTATAAAGGCAATGCATTCACATTGGGTGCTAACACATTATTCTTGTTTATGTCTTGGTATTCTTTAACTTCTTTCCTTGTTTTCATGGGTTGGGTTGGAACACATGTTTACCTAATCTTCACTGATTACACCAAGGGTCTTACATCGATGCCGAATTTTTCCATTTGGTTGTGGACTTTCTTGAATGATGCATTACTAAAATGATCCATTTGTTCTTCCAATCATGTCGATCTTCATATTTGAGAATTTGAACCTACAACGCATTTTTATACTTCTTACCCTTCGACTTGTTTGAATGGATACAAGCTCTATGACAATGTTGACACTGCCACATAACTCTTAAAATGATTTAACAAATCTTTACTTGGATTGATAAATGTATGTGCAAAATGGTAATGTTAAACTATGTCACTCCTTCCAAGACATCCTTTGTTAGTGTCTAGATTCTGATGGTTGATCCATATCCATTGATGGCAACTCTGTGGTTGGCCACCATGTGCTAGGAAATGTTTTGATGGTTGTATAGCATTCCCTTATGTAATCATGAGTCATCAATTATGCCTAATAGACTTTTTATGTGTTGCAATTCTTCTCTTTTCACTAAGTTGGAATCGTCCTCATTATTTATGCCTTTTGATTCACAAACAAGTAGCCCCCTTCTATCATGTGACCCCAGTTTCACAATACGAGTAATTTTGCATATTATCATATATAGATAGTAAAACATTGAACCATATTGCATGGTTTAATTTGTAGTAACGTAAGAATGTAATTTTCTTTAGCTTTTAAACAAGTCACTACTTTGAAGAGTGGAAATTCGAGTTAACCACAATTACCAAGAGTAAGAGCAAATAATATGACTAGTCAATAACTAAGGAACTTTCACACATTACCCTTTCGAATACTTACACATCATACATAACAAATTACATATGTGTGAACAAAATGGGTGTCAATATATAGTATTGTCGTTGACCACATCAACATGGTGTGATTATTAATTTATTACACTAATTCCATCATTCGAGAACTCATGTCCACGCCTTTTGTTCCTAAACTTCGTTTCATTGATGCTAGCAAGATTCGTATATGCAAAGGTCACTTGCTACAAGGAAATCAAGAACGAAATGATTTTATGATGCTAGACCATTGTGAAAGCATGCAACATTTGTAAATATATTATATAAGTAAGAGACATAAAACATCTCCAAGAATTATAGTGAATAGATGCAACAATTTTGATAATTATTTGAATTACGAAAATTTGTTTGTAATTCTAGTCAAAAGACCATGCACACCGAGGTTGTTCCTAAACAAATTGACACATTAATTTTCCATAATATGAGTGAAAATGATGGCATTGCCCCTTAAATGACAATGTTAATGAAATGCGTTATTAACCAATTTAGATGTCTACCCTATCAAGTAACATTACATAAATAGATAATTGGAAAATGTACTTAACTAAAGATGGTTCTTGTTGGCGTGAATATTCGAAAATGATTAGCATATAGAAGTGGTTTGAAAATTAATAATGTAGTTGAGTTGTTCACTAGGTTAGCAACCTAATGGATCAAAAAACACATTGGCTAAAAAAGTAAGGACTTATGTCTTCAGGCCGTTGCGTTCTATTTGAATTTGCTCTCTTAGGAGAAAATGAGCATATAGCTCCATTGTGTCATCGTTTAATTGTAATCGTGCTTTAACACTTTGTGTAACATATTCTATCTTTATCCTTCTATTTTGTATTGTCGATTATCTTCACAAGATCTTGTTTTCTACTTGTTAGACTACAAGGGTAAGGAGTAGATTCAAGAAGCAATAACATTTAAGGTAAGTATTATGAGTTCATGGAGAATACACTTGCGACTCCTTTTGGAGAGCAACTTGACCAAATGAATTGCACAGTGTAGATGTTCAAGATGACCACCATTTTGGATTAATATGAGACAAGATGAGTATAAGAGTGTATTAGATGTGAAGTTCTGACATCAACATTTCGGGTTGATGAATTTCCTACTAAGTGCGAAAGATATTGGTTGATGTGTTGGCAGTCAAGAATGTATCAGCTAATGGGTGCATTTCTTATTTTGAAGTTCTTGACAACAACAAATTGCAACCTTATGCCTTTGACTACAAATATCTACAACACTTGTGGAAGCGCACTAGTGTGAGTGGCTGCGAAAATTGGAAAGGAGTGGTTGCTTGATCCTTCCATCGCTCACATGTGTGATATGATGTGGTTGTATGCAAAAGAACATGTTGCAAGTTTACTATGGGATCCATGGGATTGGTTCTAGTCACACTCCTTGGGGAAACAAACCATAAAGGTTCCCTTCTTTCAGTATTCAGCGAAACTTGAAAGGTCATTACTAATGTCTTGGAATGTAACGGTAGTGTTGAGAATCAAGCTCAACCTAACATTATGTGTGAACACACCCTTTGAGAATCTATTAGCACTCAAAGGTCAAGAGTCATACCACTCTCTACACATTAACTATGTGTCATAGAATCATATTCTATGCCACATAACTAATGAGTTCCATATTCCCAATGACTAATGAGTCTTCACATTCCTCAAGGTTCTAGAGAGAGTGGACATTGTAGTGAGTTAATGAAGAGAGGGGGTGACCTTATATAAAGCACCCTTCTCCTACTTCATAAAGGGTCGGTTGTGACTCCTTGTATCTTATATTCTCCTTGTGAATATACACCTTCTTCTTGAGTATTCTATCTTCCATTCTATCTAATCTACCTTGTGTTTTCTCTTCTCTCCTCTCTTTCCTCTCACACATACACATAACACACACCTCTTCCGCTGCACAAGAATCATATCCGATTCTTTACAATCATATATTGCATATTCTATTGTTGAAACTTGAATACCTTAATATAAGCTTATACTCATGTTTGAATGATGTTGTTGCCTTTGCCACAACACCATCTAGCATTTTTTTAAGACTTGATACATATTTAACTATTACCTCTTTGCAAATATTTATACTTTTTATTCTTGCCAAGACCAATTTAGAGAGTGTAAAATACTTCATCATGAATCATGTACCCAACATTATCAAAGTGCCATGTTTGTAGCAAACGTTATCAAAGCTCCGTGTTTAATATTTATATGTTTGGACTTCTTCCATACTTCCTTAGAGGGAGAGGAGAAGAGTGGGTAGTCCATTGAAATGCTGACATTTGAAAAGATATATTCACCTCTAGGTGGATCAATAAGCCACATTTACTCTTTTGTGCATGGGGCCAAGCTTGTTATTGGCTGGAATAGGTGCCACATTTGTTTTGTTTGGTTGTTTTGTCTAGATATATAAGAGAGAAACTACAAAAAAACAAAGAAAGGTAGGGAAAGTAAGTCAATTATTGTTGATATGTGCCCAAGTAGGTTTTTACTCCAAAAATGCACAAAAGGTGATGTGATTCCCATATACTACAGTATGGGAACAACCTTAGTACGCATATTCTAAATAGATTATTATCTATGATGGATACTTTAGTTAGACATCTCGTTCACATATGATATTCCTCCCTTTCTTTTTCTTCTCTCCTATCCTATATGTCTCTATCAAAGTGTTTCCAACCCATCTATCATTTGTCGCCATCACATGATCTCTTTTTTTTTTCCCAAGAAAGGTGTAACATTAGTATTAAGAAAATGGCCTAAGGCTATACATGAAATACATACATTTAAGTAAAGACCCCCTCTCCTAAGTTCTGATTGTCGGCTTAAATAAATACTTTGGTGTAGAGTACAACCACTCCACCTTAAAAATATTCCTTTGTACCATACGACATGAAACTCCACTCATTGTAACTCATTTTCAATAAAACAAGCTTCACATTATCTCATTGTCAATGTGAAGTTTTTTTGTCAAGTTGGTATTTCCATCAATGCCATAACTTGATTTCGTTCTAAAATAATTCTACCTTCTTATTTTCTGTACATATTATCCAGAAATAAAAACACATGTGCACTTATGTGCTTTTGTTTGTAAGCTTCACGATCCTTTCATATTCTTTTGATAAGAATTCTCACCAACATTAAAACCTCATTATATATTTATGCAAATACATCACAATAGAAAAATGAACTCAACAATTCAAAATACGATTTTTTGAAGGCAAGTGTCCTCTTTACATAAAGTCTTGCGGTTTATTGAAATCTAAGGCCCTCATGGCCTCAAATCTGAGTTACTATTGTTAGTCTTTGAGAGCTTCATAGATAAGGTCAACATAATTATACAATTGTTTGTTGTAATTGTTATTCAAGACATTCGTATTCTTATTTTTTTGTCACATCATTATGGACAAATGTATTCATTTTATTTGAGACATGTTGATTTTCACACTTCCTACAAAAGACAAGGCCTCCATTTTGCAATTAGATATATGAACCTTGTAGGAATATTCATTCAAAGTTCAATTCCAAAGGTAGGTTGTTTAGTATTTGGATGATGCTTCAACGGTGCCCACCCACGTGCCCATTCATCAACTTGTTTGAATTCTAGTCTTTTCCAATATCATCTATATGAGAGAAAATAATTTTAGTTTTGTTACAAAGAGATATTGTACACATCATCACACAAAGAACGACTTGAAAAGTTAGAATTGTAGGCCCATGTTGTTATGCTTTCATTGCACTATGGATATTTGTATATGATAGTTCTCGTAATGACAACAATTCTCACATTGCGCAAAGACATTTTATGTAAAAAATGGGGAATCCAATCATGAAAATTGTTCAATTATTATTTAATAAATTTTAAATAAGCACATCGGCTCTGTAGCTGGCCCAGTCAACATTTGTGTACCCTTCGAGTTGAATTGGTGTGGCTGATTCGTAGAGAATACCACAATCCATTGTGCCGCTCATGTATCATAATACTCACTTAGCACAATCCAAATGGATATCTCGTGGAGTTTGCATGAATTGGCTAAGGAGGCCGACCGGATAACTCAGGTTGGGTCGAGTGATCGTGAGGTAGATGAGGCTCCTGATTAGTTGTCGATACTGAGTCGGCTCGCACTCTTTCGTGCCGGAGTCGACATTCAGTTTGAGGTTTCGATCGAGAGGGGTTACCACAAATTTGCAATCAGTCATCCTGAACTTGTATAACAAGTTGAGGACATAGTGTCGTTGAGAGATCATAATGCCGATTGGAGTCCGAATTACCTCGATGCCAAGGAAGTAATGGAGCTCCTTCATGTCCTTCATCTCGAATTTGTTGGAGAGGAGGGACTTGACCTTGTTGATGTCGACTAGACTTTCAACTCCAATGACCATATCATCCACATATAAGATGATGACGATCGGTCTTTCAGAGTCGTTTTGTACGTAGAGGGAGTTGTCTGATTTCGACATTCGAAAGCCGATTCGATGAAGATATTGTGTTATCTTTGAATGCCAAGCACATGGTGCTTGCTTGAGGTCATAGAGAGGCTTCTTGAGTCGACAACCAACTTTCGGATAAATGTTGGATTCGAAGCCGGGTGGTTGTACCATGTACACCTCTTCTAATTCTCCTTGAAGAAAGGCGTTATTAACGTCCATCTGATGGAGGTGCCATCCTTTCGACACTACAAGTGCAATTACGGTCCACACAGTCGTCATCTTTGCCACCGGGGCAAAGGTCTCTTCATAGTCAACTCCATGTGTTTGTGTGTATCCTTTCGCTATGAGTCGAGCTTTGTAGCGGTTGACAGAGCCGTCAACATTATACTTCACCTTGTAAATCCATCTACAACCGATTGCCTTCTTGTGTGGTGAGTGGGGAACGAGATCCCATGTCTCGTTCTTACATAGTGCCCGCATCTCCTTGTTCATTGCTTTGACCCATCGTGGATCCTTGGCTACTTCCGAAAAACTTTCTGGTTCTCGAATTGTCGCCACCTTCATCATAAAGGCATAGTGGTATGCCATATAATCATTGTAGCTTAATTGGCTAATAGGATTTTTCTCACGGGGGGAGCGATTGAGTTTTTCATTTGTTGTGGCAATCACTTTCTTTATGCTAGGAGGTACATCGAAGCCACTGAACTCACTGTCGAGGGAGTGAGTCAATTCGTTGTCGTTGAAGTGATCATCTTCATATTCCGACATTTTCACCTTGCCTTTGTCCATCTTCGGACTAGGCCGAGATGTGCTTTGGTCGCTCGAGGGCTCACGTGGCCCACTAAGCCTTGTTGTAATCAGGCATTCTTCGAACATGTGTTCTAGTCGATCTCCATCTTCTATCTCTTGTTTGGCGGATTCCAGGTCAACTAGAAATGATACGGGAGGAGTCTGTTCGGGTTCGTACCATGATGTCGATTTGTCGAAGACTACATTTCGACTCACACGAACCTTCCGAGTCATTGATCCTTGTTCAAACATGGTTTTCTTCAACCAACAACATGGATTGAAGATCAAAGAAAGAGGGAGGATTCTCTTCTGTTAGTACGGCGGTCCTCACTGCTCCGAACTGTGGTGCAAGACCACCGAGGCATATTTGCATCATCACATCATCCTCCACATTGAATCTGCTTATTGAGCCGAATGAGTCACAAAGCTCCTTGATTTTCAAGGTGTAGCTTGTGATGGACATATCCCTTTGTTGGATGTTGCTCAACTCTTGGCGGAGTTGAAGCTTTCGTCCTGTCATGTCGGCGGCGAATATCTTCTTGAGATTCTCCCGTGCTTCTTTCGGCGTCTTGACTTCTCGAATGTAGCCGAGCATTTGGTCATGAACACATGTCGCCAAGCAATACATCACTCGGCTTGTTGCTTGCTTCCATGTTAAGTAGTCAGCATCTTTCGAGTCGGGCCGATTTTCTTGTGCTCCTTTTATGTAGCTCTAATACCCTTGACCGACAAGGCATTGGTGCATCTTGTACTCCCAAGATGGAAAGTTGTTTCTATCTAACTTCTCGCTAGGGAGAGCACTCCCCATTTGAGTATTCATTGTTGATGAAGATATCCTTCTTCTTTTCCTTCTCTCTTGAACACGAGTTATGTAGTCGCACTACGATAACGATGAGTCGGTTCTTCTTGAACGTCGTCGTAGAACACACACATGTAGATGGGCTAGATTGAGCTACCAAACTGCTCTAATACCATGTAAAGAATCGGATATGATTCTTATGCAGCGGAAGAGATGTATGTTATGTGTATATGTGAGAGGAAAGAGAGGAGAGAAGAGAAAACACAAGATAGATTAGATAGAATAGAAGATAGAATACTCAAGAAGAAGGTGTATATTCACAAGAAGAATATGAGATACAAAAATGTAGCATTACAAGGAGTCACAACCGACCCTTTATGAAGTAGGAAAAGGGTGCTTTATATAAGGTCACCCTCTCTCTTCATTAACTCACTACAATGTCCACTCTCTCTCTCTAGAACCTTGAGGAATGTGAAGACTCATTAGTCATGGGGAATATGGAACTCATTAGTTATGTGTCATAGAATATGATTCTATGACACATAGTTAATGTGTAGAGAGTGGTATGACTCTTGACCTTTGAGTGCTAATAGATTCTCAAATGGTGTGTTCACACACAATTTTAGGTTGAGCTTGATTCTCAACAATGATTGACAAGAACAAAGTACAAGAGGAAGCATAATCATTCATGTGGGAAATTATGTCTACATGAAGATATGTTCCTAACTCCCCCGTACATTGAGGGGAACTCATTACACCTACTTTAAAGCTCAATGATATTGTTAACTTAACCATTAATGGCAAGCTCACTTGACGATATTGACAACAAATGAAGCAGCTATGAAAATGCAAGTTTTGGAAAAGATAATTTATCCTAACTTGATGGTTAAGGCTAAGCAAGTCAAGATGGTATGAACAAATATAAGATAATGTGTAATGGCTATCTTAATTGGTTAGGGTTAATGCCCATCAAACTCAGATACTTAACATGAAAGCTAAAATGGCTCTTGGGGCATTCTCATCCAAGATAGGGTTGCAAACTTGTCTCACATGTTGGTGTGATGGTGCAAATGGGCATTCGTGTCGTTGACCTATGAACAACTGCATATACCATATCGATATTAAACAATATAAAGATAAAGCCCATGGTGGCCAAGTCGAGACTTATAGGTATAACATGAGTTGTCAATTATGAGCATAACTTGTACATACAATTAAGACAAGGGAATTGTTTTAGCTTGCTAATGAGAATTCTTGAAATAAACTTTACTTTGTTGCGTGATGCAAATTACTATAGGTGAGATTTTCTATAAATAATCATATTTATATGAACTTCAAAAGGAACAATAATCCATCCCTAAAACATAGAACAAATATACAACAACATTGTTCACATGAGGGATATTGGTGATGATTAAAAGAACCACCCTTGATAGTCGGCTTTATACACATGCAAAGATGTAATAAAATATGCATCACATCAAATGTAGTTGTTTACGACTCAAATACTAATGAAAATACATATCATAGTGTTGAGAATCAAGCTCAACTTGGTCTAGTGTGTGAACTCACCTTGAGAGTGAATAGACACTCCAACGGTCAAGAGTCACCATTATGTCACCTCTTTGTATTCTAGCATTTAGTATGAGTCATAGAATCATATTCTATGACACATAACTTATGAGCTTTCACATTCCCCATGCTCCATGAGTCTTGTAGTTAATGAAGAGAGAGGGTGACTATATAAAGCACCCTCCTCCCACCTTGTATTGGAGTCGAGTCTTTCTCCTTTGTTAATATACTTTTACCTTGCGTATTCTCTGTGTCTTACTCCTTGTCTCTCTCTCTCTCTCTCTCTCTCTCTCTCATACACACACATAACTCACATCTCTTCCGCTTCACAAGAATCATATCTGATTCTTTACATGGTATTAGAGCGATTTGGTAGCTCGATCTAGCCCATTCGCCTCATCGTGATCGTGTGTTGTGCTCCACGCCGACGACCAAGAACTGGCTCATCGCTATCGTCGCTTCGCTACATAGCTCGCATTCGAAGAGAGAAGAAGAAGAAGAAGAAGAATCGACATAATAAATACTCAAATGGGGAGCGCTCTCCCTACCGAGAAGTTGGATCGAAACAACTTCGCATCTTGGGAGTACAAGATGCACCAATACCTTGTCGGACAAGGCTATTGGAGCTACATCAAAGGAGCGCATGAAGACCAACCCGCCGAAGCGGCTCCCGGATACGCGACATGGGAGCAAGCCACAAGCCGCGTGATTTATTGCTTGGCGACATGTGTTGACGATCACATGCTCGGCTACATTCGCGAAGCTAAGACGCTGAAGGAGGCATGGGAAAATCTACGAAAGATTTTCTCGGCGAACACAACCGTAAGAAGGCTTCAACTAAGCCAAGAGTTGAATAACATTCAACAAAGGGACAGGTCCATCACGACATACACCTCGAAGATCAAGGAGCTTTGCGATTCACTCGGCTCAATAAGCGTAAATATCGATGATGATGAGATGGTGCAAATATGCCTCGACGGCCTCGCACCATGGTTTGGCGTGATGCGAACTGCCATTCTAGCACGAGAGAAATCTCCCTCCTTCGAGCTCCAATCAATGCTATTGGTCAAAGAAAACCACGTGCGTACAAAGAGCAATGAGTCGGAAGGCCACATGCTCTACACACACTCGAACGGAGGAAGAGGACGCAGACGGTCGAGAGGCCGATTCGGCCAAGGACAAGGCGGACGAGGTTCGACCTACGATAAGAACTCCCAATTTCGGCCACAAAATGGAAGCCAATGAGGAACCTTCGCAAGAAGGGGGAGCTTCCACTCCGGGCCGAGCCGTCAAAACGCAACCGAATGTGGATATTGCAGAAAGCTTGGCCACCACGAAGAAGAGTGTCGAAAGAAGATGCGTGAAACGGCTTCCACAAGCCGACAACTCATGAATTACGCACACAACTCCGACTACAAAGATCGTGGCGGAATGTATGCACACAACTCCGACTGTGGTGGAATGTACGGGCACAACTCCGACTACGAAGATCGTGGCGGAATGTATGCACACAACTCCGACCGTGGCGGAATGTTCATGATGAAAAACATAGAGCAAACTCTATGTCGGCCTCTACCTCAACTAGTGCCTCCGGTCCGGAAGACGTATGGTTCGTCGATTCCGGTGCCTCGAACCATATGACATCATATCAAGAATGGTTTCGATAACTTCGAGAGCTGGACCGACCCAGCTATGTCGAAACCGGAGACAACACTACGCACCCAATTCGGCACATCAGCAATGTTCCATTCGGAAAAGAAGGTAAGCAAAATTACATTAAAAATGTCTTGCATGTACCGACCATTACGAAGAATTTGGTCTTCATCGGCCAAATTGTAGAGCAAGGGATGCAAGTTTGATTTAATCAAGGCGGTTGCTTCATCGAAAAAGAGGGCCAACTCATTGCACACGGACGAAGAGAGGGCCAAATGTTCATTCTCGACTCACACGAGATGAAATTGGCCATGTTCGCAAATGGCATGAAAGCCGACTCCGACATAGAGTTATGGCACAAGCAGATTGGCCATATAAATCTCCAAAAGCTCAAAGCAATGAAATCGAAAGGAGTCGTCATCGGACTCCCAACATTCAAAGAGAAGGAGATTAAAGGTGTATCTGAAGCGTGCTAATTCGACAAGCAACACTGACACCCATTCCCGAAAGAGCGGAACGTTGTCGCGTTGTTACGCGCGTGCGTGTAGAAGGGCGGGACCACGGGGGTCTCGGACTAGGGAAGAAGGGAAGCCGAGAAGACGATTCCCGGCGGGTTCCGGAAGCCACCGAACGGGAGAGAGAAAGAGAGAGAACGTGTGCTTGACTCCGACTCACACCCACACACGTACACCACGCCGAACCAACTCACACCCTTATGCACAGAAACACAGGGAAGGGAACACCAAAACACCCACACAAACAAAGACACGAGTATGCACAGATGGATACTACTATGTATATTACAAAGGGGAAGAATACATTCCCGGCTTTGAGCCGAACCATGGTAGGGTAGGTTACAACAGTAGTCTGCTGCCAAGCCGCCGTCCCGGGAGCTCTCGGGCTCGTCACGCGGAGCGGGGTCTTGCACAGGAGACCGAGCAAAGACAACCCTCAACGGTCAACCTCCCCGCGAAGAAGAAGAAGAAAACTAACTCTAAACCTAACGGTACACCCTCTAACACAAAAACGGGCAACCCCTTCACAAAGGGCGCTCCCTTCCTTTTATAGAACAAGGAGAGGGATGCGTTACAATGTGGGATAAATCCTGATTTACATGGGATTCTTTGTCCCGACTTGACTACTCTTTGGCGCCATAAGGCACCCTCGTTATTCACACTAAATGTACAAGGGTGATCGCACATGCTGCACCCCGTCGATGTAGCCAACATTTCCCAATTTCCGCCTCTAGCTGAAATTCTTCATGACATCCACCCCCACCAAACCGCACGTCCAGCAGTATGTGCCAAATCCGGTGAAGGGATTCTTTGTCCCGACTTGACTACTCTTCGGCGCCATAAGGCACCCTCGTTATTCACACTAAATGTACAAGGGTGATCGCACATGCTGCACCCCGTTGATGTAGCCAACATTTCCCGGTTTCTGCCTCTAGCCGAAATTCTTCATGACATCCGCCCCCACCAAACCGCACGTCCACCGGTACGTGCCAAATCCGGTGAAGGGTGAGAGATTTCGGCCGGTGAGAAACCGGTCTTACGTAATCTGCATCCCGGCTCGCTGCCGATTGGCCCGCTTGGCCTCCGTCGACCATTCGCGTTGTCTTGATTGCCATCCCATCTTGTTTCGCGTTGCCTTCGTCCTCTCGCTGCCACCTTCCTTCTCCATGGTCTTACGTCGCCACGTCGGCTCGAACCGCCAAGGTCTCCGGAACGGTGTGGACGATCCTCCTCTGGCCTTCCACGCGCTCCCTCCGAACCGTATAGCCCATCTTCGCGCTCACCTTTCCGCTTCAGCCCCTCCGTGTGCCACATACCCTCGCCCATTGCCTGGCACTGCCTGTGCCGCACTCCGTCCCGTAGTCACGCTTCGATCCGGCCCGCGATGGCCACTTGCGAGATTCTTGTTCCGTCCCGGGTGCACTTTTTCGGCCCGACACACCTTCCCGTGTTTGCCCCTACCGGCTCCTTCCGAAACCGTAACTGGCCGGTAAGGGTTTCGCACTTCGACCACCCCCCTGTCTTACCGACTCCCGATCCGCTATCTCGTGCCGCCGGGTCACGTTCCCTGCCGCCACCGTCCTTCTCCCTAGGTCTCACGTTGCCACTTTGGTGGAACTGCCGGAGTCTCCGGATCGGAGTGAGGGTCCCATAGGACCGGACTCCGTTTCTCTACTTGCCGAAATTCGGGGTGTCTTTGTTTGAGTCCCTCCCGGACTCTCCTCGTGTCTTTCGCGTAGTCGGATCCCGTTTCCCGCCGACACCTTCCTTCTCCCTCGGTCTTACGTTGCCACGTTGGCCGAACAACTGGAGTCTTTGGTTCGGTGTGGGGATCCCGTAGGACCAGACTTCCTTACGCCCACTAACCTTGCCGGAAGGTTTGAGATGGTCCGTAGCCGCCTCACCGGCCAGATACCTTCTTTCTCTTCTTCCGTCGTCTGATCACGTTCACCTGCCGCCACCGATCTCTCCTATAGGACTCACGTCGGCACTCGGGCCGACCGCCGGATCGGTGTGAGGATCTTTGTGGGACCTCCCCTTTTGGCTTCCGTTGTCTGCCTTGCCGCCTTTCACCATTCCTTACTCTAGGTCTCATGCCTCCTCTTGTCGTTGGCTACCGGAGTCTCTAGAACCGGTGTGTGTAAGGTCGCAACTGCACCGCTCTGCCTTCGCCATCCTCTTCTGTTGGTCACGTTCACTTGCCGCCACCAATCTCTCCTATAGGACTCACGTCGGCACTCGGGCCGACCGCCGGATCGGTGTGAGGATCTCCGTAGACCGCCCATCCGTAGCCCTTTGCCTTCGTCCCCTCGCCGCCACCGTTC
The DNA here is from genome assembly GCF_043228905.1 of Azolla caroliniana. Lineage (NCBI taxonomy): Eukaryota > Viridiplantae > Streptophyta > Polypodiopsida > Salviniales > Salviniaceae > Azolla > Azolla caroliniana. The sequence continues at coordinate 15,738,150 of NW_028230446.1, read as the reverse complement.
GTCACTCTAGGCCTCGCGCCGGCTCTCGGGCCGACCGCCGGTGTTTGTAGAACCGGTGTGAAGGATCCTCCTTGGGCTCCTCGTGTCCCTAACCCTTCTCTCGGGTCTTCCTTCTTTCGCAAGTCGAGAGGGTGGGTCGCTCCACACCCTCTCCTGTGGTACCGACGTACCGTGTTCCCGGCCTCTTTGTAGGCCTGCTCTCTTCCTCCCTCCCGAAATGGGTTTCTGGAAGTCCGCTTCGCCCGGTTCTCATTCGGGTCCGTCCGTCATTCTCTAGATTGCCAGGTCCAGTTCTCCTGTCGCCACCGATCTCTCCTATAGGACTCACGTTAGCACTCGGGCCGACAGCCAGATCGGTGTAAGGATCTCCGTAGGACCGGCCTTCATTCTCCTCTTCATCCCTTGTACTTCTCCCGAACTTGTCGTTGCTCTCCTTACTGCGTTCCCGCCTCCATCTCCCATCTCTCTAGGTCTCACGTCGGCGCTCGTTACCGGCTGCCTGAGTCTCCGGATAATACGTGGTGCTTCCGTCCCGTAACGATTTGCGGACGCTCGTTCGGAGTACTGCTCCAAAGTACGTTCAGTAAGAAGCATCTGGTCTGTGATCAACCAAGCCCCGCCCGGGCTTGGTTCTTCATTGTCCGTAGTTTTGGTTCTGATGCCGACCTCTCCGGACTCGTTCTGAACCCTTGATCACTTCCCTTCCAATTCCCGACCTTCGCCCGGTCGGTCTTTCTCCCCATGTAAAAGAGGGCGGCTCGTCCCGCACCCTCTTCCGTATCGGCACTTTCATGCCAAATCCGGCCCCGATCGAACGATCCACGACCGGATTACGCTCCACCCAAATCGAAATGCCGATCTTCCCGTGCCGCTTCCGTCCTCGGCCTCCTCGCAGGCCGTTTCCCATCCATCTTCGCTGGCATTGTGCCAGGACTCCTCGTTGGCGCCTCCCTTCTCTCCGGTCTCATGTCGGCACACGGGCACGACCGCCGGAGTCTCCGGAATCCGCGTGGAGGGCTCTTCTCCGCTCCCGACCTTGTCCTCGGTCGGCAATTCTCCGCAAGTCGAGAGGGTGTTTTGTTCCGCACCCTCTCCCGTGGTACCGTCGTACTGATCTTCCGCCATCTCATGGGGCATGATCGTCTCCCCGGTCTCAGCTTGAGGCCTCGATCTTTCCTCTTCCTCGAGCATCGCCTCGAGAGCTGGGTACGCCTCTGCGATCCTGACCTCAATGTTGACCCTTGCCAACTCCCTTTTCCGTTCGGCCTCTTCCCGGTGTGATGGCACGCCGTCGTGCGCCTTCCTCTTAGCCTTCTCGGCTCGCTCATCGTCTAGCCGTTGGCACACCCTTCCGACCTTCGACCAGTCCTTGGTGAGGCCATTCGCTCCATCATCGTCTTCGAGCTCAATCCCGATGGCCTCCCGTTCCGCTCGGTCGATCGACCTGACGAACAATAGGACTTTGTCCGCCCCCACCAAACCTTGTTCCCGCTCCAGGAGCCGAGCAAGCCGTCGCTCGAACTCTCGGAACGCCTTGGTCGCGCCCCAGTGGGTCTTTGCCGATGCTACCCACTGGTCGAAGTCGTGTCGTCCCCGGCTCTTCCGTCGTCCTCCGTATGCCTTCAGGAGCGCCTCTTCGAAGGTCTCCCACGAACTATGAGCCTCACGGAGCTTCTTTACTTCCGCATGCATCCAGACAGCTACGACCCGACAGAAGAACTCCAGCCTCAACGCCTCGTCTACGCCACGCTCCTCTATATCCGCGTTGTAGGCTCCCAAGTAAGATGGTACTTTGTCCCCGTTGAAACAGCCGACTCTTTCGACCACTCGCTCAACCGCTTGTTGCGCTGCTTCTCGCCTCATCACCACTTGTGCCGACTCCAACACCACTTCGGCCACCATCACCGCAAGGTCGTCGTCTTCTGACTCCATCCTCCCTTGCCGCCTCTTCACGTCGGGTTCACCAAAGATGTCGCGTTGTTACGCGCGTGTGTGTAGAAGGGTGGGACCACGGGGGTCTTGGACTAGGGAAGAAGGGAAGCCGAGAAGACGATTCCCAGCGGGTTCCGGAAGCCACCGAACGGGAGAGAGAAAGAGAGAGAACGCGCGCTTGACTCTGACTCACACCCACACACGCACACCGCGCTGAACCAACTCACACCCTTATGTACAGAAACACAGGGAAGGGAACACCAAAACACCCACACAAACAAAGACACGAGTATGCACAGATGGATACTACTATGTATATTACAATGGGGAAGAATACATTCCCGGCTTTGAGCCGAACCATGGTAGGGTAGGTTACAACAGTAGTCTGTTGCCAAGCCGCCGTCCGGGGAGCTCTCGGGCTCGTCACGCGGAGCGGGGTCTTGCACAGGAGACCGAGCAGAGACAACCCTCAACGGTCGACCTCTCCGCGAAGAAGAAGAAGAAAACTAACTCTAAACCTAACGGTATACCCTCTAACACAAAAACGGGCAACCCCTTCACAAAGGGCACTCCCTTCCTTTTATAGAACAAGGAGAGGGATGCGTTACAATGTGGGATAAATCCCGATTTACATGGGATTCTTTGTCCCGACTTGACTACTCTTCGGTGCCATAAGGCACCCTCGTTATTCACACTAAATGTACAAGGGTGATCGCACATGCTGCACCCCGTCGATGTAGCCAACATTTCCCGGTTTCCGCCTCTAGCCGAAATTCTTCATGACAACGTGAGCAAAGGTCTACTCGACGTAGTCCATTCCGACGTATGGGGACCGGCGCAGATGGCTACATTCCGCGGATGCCGATATTACGTGCTCTTCATCGACGACTTCTCTAGGCACACTTGGATCTACCCGATGCGGCGGAAGAGCGAAGTGTTCAGACACTTCCAAAAATTCAAGAATGAAGTCAAGAAAGCCACGGGCCGACATGTATGATGCCTTCGATCGAATGGCGGCAAGGAGTACTTCTCAGAGGATTTCACGGCATATCTCCGAAAGGAAGGAATTCGGCGAGAATTCACTTGCCGACACACTCCGCAACAAAACGGAGTAGTTGAGTGCAAAAATCGGCACATCCTCGAAGTAGCGCGGGCCATGATGAATGAGAAGCATATGCCCAAGTCTTATTGGGCCGAAGCTGCAAATACGGTTGTCTACCTAATGAACCGGTGCACAACATCCGGCGTGCACGAGGTCACTCCGCACGAAAAATACTTGAGAAAGAAGCCGAACTTATCGCACACCCGGATATTCGGCGCGATAGCGTACGTGCACATCCCCAACAAGAAGCGTCAAAAGCTTGACCCAAAGTCGGAGAAATGTATCCTCGTAGGATACTCACTAGAGCAAAAGGGGTACAAGTGCTACAACCCTTCAACTCGAAAATCTCGAGTAAGTCGAGACGTCATTTTTGACGAGTCTGCATCCTGGTACGCACCAGAGACAACTCCGACTCCAACTCCGCTCGACCCGGAATCCGCCGAACAAGAGATAGAGGATGAACATCGCCTTACGCGCATGTTCGAAGAAAGTCCAATCACGACTCGACTGAGCGGACCACAAGAACCTTTGAGTGATCAAAGCACATCACGGCCCAGCCCGAAGATGGACAAAGGCAAGGCAAAAATGTCGGAATACGAAGACGATCGCTTTGAATACGATGAGTCAACTCAGTCACTCGACAGTAAGTTCAGCGGCTTTGATGTTCCAATCGGAGCTAAGAAAGCCCTCATTTCTGCAAATGAAAAGCTCTGTCACTCCACCCGTGGAAAGAATTCGGTCAGCCGATTCGGCTACAACGACTACATGGCATATCATTATGCGTTTATGATGACAGTGGCGACAATACACGAGCCGGAAACATTCTCTGAAGCAGCCAAGGATCCGCGATGGATCGAAGCCATGAACAAGGAGATGCAGGCACTACGCAAGAACGAGACGTGCGATCTCATTCCCACCTCACCACACAAAAAGGCCATCAGATGTAGATGGATTTACAAAGTGAAGTACAACGTTGACGGTTCCATCAACCGTTACAAAGCGCGACTCGTAGCGAAAGGCTACACCCAAACGCATGGAGTTGACTATGAGGAGACCTTTGCCCCGGTGGCAAAGATGATGACGGTATGGACCGTAATTGCACTTGCCACAGCGAAAGGGTGGCACCTCCATCAAATGGACGTCAAGAACGCCTTTCTACAAGGCGAATTAGAAGAGGTGTACATGATCCAACCACATGGTTTCAACTCGAGTACCCATCCAAAAGTTGTATGCCGACTCAAGAAGCCACTCTACAGCCTCAAGCAAGCACCGCGTGCTTGGCATTCGCAGATAACGGAATATCTTCATCAAATCGGCTTCCGTATGTCAAAATCGGACAACTCCCTCTACATACGAAGTGATTCCGCAAGTCCGATCGTCATCATCTTATATGTGGATGACCTAGTCATTGTAGGTGAGCATCTCGTCGAAATCAATAAGGTCAAATCCCTCTTTTCCGACAAGTTCGAGATGACGGACATGAAGGAGCTCCACTACTTCCTCGACATCGAGGTAATTCGGACTCCAGCCAAAATCATGATCTCTCAACGGCACTACATACTCAACTTGTTATACAAGTTCGGGATGGTTGAGTGCAAATCCGCGGCAACCCCGCTCGATCGCAATCTCAAACTCGATGTGAACTCCGGCACCAAAGCGTGTGAGCCGACTCAGTATCGGCAACTCATCGGGAGTCTCATCTACCTCACGATCACACGACCCGATCTCAGTTATCCGGTCGGTCTCCTTAGCCAATTCATGCAAACACCGCGTGATACTCACTTGGATTGCGCTCAGCGAGTTCTACGATACATGAGCGGCACAATGGATTGCGGCATCCTCTATAAAACCGCGATGCTAATACGCCTCGAGGGGTACACAGATGCCAATTGGGCCGGCTACAAGGATGATAGAAGATCAACCTCCGGATTTGTTTTCTCCCTCGGCAGCGGAGCAATATCCTAGAGTAGCAAGAAGCAGCCTATCGTCGCTCTTTCGAGTACGGAGGCGGAATACAGGGGCGTAGCCGTAGCTGCGTGTGAAGCCGTATGGCTCAAGAGGATTTTGAAGGATTTGGGCGTACCCATCAAGGATCCTACTTCCCTTTACTGCGACAACATGAGCAGTATCTATCGGCTCGAAACCCAGTGTTTCACACGCGGACAAAGCACATTGAAGTGCACTATCACTTCATCCGAGAGCGCGTTCTAGCTAGCAATGTCGACCTACAACACATTAGCACAAATCTTCAAACGTTCGACATCTTCACTAAAGCCTTAGGAGCCGACAAGCTATGGCAATTCATGACCGATCTCGAATTGACGATCCCTGACCTACCAAGCTTGAGGGGGAGTACTGAAGACATTACGCAATAACGCGTGGATTCCGCAAACCGCGCACATTACGCAATAACGCGTGGATTACGCAACCACGCAACGAAGCCACGAAGAGCCAATCTACCGCGCAAAGCCGCGAAGAAAGACGCAAGCCGAAGCAGAGACTTCGCAACTACACACAACGCAAGCTGGAGCACGGATTCCGCAAGTCCACATAAATGCGAGTCGACGCAAGTCAACGCGGACTCCGGAACGCGAGTCGAAGCGGATTTCGGATACCGTCTGAAACCGACCCGACTTGAGCTTGAGGGGGCGTGTTGAGAATCAAGCTCAACTTGGTCTAGTGTGTGAACTCACCTTGAGAGTGAATAGACACTCCAACAGTCAAGAGTCACCATTATGTCACCTCTTTGTATTCTAGCATTTAGTATGAGTCATAGAATCATATTCTATGACACATAACTTATGAGCTTTCACATTCCCCATGCTCCATGAATCTTGTAGTTAATGAAGAGAGAGGGTGACTATATAAAGCACCTCCTCCCACCTTGTATTAGAGTCGAGTCTTTCTCCTTTGTTAATATACTTTTGCCTTGCGTATTCTCTGTGTCTTACTCCTTCTCTCTCTCTCTCTCTCTCTCTCTCTCTCTCTCTCTCTCTCTCTCTCTCTCTCTCTCTCTCTCTCATACACACACATAACTCACATCTCTTCCGCTTCACAAGAATCATATCCGATTCTTTACACATAGTTATTTGTGAAACAAAGCATGAAACCGTGATCTCTCGAGTAGTGGGAGGAGAATATAATTTTTGACTTGTGCTTGTTGAAGAATGAGGCAGAGACTTGTACGTAGTGCCGCTATTAAGAGGGTACCCCTGGAGCCATAGCAAAAGTGTATATAGAGTTAACTGGTAAAAGAGTGATGGAACCAACGTTACCTTGTTGCGTAAAAATGTGCTTGCGTGTGCTACTTGAGGGGATCATTGGGGACCTAAACCAAGGAGGACATTTGCCAAGTGAGAAGATTCTTTTCATTGCTTTGTTGTTCTCCTTGTGTAGCGATGACGCAAACGTACAAAACAACGTGATGGTATGAAATGACATGAACAAAGGAATTAACACGAACAATGGAGTTGACAGAAATGTAGGCGACAACACGTTCAATGAAGAAGTCGACGTGAATGAAAGATGACGATGCAAATGTAGGAGTCGAGGTAAATGATGGTACACTTGAGAAGAAGACGAAGCCCATTTCTATTTGTCCTCTTTAGTCATAATGTCCATAACCACCTTCGTCTTTGCATCATTGTCTGTGGCTATCTCCTCAACCATATAAGCCTCATACCCATTGACCACCTTGATCACGCAAGCTTTGATTATGTTTGCATCGTCATTGCTAGAGGTTCTGAAATGCTCGCCCACTCTTGGGGTGACATTTGTCACTTTCATGTTCTTAGCCTCATCCATGGCCATCGTTTCATCACAAGATGAGAAGATGGCTTGTTCCACAACTTCTCCCATGGTACATCTGTCATACTGTTCAGAGAAATTGTTGAGTACCTTCCCATATTGTTTTTCTTTCTTTGAATAAGTATTTTGTATTGATGTTTAATGGTTTTCATAATTTTCCTTATCCTTGTCTACATCTAAACTCTAAAGGTTTTTTTGAGCGTCATAACATTTCTTTCCAAACCATATTTTTCCTTGAATTGCATTTCTTGATGCCTTTGCAAGGTATGTCCTAGGCTGAGAAGCATTCTTTTGTGCATGAGAAAAATACTTTCGTAAAAGCTTCTCATTTTCCTTCTAGTGTGGCACCATGATGTATCTTTGTCATTTGTAACATATCCTAGAACACCTTGGCACTCGTTTAAGATTTCAACGCAAATACAATTGACATTTATGATCTTTATTAATGGCCTTCTCACATTTAAACTTTTTCATACATTTGATGTCAATATATGAAGTCCTATTATCATATTCCAATGTGCATTCACTAAGTGAGGAGGCCTATTTTGAGGCCTATGGGACATATCATCTTTTATGTGACTTTTTCCTAAGAAGGGGGACTACTATATATATATATATATATATATATATATATATATATATATATATATCGAGAGAGAGAGAGAGAGAGAGAGAGAGAGAGAGAGAGATTATATTATCGTCTTTAGAGGTCAAATATGACCTATGAGACCAAAAATATTACATTTCACGTGATACGTTTGAAAGTGAGTAGCGACTCTCGATGTTCAAGAACTTTACCAATGAATATTGCAATCGAGAGTGCACATTGTGGTCGTGAGAGAAATTCATGCAAGGATTGGATTTGGTCGAAGATGTGTGGAAAGCATGGTCGAATATGATCAAAGGCAAAGCATTGTATCAAAGTATGATGCTTGGACTCTCGAACTTGTTTAGGGCAAAGTGTGCATCGTCGACCACTCTCATCACTTGTGCCCCAACGCCCCCTCTCACATCGCAATGCATGTGAGCTAAGTTGCATAGAAGCAATGGTTCAAATAGCTGACAACGGGATGGGCTCTAACATGTATCAATGTGTATGGTTTGCCCGTTCCGCGAAGAATATGGTTGCGTAATTAGGTGCAACATGTGTAGTATAATGTGTGAAGCGTGAGCCTCCACATTTTTCCCATGTCATGATACATTGGTGTTGCAAAAAGGCCTCATTTACAAAGGAATTTAGTGATGCATCATGAAGCAAATGTGTTGCATCCCATCTACCAAACCACTTTTTCATATCTTGCATCCAACCGGAACACAAAAATTTGCTTTTATGCGTCTTTTGGATCGTTTTGCTTGCTTTCTATGCAATTCTAGGAAGTTGGTGTGAGGGATTTTTTTGAACCTTAATCATATATTCAACAACCCTTTCCATGGCCATGATCGCAATGGGAAGTGATCCCATCTCAAGGAGGAGGAGAATGTATGGTGTTTGTTTTTGGACATTTTCAGACTCTTTCCAAGTAGATTTAGGGATGCTACCACGCCATAGAGAAGCACCGGTGTCACCAAAGTGTCGAAAAGGTATTTCTTGAGGACCCAACACTTAATATCTCCATGATTGCATTTGTTCTCAAATGCATAATGTGCTTGCTTTCCTGCCTCTAAGCGGTGTGTAGCACATTCATTCCATCTGTGATTTGAAGGAACCTCAAGGCCAAGATGTTTGAAGCTTTCCACACATTCAAGTGGCTCATTACTATACATAATGCATGACTTATGTTTTTTTGGCTCTTCACAAGCATGATCTTTGTTTTAGAGCTATTGACACTTAATTTAGTATGCATCATCTGTTTGATCAGATGTACTAGCTTTTGTATCTTACAAAAAGAAGTGAGATGAAATGTCTCCTTTTGTTTTTCCTATGTAGACTTTTCAAGTAATATACTAAGGTGCATCTTCCTTTAAAATAAATAAATAAATAGTATGAATGGAAAAACATTTCAATACCTGGATAAGCTTTTGTGCATCTCCTAAAGTATTTGCAAAAAGCACTACATCATCCGCATATAGCAAAAGCATAACGACACCATTCCCAAATTAGAGAGAGAGAGAGAGAGAGAGAGAGAGAGAGAATAGAATCTGTGAGGCCAATTTTAAAACCTATGAGGCCTAATGGACATATCATCTTGTATGTGAATGCTTCCTAAGAAGGGTGGCTACTATCTATAATAAAACTCTTGATGTCAAAATAATGCACACGTATATGTGCTCAACCCTCTGGATGGATATTTGAGTATGACGCTTAAATTATAAGGCTCATCTAATCAGGTTTTCATTTAATAGCTTGTATAAAAGAGCTCTAAATCCAACCCACACATATCTTCAAAAGACCACAAAAAGATGTCTTGTTATTCCCTCACCAATTGGGTGAGCTCTTTTGATGGCATATTCATCGAGTTGTTAATGATGTTGATAATGGTGTAGAGAGGTTCATAGACCACCATACAAGAAGGTGTCTTTAAGTTCTTCCTTGTGGGGCCTTTGTGGTAGTTGTAGTGAGAGTTATTGAAACTGCACGATGAAATTGGGGGAGTTCTTCATAAGGCATATGGTATGGGGTGTTGAACTACTGACATGCCTCTTTCACTCACAAATTTTTGTCAAACATAGACAAAGATTCCACTCAAACCATGTCAATTGTGTGGAAGTGGCTTGTTTGGAACTAATTATAGCAACTAGCATCCCAACTATTGAGCAAGAATCAAAACTCCATGAGTTGGGATTTGTTTATGTCTACCAAGTGGAGAAAGGAAGTGATATGTTCTTCCGTGTTGTAGCCACCCTAATAACATGGATGTTGGAACAATATACCACCATTGGTTGAGATAGAGGGGCATTATTGGGAGTCTCTTAATTGAATGTCCCTTTCAAATCTAAGAACTTTTATTGTCCAATTTTGAGTTGTGTAAATATTGATACACGATTTACAATTTATTTACAAAACTAGCCCTAGTTGGTTGGGATTATAACGAAGTGGCAAACTCAACTTATTGTGCACGCAAAGTGTTCCAAGCCACTCAATTGCGTTTGGACATCTTTTGAAGTATTTGAGATTTCTATGTACAAAAAAAGCAAGATGACAACATTTGGAATGTCAACCCCTTCAATTTCTTCTTGTTATACAAACTCCTCAACCATTTGTTGCATTTGATCAAGGCATAAACTAAAGAGATTTGGTGAGAGTGGATACCCTTGCTTAATACTAATGATGTAAGTGCTCAAAATTTTGCCTCCCATATGCACATGTGATATACTATCACCTTCTCATTCATGTGAGAAATTGCATTTCTGCTATATTGGAAGTGTATTTTTCTACGTATCTTTGTCTTTATATTGGTGGTTTTGTATTTTGGTATCTCAATGGGATTTTTCATAGTAATGCATATTTGATCATGGAAGATATTATATAATTTTATTGTGTGCGCTTGACTTTTGGATACTTGTTATATTAAGCTTTTAAAATCAAGAACAAATTGTGAATATGACACATACATACATGTACACCAAGCACACATGCACATACACACTTCAAAATAAGAAGATATTGGATGTGCAAAAGGTATTTGAATAAACAATAATGGTATGGTTAGCTATTGAGAAATTCTTCTAACCTATCACTGACACTCCAAGTCAATAATCATTGAGTATGTCACATTTCAAACATTCCAAAGCAACACAATGATATTTGTATAATGTAAATATACATATTGTAATAAAGAAATGCCATCGATTCGAATGTAGTACTCAACATGTATACAGTAACCTAATGTGTACGAGATGGTTGGATGATTTAACGAATCTTAAGCATCCTCGTCAAATGGAGAATTGTTAAATATTGAAGAATTTTTTTGTTGAATGCTATGATAGACTGATGTTTCTATCCTTTTTAACACTTACCACTAGGGGGTTACTATTAAGCCATTGTTGTCCAAGATGTCCTAAGTTGTTTTTTTCCATGAAAGATACACCTTGGTATTATAAGATCACAAGGAATAGGTACAGAAGTTCGAGAAACAGACATAACATCTAAATCCCATAGACACACATTGTGGCGAATTTGATGTATATATACAACCACCAAACAAATGTAAATGAGCCACTCTGTGTTTCCAATGTAGTATACCATATCTCCATGATTACTATAAATTGACCTAAGTTGAGGTCTTGCCCTATAAATTACCTTCTAGTTACAATAGGAAACTTTTGAAACGATTTACGGTGGTAAAACAACCAAATTTTAGTTAGTAATTTAGTTCTTGAGATCAAATTTTATGATGTAATTAGACAACCTAACTCAATGAGCAAACCTCGAGTTCCAAGGGGGAAATATTGATTTGTATAAACTACTTCCATTGTGCATGCCCTCAAAATGTCACTCGTGATATACATAATGGTTCACTTTTGCAAGGAGATAAAAAAGTAAAGAAAAGGTAGCGAATCTTCGAGAAAAAGAGAATCCATTACTCAAACAAGGGAGAGAGATAAAATGCGTCTAGAAAAGGAATTGCAACTCCAAGAGATACCTATGTGGATCATGGAGACTTTGTAGTGTGTTAAATATAGAAAAAATAAGCAAGTAAAACAAAAAAAAGATTTTAAAGAGTTGGTAAAGTAATACATACACATATTGTGGTTATTTAAAAGGATATATAAGCAACAGCATATGGAACCTTAGAGTGAGTAAGCAAAAAGAAAGATAGAAAAAAAGGCACCTTGTGAAGGGAAAGCAAACTCTTCAAAATCTTCTTTGCTTGATGCTTTTCACAAGGCAAAATAATAAAGAGGTCAATAGGGATATCATGATATGCATCAATCTCCTCCCTTATGAAGAAGAGGAAGAAGAGCTACTAACATAAACTTTCATCAACAAATCAAGACATTTTGGGGATAACCAAGGTGGTCTATAGCTCAAAATCTAAAGGTTTATATAACCTTATTCGTTGTACCAACAACATAAGGAATATTGAGGCATTGAAGCAATAGTTATCAAATATTGCTCATGGGTGCCCTCACCAAGACTTGGAAGAAGCATCTTCTGTTCATTGTATTCACAAGGAGATCATATCTCATGGCATGGTTATTGTTTTTGTGCACTCTCATGGATGGAGGTATTGTTAGCACTATGTGAACTACAATTAATGTACCTCTTTATGCATTAATTGTGTTCCTAATGTTACTCTGGTTTGGGCATAGTTAATGTGTAATGACCCCTAGTTAATGTGACTTATGGTTCATAAGTAATTATCATTAAGTGATCATTAATTTATCGATGTAATAAAGCGGTTCCACAAGGTTACGAAAGGTGACTGGCTAGGAATACTTCTTCTGAATTAGAATTTAATGTGAGCATTAAGCACACACACAAAAATTAGAAGTGTTTTATGGGAATATGTAATCCTAATTAGAAGTAATTAGTTTGGATTATGCATTATTCCTTAATTACCACTAATGTATATTTACATCTTATTTGAAATTATCTCTCTAATTATTTGTGATAATTTTGAACCAATATCTTGATTATGTATCAATACTTAGCTAGCATAAAGCATGTCAACTAACATCTAATCAAAATAAATTTGTCCTAATGAGGGTTTCCTACTTAGGATAACTAAGCATGTTAACTACCAACATGCCTATCTATTTAGAAGTTAGAACCACACATTTTAGGAAGTTGCCATTGTCTCAAGAAATTCAAGACACTTTCCGACTCTAATTCTCACATTGTGCCTTGGGACATTTTCATGAGTTTTTCATTCTTCTTGTTGGTGTTCGTTCTCAACAAGGGTATGTTCCAACAAAGAGGAAAATGCCACTTGGCTTATAGTCTAATTAAGTGGACCAAGGTGTACCACCTTTCGAAAGGGAATTCCAATCCCAAAGAGGCAAGTCGACAACTAGACCACATCACACCTAACTAGGAATAAATAATGCCATGTACAAAACCCAATCATGTCATAACTTTGCAAGGAAATATGTATGAGAAAAAAATGTCCAACACTTGTTGTGTATAAGTGATAATTGATGTTGTTGAAGGTAAATGTGAACATTTGACACAAATTCTTGAAATTCATAACTAATGTTTAGGCAATGCTCGAAATCTACTATGGAGATCAACAATGCGAACGAAGTGGGGAATTGATGAGCTAGTGGAGGTGGTTCATTTGAGGCGACAACTACAGACAACGACCTATTGTGTGGCAGCAACAGGGGCAGACCAAACACAACTACAAGTAGCATTAGATTGGGCATGTGGCCCTGGAAATGTGGATTGTTCCGTGTTGCAACAAGGTGGAACTTGCTTCAACCCAGACACATTGGTTGCCCATGCTTCTTATGCCTTTGATGCTTACTATGTCAAAATGAATGGTGCCACTGGTTCTTGCTTCTTCAATGGTGTTGCCACCACCACCACAATCAACCCAAGTATTGACATTTTCAAAATTCTCAAAGTTTTAGTACCCAATGTATTAACTTCGTCATATATGAGCTCTAAACATGTTCATATTTGTTTCATATATGTAGGTTCCGGATCTTGTGTCTATCCATTCTTATCTGGGTAATGTTCTCTTTCCATCTCTCAACATCAAGTTATACTAATAACTTCACTCATTACAAGAGGAAATGTTTTAGTTTGGTCCCATAGGTCATATTCAAACGGTAGTCTCTCTCTCTCTCTCTCTCTCTCTCTCTCTCTCTCTCTCTCTCTCTCTGGATCTTGTGTCTATCCATTCTTATCTGGGTAGTGTTCTCTTTCCATCTCTCAACATCAAGTTATACTAATAACTTCACTCATTACAAGAGAAAATGTTTTAGTTTGGTCCCATAGGTCATATTCAAAGGGTAGTCTCCCTCCCTCCCTCCCTCCCTCCCTCTCTCTCTCTCTCTCTCTCTCTCTCTCTCTCTCTCTCTCTCACACACACACACACACACACGCACGCAAACAAACAAACAAAATCCTTGTAGCTTCCACATAAGTTCATTGAGTGATTGAAGATTGACCTCACTTCATGTTGTCATTCTATGTTGACATATATTCTAGGCCTTTCTTTTCTTCGACCCCTTAATAGCACTCATAATTGCAACACATTTAGATAACCCCTTAATAACGTTCATACTTGGTGACACGTTTCGATAATGTGTTTCTTTCACATTTCCCATCATGAACGTGCTACAACAACAATCTACAATATATTATGATTATTTTAAAGTTAATAATGAAACATGATCTTCAAGGCGTATCCGATTGTACCTCTCTCTCACTTAGGCATGCATACAAATGTTTTAAGAAAGTGTCCAAAGTTGCAAGATGTTGGTAAGTTTAAATATTACACCACTATAATGCTCCACCTTCCATCAGATTGACTTTGCTTTCCCCACACTCTCTTCCTAAACCTATCTCAAATATATATTTCTTTCTTGGCTACAGTGTGCACTCTTAATTGAAGATCTCGTCAATAATATTCTTGAACATCAAGAGTCATTAATAAAGTCCACACATACTACACGAAAATGTTTCCCTTTGGTCTCATCACTCATATTTTCACCTTTGAGGAAGATTATTAAAACTATATAGCTATCTCCAAATCCCTTTTTCATGTTTCTCATATTTGTTGAGTTTTTTGTGCCTTACAGGTCATCCACCACACCCACCACGCCCACCACGCCCACCACGCCCACTACTCCCACTACTCCCACTACTCCTACAACTACTAGTCCCATTACCACGTCCCCAACTACTCCCACAACCACAACCCCAATTATCTCCAACTCTACAATCTTTTCCCCTCCCTCTTTTGATACCAACACAACATTTAGTCCCCCCACAACAGGAACTACCTCTAATGCCATAAATACTTCTTTGCCATGGATGCCTTACGGGTTATGTGGGTTGCTCGTTGGCATGATCCTCCTAAGTTAATTTAAACACCTTATTTATTATCTAGTCCAATATCTACGATATGAGTTCATGCCTCAACTAAGATTCCTGACATAGCATCATTGTGAGTTGGGTCCACTTACCCAAAGAAAGAAATGAGTTACCAATTGTTTCATGTTGTCATTCCTCTCAAGTAAAAGATAGATAGTCTTCTCAATACAATATTTAGATTAAATATTATGTACTTTGACCTCCCATTTGTGGGCAAAAATGTAACATGTATATTCTGTACATATAAAGAGATAAAAAACATATAGCAAGTTATTGATTGCATACGCTAAATGAGAATAATTCCATTCCAATTGCTTTTGATTCACTCATACATGATACTGTGATTCTTAGAAGATCAAAAAGTATGGAAGGCAAGCTAAGTTATACAAGAAATTGCATTGTTCCATTAGATACAATGATGTAGTACATTGTAAATCTTAAATGGCTACAAAACTTTAGTCTGCACCTAATACACGTGTGTGATTTATCGTTTCAAAGCTTTACATACATATGGATGTATTCATATTATTGAAGCAATAGAGTTTCATAACCTCCATTTAAGCTTTTCAAACATACATATAATTCATTGGTATATTGTGATCAAATATTGGCATTATTATGGACAAGTTTGTTGGTGTTTTTGACTTTCTATGATCAATATAAATAGTGATTTAATTTACAAGTTACTTAAGGATGTGTGGTAGACATTTTTGCAATAAATCACAATGTGCAAGCATGGCCTTTATATATCATATGGGACACATGACTCTTTCCAAAACTTAATTGTTATAACTTTCACCTTTTAAGATTCAAAAATTGGAATGTAAAAGACACGGTAGTGCCATTGGACAATGAAAACTTGTATTCCACCTCAACCGAAATCAAGGAGTGAAAATCAAAATCAAATGAGATTTTACTTTTTTGTTCCCCATGACATTTATGTTTTTGTTGAGCTATAGTACAAATGTGTTATCTTTTAACAATTGCCGCCCCAACCAAACTCATCACTTGAAAATGTCTGTTGTGTGGACCAACACACCAATGTGCATTATGACTAGAAGTTGCCCATCCTCCAACTCATAGATCAAGTAAAATAATGTTAAAAGTTGTATCTCTTAGTTAATGGAGTAGCTCCCATGTTTAATCTTTGTTGTGGGATTGGCCCCATCTCATAGATCACAAATCAGTATCCATTGGACATTAAAAATAAACAAATCTACCTCTCCCATTTATTAGACACCTCTAAAGTAATATCACAAAGTCAAACTATAGTCAAGTGCAACAAGGTCATATTTCCTTGTTGATTCTTCCAAGCTCGTTCCCTTGGCCATGGTATCCTTAAATAGTAGATAGGGAAAGTGAGAATCTTGTTATAACTCTTGAGTCAAAATCCCATGAAACTCTACCAATGTTCTCTATTGAACAATAAATGACAAATTGTTATAAAAAAAGGTAAGACAATTTTCTACCATGTCGTTATTCAACTTCACATAACCTTTTGGCTTTTATATGCATCTTCAATACTATTTTGGCCCACCATAGATAACATTACAATAGTCATTTCTTACTTGTACAACTAGAGTACCAAGTTCGGTAATTATAGTTTTCCTTGTAGCATAAACAAGTAAATTCACTACCAAAGAACATTGAGAATCTACAATACTCTCAAACTCCATTGTACAATACCACCAAACTCCACATCCACCATTGCATCATTGTTATCATGTTGTAGGCCATGTAATGCCTTGTGTGCAACTTTGTGAAGTGGTAAAAATGTTGGATGAGACAAGTTAACAATGGAGATAAGGTGGCGAGGCAATTGCTTCAAACGGGGTAGTAGGTAGATTACCGTTTTGTATATTTGAAAGGCAAGGTGCTAAAAGACAATGCTCATACAAACACCAAATTTTGGACAGAGATTTAATCTAAGAGGTAGTTTGGATAATATAAAGGTGACACACAATAGGCAGAATTGCAATGATCGAATTTTTTTGCCATTTTCCACATAGGTATATCTTATCAACGGTTTTTTGATAAGCTAGATTGGTTCTACTCTATGCCAAAATTATTTATTAAAGCCAATAGCTAGAGCTTAAAAGGGGGGAGGTGGGTATCATGTATGTACATTGTAAAGCAAATTCTTGTACATCCTCAAGGTGATTTTTAAATACTAATGTAATATCTTTTTATGCAAAAAAAGGAAATATCATAAAATAATGTTTTCGAGGTCTTGGGATGTGTATATGAAAACTCTTTTAATAATATTTAGAGTTTTCAAAATTATGGTATGAAGGATCTACCAATAAGATGTTGTTGATTTACCATCGGTATAGTGTTCACAAATTCTAATTTAGCATCGGGGAACTCAAAACGACAACAATTGTAGGAAGTGGGCATCAAATGCATAAGTGGAAGCCTCATTGTCATTGGGCTATTCCATTATAAGCATACCACTTTCAAGTTAAAGGTAAGTCATCTAGAATATATTTTTATATTGAATCAAAGGTGATGAAAGATGCCTCGACATCCTTGTCAAGACTCCATTATGAGTACACTTGATTATTTTCTCAAACCTAACAAGGACCATAAATTAACTAAATTAGACGATTTACTTCCTCTCGAGTTTTGATACAATAAACATACAATAGACTTAAAAACTGAGACTATAGAACTATAAAATCATCACCTCATCTCAACGACAACAACTTACATCCCTTTTTTTATGCATGTAATTATCTAATTTAACTCTTGCTAGTCCTCCCAAATGGAGCATAGAGTGCAAAGGTCACCACTAATATGTGTGCTCAATAAATGTGGAGTTATCAATGCATTTAGCATATGAACATATATTTTTACTTAGGTTTTCTGCCATTATGTTTGTCACGTAGCTCAATATTCAAGAAGAGCCAAAATTTTTATGTGATTTTTAAATTGAAGGGAAGTTGAAGGGTTGTTCAGTTACCATGTCAAAGGTTGCTTCCATTAGCTATAATTTCAAGCAAACCAAATATCTAAAATTTTCTCATGCTCAACTTTCATACCTTATATTACAAGGATGCCACTGTAGAATATAGGGGTTGATTGCATGACCTTTTACTGTCCCTTCTATCTCTATCTATCTCTCATTCTAACTAGAGTCTTTTTATTAGGAGAGAGTAAAATAAAGCATGAGAATTTATTTATTTTTCCAAAAAAAACAAGCAACTAATGTGAAGTAGTGTTTTTTTTGGAAAAATAAATAAATTCTCATGCTTTATTTTACTCTCTCCTAATAAAAAGACTCTAGTTAGAATGAGAGAGATATAGAGATAGAAGGGAGAGTAGAAGGTCATGCAATCAACCCCTATATTCCACAGTGGCATCCTTGTAATAGAAGGTATGAAAGTCAAGCTTCCAACATAAGGCCTAGAATAAGTAATTTCTTTTAGTCCAGGGCACCCAAGGGCTGCGCAAACCAGACGGCTCAATAACGGAGTTGTGCAAGATAGCCCCATTTCTCAATTAGAACTCTCGGAGGTACTCAAGGAATTGCGGAGAGGAGCATGCTCCGGCCCTGATGGTCTCTCACGAGATTTTTTTGAGATTCATTGGGAAAATGTTATCCCGTCATTGGAAGTCGGGGTTCAGGAGATTTGAACCTCATGAACGATGCCGACTAGCCTGGCTAAGGGGATGATCTATCTCATCACTAAAGCGGTAGGGCGAAGCCTAGAGCTACAACAATGGCGTCCAATCACGATCCTTAACACGATATACAAGATACTCGCAAAAGTCCTAGCTTGACGGATTGGTCTTACCGGACATCATACATGAGAATCAAACAGGGTTTATCTGTCACAGACATGACGACAATTATGTCAAGATTTGCACTCTTGACCTCTTGTATTATAGTCAAGTGTTATATTGTAACCAACACATCCAAGTACATAATCATGTTATGTATATCTTCATAGATTATCTATTAACGTTCTAGGAGTTTTTAGAAAGTTCTAGAGGGCTCTATAATATTCTCAAGAATATTCTAATGCATGTACTTCAACTCACAGTATAAATACTTGTAACTTTCTTGGTCCCTTTCAAGGGATTCAACACCAGTCAATTGACACATCAATACAGTATTCTCGTTTCGCCTCATCTTGTCTCCTTGATCTTCATCTTTGTCTTCACGCTCTCCTTAACTTCCTAAGTTTGTAGTCTCATCTTGCACAACTTCTAGAGTTCCTAGCCTTGTCACTTCCTATTCCATATTCTTAGCCTTATCAATCATAGCCTTGTCATCTATACTCCATCATAGTCCACGGTTGGTGTGTCCGTGACATTTTGAATCCCTTCAATTGGAAGCATTACCCGTCTTCATCATCGCCCTTGCTTCTAGAGTTACTATCGTCACTGTCATTGGTTCTAGAGTTACCATCATCAACATCCCTTCATTTTCTATCTTCCTCACCATCTCTATCTCCTAGTTTTTTCTCATCCTTCACGTCTCTATCTCCTAGTTTCTTCTCATCGTCATCTCTATCTCTGCACTTCTTATCATCTTCCACATCCCTATCATTGCATTTTTTGTCAATCATAGCCTTGTCATCTATGCTCTGTCATAGTCCGCGGTTGGTGTGTCCGTGACATTATCAAGGGTAGGTGTATCTTTGATAACGTGTTGCTTCTCTAGGAAGTTATGGCTTTGGCAGATCGCTCTGTGTCGAGCTCGACTATTCTGATGTTAGACTTTAAGAAGGCCTACGATAGGGTTTTATGGCCCTTTTTGGAAAGTGTGATGAGAGTTATGGGCCTACCTCAACAATGGAGGAATTGCACTTCTGCACTCTATCGAATTGCTACCAGCAACATTTTGGTAGTTGGTGCTAGGGGCCCCGCTTTCCAACTACATCGCTCAGTGAGGCAAGGTTGTCCCCTAGCCCCATATCTCTATCTATTTGTAACCGAGGCTTTCTCTGCCTACTTACAAGCACCAAGCAGCGGACCAAGGGGATTAGCCATCCCCAATGTGATTGAAGATCTTATGTTATCTGAATATGCCGACGATACGGTCCTTTTCTTGCAGGGCAATGATGAGAATTTGCAGCGGGATGAACATCTTGTTGAGGAATTTTGTCAGGCTGTTGGTGCCAAGGTCAATTGGGATAAAACCCAAGGCCTCTGGTTCAACGAACAAGAGAAACCAAGGTGGCAACCCCATGCTGATTTTACATGGGTGCATGATGGGACGCCATTCAAGTACCTAGGATTTACGATGGGGAGGGCAATCCCCAAGGGAGCGCAATTGTCCCATGTGCAAGCCAAAATAAGCAAGAAGCTGAACCAATGGAACAGATCTAAATTATCCTTTGCTGGTAGGGTTCTTATTGCGAACCAAGTGATGCTCGCCACCATGTGGCACTCAGTCTCCTATTGGATTATGGACCATGCAGGTTTGCACGCGATTAAGGTTGCCATCAGGGGGTTTATATGGTCAAGTAAGGACAATCCGATGGTTGCCGCCAGAGTGTCATGACATTGGTTAACACAACCATGGGCCAAAGGGGGGCTTGGCCTCATAGAACCCTTAATGCAGAGCTGAGCATTGCTAGCCAAAATGGTGCTGGACGGTACTACTTCGCAACAAGTTGCAAGAAGGGACTCCCAAGTATGGTAGGCCTTGGCCCGACTCCTTGAATTGGTGTTGCACGAGTGGAGTCCCACCCAAGATGGCTTGTCAACCGGAGGACAAGGTCACGAACTCCATCTTGCGGGCATGGTGTCACGTACAACATCATTTAGTCAAGCAGACCCCAGAGACACTAATCGAGTGGTCTAGACAACCATTATTTTGGAACCTCAGGTGCGAACAAGTGATGGCATGATGTTAGGGCAACTTAAGGGCCTAGCATGGGGAAAGCTAGCGCAAATAGGGTTCCACTCCATAGATGATTGGAGACGCACGATGGCTTCAGGAGGAGCCCAGGAGGCCCCGTTCCCTCCCCTCAAGGGAGCCATGAAAATGCAGAGTTTGATAGTTGAGGCAGTTGATAGGATTCTGATGGGGGAGATGAGAGAAGATACATGGTTCGGTCTCTTTGATGAGGTTGGAATGGCTAAGTTGCTGAAGGGCGTGAGCGGATCGGGAAGAGATACAATTTTTGGGGAGAGTCAGAGTAGGGGCTCTTGGCACCCAATCCGAGTGGTGGCGCAAGTTGATAACATCTAGAAGACAGACCCAGATGTTGCTAAGGTGGAACCCCATTGCAAGTTATGGGTATACAGTTGTCGTCCCCTCGTTGAAATAGAATGGGACCTAGGGGATTTCAGGTGGAAACATGATGGCAAATTCCGTCATTTCTTCGAGTACAACACTAAATTGGGCCGGACTTTACAATTACAGCTAGACGGCCCCTTACGCAATGGCTGGCGAACATTGGCCATCCCTGATGAGGTGCTCATTACCTTTTGGAAGGGACTTTGGAGTCTCCACATGCCTAAAAAGATCAAGCTCTTTTGGTGGCAAATCAGTCATAAAGTGGTTCCCATTGGCGAATGGCTAGGTAAATGTGGTGGACCGTTAGGTTGCCCACTTTGCCCTTCACCTATTGAGACTCTGAGACATTGTTTGTGGGATTGCCCTCAAGCTCAAAAGGTATGGGATAGAGTGACTCGCATCCTTGCGGCATGTGAAGCGGAAGGAACAACATCGTGGAGTGTTGCGGCATGGATTGCTCACTCCGTTGATAGGTGGACGACGCCTTCAATGTGGATAGTTGGTGCTATGTATGCACGAGAGGCAAAATCGCCAAGATTCGTTTTGAGAGAGGCTTGCAGTCCGCATCCCCTAGGTTCCCGGAAATTGGGATGTTGATCGCAGGTTTCACCCTGTGGTATGTATGGAAAGCGCGTTGCCTAAAGGTCTTTCAAGATCTGGTACGGCCCCCAGAGGAAGTGATCATGGACATATGGTTTGCGCTTATCAGCTGCCTACGAGGGCAATTGGACGAGGTTTGCAGCCATTCCAATGATGTGGTCATTGCCCGTTTGCGCTTTTGGCAGAAATGGCGGAACATGCCTATGGTGACACAAGGAGGAAGTGGCCTGAGGTGGAACTACCAACCCCCATGCTAGCTATTTCCGACTCACCTGCTTCCCTCCCTTCGTTGTAGGGCCCAAGAGTTGGCTTGTACTAGCCAACACTGAAGGGCACCGTTTTTAGTTATAGGTATCTACTTACATTAAGTAGACAGTCCGAAAGGTTATGTAAGCAGTCTCATTTTCTTGAACTTGGTTGGAGGGAGATTCCCCAATTTGTGTATAAGCCTCCTTGTACAATCCCTTTGTAATAATCCGTCCTAACTAATGGGAAAGTAGCTTCATTTTGGGAAAAGAAAGAGAGCTTAGAATTAGTATTCTAAGAACCAAGGACAAGCTAATTGCAATGAGAAAAAGTAAAACAAATGAACAAATTGGTGCTAAATAAGAGTGAAGTGAGAGAGAAACACAATGAATGGAATTGCATCTCTAATTGACTCTAAGGGATGCTTGCAACCTTCACCACTATGGAGATATGTTTGGTTTCACTCGCAACACAACCATGCAATTCATGAACTTTGGTGACCTTTGATATTCAATTTCATCAAATGGAGCCCACAACGTACTTTGTTTTGTATAACCATAGTCTCATCAACTTTAACATCTTATTGTTTTCTTAAAATTCTAATTCATGTGATGATTTATATTTTGTTAATGTTCGGGATGTTAGACCACAATCAATATACGTTTACCATACAAATGGATTCACAATTATTGAAACTATCCCATAACAAACTACGATGTCTCAAAAATATTCTATTATATGTACTTTACAATATTCACCAATTTGATGGTGTGGCCATTGAGGATTTATGGGGGAGAGAGACTTGAGACACATGATATGTTGGATAATGGCTCATAGTCAAATTCTGACCGAGCCATTTCTTTGATCTTTAAATAGTTTGGAATAAGTATGCGCATTTTATGTAGGTAGTTCTTAGGAATGTATATACCCATGATGGAGATATTTTAATGAATATATTGGTGGGAATAGACATCATGGCCATGACTTGTGATTGGTTGAGGAATGCGAAACTTTGATACATGTGAAGCCCGACTTTTTAGTGTGGACATGAACATCATTGGCACAATCAAGGGGCGACTTTACGAGGAACTCATGCCATGCACATCTTTGTCTCTTGTTGAAAACATTTATCATTTCATTGTTAGGTGGCAAATTGAACATAAACAACACAAAAAGTTAGACCAAGTGTGTAATAATCTCTAAAGAACGTTATATGTGGAGGAACAAAGAAAGGATCCATGATACATGAAAAAATTAATAGCTATTGGAGCATTTAAAATTATTATGAAGACGGAAAACGAGGTTCAAATGCAATATCATTTGGTGTGCAAACAGACACCAACTTGTTCTTGTATTTACAACGATGAATATATTGAAGTTTGATGACTGATTTTACACTGGTAGTACCTCAAGGGGAGGCAAAAGTCATTGTTATATTACAAGCTTAGTAGATTGACGGTTGTTATGCGATGATTGCATTGGGTGTCCAATTGTATACCATGGGACAAATAGCTCATATTTGTTTTGCTTTGGCACACTAGTTCGTGTGTGCCCAAAGAAGGGATTGCAAGGGATGAAAGCTAACCCCACCAAAAAAACAAACAATCACCATGTGAATGCTTTTCTGTTTGTTCTTTCTTTCCCTCCAAGATTTTGAAATGGCCCATATTAGGAAAGAAATCCCGTTCTCTCCTCGCTTTCTTAACTTCATTTTGCGGAAGATTTCTCACTTGGAGCAGAGACGAGTCGCACAGAGAAGCTCATCTTTCTGTACTAAAACATCATTTCGATTTCCAATCACCATCATCTTCATTAACACAAGTAGGCTTCTGCTACCATCAAAGTATGAGGAAATCTATTTCTTTTTGCTTTGTTTTGTGTCTTCTTATAAGTTCAGTCATTTGCATTATTTCATTGATTGAAAAAGTGATAATCTCTTCGAGTTTTAACAGACGGGTTTACACACACAGATAGAGCAATTGTGATCTATGGGATAGGGCCTAGCCTATGGGAAGAGAGAGAGAGATAGATTTTAGCGTCCATAGAGATGTCAATATCAAAGGCAGAAGAATTGGAGATGCGGGGTATCGATCCCCGTACCTCTCGCATGCTAAGCGAGCGCTCTACCATCTGAGCTACATCCCCTTTCTCTTTCTCACCCCTTCGAGATGAGAGAAAGATAGTTGCTGCTGGCGGGTCGTATGATCCTCAGTGAGTACCTCCACCCGGGAGTGAAGCAGTCCGAGCAAATAACTATTCTTTGCAGTATAAGAAATCGTTTGTATCATAGGATAGAGAGAGAAAGAGGATTCTTTTTAAGGTTCATGTGAGACTGATTGTGATTGATATACGAGATTTACATGCGATTGATTCTCAATTTTATAACTTTGATGCTTTGGATATTAACCACCAACCGAATAACCAGAGAGTGATTATTTACATCCATGTTAAAGGCTAAATATGATTTATGAAACAGAGTTGAGGCTAAGGCTAGGATCAGAACTTGAGTTTCTATTGAATTTGTGATTTTGATGCTATTGTATTGGTATTAACCACTACCGCACGTCAAATAAAAAAGAAATGCTATATTAACATCTTTGAAAGTCTACAGCGATCTGAGATTAACTTGCATCTCAAGAATCTGATTTGAGACTGTCTATGACACCTGATAATAACAACGGCAGAAAAGAATCTGTCAAACAGAACAAATATGCAAAGACCAAGTGGAGTGAAACACCGGGAATAGTCTTGTATTGATTGAGTCATCTATATTCTCCTTAATAAGGCGCGGAGAGTGCACATATGGAAACATGGTTGGCCTTGCCCAATCATGTAGTTTGCGTATGCTAATGTACACAGATACGGCAACTTAATTTTGGAAAATGATTAGAGATATGGGTATTGGTCTTGAAATGTGCTCTCTATTCACAAAGTTCTTTACTACTTTTATCCTAGATATTGATAATCAAGAGGGCATGCTTCATTCAATATAATCAAAGATGTGGGGGAAGCAAAGCTACAAGCATCGTTATGACAGCTAAGCATTTGAATTATGTATTAAAAGAATGCATAGTGCTATGGTTAAAACTGTAAACCCTGCCATGATAACTTCTATTAAATCTCTGCAACCCAGCATCCTTCGAAATAGTCGTCTGTGACAGCATATGATTGCGTCAGTGGCTGTGTCAGGCTTGGTTAGATTTCAGACTATTCAAACAAATATAATCAAAACAAACAAAAGAATGAGAAAA
Source organism: Azolla caroliniana (assembly GCF_043228905.1). Lineage (NCBI taxonomy): Eukaryota > Viridiplantae > Streptophyta > Polypodiopsida > Salviniales > Salviniaceae > Azolla > Azolla caroliniana. The sequence continues at coordinate 15,712,972 of NW_028230446.1, read as the reverse complement.
ATTTGGTTAGTATTTGTGAATTCTTCACAATTAAGTTTATGACTTCCCTTACGAGCTCTTGCAATTCTATTACATGAAATTTTCCTTCCATTGTTGTATATATAACATCTTTGTCCTTGGGGAAGGAATTTTGATAACTTTGCACTCTACATATATTTTGAATCTCATAAGAAAATTTTTTCCATGATATTTTTAAAGTAAAAATTTATCATGGGGGTTTAACTTCAATTTTGTTTTGGAACACGTCGAGTTTTGTTGAGCTTCACCTTTAGGCAACCCTAAGTCATTCTGAGCAGCATATTAGGAGAATCTTGGAAAGCTACAAAAGAGAAGTGATTGAAACTTTGCAAGATCTATCAGTATACCTATGTTTTTTAGCATTCTAAAACCTTTCCATTGAGGATAAAATACAACTCCATATTTGTGTGTTTCTTTCTTCCTTTTCAAAATCGTTTGTCACTTAACCCATCGGTGAAGGATATCTATAAAACTAAGTATCCTGTTTATATATAGACATTAAACTCCCCAATTTTATACATACCACTTTATTACAATGCTCTTCTAGAGGCGAATGTGATCCAAATGATCATCAATCTAGAAGGATTAATCAACCTAAAAGAATAAAGATTGTTCGGAAACAAGATCAATCTTCATCCAAACTATGATCAAAATCTGGAAGGACCAACTTTTATTTTTATCTATGTTGATGGTTAAGAAACTTGATAGATGAGGTGAAAATGATCCAGAAAAGCAGTACAAATCCCACTAACACCATTACACAGAGCCCCAGTTGATCATGTCTGAAGCCAAAGTATTCATATATGAAGTCTTGAACTCTCATTATTTTTCCTGTTGAGGTTGTCATTTCTGTTGTTACATCTCCTAATTGAGATGCAATAAGACCATGTAGAGTCCATGCAACTGGACTAATGTAGTAAAACCAAGACCACCACCCAGGTATCCTCTGTATGATACATAAAAGAAGAAGAAGAAGAAGACGTTAATTATGGCTCACCTGAGAAATTCTTAATAAGCTAGTATTATTCATTAATTGAAATCTTTTGATTTTGCATTCATTACAAATGTATAAAATGACTTTGAAATTCTTGGTTCTGCATTCGTAAGTTTGATATTTGTATTTCATCAATTGAATAACTTTGAAACTCTTTGTTTGCAATCATAAGCTTGAAATTTGGATGTCATCAAACGAAATCCTTCTTTATTTATTGTGATATTTACCAAATGGAACCACTTTGAAAAATCTTTATTTTATTTTCAATACCACACTAATCACTTACAGGCAGTGGAATAAGGAAGCCTGAAAACAGATTCCAAATTGAATAGAATGCTGATGAGACAACAGCTGCCATTTGCTGGGAGGGAGATAACCCGACAGCCATCATACCATATAATGTGAAGTAAGTGAATGTTAAAAACATAAATAACATATAATAGAAGAATTTTCCTGCAAAATCAATGGGAAACAATATTGAGAACACAGTAAGGAAAATTGAATTGATTCTCTACGTTTTCCATGTAAGAATTTTGATGTTGAGAAAATGATAGAAGGATTCATCCTTACCTGCAGTCCACTCAAAGTTTATTGTAGAGTAAGTGATGATACCATAAATCATAGTCTGCAGGACGATATATGGTATCTCTACCAAGCCCTAGGATAAAAACAATCATTATGATTACTCTGGGTAAATTATGCAAGGAATCATTATCATACACATCAGATGAGATACTCAAAGGAAGAAATTAGAATGTCACACCTGAGCCATGGCATAGGGGAGAGCAGCATACATTCCTGCAGCACGTTCTCTATAATAAACTGAACGTTCAACAGCAACCACAGGTTGTACAGATGATGCATTATTGACACCAAGAAATAATACAGCAGCATAGAGAGCACCCATCACATTGAATAAGTCTTGCTCTGTTTCTCTACATATAATCGTGTACACTATCCATGAGATTGAAAATCTAAAAATAGAAAAAGTCCTATTTAGTTTAACAAAAATCGTACTAAATGTATCTAGTACCTTTTTGAGCCCAAGTTCCAGAATATTGTTCCAAAAAGCAATGCACAAACTGTAGTAAAGAAGAAACGAACAACATTGTAATGTGGGCTTCTCCAATATGTCAACTGCTGCTTCCAAAGACATGCACATAACTGAATCCAAACTGTTTGAGAGTATGTTGTAGAGAACTCAAGATCTTTCTGCCCTATCTCGGGTATGCTCAACTGCGCTATCAAAGCTTCACTATGTCTGCAAGTAGGCATAATTTTGGATCCTTTTCAATCATATTAAACAGTAGGGTCATGAGGTTTCATAGTAAGAAAAGCTTCTCATCCTACTTATATAAGTCAGAATTCGTGTAAATATCTGCAAAATCCTTGCCAATCTTCTCTTCAGCATAAGGTGTGCTTATTTCAAGCATCCAAGTTGCTGGATTTTGACCTTCTTTTATATGACACACACCTTCAATAGACTGCATCAACATACATTCAAAATTACAATTTGAATTAACATCTCTGGATGACAAACCCTGCATATTTAGTGCAATAGTCAAAGAAACAGAGTAAATGACATTATTACATAAATTAAGAGTCTCACCTGGAAGTACTCTATCATCAGACTCGAATTTTGTCCAAGAGGTCCACCATATATGATTTGGCCACCACGTTTCATTAGAATAAGCTGCATAAATTTTACAATTGCATCATTGACTTTGGAGCATGAATATTAAGATTCTAGAAAGGTTAATAAAGAAAATATCTATTACACCATAAATACTCTCTGAAATATGGCATGCTCGTCTTAGGTAATGCATAACACTTCAATGTCTGAAAATAGACCATACAGAGTAGAAAGAAAGATATATTACCATCTCTAAAAGACCATGATGGCATATGTTGTAAACTCGTCAATCCAAGTAGAAAATAAGAAAACAGCAATACAAAAATATCTTTCTATGATAGCTTACTTAAACTAAATGGTTGTGCTTATGTCACTATTGGGGTTGCTCCCGACTAACTACCTCATGTTTTGATCCTTATCATGCGGGCGATTTTTATAAGTAATGCCTTTTTGTATTTCTCCAACCTTCCACATTAAAGAGAAAATTGTGGAGAGATGAAGTATTGAGTGGTATTTTGGAATTATAACGGGAGTTTCAAAATAAATACGGGTATTTTTGTATGTTTTTCCTTAGGTATGTGTGTGTCCATGCAGGTTTAACTCTGTATCACACACAAAGAGATTTGGTGCATGAAAATATTTTCATCATAAATCATGGCTGTATATATGGGATCTATAGCTCTCTTTAAGGGTTATCTAGTTAATGTAGAAGTTTGACAGTGATGAATTCCTGTTTTGTCCTTGAGATTTATGAATTGGATTTTTGGAAGTCTTGTTGTAGTGGGGCCTTTTGCTTAAAATAATATTCACAAAACTTCCAAATACAGTTCCTGATCATCAGAGAACGTCTTGGTAAGTTTTTGCCACTATCACTTACAAACTGTTCGAAGAGCATTGAATGGATGGGCTCGAATAGTTGATGCAAGAAAAATCTTTAAAATGTGAGTGCTTCCATTAGTGTGAACATTGAGGTCCAAACACTGAGACATTATGGTCCTATAGTAGCAAGCGCACTATCATTGGACACTGAGGATCTACATTAGATAGGACCAAATGTGTTTGATCATCGAGATAAGAATTCATGGCCAGTGTTTGGACTTTGACTACTTATAAGCCTAGGAGATATTATGAGAGCCTGTTGTAATTGCATGTTCCTAACAGGAAACATAATATGATGAGTAGAGAGTTCCTTTTTGCATTCAGGACCCTGATTAACTTTCTCACATATTTTGGATATTATGAAAGACCAGTGTGCATGTGGCTTAATACTTGTTTTAGCTTTTCTAAATGTACTGGCTCACTTCTAGGGAACACAAACCAGAACGGATGTAGCTCTGGGTATGTTGGATAAAACATGGGTTTAAGTTTGTAGAATCTGGTGAACATTAATGTGGAAAAGAACATTGGGATTCTGGAGAGGTTGTGCTTTGGTTTGAAGGTGCACAAGTTGGAGTTGTTTCCTCAACAGCACAGGGTCAGAGTCTTGAGGGCATTTGTTCCAGTTTGTCGTGCATTCTACTCAAGTAAGTTGATCTTTGAGCTCGGCAGAAGGCATTTGCTGAACATCTCCATCTTTAAATGTGGTAGTTGAATTTCTGGCTTACATATTTTCTATTTTCTTGTTAAGGGTGTATGTGGTTTTGGTTTCCTTTGATACCATTTTCTGTTCCGGCTGATCTGTTTCTAATGGTGTGGGTGATTTTGGTTTCCTTAGGTATACCATTATGCCAAAGTATGTTCTACATGTGATTATTGTATCTTGTCTCTTTCAGTAAAAAGGTAATTGACTGCATCTTTTTTGGAAAAGAAAGGGTTTAGGGTTTAGGGTTTAGATTTATACCATTATACACATATTTTAAAAGTTTCATTCATTTGTAGCTAGACATTTTTCAAATGAACTCTTACAGTATAGATGAATAATGTTGCTGCACATACCTCATCGAAAGACTCAAATATATCAATGCTTGGCTGGTGAATAGTGCAGACAACAGTTCTCCCTGTATCAACTGTATTTCTGACAGTGCGCATCACTATTGCTGCTGCACGAGCATCCAAACCTGATGTTGGCTCATCCATAAAGATTATAGATGGATTTGCGACAAGCTCCACTGCAATTGTGAGGCGTTTCCTTTGTTCTGTAGAAAGTCCACTGGTACCTGGGAGCCCAACTACTGCATTTTGGAGAGTGTCCAACTCAATCAGCTTCATTACTTCCTCAACAAAAATCTGATGGCCAAAAGTTCAAGCTCAGAAATCTTCATTACCCATGACAGTCAAGAGATGTATAAAAGTAAGCAATTTTCATAGATAATTCATTTTCATTGTTTTCAGAAATATATATTTTTTTCTTCTTTGTGATTAAGAAAATCTCTTTATACTTGCATAGATCTGTGTATAATGGTATAAATAATAAATAACCGAAATTGTGAATGCATTATCTTCTTTTTCTTGCAACAAAGGACATATATCATTACACCACAATCATTTGTGCTTGTGCACACACACTCATATAGAATTTAATGCATTTGCTCAATCGTACTATCTTTATGGCACAAGACAAAATGAACAATTAATAAGTACACTGAAAGGAACCTGCAAATAGATCTATATGTTTTTGTTTCCCGATGCCCCTGCCATGGATAACGTTGATTTATTTACATATTTGGGTGTTTTGACTTTGAGATCTGCCAGTTTCAAGCAAGCTTGGCAATATTGTAAAGTTTTCAGACTTGTGAATTGAGGGTCCTTGAGTTCAAGTCAAGCCCTATATAGTTTTTGCATGGTGGTGTGAGTTTTTTGCAGATAATCTGACTTAACTTATCCACATTTTAATCACAATTCATGCTTTCTATGAAGTTGCCAATCATTACTAGGTCAATTACAAATGGTCAAGTCTTCCAAATGTGAGTACTGGTTTTGTACCTGGCGTGTATGCGCATTGGTCTCTTTGGCTAATCGCAGCCATGAGGAGTACTGTAGAGATTCATAGATTGTTAGTTGAGGAGAATGTATATCTGTCTGTTCGACATAGCCTGCCACACGAGCAAATGTTTCCTGCTTTTTGGGGTATCCAGAAACCCTTATGTCTCCTTCAATGTATCCACCAGTTTTTCTTCCAGCAAGCACGTCCATCAAAGTTGTCTTCCCAGCACCACTAACCCCAACCAGAGCAGTTAACACTCCAGGTCTGAATGCACCACTAACATTGTTCAGCAGTTGTAAACGATCACTTGTTGCACCTTCATTTCTCATCTCCTGTCATTGGCAATAGTCAATGATGAAGGTTCATGCGTGAAATGATTCGAAGTACAATCAAAGTCAACATTTTTTACTTACTGGAGGCATGTCCACATAGTAGGAAACATTGTGGAATGTTAGGGAAAGAGGTTGGAAAGGAAGTGTCATTCCTTTTCTCGTACCAAAATTAGAAATATTAGTTGTTTTCTGCTGAATTCTTCCTTGACTGCCACCATATTCTGCGATAGTTTCACCATTAAACACATGAATATTCCATTTGTTTTCCCAACCTTGCCAAATAACACATGCACCGTTGTCATCACCTTTCTCAGATGAAACTCGATCCTGATTCTCACCACCTTTCAGTACTTCTTCAGAGGTTAGCGCATGGTCCTTACCCAAGGCTGCAGGTTACCCAAAGTTAATATGATATAATGATTAGAGGATAACTAATAAACTAACATGTCACGACAGAATCTTACGATTCAGATAATGAAGTGCCACTGTCACTAAGATATTGAATAGAAATGTGTACCCAACCAGTACACCGACAGACACCCAGTACCAATATTCCTGTGTCATAAGTCCTCGTGATGTGAGAATATTTGTGGACAGAGTTCCATGTCCGTTGAAAGTTGACTGTTTGGAAAGAGTCAAAGAAAATCAACCCGTTATGAAAAAATGTACTACAAGTGTATTAATAAATAAAGATTAATCATCCTAGAGCTACAAGACGAAGGAGAGAATCACCTTCTGCCATCGTGGTGAAAGGAACTCATTCACGGCTATCGCATTTTGTGCATAGGACAAAGGAGAGACCCAATAGGCCCAAAGCCACCATGGATGTATGTTGTCTGCCATTGGGATGTAAAATATGAGGCTTAATTATTTCTAAATCTAGTAACAATTGTCTCAACATAGTAAATGGTGAATCACCCTTACCTTTTGAAATAACAAATCCACCAAGTAAAAAGATGACCATGAGGGCAAATGATCCAAATGTATGTGCAACCACCATAGTTCTTCCAAGAGCTCCAATGAGACGAAAAAGAGAAATTGCCATTTGATGCATTAAGAATAGCAAAAACATGTATCGGAAAAACCTACAATTAACCAGGAGCAATTTTTGGTTTAATCCAAACTAACCACATCACATCGATTCTATTTCTACTAGGAGATGATACTAAAGATTCTACCTTCCAGGTTCAGGTGCCAATCCGACAACATAATAAACCACACATGACCAAATTATTGATTCGACTAATGAATAAGGGATCCGCAATATCCAACTAGGGATTGAAAAGGCCCAAGAAGGATAGAAAAGGTTGTCTCTTTGTTTGTAAAGCACAGGAAGCCTTGCGACTGTAATTGTCATCTCTGACAAACCATTGAACATCATGTGCACTAGCGCAAAGAAAAGAGTGCTCAAGTAAAGAAATCCATTATTTTCATCTGTGGGACTTAGTCTTGTTCGAAGAAATAGCGTTCCAGTAATGAATGCTACAAATCCAACCTGTAAAGGAAATTTACAGGTTCCAGTAGAACTGCAATTAGATATATTTCTATGGTACGGACTCACATGTTTGGGACTTATTGTACCTGACAAGTCCTGAAAATGTACAAAAATCGGTTCCTTGAAATAAGCAATATCTCTCTCTCTGTGCAAGCTTTAAAGAGCTCCCATTTGTGTAAAGCATATCTTTTCTTCACTAGTGCAGCAGGATGGCTTGCAGACTTATCATATGGAACTCTGAGGTAATCCTTGACTGCTATCCCAACCTCAAACTCGGTAAAAGCTTTTGCCATGATAGAGACTGGCATAAACTGATAAGGTTTGTTCTTGTCTGCCCAATATTGTTCCTGATCCTTTCGTGAGGTAACCTGAACACATTGTTTTGTAGGTTTATGATACTGTATTATGTCAGGAAACACTTAAGTTTTCCCCCCATTAATTTAGTAATGACAAATTCATGTTTGGATTAACCAATACTTTTCAGTTTCATTTTTTGTATCATTGGAATGCAATGGCTATAACATGGATTAACCAACACTCTTCAGTTTCTTTTTGTATAATTGGAATGCAACGACTGTCCGGTTTCCCCCTATAGGTTGAACTCAGCCTTCAGAGGGCATTAATATAACTTTATTCATTCTAGAAGTAATTTTTTACCTCTTGCAGGAAGTCAGCTATGCCTTTCCGAGGGGGTATCCTGAATCCGAGGGACTCAAAAAACTCCAAAATTCTGTCACGTGGGCCGAGATATACAATGTACCCTTCAGAGATTAGTATGACATCATCAAAGAGTTCAAACGTCTCTGGTGCAGGTTGCAATAGAGCCATCAACACAGTGCCTTGTAGAAGGTGAACAAAGTTGGATACACACTTCACTATTTGATAGGTTGTTGAGCTGTCAAGGCCAGTGGAAATCTCATCCATGAAGAGCGTCTTTTTTGGTCCAACCACCATTTCTCCTAAATATTATATTGCATTCTCAGCTTTGATGAGAATCAGTAAATAGATGATTATACTTCATGTGAGAATCTAAATCAAAACAACTGTATTATAAATTTACCTGTGGTCACTCTTTTCTTTTGTCCTCCTGAAACTCCTCGCAACATATCATTGCCCACAACAGTGTCAGCACATATTTCAAGTCCAAGGACTTTCATGATGTAATCTGTTGAAAGGCTGTGTTTATTTCCTTCGACTGCCATTGCCTGGAGCATAAGGAAACGCACTTTTAAGTCTATACCAGCAGTTTAAGAGACACAATTGTTTACTTTACCTAATGCGATAGTAACACTTAATTACCTTCATGAATGCATCAATATCAGGATCTGGACGAATATTCTGCTGCCTCTCTCTCCTTCCAAGCTCTATCAACAAATCTGTATATATCACAATGAATATAACAAATCTGTATATATCCATAACTTGTTGGTTAATATCATTAAATAATAAGAGGTCTTACCATTTTTAAATCCAACCCCTTGACACCGGGCTGCAAAGTCTAGGGTTTCTCTGACTGTGAGTTCACCAATGTGGTTATCAGTCTGGCTGATGTATGAACTAGTTCTTTGAGGCACAAACTCGGAGAAGTTGTGACCATTGTATGTGATTGTTCCCTTTCTCTGTGATTTGAGCAGTATTGTTGTGTTTGTTATGATATTGTCCTTAACATTAGATTTGACATAATGATGCAATTGTTGCTAGCAATATTTTATGTTGACTAGATTAGCAACTAGAATACCATTTTAAGACAATTAAGAAGCAGTTCAACATGCATCTTTGAGATAAGAGATGTGTGTCAGAGAGATACAAAGCATTTTCTTGCTGTTTTAAATACAAAGTAATTATTAATACCAATGTTGTGTGTATGAATAGATTAGCGATAAAATGACAAATTTGAGGCAACTTAAAAGCAGTTTATTATATGGCTTTAGAGGTATATACATGAAGCGTTCAGATTTGGACTCTTACATCTCCAATTTCAAGCAAAGCAGATGATGCGGTGTGACCCAAATATATAGTGGGTGCGTTAATTGCATAACTCTAACTTACAACCTGAAACTACAAATTATTTATAATTACTTTTAACAACATATGATGCGCTACGCTACATACAAGGAAGATGTAAGCGAATAACAAATTAGGGAAATCTTAATAGGTCAATCACTGTGATGAATTAATACATACCCGAAGCTCAGGTTCCAACTTTGCAGCCAACGCATGGAGTAAAGTTGTCTTTCCAGAACCGGGAGGTCCTAGGAGCAAAGCCATCCTGATTACAAATACATTCAAGAGAGATTTAACATTCAGAATCGGAAAATGCTCTAATTTATATTCCTGAAAATCCATTTGTTGAGCAAACTGAAGTACATAATTACCTTCCAGGTTTGATCACTCCAGACACGTTTCGTAGTATAGGAAAGTCCACCTTCTTTGAAGGAAGAACATTAATTCCTGTCAAACAATTCTATATCATTTGTAGACAGTTACAAGAAGTCAGTCGATTGATGGAACTTTTATTTGTTAATTATACAGTGATTCAAAGGTAACGTGTGGTATACTACATAGTAGAACACTAGTTAGCGCAATCATTACCTCTAGAATGTTTCTAACAAAATTTGTAAGGGTTGGAAGGGCTCGGCTTCCTACATGAACATCCGCACTGACAATCAGGTTTTCGAATCGAACCTCAACAGTGGACAGCTCTAGACCCACCCTGTAGCAAGAAAATGCATAATTTTATGTACTCTCATGAGAATGACCAGAGTGAGCTAAAGATAGCAGAAGTGAGTACAATTATGTACCAAGAACGATTGACTATGTCTAAATGCAAATTAAATTGGTTGGATTATGTGTCAAAAATGATTGATCAGGCTAAACAATTGGATTGTAAACCAAGATTGATCAATTAGGAAATACCTGCATGTAACTAAATTTGGTAAAATTAAGCACCGAGAATGATTAGGCCATACAAGCAGCCCAAATTTCTAGGACTATATACTGAGAGAATGATGGATGGCAAACTTAGGATTATGTACGGATCAGAATGATTGATTTGGGAACCTAAAATGGTAAGCTTTAGTATTGTTCAGGAAACGTAAAACGATAGGATTATGTACTGAGAATTTTCTTGTTAGGCCTAAAGACAACCTAAAACACAGGATTACGCACCACAGCAACCCAAAATGGTAAAGATTTGAATCAAACCATAGGATGATGGGCTTAGCTGGGTGATTTACGCCTTAAAGATGAAGGAAAATTGGTAGGATTGTCTTGGATTATGAAGTAAAATTGAGTCGGCTAAACGTATAAAACTGGTTTGCCGAGTTTATGATGAACAAGTCATAAACAAGTAACGCTTTAAAGACAACTTAACTGGTAGGATTATGTGCTAAGAATGAACTGAATTGAAGGCACCTAAATGGTAATATTACGTACGGAAAATGAACATTTGAGGGCACCTAAAATGGCAGGATTATGTACACAGAATGATCAATTAAAGCTAGAAATATCGTAAAATTAATGATAGAATAGACTTCTATGATGGTATAAGGATTATGTGGTACCGAGAATGATCAATATATAATCGCATAGGGAAGGTCTAAACAATACACAAATATTTGTATATGTATCTATAATCATCTGCACAAGATTATATAGTAGTTATTTATGTTAACTTCTTTTATCGATCCATCTGTCAATGTATGTATATATACCTAAAGATAAGAACAACAGACACATATATATAATAATATCATGAACAGGCTTATAGTTTAATATGTTTTACCGGTCGAGCCTTTCTTTGAGGCGTATGAGGAGACGTTCATTATCTTGGTCAGTAGTAGCAAATGCCTTGTGGAGAACAAGTTGACGTTGCCCTCTGGCGAGGCGCCGAACATCCACAGGACGAGAACCAGAACCGCCTAATATGCTCTTTTTCTCCTTCTTCATGGCTTCTAACTCTGCTTCTTCTGCCTCGAGCATAGCAGTGTGAACACGCCTATACGTAGGAAGTTTCTCAAGGGCTGCCCACTTAAGTGCTTCCAGATCGTCTTCTTCATCCGCGTTGTCCATGCTCAACCTCTTGGAGAAGGCCAGCTTCCCGTCTCCAGTGTCTTGCCATAGCCTCGATCCTCCATGCTTCCTCTCAAACCAAATGTCTCCTTCTGGTACCGCAGAGCTCGCCATACTTATGTGTGTGCGTATATATTCGAGATGCTTCTTCTTCTTCTTTTGAAGTATTTTGGATCAATCAATCAAACAATACTTTTTAGTGTGTAATATTCACTGCGCAGTTCTTTGGCTGGATAGAGATAACGAAGACAAGTGATTTGAGTTAGAATGACTGGTGGTATGATTCATTCATTGCCATTAGTTCAATCGAGGAACAGAAATTAGGATGATTAATAGACTATATCAAGGAATAATGGGAATTTAGAATAAAATATTGCAGAGACATATTATTGCTCATACTATATCAAATTTGTATGAGAAATAGTGTCATGCAAGGACGTTAAATTAAAAGGAAAAAAATTGCCAAGGATATAATTCCAAAGTATGAGGAATTTGAGACGCTAATTAAATCCAAGAAAGGAGAGATTGGGAAGGATAATTGCATCCGGAAAGCAAGAAATAGTTTGGAAGGATAAATTCATTGGAAAGGAATTATAGACATTTAGTTCAAAGACAGAAGGCCAAATTTTGATTACAAATATGAAGAGGGATGGGTTTTAATTTCTGGTAGTAGTAAACAGTAACTCAATAATTTAGAGAAACACACAGACATTTGAACATATAGCCATCTAAGCCGCCCTGTTCATCATCTTACGTGTAAATGTTCCATTGGTAGGGGCGGGGAGTGGGGTTTAGTTTGTATGTAGAAAAAAAAAAACAATGTATTGCCGAAGCAGCTGCGTGTAAAACAGCTTTTGTTTTTTCTTTTTTTGAATTGTGATATAAGAAGCTTGCTATGGATTCTGGAAGCAAAAAGATGACGATGAGGCTGACGACAATCCAAAGTTTCCTCTTCATTTATTTGAACAAAAAACAAGAAAAGATGAAAACCACCTTTTCCGTTTCCTTTCTTTTTAAGTTTAAAAGAGCGGTCGAAATTTTGGAGAAAAAAAAAATCACAGAAGTTGATTGTTTTCAATACCTGCGATTGCGATTTGGTTACTGTACAAAATCAGAACATACAAACTGCATTCTCTTAATATGTACTCAGATTGCTTCTCGGAAATTGAAACCTCAGAAGAAGAAAAGAAAGCATGCAAACAACTATGAATCTTTTGCAGTGTCTAATCAGGCTGGTTGTAAGAAGCTGAAAGCTGATGAGCAGGAGAGGAACAAGAATCGTGCAGAAAACAAAACAAACGATTACGATGACTACGTGCGTAAGGGAACATAAGAAAAAGAAAAAAAACAGTTTCTTGAACTTCTGAATATATAACTACTGAACGAAGGCTTTTCGTTGATAATAATAACAATACGAAGTCTTGTGGATTACGTAATTAACTTCTTCATCGTCTTCTTTCTGCTGCTGCTTCGCTCTCCCTGCTAATTCTTTCTCCCTCTCCTTCTGCTTCGCTATAATTCCTGGCAATTCGGATTTACTTGCATTCGATTCTAGTTAGCTTGCGCCTTCTTCTTTTTCTTCTTCCGCTGTAACTGCTCAAGTCGCTATTACTGCTGGCTCTGGTAATTCTTCTTCGACTCTCAAAGTTTCTGTCTTGTTTCGCTTCTTCGTTTGCTTCTGCTGAATCGCGTTCCCCGCTAACTGCGATGATTATTCCTTTTGAATAGTAATCTCTTCCTGACGGTCCTTCTGTTGCGCCTTCCTCATCCTTTTCCTCTTCTTCTTCTTCTTCTTCTTCTTCTTCCTTCTTTCTTCTTAGAATCCTTCACTACGTGATGCCTGCAGAAGTCGAGGAAATGCAGTACATGAGGGATCGATAAGAAGTGAAGATTTTGGCGATGGCGATGGCGATGGAGATGGAGATGGAGATGGAAAAAGGATGAGAATCAGAACAGCAGGAGAGTGTGACGCGATTGCATTTGTCGACGTCAACGACGTTACGTTACGTTTTTCCGATCAGAATCAGAAGAAGAAGGAAGAAGGAAGGAAGGAAGGAAGAAGGAAGACAGAAAAAAAGGAAAACAGAAGAGAGAGAGAGAGAGAGAGAGAGAGAGGAAGAAAAACAAAAAGCGGAAAAGAAGAGAGAGGAAAAGGTTGGGGGTGGGGGTGGGGTTTTCTCTCTTTTGCGTGCATGGGGTATTTTTATTTTATTTTGTATTTTCTTTTTATTGGGGGCTTTTCTTGTATATAAAATTACTGGTAAATTTTGGGTTCTTTTTTTGGTCGCTTTTTTTAAATTTTTACTTTTTGTTTCTCCTTTTTTGGGCCCCCCCCTCCGGGCCCCCATCTCTTCTCTGTGTGTCTTTGTCATGTCTGTTTTGTGTGTGTGTCTCTGTCTACGTATGATTTCGTCAGGTTTAACTATAACTAAAAACAAAGTGTGCCCCACCCCCCCCCCCCCCCACCCAAAAACACACACACACACACACAAAGACGAAAAAGCGAAGCACAAAAACAAAAGGAATTATTGGACGGGCCAAAAATAAAAGCTTTTTGGTTTATTCATTGCAAGAGTCTCCAAGACGAGTTCCTTAGCCCAATCTCAATTAATTGGCTGGCTGTTTTTTCCCTTTCTCTTCTGGGGAGATATAAGCTTCCATTTTAAATATATATATACGTCCATGTCTCTCCCTCTCCCTCTCCCTCTCCCTCTCCGTCCAAACTAATCATTTCTTCACTTCACCGACCCTTTGGATCCCACACTTGCTAGGTACCTTTTTTGGATCGCCATTGCAGACTCGCCCATCTTTGCCCTCGCTCCGGATCTCGACCCACAACCTTCCTATCTCGGGCCCAGGAATCTTACCGTGGTCTTATCATCTGTCAATCATCATGAAACCAATTTCGGTTCTAGATTGTAGTGTCATTAGGTCCCATGTATCCTCTCACAAGATGCTTGACTATGACATTGCATGATTATAGGGTTTAGAGTTCAAGGAAAGCTAATATACTTTGCGGAGTAACAAGATGCTCCAATCTAGAAGCTTGTGGTCTAACGATGCATTCTTAATTCACAAGTTGTCACAGACTGACAATCCTATCATATTACCTTCCCTTAAACCCTATCGTCATGCAATCTCATACTAAAGCATTACGAGAGGATACATGGATCCTAATGACCTAAGGACAAACTTAACTTATCATAGTTCCTCAAAATGTTGAAGGACTAAATAAATGTGAATCATCAAGAAAAAGTTTGTAAACGATCGTTATTGTTGTGTAGTGAATGGAATCATATTGGCGATATAGCCATATGGTTCTTTTTTTATTATCAAAGGAAGTGAGATACTGCTCACAAAAACTTGACATGAAGCATTGTGAGCACAGGTGTGGACGCTCTCAATGACTAGTTTGAGTTAAAGTTCTTGCTATTGATTAGGCTTGTGTGGATTTGATACTACATGGTGGAGATACTTTCCTCACATTTTCAAGCAAATCCATCCTCAATGAATTTCTGCCACACAAGAGTGGATATCCTACCACATTACCTTCAACTTCTAGTATAGTTTAGATTGTCTTTTTTAAAAGTGCCCTACAAAGGGAATAAGGTCCATGAATTTAGAAAGGACATGAAAAGTGGTGAGAGGAAAGACCAAAAGTTTCTTAGTCGTTGTTTGTCAATTAACGTATGACTTTTTTGGCAGTTTTCGACGATTTTGCTATATAACTAGAAGTTTTGGTGTATCTTCCAAATTAATTGAACATTTTGTGGTAAAATAGTAACAAATTGCCTCATTCTTAAAATCTAGCCCACGCCCATCATTTGTCTTTCTTCCGTCTTTTGAATTATTTATCTTGTCATGAACTTGAGAATGCAATTAGTACAAGTATACGATCATGCATGCACATTGCACATTGCACATTGTACAACTTTAGTAGCACGTGTTGGTGGACCATAGGGTTCAATGTATAGTCAAGGGACACCTTTTGGATTGGTACAAGTCTTCACTATCACAACATACAAGTTAATAGGTATATTTCTATTAAAATAGAAATTTTTTATACCCATTCTTTATATTTTCTTTTAAGATGGCTCTTTGAGCATAGTACTTGTGATGTGGAGATAAAGTTAGGCCCATTGCTCAAAAGTTGAATCCACGACATTAAGGTTAAAGACAATGATTTTACATTATGCATACCAAGGTTGATAGCCATTATTGAGACAGTTCATTTAGATTAATTATCATTACCCAATGTTGAAGATGAACTCCTTACCAATTAAGTTATATTATACATTTGCTCCTACTAAATGCCGAAGAAACCAATCATAAGCCCGAGTTTGAGTTCATGGGATGCTTGGCTTCTTATAGAGAGATTGACAAATTTAAACTTGAGCTTAATAAAATCAAAATTATTTTGCCTTCTTTTATTGGAACAATCACAAGTGCTATCATGAGTTTGATTAAGCCTCTTAAAAGGAGATAATGTTATATTCTTTAGTTTTAAAAACCCTATTAAGGCATAATATTTGCAATATTGGTCATTAGCCAAATGTATGTAAGTAACTTGACCATATTATAATTTGTGGGCAACTACACTTTAGTAGTAAGAATGGTTAATGCCGAATGGGCTTATAATGTGTAAAGAAGCGTTTAAGGTTTTCTAACTTTTATAGAAGGGCAACAGCTCTCACGTAAAATGGGCCTTTGATGCCCTTGCTTTGGGGTTACCTTTTGGTCATCATTGTTCGACATTGCTTACTAATGAATCAAGATAAAAATGTCTTTTAACTTAATTTAGACACCTTATATTTTTTTATGCAATAAATATCTATTTAATTAGGATAATAATATTTCTTGATTAATGTAGTGATTAGGTGTGTGTTAATTTTATATTAGCTCAAGAAGCCTTGGAGGCTTTCACAGCTAAATGGAGCGAAGCGATAAGTGTTGTTATTGTTCATGTATAACATCATCTGTTTCATTGGGGAGTGACGTCCCTCGACTCCTCCGTTAGCCCAACGAGAGGAAGGCAATCTTCTTAACTCATTCGTGACCTTGGAAGTGCAATTCTCTCTAAGACACTACTAATATGACAATCTGAACATTGAAAAGATTATGAAGCCTATCACTTGGATGTGAAACCTTATAAGGAATCTCTCTTGCTAAAAGGAAAACATGTGACTACCACAAGTATAGATATACTTTCTTTCTTTTTTTTCCAAAAGAAGAATATACTCCATTAGTTAAAATGACATACAATACACAACTTTAGACATTACCTACTTCCATATGGACTACATCACTTATTTATCTTACACTAAATAGCCCACATGTTTGTTCTCCATGTTTGTCGTGTCATTCACGCTCCTCTATCATCTAATGGGAGGGGGGAACAGCCATCTCGGTACTACGTACTGCCATCGTATCTCCACTCCAATTTCTGTAGCCATCAGTGTAGTACACCATCATTTTCTGAATTTCAACCTCATTAAATCTGAAGCATCATCTGTTCCATCAATCCGCTCATATTGGGCCCTCAATGTAGTTATTAGCATGTGCCATATTAGCTTAATAGATTCTGCTGGAGGCCGTTTGTTTGCTGAAAATACCCTCGTACATCTTGCGGTCCAAATGTTCCATATGATAATGGATGCTAACAACTTCCATAGATCTACAATTTTCTGCTTCTGGGCATTACTTCTAGGTGCACTGTTACCAACAATCACTCGAACAGTTCCATTCTCCCCTCTGTACATAGTTGTACATGTGCTATCAAAATTCTCTACGTCATCATCAAGACAATTCCAACAAGCATGTCCCCAATTGAGGGTAAATGAGCTAGAGGCATGGCAAAGCAATCGTAATGCCCTTCTCCATACTACCGTAGCCTCATGACATTCCCAAAGACAATGGGAAATGCTTTCTAGTTGTCCACATGCACTACATCTTGGGTCTACATTGGGGCCTTTAGCCCATGCCCCTACTGGCAAGGCTCTATGCACAATAAGCCATAAGCACATCATTATCTTGCGGTCACCGCTGTCATGCCATATCATTTTCTAGAATTTAGCTAATCTCCTTTCACTAATGCCCTCTTGTATCCAAAATTTACAAGCTGCAATATCTTGGTGTTCTTGTTTTAGGATAATTTGCCTCCGGATTTTCGTGTTGTACCTGAAAAATTGCACCAACTTGGCACCATCACTTGGACCTTGAGTTTTCCAAAAATACATTGTGGGGTCCCATGATAGCTTATTTGAATGCCCTTCCATCGGTCAACACACTGTCGTTGGTTTGAGCTCACTCAGTTCGGGGTCAACTATCATAGCCTTTCCATTTTTTGCAAGCAACCTAATCGGCCTTTAGTTTGATAGGCTGGTTACTCACATATTACCCTTCTATGCTCTATTTTGTAGTAGCATGCCTCATTAGAGTCGGCTTTCGTTCCCTTAATTCCGATTATATAATTTTCAGCATCAATGAGTCCTGTCCATTCCATTTCAGAGGGGCTTATGGCTGCTTCTTCCAAGATTTGCCCGTTGCGTGCAAAGGCATCTGTAATCCTCATTAGCATGCATTTACCCTTGTTTATCCTTCATATTCTAGCCTTTTGAGTGCCCACATCATTACGTAGAAATCTCTTCCAATTTGCCAATGTATTCCCTTGGGCATTGATTAAATTGGCCCATTTGAAACCTGTTTTTTGTCCTATCATCAGCCCATCCACATCTCTAATTAATGGGTTCCAAACAATAGGCATGTACATTCGAGCATATGCATCATTTCTCCACCTACAAACGATTCCCTTTCTTATTCCATTCCATGCCTTCATAATTCCAACAGCGCATATACTCTGTGTACATCCCCGGTATTTGGGTCACATTTCAAGCACAAACCCCCAAAAGGGGCTACTTGGCCAACTCCCACCATGTCTTGGCAACCACATCTTCCATCTACGTCGCCAGAGAATTTTCCAAGGTGCCTCAGGTGGTTGCAAGCTCCTGACCACCAATTTGCCTAGCAAAGCCTTCATTTGCACCACAGGATCTATTAGTCCCACCCCACCTTCACGTTTATCTTTTATGAGTGTAGTCCATGCAACCTTTGCACAAGCATGTTTTTCCTCGGTGCCCCCCCATAAGAAATTTCTAATCAACCTTTTTATCAATTTCATCAACTTGGGTGCGATTATCCAACATGCCGCAGTATGCCATATTGTGGCCATTAGCACCTGATTTGCAATCACAATCTTGGCTGCAAAGGATAATTTTCTTGCATTCCACCATATTAACTTCGCTTTTATTTTGTCCACAAGTAGAGTGTAGTGTTCTGAGTGATCAATGTCCATCCCGATTTTGAAACCCAAGTATCTAGTAGCTTCTCCTCTCCTCAACCATCTGAAATTAGGGTCTGGAGCCCAATTTACCACAGGCTTATTGCTAATCCAAATGCCCACTAATTTATTCCAGTTTATATTCGCACCTGACCCCCTACAAAACTCATTTATTGCACTTTGTAGTCTGTCCAAGTTGTTTGCATCCCCCTTAACATAAATTGTTGTATCATCAACATATTCTGTATCAAGCATCATTCCTGCATCCTCGGGTAGGGGAAGGCCTTGTATTTGCCAATATCTATCACTAATCTGATAATGCAACGCTTCCGCTGCAATAATGAATAGGTACGGTGCCAATGGGCATCCCTGGCGTACCGATCGTGTCATCCTAAAGCTCTTCCCCAAGCTTCCAGCCATTAAAACTTGGCTGGAAGCATCCCTATAAAAGGCAGCCAATCCAAGGATCCATTGCTGCTCGAAGCCTAGGGCAGCCATCACTGCTTCTAGGAATTCCCATGAGATCCTGTCATATGCTTTTTCAAAATCGAGTAACATTACTGCTAGGTCCACTTCTTGCTCCTCTGCCCATGTTGAATACTCCCAAAAAGTTATCACATTGTCAACAATGCTCCGGTTTTCGAGGAAGCCAGTTTGCGTTGTATGTATTATGTCCCCTAGGACCGTTTTCAATCGACTACTTACAACTTTAGCCATGATCTTATAGCCATTAGTGAGAATCGTCAAAGGTCGCCAATTATCAAGCATAGTTAGATCTTTCCCATCCTTGGGAATTAAATAAATCATTCCTTGACACAGTGTCGGAGGCATTAAACCTTCAGCCATAATGTATTGCATCCCTTCCAACATGTCATCCTTAATTAAATCCCAATATTTGATGTAAAAATATATAGGGAGTCCATCTATGCCTGCACAGCTTTGTTTGTTCATATCTGAAATTGCATCCCACAATTCTTGTATACAAATAGGGGTATTTAGACGGTCCATCATCTGAGTTGAAACTCTCTTCGGTATCCTATTTATTATATTTCTAAAGGCATCCTGCTCAATATGTTCCTCGTTGCATACATTCAGTAGTTGCATATAATAGCTCATGGCCATTCCAAGCATTTCCTTCGCGCACGTGATCATTGTGCCATCTGTCTTTTTCAAACATGAAGGTTGGGTCCCAGAGCCTTTGCATTTTACAGCTTCAAAAAAACCTTTCGTAACACGGTCTCCTACCCTCATCCAATTTACTGCTTTGCTACGATAGGCATTAGTAGTCCTTAGTTTCTGATACATATCCAGTTTGCATTTTGCCTCCTCTAGTTGGGCCTCAATCCATACATTATTCGGGTATTGTTCTCTTAGTCGCTGCATAGAAGCGAGTGTCCATTGCATTCTTTGTAGTTTCTCCTTCATCTCCTTTCTAATTTCAATTGCTTTCTTCCGAAAGAAACATGCACATTCCTCAATTTTCCCAGCCAGCCTATGAGCGGGATCATGATACATCCATTTGACATTAGACCATAGTCTTCTTATATCATTAGTCCATTTATTGTCCATGACCAACTCCTTGCTCACCTTCACATTATGTGGATTGCATCGACTGTTTTCTTTTATATGTAACAGGACAAGTGCATGGTCTAAGAACATCGTTCTAGGACAAATTATGCATTTGCCTTTCATATCTATGAGCCGAGGGTCCAAATACCATCTGTCCAACCTGGACATTGTCCTCCCATGAACGCTTCCTCTTACTCTAGAGTATAGAAGAGATTTTTCTTTTTGCATCTGAAAGTTAGATGCATTCCAACAATCTATCACATTATATGCTAAACTTATCCCATGCATCTTTTTCCGCCCCTTGCACCGTGCCATTTGCATTTCCGCTTCTATCTTCTTGTTGCTCCACCATATTAAAATCTCCTCCAATGATCCACAGATCTACATCTGGTTTCTTGTCCACTAGTTGCAACCAAAATTCCTTTCTTTCAGTAGCAGAATTTGGGGCATATATGTTCAGTATGCCCAAGTGCCCATATCTATGTTTTATCCTTATATAGACAGCCCGACCCTCTACTAAACATCCTCTGCTTGTGAATGTTGCATTATACTTAGCTTTCATTGCTATGAGTACTCCCCCATGAATCTGTCTGTCCCCCGTAGCTGCCGACCATGTATTGGTCCAACTCCCAGGGCATATGTTTCCAATTTTGTCGATCTTATCCCCATCTAGGTGATGCTCTTGCACCATGATAACATCAGGCACTATTGCCTCCGTGCATCGCTGAATTTCAGCAGCTAATACATTCTTCTTCATGTGGAATTGGCTACCACCAATTCCTTGTATATTCCTTGTATATTCCTTGTATACCGTGCCTCTTTAGTGGCCCAGCCAATGCATTTTCAGCTTCCACTAGGTTAGCAAAGATCATATCTTGGAGATTATCCTCTTCTAGTGTCACCATTTCAAGGTGGTATACCATGAATTCCGTGATCATTCGAGGCAGCTTCCTAAATTTCACATTTATATAGCATATTCCTTGCTCATTCGCCTTGCCCGAGCCCCATAGCATGGCATCTTTCCATTGTCTTTTCATTTTCACACTTATTGCGGTACCATATGTTGAATCTACATGAGCACCCATTTGTTGTTCCAACCATCCGAGTGTTTCTTCTCTGTTGTGGGGCTCCTTATTTCCCACGACCAGCATACAGGACAGTCCAACGATTTGATCTTCGTCCTCACAATGACTATAGATATTGATTCTACACATGATGTCCTTCTTCATCTCAACCCCACACATTTCCTTGAACCACTTTTTTCCTGTAAGTTTCAATTTGATTTGTTGCCCAGTAGTCGATAGGGGGGTCACTTTGTATTGAGAATTCCATTTCACTGTTGACCATTTACGCATACCTTTATGTTTCTCCATCCCATTCTCTTCCTCTTTTCTAGCATGCATGTGCCTTTTCATTTTTGCTATCCCCTTAATATGTTGGGTTGTCATTAGCGACTTATCTTGCTCTTTCAAGGGGCTTACATCCTTTTGATTTCTTATTTCTCCTTCCTCATCCATACATTCTTGATGCATCTAATTAGTTTCAACCACTAACACATTGTCTTCCTGCTGCCATGTCTGCATATCATTAATAACATTCACAAAGTTGCTCTCCGAATGTGCCTTTGATCTTGCTTCCTTGTCATTAGCTATGTTTTCATTGTCCTCTACGGTTAAGAGTTCATATTTGTTGCTAAGTTGAGGCCATTCTTGTCCAAGCATAATTTTTTGTTTTCCTTTATTATTCATATACTTCCATCCATCTTCATTCATCCGCATTGCATGGTTTGTTCTCATATTATTCTGTTGTGTCAAACTTGTTGGGCTTTTCCATCCATACTTCTCATTTCTACGATGCATGATCTCCTTACCTCTAGGGCATTCTCGGGCCATATGCCCCATTTGTCTACATACAAAGCATTGCCCTGGAAGTCCGGCATATTCCACTGGTTGTACATGGTCAGGCATGAGTTTGCTGCTTAGCACCATTGTTTGTGGTAAGGTCTTTACATCAGAGACAATTAATTTCATCCTCCGCGTTTCACTTACTCTCTCTACAAATGTTTTTTCCAAACATTGCCCTCCCGTACTCTTCCCAATGGTTGGGAGAAAGGACTCCCATTGCTTAGGTAAACCAGGGAAAAAGGCCGTTATTACTGCTGGATTTCCTATACAAGCATTTGCTTTACACATGTCAAAATCTACATCCCATTTGAATACATACGCTCTTGCATTGTGCCATGTCAACGGACTGTTCTCGATAATTTTGCATATATTCGTATCAGGCATCACAATAACATGGTAGAACCCCTTTCCCATAAATGTGATGTCCTTCACTCTTCCAAGGTTTTCTTGCAAGCAACTTTGCAACCAATCACGCAACAACGGGCGATTTGGTCGACTACCCACCACTTTCACCACAAATGATTCCTGTCTAAGTCTTGCAATTTCACTCTCCATGATGCATTCTTCTTCCGGGGAGAGAACGAAGGCTCCCATAGCTTGCATTGAGTTATCACCTAACCTATTCATCCCCTCTATCCCCTGTTCTAGATCATCATCATAATCATTAGAGGTTCGATCCTCACATACCTACGTCCCCTTGGTGGCAAGAGGATTTCGAGTTGCAGTTCGTGCAACCTCCACAAGTTCTGAGACGTTGGTTGATGCCCCCTCTGCTGTCATCACCGCCATCACTGTGAGTCGTTGTTCGTGCAGCCTCCCGACGAGCACCTCCTGTTGTTTGTTGTTCGTATTCCTATAGATATACTTTCTTGGATTGTCGAGGCAAACTCTGGCATAAAGTGGTTGAATTATATTGTATACCATACAACATGATTTTAACGTGGGAGTACAACAAAATGAGTAACTTTTGGGACCGACTATATGAAAAGTTTTTTCATGCTACTTCTATATTTGGACATGTCATAACCTACAAGATGTCAATATTCTTCAATGTGTGCTTCATCTTCTTTAAGGTCTATCATAGATTCTTTGAGTCCCTATTGAGTTTTGAGTTTTGATTTTTTCATTGTATCTCATCCTCTCTCCTAAAAAGAGGAAATTTCTAAGCAAGAAAAGGTATACATATTATTTCAAAACTACAATTCTTATAGAGTTAGGTTCACATGGTTAACACTCATGAGAAGGTTACAAAGTTTGTTTATATAATAGAGAATGAGCCTAAATCACAAAATATTCTTGTTGTCAGTCCATCAACTCCACCAAAAACAGAAGCGATGTGATTATGAGTCGCTTGATTCATTATAATACACCAATAACAATCAAGGTGAAGATTTGTGGGCACTCATGATGGAGAATGGAAAATTAAAGGGTTCTCCTCGTTAAAAATAAGAATAAAAAAAATGCTTGAGATGTAATCCACATTATTCATACAACTTGAGGATGAGGTGAAACAATCTCAGAGAGCTTGTACGGAGGTAAATGAACACTTAAACAAGAATGAACATGAGTATGCATTAAAAGAGGAGAATGTAGACACCATGAGAAGTGAAGTAAAATGAAGAATGTAAGCATAATAAAGTCATGGATAGATTAGGTTCTTGAACAAATAAAGACTCGTGGTGTATAAGACTATAAGACTAATTCATGTATTCTTTGAAGAATGGGACGTGATGTTACAAGTAAAATGAAGAATGTATGCACAACAAAGTCATGGAGAGATTAGGTTCTTGAACAAAAGGACTCGTGGTGTATGCACAACAAATGGGAGAGGATAGGTGTAGGCTAACCAAGGCAGCCCATCGCGTTCTATGACAAATCATTCATCATACCTCATGTGACATTATTGGAGTTGCAAGGTGGAGAATAGGTGAAAGGAAAACAAGGAGAAGAATATTTGTTTAGAAAAAAGACTTGATTCATGTATTCTTTGATTATGTTTTTTTAAAGTTGCAATTGATACCCATGGAATGTGAGCATTGTCATAGATAAGCTAACCAATGAATCAACTATTATACTTCTTAATCCAACTTGGTAGCATGATTCTTAAAGGATGCAAGGTGTGGACAAATATAATGCACACTCCATGGTATAGGGAAAAAATCAACGACAACAAAGAGGAAAAGGAGAGTGGCATGTTTTATTCAAAGGGAGAATAGGAAATGGTGTTTCTACTTTTAAAGATGACGAGCATAAGTTGTAGATATGCCTCCTATTTTTGTAGTTTGATGTTACATCCCTCGTCATGATTCTAATTTTTATACTTAAGAAAGACTAACCTTTTTGCCAATCTAGAAAATGACATTGGTTACTTCAAAGCCAAGAAAGATGTCCTTTTCTTTATGAGACATGAATGTTGGCATAAGAATTTTGCAATATGATGCACATGAATCTTTGATGTCAGATAACTCAAGGATTAAAGAGGATATAGACATCTAGAGTTGGTCTTCTATGGATGAAATGGTCTTGTTCAATCTAGAAAAGTTACTTTATGGAATGGTATATCTTTATGGAATGATACATAATGCAAATCATGTGATTGAGTATATGTTACTCTTACATAAGCTAGATATATAATATCTTGCATAGTATCCGGATTCCACACGATTCACATATAGTGTGATTGACCATATGTATCTTGGATCATATCTATAAATGTCTAGAAGACTTTGAGTATATGAAGTCAAATCACTACGCAAAACAATTATATTTGGGCATAGACTAAAAAAAACACATGCACACTAAGATGATTTAGGTTATATGACAAGAGAGAAAAAAATTGTACATCTTCCAACACTAGGAAGCTTTCATAAAAGTCACTTTCTCATCCACAAAGAAATGTTTTTTAATTAACCATATGCCTAGCAATCGTGCCAAGAAATGTAGCTCACGAAAAAAAAAAATGGTTAGAGTAGAAATATCATGAAACTCGAAAGTACCGTACACCTTTAGATGTAGTCAAAGAAACGGAAACCGGCAAATTTATCGACATGCATGCAAAAGACTTAGTTTAAAAAAGAGCGAGAGCAAAATATATGTGGAATTTTTTTGAGAAATCTCAACAAGAAACACTTTGAGAATATGGTAACTTAATTGTTTTAGATTTGCATATCAGTTGTACAAAGGTATACAAGAAATCGAATGTTGGAAATATTATGTGCTATGTTCTCTTTCACACATGCCTTCTTTCTTTACTAGAAAGGATGTATGCTTTGTGCTTAAGAAATTGGCCTCGCACAAGGTAGAATATCTTCAAGGTATCATGATAGAATGCTCAAATGGATAGGAAAGGAAGCACATGTTTGTATAAGAGATGCATGTAATTGTGCATTGTAACATAACGTGTCTCATGGGAAGGAAAGATTGGTGAGAGGGCTTATAGACAAGTTGGTTTTTGGAAACACTATAGTACCATCGATAACCTTGTTATTCTTTTAGTGCTAATGGAATAAAATTGTTTAAACAGTAAATGATTATATTCTTGGTTCGGAGATTTTAAGAAAGCTTTTGATATGATGCCATTTGAGCATATTTGGAGATAGAGGAAGAACTCAAGATATCAACTCCCATTGAACATATGCTTGCAATCTATCGAATTCATTTGAAGATTATACTTTAATTTAAAGATAAAAAATAAGAAAAAATCACGCATCATGGACAATAATGAGGTACTTGAACACCATCACAGTCTAGGATGTTGTAACATTAGAGGATTTTTATTACAAACCTCATGTTCCTAAACGAATTCTTGATTCTCGTACTAAACTTTTACGTTATAAGAGATTCGGCTATTCAAAATCCAATGGATGGATAAACCTATTGATGATGCCACATGGGAACGCGAACATACTCTTAAGGCACAATTTCCTCACTTTATATTGCAAGAGTGCAATATTTTGAAACTAGGGGAGTATGTTATGTACACATAAAGTAGGTGAGGGTAGGTCACTAATATTTAAATGGGAAAAGTACCAAGATACCCCTGGAAATTCGTCTATTTACCATAATGCCCCTAGAAGTTCCAAATTTACCAAACTACCCCTATGTCCAAAAAATTACACTTTATAAAGTAATTATACACTCAAATCTTTGGCAAATAGGGCTAGTTCAGGTCCATTTCTTCCATCTTTGGTAAATAGGGCTTGTAGATTTGAGTGTATAATTACTTTATAAAGTGTAATTTTTTGGACATAGGGGTAGTTTGGTAAATTTGGAACTTTTAGGGGCATCCTGGTAAATAGACAAACTTCCAGGGGTATCCTGGTACTTTTCCCTATTTAAATAAGTGAAGGGTATGTTCACTAATGTTAAAAAGGGACTAATGTGATTGGATAGAAAGAATGATAGGTGCATGCACTATCATGATTTGGACAACTAATGAATGGAGAGTCTTTTAGATAGGGGCCTAGGGAGAGGTATAAATATGAGGCTTAGCTACCCTCATAAGCATATTATGTCGCAAGGTTGCTATCTTACACCGTGGTGGTGTGGGCTAGGCTTTCGTCACAACAATCGTGTTATCTCTTCCAAGGTATTGGTCATCCAAATATCCTAGATCATAGCTCGAGGGTGGTCGGGTGGAACGGGTTCTTCAATCCAATCTATTTAGCTTGTTTTTACTTTATTTTGGTCTAATGATTAGTTACTGTAATAGACTCTTAACAATTCATTACAACTATGATTGGAGGGATACTTGAGCACGAATTTTTAAAGATTTCTATAAATATATTTAGGGCAAGTAGTTAGGTATGACGATCATCATTGTTGTTGTAAAAGGTTATAGTGTTTAGTTGCCTCTGTAACTAGAGTGTAAGAGAGAGAGTGTGTGTGTGAGAGAGAGAGAGAGTTGTAACTCTGCAATTGTCTGTCAGACGAAGAAGAACTCAAGGTCGTTGCCTTGAGATTCTTGTTTTGTGTATTTCCTCTCGATATGGTGATTCTGTTCGGAGTCTGTGGGCTCTCGTGGCTTTTCCCATTTCAGGGTTTCCACGTTAATATATTGTGTCTTTGTGTCAGTGCATCATCTTCTGTTATTTCAGTTTTTTTGTCTTTCTCGTTTGTGCTTGGTAATCAATCGGTTGTGGCCAATCCCATATTCAACACTATCTAATGTATCATGAAGAATCGTGACATCGATTGGGGCACGTGGTTGAAAACCATACATCAACATATTTAAAGGACAATAATATCCAATGGATGTATATTTAGAGCTATTATGGGCAAATTCTAAGATAGGAAGGGATTGCTCCCACTTAGAAGGGGTTTTTGCTACATAAGCTCGAAGCATGTCCTCAATAATTTGATTAACTCGTTCAATTTCTAACTTGGAATCTCAATCACTAACAATATCCAGGAAATTTGTTTGACAAACTTACTTGGATGACCTTTTAAAAGGTCAGTTAATGGTGTAGTCAATTTGGAATAGTTACGAATTGATTTACGTAAAAATCCAACAAATCCTAAGAATGAGCATAAATATTACGGGGAATGGGCCAAAGATTAACCTTTTCAATATGAGAAGGTTCAATTTCAACACCATTTTCCATAATTAAATGACCTAGGTACATAATAGATTTTTGGAAAAAAACACATTTTGAATGTTTTGCATAGAAAGAGTTGTCACACAACTATATGTTGAACATGATCTTGCAAGGTACGATTATATATGAGAATATCATCCAAGTAGATGACAACAAAACCACCAAGTTTATCTCGAAAAATGTCTGACTCATTCTTCGCTTGTTGGAATGTGACTGGAGCATTAGTCAACGTGAAAGGCATGACTAAAAATTCATAATGGCCATAGCGCATACAAAAAAGCAGGTTTAGGAATATCATCTTTGGCAATGTGAATCTGATAATAACTTGTTCATAAGTCCATTTTCGTAAAATATCGGGGCCCATGCAAACGATCAATCAAATCATCGGCACGAGGTAACAAACTTGATTAGATCCCCATCGTTCACACACAAAACATCAAAACAACAAAAAGAAATGTTAATAAATGTTCTAATACCACTATTAAGAGTATTACTAATCATTAGACCAAAATAAAGTTAAAACAAGGTAAATAGATTGAATTGAAGAACCCATTCTACCCGACCACCCCCAAGCTATTCATGATCTAGACATAGCAAACCTACCATCGACGTCCCGTACAACCGGATATTAGGATAAATAATACCTTGGAAGAGATAACACGATCATCGTGACAAAAGCTTAGCCTGCACCACCCGTGTCTAAGACAACAGCCTTCCAACGTAATTTGCTTATGAGGGTAGCTAAGCCTATACCTCTTTTGAAGCCCCTTGAATAGATGTGCCTTTCTAAAAGACACTCCATTCATTGGTTGTCCAAATCGTGATAGTGCATGCACCTATCATTCCTTCTATCCAATCACATTAGTCCCTTTTTAACATTAGTGAACATACCTTCCACTTATGTAAATACTAGTGACCTATCCTCACCTACGTTATGTGTACATAACACGAATGTGTTGTCCATCTTGTTGAAGCCTGAAAATGGGCTTACTACAATGGTGGAGAAATCAAATGTTGGTTTCTCAAGTAATACCTCCATGACACATTAACAACACATGCTACAAGAATCCGCAAGAAGGGTGTGAGAGATGTGAGTGACCACTAAGGTCTTGAATTAAGGAAGAGGGATTTGAAAGCGAGTCCAAAATCAATGAACATTTTGTGTGCCGTACCTAGTTAATGATGCATCAAAGATAAGTATGTCAAACTCTACATGGACTCCATTACTATTCCACAAATTATAGAGAGGCTAACTATGACACTTCAAGAAAATCTGGCTTTAGCTTCAAAAGGTATAAGGAACAAACCCTTATATTAGCACACTTGACGCAAAGGCAATCGCATATTGCTATTTTCCACAGCACCATAGCTACACTAACAACATACTAAGAAGTCACCATAGAGTGAGCGAAGTAATGTTAAGAATGTAGACAAGTACTAGAATATAAGATACATGGGGCATACCATCTCTAGAGCATGGTTCCATCCAAACAATGACATGTATATGAACTTGTTGAACTCCATTATAGCCTCATTCCACAACAAACCTCAAATATAAAGTCTAATCACCACTACTAAATCCACCCATGTTTGTTATGCATGTAATGCTCGTAGCAATCTCCAAAATTATTCCATCACAAGCATTAAGATCATGGCCATTGAGCTACATGAAACCTAGAGACTAATTTTGTAAGCCTAAAGAACTTATTTTTGCTATATAAAGAATATTATTATGCCATGTGTACTAGAACTTCAAGAACCCTAATGGTAAGTTGTTAGAATATTAACCCTACATGTTGGGTTCAAAACCTAATTTTCTCACCTATCTATCTATTACTTCATAAATATCCTGTTTACTAGATGCCAATGTGGAATGTAGGGGTTAAACCTTTGACCTTCGAGTCTCCATTGGACAATCTTACCAATTGAGCTACATCCATCTTGGCAATCTCAACCTCAATACCTTTCACTCTCCCCCTTCCTCGCCCTTGAGCTCTCAATCCCTCTTAACATTATATACTTATTGAGAAACAGCTTTCTATACACATTCAAATATTTAGGGTGAAAGAGAATATTAAGAAATAAAAGCATGTGAAAATACAAGGCTCTCTTTTACACAAGATCATGCCTCACTTTCAGTTACAAGTTTTCGTCTTTTCTTTTCTCAAGCTTTAAAGATCCAACAAATGTTTTTTTAGTTGTTAAGATGAAGAATCCTCCAATGGCTCTCTATATCTAAGCTTAGCACTTCTCGAAGCAACCAGAAGATACAATTGTACACCTTAGGCATTGAAGCTCTAAACCATGTACGTCATTCCAACCTGTAAGCGGTTCGTTTGAGGAACATTCAGTATATCTGAAGTTGCCCTACAATTTCTTGATAGAAATGCATAGAAATAATTTATGACAAGTTTCCTAAAGAACCATGAATCCTTCTTGGCTCTCACAGCAGCATGTCCAATGAGATAAACCACACCACTTTTCTTTGCCTGCTTCAAAAAGGAAATCTCCGTTGAAGCAATCTCATCAAGCACAACTTCGTTACAATGTAGAGAATGAAGAGATTCAGATATATCAATGTCCTCGATATTTCCGGATAAATTCCTTGATAATAAAGGTTGGATTAGTTCACCTAAATCTTGTCCATTTCTACCAACCAGTGAAGAAATGTCATCATCGATATTATCCGAAAGCCTTTCAAAGCTCCCAAATTCTAACGCGTATTCTTGAGCCTCTCTTCGTATAAAAGTCTTGAGGCTCTTCAAAAGCAGCTTCTCAAATAAGTTATGGTCCTCTTTCCTTACATCTTTATATCCATACCTTGCAACACAACGAAATATATGGTAATCCCGGGGACAGACACGCCGAAAGACAAACCTTTGTGACTGTGGTACGGCAGGTACATTTATATACTTTATGCAAACAAATACTATGGTCGAGTGTATTGCCGGGAGTTTTTTCATGAAATATCCAAATATAGCGGGCACTCCTTGAATGAGCTCGTTATAAAGCAACCCAACACCTTCTACTCTTACAGTCCCCAGATTGGGCCCCAACTCTAGCATATAATCCATTGAGATTCTTTGATCCACTTCGCTTTGATATTTCATACGGGTACCATAATGCCATATATACATTATGCTGACAAGAGATATGGCTAGAACCAAGGTGACCCAACCAGCTTCAGATACTTTCAAAAGAACTGCAAGAAGGTATATCAACTCCACACCTCCAACAATGACCAAGAAAGTAAGAGACAATACCAATCGAGTTTTCCATATCATGATCATAATCAATGTAGCAAAGGCAGTTGTAATGAGCATGTCACCTAGAACTGCGATGCCTAAAAATTCACAGCACCAAAAGTTAATTAAAACTACTAGTAAACAATATATTTTTTACATGCATGGTACAATGGCATGAACTAATAGGTCTTTTAGTTGTGAATATATCAATGAGATATTGTTAGCAAATATTAATGACATATTTCAAGCAGAGTAGATCTTGTGTAAGACAATCAATATGATTTCCTGTAAGAAAATTGATACAAGTTGTGCTAGCAGTTTTTAACAATAGATTAAATGGATGTGAACTTTGTGTAGCAAAATAGATTGATATCCTGAAAATTGCTTTCCTTAACTTATTATGCCTCTAGATTTGGAGACAGACTTACACGAACATAAAAAGACAAAACTTAACTATTCTACCAATTCTACCAAAATCCGTGACTACCTAACAAATAAGAGAATACTACTTCTGTCCTGGAATATATAGATAGGGTTTACAATAGCTTTCACTGTGCAGTATAAAAAGAAAATCAAATATTTCCTTACCAAAAGCATGAGCGATAAAGTCTGTACTCTTGAAGCCAGCTATGATAAGCACACATATGATTGCCATTAACCAGTTGATTGTGGGAATATACATTTGCCCCATAAAACGTCTAGATGTATGAATCACAGTGACTCTTGGAAAGCAATCAAGCGCCAATGCCATGTTTATTACAGAAAACGTCGCCAAAATCATCGATCGACTTGCAATCATTGCCGCTAAGATTGAGAGTATAAACATCGGCCAGAAAAGAGTGACTGGAGAATTGAGAAAAAAAAATGAAAACTCTTCTTTCAATAAAAACTTGTCAAGGATTGCTCATATTCCTTGTGTCTCATCCTCAGAAAAATTTATATGTTTATATATGTAAATTTTTTATATTATGAAACATCATGATTAAAATTGTGTACAATTAGGATGGAGACTAACAAGTTGAACATCACGATGTATCCATGGTATGAATGTGAAACACATCCAAATAGAAAACAAACCGTAAACACAAGTAGAGTTTTAAGTTTTCTCGCCTGGGATAGAGCGATAGAAAACATCATGAACCGCAAGAGGGAACTTCACAAGGTATGCAGCTTGACCCATGTATGCTAGCAGGAGACAGGGATAAACTACCACTCCAAATGCAATCTGGAATCATATTAGAAGATCAATACATCAAGCATTATTATCTATAGTAATGTTAACAGGAGAAATTCTCAAAATGATGTGACAAAGAATCACAGATAAATTTAAAACGAGTGATTTTGAAAATTTCTAGTATAATAATCAGAATGTTATAACATATGAATGCTTTTAAAAATGAACATGACCTTAGACCCATTGCTTCTCACTTGAACTTGTGGCTTTAAGGATATAAAGCATAGCTTTGCCACTATGACACAAGACTAATTTTGTTTGTGAAAAGTAATATTTTGATTGGAGGCATAAAGACAATGCTTTTACATCCCACATCATCTTGTCCATTTACCAAGTACGTAAATTACTACATCCTTCTGGTGATGAAGCTACAATTATGTCACCAAAACAAGCCATATCTCTGTTATGGATATAAGTGTAACATACATTAATGTGCAAAAGATATAGACGTAGCAGCTCAAACTATCACTGGGACTGCTTATTAATGTCCTGACCAAAGTCAACCAGCCAAGGCTCAACAGAGTTTTAAGTTCCTTGAGGAGCAATCTAACTTTAGTGGATGTCAAAGTCTTACAAAGTCCAAAACCTTGAAGAAGTGATTATTCTTTTATATAAGATTTCTCTGGTGGTGAAATTATAGCTAAATCAGTGGTTGTTTTACCACTATCTGGAATTTCCACAAGCCAGTTTCATGGTTCTATCTAGAGGATTTGATGACTTTCTCCTCATATGTAACAATTGGTTACTTGTGCATGTAAGTTACAAGAAAAGAAATTAGCCAATCCCTAGCAAAGAGAAGAGGTTTACTCTTCTAAATGACTTTATTTCAGACACAACTCTCAAACTCTGTGGATACATTTCAGGAGCTGATGCAAAACCCAAACAGTGGAGTACATGCAAGTTCCTTCCATCTCTCAAGAGGAAACGGAGTATCTTCGAGTCCTGTGAGCCACAGAGGTAACTGGCCAATTCAGAAAACAAGATGTTGAGACCCCCATTAGTCAAACAAATGCAACTCAACCTTCTTTGCAAGGACAATATGTTTCTTTGAGCTGTCAGAGAAGTGGTGAGCAGATTGTTTACCAGACAATTCCTCCACAACCACCCTTTCCACATTATGGTTACTTTCGAGGTGGTTTGGTATTCTAGGATATTGTTGGAATTCCTACACGAGGAATATGTTTGGGGCAATGCAAAAAGGCATGGCCAATACCATGGACAAAAATGTTGGCATGCAACCAGATTATCAAGGAATAGCTGGTTTTGCTCCAACCACATATGAGCAGCTCTAATATGGCTGAAGGCCATATAATGAGGTCTTAAATGATAAATGGTGGAGTGCAACTTTTATATGCACCTATTTAGAACCACTTGGCACCTTTAGAAAATCAGGAAGGCAGTGCAACAGTGAAGTTTGGAACTTCTGGAAGTATGCAGGATAAGTTGAAGGCTTTAACTTCCATACAACAATTTGATGCAGCGCACACATTGAGGGTAGAGTTCACTGAGTCTGCAAACTTGCACCATCTACATTCTTGAATAGTAATGTTGCAATGGTGGGCCAAATTGTCGACGCAAGATCAGCCACCTTCATAGGTCCGATTCCAATAGGCCTTCTTGTCTGCATGATTGAGAAACACTTTTGAGCTGGATGTCATGACAGCTTGCACCAGTTGGATGAGGAAAATTGTCAAAATCTAGAAAAAATATACTAAGAAGTTTTTGGACGCCTTAGTGTTCATCAGCTCTTTCAGAACCGTTTCATTGAAAAGCATTACATCCTCCCTCTCCCTATCCTTCTCTCCCTCTTGCATTATCGCATGGCCTTCAACAAGATAAATTTGAAGTTTGAAACTTCTAGTAGTAGTGAGGACTAAGCTATCTCATCATGCACTCATCCTCGTGTCTTATTGGTTCTTACTACTAGCATCTACAGCTCTCTACGCACTTGGAGAGCAAGGGCAGGGCTCTTACTTTGAGGTTATTTAAACTTCATTTGTTGGTTATCTTGTCATAATAAACTTGGTACAAAGGACGTCATGATCCACAATAGGATTACAACCTGTTGTTGTGTAAATGCCTAGATAAGAGATTCGACCCTAGTAGTTTTTACACCTAAAAAAATCATAATTTAAAATTTTAACCGTCACCTGAATGGATCTTAGTGGAAAATTTCCGAGATCTGCAAACATTGCCTCCCCTCCTGAGAAACAAAATCATAGTTAAGAGAAAGTTTAAAACCTGATTTATACCAAATCTGGATAAAGGATTTGTATGATAACCTGAAATGCACAACACTAGCCCTCCAAGTACATAACACGCATTCATCTTGTTACTTGCAAAGAAGTAGTAGATATATGCAGGATTGAAGGCTCTAAAGATGGTTGGATCATACTTGACAATATTGTAAATGCCTATCGCAGCTATTGCTACGAACCATAAACATAATAGTGGTGCAAAAAAGTATTTGACTTTTCCAGTGCCAAGTCCTTGGACACTGAAAAGAGTAAGAAGAAGTATAATTGCAACCATCGCTATTGACTCTGTGCAGCAAAAAACAAAAACAAAGATTGTGAAGATATAACAAAAGATTCACAACATTGACCCATTACATCAAAATAAAATGTTAGATAACCTTGTGGAACTGAAGGAAATGCCACACTAAGTCCATTTACAGCAGACATCACTGCAAATAAAGAAAAAGAGGACGGGGGATTTTTCATGGTAAACTTTACTTCTCAAAATCCAATAGTTCATAATGGTTATAAATTTTCAACAAGAGAAGGGACAAATTTAAGGAAAGAGGAAAAAAACAGTGAATTGCTTTCAAGGATATATTGAGATTTTTCAAGAAAAACGTAATTTGAAAAACTCTCAACCCATTGCCACCAAAATAGTTACCTTACAAAAATAAAATCCAATTTTAAGTCCAAATTGATGCCCCTATTTTACTCCTCTTAACCATTGAAAATATACAATAATAAATGAGCCATACCTGAAATGCATGGTGTGAGGATTCCATCACAGATGACTAAACTCACTCCTATAAGTGCAACCACGAACAAAAAAGTTTTCCAAAACACACTTTTCTCTAGACGCCCTTTAATTGTCATCGCTCTTTCCAGACGCTTTGTCGGCGTTTCAATGGTGAAATTTGATAGTTCTTCATCTGTCGGCTGCCTACTGGGTATCAAGCTTGCTCTAGCATAATGACAAATTATCGAATACAAGGAAAATGACCCACCTGCAAGTCCAACTACAAAAGTCAGGAAAGACATTTTCTCACCTCCTTTTGGACTCCAGTAATACAAAACCTCTCAAAAAAACTCATATACAGAACGCACGTGTGTTTGAGTGAGTGAAGAAATGTGTAAAAGAGAAATGAAATGAAATATAATATTAACATTTTCAGAAGATCAAACAATTACATCTAGTGAATCTTATAGAACATCTCATGAAATATTACATGATCTTACAGAAATAGAGAGAAATGAAGGTGTGCTGGACAATATCTAGACTTGCCTTTCTTCATTATTCTATAAAAACGAAATTCTGTAGCAAAGTAAATGAGATCCCTATTCTTTTCATGCTTCGACATTGAGATTCCAAATAGAAATAGAAATATGATGTACGACACCTTGAACTTTCTCATATAAACTAAAATAAATAAATCAACTTATGAAATTCAAATGTCAGGGATGAAATGAATGCATATTATAGTGAGTGAATGTAAGACAAGGAAACAATTTACATGCACAATATAGAGCATCTAGAACTTAGGAGAAACTCAAACCAGCTTATTGTTCAATGAGTAGAGTGCGATTAATCAGGTATAAGAAAGACATACACCTGTTACAGTCAAATCAGTGCACCTTAAGGATCTAGATCTTGGGGCATGTATTCATTTACCAAACTAAAGGCACACGCAATATCCCCAGGTCATGCACAACCCAATTATAAAGAAGAGTAAACAAGCATCACATACAGATGAAAATGAACTACTTCATTCATGCAACACTAAAGAAGTCATTATATCATAATCGTTCTGCTATATCATATGCATCTACAGATATAAACTGCCCAAATCTAGGAGTATTTTAAACTTTGAAACTTCCAAATCTAAACCTATTGCCTTTTCCAAACCCTAAAATGTTGCTAAACTTTATGACATCGTGAGACTTACTAAGCTATGATCCAAAAACAAATAAGACCAATAACCAGTGACCTTTGAAGTCACTCTCCCCAGTGCCATTGGCACGAAGAACGACGAAGTCGTATTTGATGAGTGGGATGAGCGTGAGCGTGTAAATCACAATCGAAAGGGCTCCCAAGATATCTGATGTGCTACCAATCTCGACATCATTGAATGCATTTCCATAAACATAAAGAGGACTCGTTCCCAATCCACTATAGACGACCCCAATTGTTTGGAATGCTAGCTGAAGTACCAGGACCAATGATGGATCCTGAAAATATATTCACAAATAAACTATAATTTCTCATTCAAGAACTAAACCATGAATATTTATTTATGCTAACATTTACATCACATGTCAAAATAAGACCTGGTGATCATTGAATACTGTTTTCCGAATTAGACTTATGATTCAAAGCATGGATGAACCCATTCTAATACTTAGATCGTGTATTTGAAAAGAGCCATTTTCTTTTCCGAATGCATATACACAGTGAATCAAAGACCTCATCATATATCAAAATGATCAAAAAATACCATTTTCTAATTTAGATATAAAGTTTTAAAAAAAGGACATGAATGCTGGTATTTTTAGATTACATCTATATTTATTTAACTTGGTGATCATAAGATACCACTTTATCTCATGTAGAGAAAGAGAGATCAAAATAAATGAGAATCATTAAGGTATATGCGAAAAACATCATAGCAGTTCATCTTCTGGGGGATAGTATGATTGCTTTCTAGTTTAGATACACATCCTAGAACACATTGCTTCAACGTAGTACATACACAGAGAGAAAACAATAGAACATATCAAGGAAAAATGTAAACATCATTAAATATAAATAAATGAACAGATAGATAGAAATTAAAACATAGAATTTCATATTATTTGAGAGAATATGATTACATTTGTTTCACGATTATATAAATATATAGGAAAAAGAAAGAGACAATTAACCTGAGGAAGAGGAGAGGCAGGGAGACCCGTGACTTGCATAGATTCCACATCAAGTGAGTCGACAAGAGGTTCAGCCCTTCTCAGCTTTGGATGAGACACTGTCAAGCCCTCACGCATTAGCTCAGCATCAAAGTTTTCACCCTTATCATCAGCACTGTCATCATCACCACCATCACCATTATCCCTATCCGTAGGAGTGTTAGAATCGTTGCTACTACCCTCTCCGTTCTTCTTCTCTTCCTCTAACTCCTCCTTCGTGTTATGAAACACGGATCTCTCCATGTGTAAATACTCTGGTTTTCCTTCTTCGGCAAGAAATAGACAGTTGTTGATTTCACAACAAGGATCTTCGCAGGAGAAGGAGAAAAAGAATATCTCGACCTATTTCTTAACGAATCCTGCATTCAATCAGATCCTGCAGAATTGCAGAGGCAGAAGGAGAACGAGAGGGAAAAGACATCGCTCGGTCGTTTCCACCTTCGACTTCCGTGGCTTCTTCGTTCTCTCTCTCTCTCTCTCTCTATGTATTTGTATGTATTTGTCTAAGTCTTTTTCTTCCTTGCAATTGTCTCTCGCTTCGTTCACTATTTTGTACTCTTATTTGTATGTGAATATGTACATATGATATATGTATGTGTGTATTTTGTACTCTTATTTGTATGTGAATATGTACATATATGTATGTGTGTATTTTGTACTCTTATTTGTATGTGTGTATTTTGTACTCTTATTTGTATGTGTGTATTTTGTACTCTTATTTGTATGTGTGTATTTTGTACTCTTATTTGTATGTGTGTATTTTATACTCTTATTTGTATGTGAATATATGTATGTATCGTGTGTGTGTGTGTGTGTGTGTGTGTGTGTTGTGTATGTATGTATGTATGTATGTATGTATGTATGTATGTATGTATGTATGTACATATAGGAAAGGAAGGGAAGAGTAAAAGAACAATATATGTAATGTGTATAGTCAAGTCAACATATGTATGTGAAGTCCCTTTGGTAGTAGTAGTAGTAATAACCATGCATGGCATATCTCGATATTGCACATACAACCACGTTCTTCGTTGGAATGTAGGCGTAACTCTCTCTTGGGTCTGCTTGACCCAAGTTTGCCTGCAATACCATGATTTCGTGGTTATTTTGTGATTTCTACTCGTGACAGTTTCGTGTTGAGCTTACAAGTCATCCTTTGTGTTGTGTGGATATGATTTCATTGATCGAGTACAAGCATCTCCTATGTGGTCGGGAGGCGTGATCTACACATGTGTGTGTGTGTGTGTGTGTGTGTGTGTGTGTGTTTTCATGGTAGAGCTCATGTTTTTTACATACATTGTGTACCATACTCTTTCTCAAATATACTTTGTGAGTCAGCTCTTGAGTTGCTCCCGGTTGATTATTTGCCTCACTCTCTTGTGGTTTCTTATTTGTTCTTATTAACCACCATACTGATTTGTTGTTGTATTAATTATGTGTTGGGTAATATAATTTGCTTCCATGTAACTTAAAATCCCTTTATTCTCGTATATACTCAAATACATGGATAAGCAACTATTTAGATTCATCATCTCATCACATCGCACTATTATTTTCTCATTGCATCTCATTGTGTCAAATATATGATGATGGCAATATACGAGGTTGTGTTA
Organism: Azolla caroliniana; assembly: GCF_043228905.1. Taxonomy (NCBI): domain Eukaryota; kingdom Viridiplantae; phylum Streptophyta; class Polypodiopsida; order Salviniales; family Salviniaceae; genus Azolla; species Azolla caroliniana. Next base: position 15,673,810 of record NW_028230446.1, on the reverse strand, counting down.
AGGTTGAGCCTTCCAACACCATCATCAATTGTGGTAATTATCATCTCTTTCTAGTTTTACGTTTTGAACAATGACCAATTATATTTCCATGGTTTCACTATTCCACTCACTGCTTTTCTCACATCATTGGTGTTTAACTATGTCTAGGAAATGAAAGGCGTTTTTTCTTTTCTTTTCCTATAATCTATTATATGCCATCATGTGCACCATCCTTTTTTTGTCATTGAACTTAATAGCATATATTATACACATAACCTTGCATGTTTTTATAGTGTAGCATGACTCTTGAATGTGGTTACCCTCTTACGATAGGAGTCTCATGATTTGGAGGATGATTTTACTTCTTTTTTAGATATATTTGGTCAAAGATATTACATTTAAAGCATTTAGGGGCATCAAATATATGGTTGTTTGTAAGATGTGAGTGAAGGCCATGCCTATATCAAATCTAGGATTTGGACAAAGGTTGTGCATAATCTCAGAGGTTCTTTGGACAACATTAAAGGTAATGCGCAATAGGCAGAGCTACAAAGATTGGAGTTTCATGCCATATGGGGCAAACGAATATTTTATAGATGGATTTCTGATAAGGTGGAGTGGCTCAACTCTACACCGAAGTATTTATTTCAACCAACAATCATAATTTAGGAAGGGGTTCATTACCTAAATGTACATATTTTATGTATTGCATTACGACATCCCTTAATGCTAATATAATATATTTTTTGGACAAAATAAATAAATATTGTTGTTTGTACGTGAGTAGTAAGCAATATATAATGTTGTTTCAACAATGGTCCTACATTGTAATCCTAATAAAAAAAACTTATCAAAATAGTGACATGACATACCACATCTATTTTAGTCTTTCCTCATCAACATAGAGCACTTGAATGATTGACATGGTAATTCTCCATCAAACAAAGAAGGATTGATGATGCACAAGACTTTTAGATTTGTATTTTATCTTTTTATGGCGACGAGTATTAACTTCTTTCTTTTCCACTTTATTGCTTACTAGCAATCCTAGTAGGTGTAAAGTAGGACTTTTAGTTCAACCAATCCTGAGGGACAAATGGGCATCTAGATAGAAACACAACATGTGAAAGCATCAACATTGATTGAATGTTTTAATTTCTTGATTGGATATATCAATATGTGAAACAAATCTGATATTGATGTTGAATTAATTTATATTTTTGCAAATTTATCTTTCATTCACAAAAGAAATTCCATAACACTTCGTAGTATTGGATTGAATGACCTTCCTATCTTCATTTTTTCACATTACTCTTTGATCATTTTCTCAGCCAACATGTTTGTATACCGAGTTTCTTTTGCAATGTTTCACTGCACGAATATTATGGTAGTTCCAACTTGGACTAATTGTAGATGTGTATGGGGTCAATGTATAGCCCCATGTTTTAAAAATATAAATATAATTTGCTTGAGGGGATAAAGACTATAGATGCATGGTTGGGAGATTTACTTTACTATAGAAATATCTAAATATAACATGCTCCAAAATTTTAGAGATGGCAAACTCAACATCATGTAAATATGTAAAAAACTTGAATGTTTTTATTGTGTCTATTTTTTATGCATAGATGTGGATCGTGGTATTCAATGTGTTACATTATTCTTATCTTTTGGAGAACATGCTTGTTTTTATCGCCATCTATCACAAATTGTTGAGATATCAAGCTCACCTATTATGAAGGCACACATTCATTAGGGGCTTGCATGTGGTAAAAGTATGTATGCCTTTGCAATAATAAATGTGTGAGAGAGATATCTTTGTATCAAAAAATAAAGTGGATAACTTCAGATGTCCCACTCACTCTTCCATAACGAGAGATTTGTTGGAACCTGAAATGTGAAGTACACATATAATGGTTTCTATAAACCAAAGCTCATCCCTCCCTTTTTGTACAATGTTGGGCAAATCACATACTGGAAAATTCCCTTCCAACTCCTCGATCTAGTCAATTGATTGGATTTACCATCGGCCATAACATGTTATTGTTCATTCACCTAAAAAATATACGAAGAAAAAACAAAAAAAAACATATTTTTTGTAAAAATTCACTACTGCATGATGCATCAAAACAAGCACAAAACAAAACAAAACAAAATATTTATGGCTCAGTCTCTTGGTAAACGATGACCATAAATCTCTGTGCTGAGAAAGTTTAGCCACAATCACTCCTTTACATCAAGTACATTCGGAGCATAAAATTACTTCTATAAAGTCATTAACATTATCATGAAGAATTCTTGTGAAATAGGATCAAAATACTAACATCAAAGTTATGTTTTTCTAGCCCAAGTCTATTCATACGAATAAGTTCACTTACTTTGTTTATGTTTACCCTATTTCAAAACTTATTATTATGATATTTACATGACAAAAGCTTCTCTCTCTCATATGTTGCATTAAACCAAATTGGGCAATGAAATCAATAGAAGCGCAAGTAGCATCTAAAAACTCTAATCCAAGCCATTTAGCTAGATTGCCTCTCGAAGGCAACATATTCATCGTATAATTTTGTTGTCATCAATAATAGGAGCAAATGCATTGTACTTGATTAACAATCGGCAATGGTTCGGTTCGGTTTGAGAAGGTCCAAACCGAACTGTTTAATTTTTAAAAAACCTGAATCGAACCGCGAAACCGTAAAAACCGTGGTTTCGTGATTCAGTTTCGGTTTTCAACATAGGTCAATTTTTTAATTTTTTAAAATTTATAATATTTCATTATTTAGAATTTTTAGAATTTTTAAGATGTTCCTAAAATGTGAGAATAAGGTGTAAAAATGAAAAGATTGTTTAAAAACAATTTTTAAATTTTTTTAGGATTTTTTAAATTTTTTTAAAAATAAAAAATAAAAAACCGTTAAACTGTTAAAACTACGGTTTTTGATTGTTGAAACCAAACCGAAACCGAACCAAACCGTTAAAAAAAACCTAAGCCTGAACCGAAACGAACCGTTGAAACCGTTAAGCTGTTAAACCGCGGTTTCACGGTCCGGTTTGGTTCAAACCGAACCGTTGCCGATTGTTATACTTGATGGAAATTTTCAACACCATAAAAATGTAAGTTCATTTAATTCATTCGTCCCAAAATCTTATGTGCTTTGATACTTATACATTCCATAGAATATATCAATAGAGTGATAACCTAATTGTGTCAACTAGGTTATTACGGTACTTCTATCCATGATAAGGTTTTCATACGCACCATCGTTTTTTGTACCTCATTCAACCTACAAATCATTCATTTTTCTCCATTGTAATGAGGATTTGTTGGATAATTATTAGTATCCTTTTGAAAACAATCGAGATCAATGAGAACATGATGCAAGAATGTATGATCAAATATGTAACTATAATCATATTGACAAAATTGTTTTGAAATTCCAAACTCAAATTCTTCGTAGCATTTTTTACATAAGTGGATCTATCAAGCATATGATAAATTCTGACTTTCGGGAAGCCTCGCTAAAGTCGACAACAAAACTAACATAAAAAGCGGGTTGTTGGTCATCGTACGTAAGAATGAGGCCTTCCACACCACAATTGTGCTCGACAGTTCTCAACATAAGGTTGAAGATTTGGAGACATCAAATTGGCTAGTACTGCACAAGTATGCGCATACGTAAGTACGACGAGCAACTTTGGGGCTGCCAAACATACGTGCATAGGTTGTGTTGTTTCAAGCAAGCATGTATCATTAACATACAAAATGTAATACATAGGATGTCTGATGTCATTGACATATAGAATGTATTATGTAATACATAGTTTGTCTTGTTGAATCACTTGAAGAAGATATATATATATATGTGTGTGTGTGTGTGTTTATGTATAACAGTATATTAACTGTATATATATATATATATATATATATATATATATATATATATATATGAGAGAAAGAAAGAAACATATATTAACGTCTTTTAAGAGGCCAAAATGGCCTATAAGACCAAATAAGAGATTACATCTTAAGTGTTTATGTATATATATATATTATATATGAGAGAAAGAAAGAAAGAAAAATTAAAGTCTTTTAAGAGGACAAAATGGTCTATAAGACCAAATAAGAGAGAGAGAGAGAGAGAGAGAGAGACTAGATGGATGTAGCTCAGTTGGTAAGGTTGCCCAATGGAAACTAGGTGGTCATGGGTTCAACCCCCTACATTCCACAGTGGCATCTAGTGAATTAAGAGATATATAAGAGGTATATATAATAGAGAGGTGAGGAAGTTGGGTTTCGAACCCACAACGCAAGGCTTGTAGTGTAAACAACTTACCACTAGGGTAAGGTAATTGTGATAAAAAATTTAAAAAAGAGGAAGAGAGAGAGTGAGGGAGGGGTATGGCAAGGAAATAACCAAAAGAGGAGAAAGAGATTTAAGGGGTAGTTCACACCGGAGAGGGAGGGAGGAAGTGGAGAAAGAGATTTAAGGGGCGGTTCACACCGGAGGGGAGGGAGGGAGCGAGCGTCGTGACCATCGATCGCCCTCTCCTTCCCTCTGTTTCCTTCCTCTCTCTCTGCATTTTACCATCAATTCATTCATTCCATCCATGGTTCCCTTCCTCTCTGTTCCCCTTCCCATTTCTACTTCTCTGTCGATTTAATTCCGGGTCTTTTTTACCTTTTTTGTCTGTGCAGGTTTAATTTTGAAGAAGAAACATCAGGTTGGCTCCCCACCGTTTGGGTTCCATCCCCTCATTCGTATTTCGTATCGACCCTTTGAATGTAAGATCGCATGTTGTCCTCCCCCCTTTGTTTCTGTTATAGTTTTGTTTCTGTTATAATGGAAACAAGTTAAAAGAAGAAAGGAGTAGAAAATAAAGAAGAAGAAGAAGAAGAAGAAGAAGAAGAAGAAGAATGCGTGAGGAAGAACAAGAGGAAAGAAGATGATGATCAGCTAAATTCTAACCCCTGATGCCACACACGGGAAGAAGAAGAAGAAAGAAAGATAGAAAAGGAATAACGAAGAAGTAGAAATGGAAAGAATAATAAAAAAATGCCTGAGTGGGCTTCACACATGCAAAAGCTCATCTGAAAACCCTACTTTCACACACACACACACAATGAGGACGAGTAGCAGAAGAAAAATGTTAGCTCCCTGAATCCACAAACTGTAATTTTGTAGCACAGAAGAAAGAAGAATACTATTCGCTAATTCCAAAAAACTCTTCCAAAGTTGATCAATAAAACCTAATTTTACACATCCAGAAAGAAGAAGAAGTTTTGCTATCCTTAAATTATCTGATCTGAAAATCCTAGTTTTACACAGAAAAAAGAACAAGAACAAGGTCTACAAATCCCAATTTAAACCCAAAGAGAGTAAAAGAATATATTGAGAGATATGGCAAAAAAAGCAGTGCTAGTAGGTTGCAACTATCCGGGCACTGAGGCAGAGCTCAGTGGGTGCATTACTGATGTGAAGCGAATCAAACAAAGCCTCATGGATCGGTTTGGGTTCAATGAGACTGACATCTCAATCCTCGTGGACACAGATAGTTCTTCAGGTTTAAAACCAACAGGTTTCAACATCAAACAAGCCCTCCATGACCTTGTCTCAGGTTCAAAAAGTGGTGATGTTCTCTTCTTCCACTATAGTGGCCATGGTGTCCGCTTACCTGTCGAGCCTGGTGACCCTGATACCACTGGTTTTGATGAATGCATCGTTCCATGTGACATGAACCTCATCTCTGGTAAGCCCAATCTTCTTGGTTTCCTGCGCTAACCTTATGATATATATATATATATATATATATATATATATATATGTTTTATGTGCTCAATCCATTCACATCAAGAAGAAATGAAAAGATCGATAGATGGATGGATCAATGAATGACTAGATGGATGGATGGATTTATTGTGTACTGGTTACCTGTGGACTTGTCATAGTAGAGATTAATGGATGGATAGGTTTTATTACATCCATCCAACAAAGACTGACATATAGTAATTTGTTATCCTCGTCGGACGCGATAACATCATATTGGAACAAAGAAAACATTTGTGTGTACTGCGGGAAGTGTTTTGTAATTGAGTTCATATTGTGGTTTGGAAATGTGGGCAAAGAAAGTCCTAATCTTGTCAGACATCTAGGCTCCACCCACCTCACTTCCAAAAGCTCTCAGAGTTGATTGAACTTGAAAGTGTAAGCAGGGTAGCCTCTTTTCTGAAATAAAAGGATATCAAAAACTTCTTATGAGCTAAAAAGAGAGGCTCAAGAGTTCATCATGTTGAATATTGTAATGGTGAAGAGTGGACATTTTCCTACATTGGAAAGTGTCTAAATTTTATTGTGCCCTAGTGAGATCAATCCTCTTACGTCCTATTCGTTTGACCATTGATTGATCCAACATTTGCAGATGATGACTTCAGAGAGGTTGTTGACAAATTGCCCTTGGGTGTTGGCCTCACTATGATCTCAGACTCATGCCATAGCGGAGGTTTAATCGAAAATGAGAAAGAACAGATTGGCGAAAGTTCACTTCCAGAATTAGTGAGTGCTCATACGATAAAGAAACCTGCCAGGAAACATAAGGAAAATGGTGGTGCAAAAAAACCATCTAAAGGTAAGGGAAAGAGAGATCTTGAAATGAGTAATGGTGATGTGGATCGTGATTGTGATAATTCGTCAAGTGACGATGAGTTGACCTTTCACAAGATTCATAACAAAATGCGTGAGAAACTTCAGAAACGTGGTATTCATCTAGACCATCAATACATAGCACATGATGAACATTTCCAGAACATTGCCTACATGGGTAACGAGAAATACAATGTGAAGAGTAGAGCTCTGCCCCTCTCCACATTGATGACCATCTTAAAACAAAAGACAGGGAAGGACATGTATGTACATAACATCCGTGCATCAATAATTGATATACATCCCCAGGATCGAACCTCAGAAGGTAAGATATTTATGAGAGGAGTGTTAGCAAATGAAAAGAACAAGGACAAAAGTAGCAGTCATAGTCATGATCATGTAGTCGGGCCAAAGAAAGCTGTTGCTAATGTAAATCGCAAGAATAATAAAAAAACAATGAAGTATAGGGCAGATATGGGTGTGTTGGTAAGTGGGTGCCAATCACATGAGACTTCAGCTGATGCTTCTGGACAATTAGGGAATGAAGGATATGGAGCCATGAGTAATGCTATTCAAATTGTGCTCTCCCAAAACCATGGTTCTATCACTAACTATGAGCTTGTTAGCAAAATAAGGGAGATCCTCAAAAAGCAAGGATTTACTCAACAACCAGGGCTTTATTGCTCTGATGAGAATGCCAAAGCACCTTTCATTTGTTGACACCGTTATTCACCTTGGCAAAGTCTGCAGCCATCTCATTTCTTTACACAGATATAGCAAGGTTCTAACATTCGTTAGTTTTACTGATTTAACAAGGAGCTAACATCATTATCATTTTCAATGCCACACATAATGAACTATTCAGCCACCATTTCTACTCTTTTATACATTCGAACAAATTTGTACTAAAAAAACCTTTTAATTATATGTACTGTTTTATCATGCCAACGTTATTATAATTCTCAACGTCATCAACACTCAATTTGATGATGAACATATACACAACTATTGTGTTCATATTTAATCTGGAAAATGGTGTCAATTTCAATCCCCATTAAAAACAAAGCAACTCTCTTATGTCAATTTTCTGTCTGTTGCTTGTGGCTTTTTAAGTGCAATTCACTATCTTGGTGAATGTGTTGATAACCATTATGATAACAATCCTTGCATTCACAACAAGAACATATACCTGATTATAGAGTCAATTTTCTGTCTGTTGCTTGTGGCTTTTTAAGTGCAATTCACTATCTTGGTGAATGTGTTGATAACCATTATGATAACAATCCTTGCATTCACAACAAGAACAATCGTAAAACTATCTTATAAAAATAGGATATAACACAAAAATAGAATTACATGTTCATAGAAGACTGGTTATGTAGTTTGGTAACATATGCAACATAATACATGAGGTATAAGCCCCACAATGTAATATGTGCACTCTGCTCATTGGGGAGAAGTTGATTTGATGTATGATCTAATTCGTGTTCTACTTATGGGGCATGCCATGTTGCAATGCACCATTCGCCACATCACTTATATGGGCACATGTTTCCTTTTTTGTCCATTTGAGCATTTTTTTTCTTTATAGGTTCAAGATTTGTTGCCTTGTGTGTGTTTGTAACCCAACAAGTGTACGAGCTTGATATCTCCAACAACCGTGAACAATGAAATCACTTGATTACTTATGTTGTCCACTTTGGCCCCATAAGTGTATGGCTGAGCTTGAAATCTCCAACCACCGTGGACAATAAAATCACTTGATTATTTGTGCTGTCTACTAGAGTATATATACATTATTGGAGAGAGTCAAAATCCGTCATATATGCATTAAGTTAGCTGATTGAATGTGTGTGTAGGAGATCATCTAAAGGTGGAGATAACATGTTCTTGTGTAGGAAAGGTTGCTTGGTATATAACATGGGAAAACAAGAGTTGCAACTTCATGGTGACATGTTGTTAATATTAATTTTGTAATCTTGTAATTACAAAGCAGATCACATTAAGATTTCACATGTGATGCGTTACCCAATGCATAACATGTATAATCAATAGTTTCAAATCAATGTCAAATTACTCACACTTGATCTTCACTTGCAAATGCATGCATTGGTTTGTTTCAACTATAAAATCAATGTTTACTTTGAAAACATAAAACGATCCTCTGTAACATTTCACCACCTCTTTTTAAGTACGGCTTAGTTTGTCCCTTATTACATAATCATTGTTTTCTTTGAAAACATATCGAATAAAATTGAATATTTCACAACCATTATCACCTCACAAAACGTATATAATCTCAAAACATCATTTTTGAGAAAATGCAATCCTTGAAATGCATTTGCAATGCAGACTTAACTTCGTAGGTAAATTAAAGACCAAATCCGTTTAGTGTAGACACTACTTATAAATTAGCGTACGGATTAGGGGAAGGAAAATTATGACCTCTCAAAAAAAGTATCCAACCTCAAAACACCATTTTGAGAAAATGTAATACATGGAGGGGGTGTGTTAGTTCAGGTAGTTCAGATTTAGCTTTGTAGGTGAATGGAAGACCAGAACGGTTTTGTGTAGTCACGGTTTATAAATTAGAGTAAGGACTACTACTCTACGAACACAGATCAACACTTATAAACAATTCAAAACAATTGTTGAAAATCACATGAAAAAACACTCTACAAGAAAGCCATTGATTGGAAGAAAGAAACTTTACAGTCATCATAATGGTACCTGGATAATCAAGTGGAGATATACCTAAAACCTCTCTCCCCCGTAGCTAATATATCTCATAGGATTTCTAAGCAAATGAAGAGGAGGAGGATTCTTTAGCTAATTCTCGCTATCAGAAGGACTGAAGAGGTAAGTTTCTTCAGGATCGCTCTCTGGTTCTCCTTTGTAATCTTTATCATCTGCGTCGAATACACAATCGTCATAATCCGGAGGAAGCTTGGAAGACTCCATTTCCGAAGGAGATGGAGAAGGAGAAGGAGAAGGAGAAGGAGAAGGAGAAGCTTTATAGCTGGAGCTCGATCTCGCTTCAGAGACAGACGAGGAGGGAGCAGTGGAAGCGGAAGACCAGGGACGAACGAGCAAGGAAAGGGAGGAAGAGAAGGAGGGTGGTTTCTGCAGGTATTGAGATGGCGACGAAGGTCGAGAGAGTAGCAACCGATGGGAATGGGGGGAAGTGGTGACGAAGAAGAAGCGACACTTCTGGGAGATATTGCTCGCACTGATCTTCACACGAACCATGTCGTGCGCCTCCTTCTGTGCGTGTGTCTCTTTATCTCTCTTTCTGCTGCTGCTTCTTCCTGACTGTTAGGGTTTCGTGGTCCCTCTTCTTCTTCTTCCTGACTGTTAGGGTTTCGTGGTCCCTCTTCCTCTTCTTCTTCTTCTTCTTCTTCTTCTTTAAGATGGTTTCTGTTTACAGTGGTTTTTAGGGTTTATGGGGAGAGGGTTTTAAGTTTCAAGGAAAGAAAGGCTGTGTTAAATTTATTATTAAAGAAATTTCTAGAAATGCCCCTACAATTCTTTGGTCCATAGGAATCGGCCCCAAAACAAATTTTCTCGAGTGATAGATATCATTACGTCCACTGGACACCGAATATGTCCCCCATGGTGACGCACATGGCAACCATCCGAGCCCATTCCATTCTCGCATATCATTACAAAATGTTGAAAACTTTGAGATGTCAAGTTTCGTGTTGGGGGCGAGATCTGGGTTGTAGTGAACTATGACAGAAAATGTAAGAAGAAGGAAATCAATACAATACTCAAGAGCAACATCTAGGAAGATGGGGTTGAGTTGACATTTGGTTTTATCGGTTTTATTTGTGACTTTCATGTTATTAGTGACGTGGGGTGACATTATTATTGCTGATTCATGAGTTATTGCTTTCATTCTTGGTGTTTATTAGAGATTAGGTACTAAAGTAAGCATAAAATAAGGATATATCAATGATAGATCTAGAAAGAATAGAGAGAAAAGAGAGAAAGAAGGGTGCCGATCCACCCGACCACCCCCGAGCGAAGGGATCGAGACGGACTCGAGCCTCGATCGGCGTCCCATACCACCGCCTTGGCGTCGAGTCGTACCTGGACGATAGCGCGCTTGCTACAAGAGTCGTTCCACTCACGGACAGAGTCTCGACGTAGTCAATGCATGCCCCAATGAGGGTAGCTAGGCCTCTTATTTATAGTAATTCTCAAGGCCCCCAGCCATGTTCACACTTGGCCTCATGGGTTGTCTCAATCCCGAGGATTAAAAGTAATCCTCCCCTTCTTTAGACTCTTTGTTTAACCCTCACACTTATCCACGTGTATAGAATACTACGACAATTCTCACCACGGGATATTATATGGTCATGCCCGTAACATACTCCCCCTCTTTAAAACATTGCACTCTTGCAATGGAAAGTTAGGGAAGTTAGTTCTTAGAGTCGTTTCGCGTTCCCATGTGGCATCTTTGATTGATTTATCCATCCATTTTATTTTAAATTCTCGGATTTCCTTAGCACGTAATTTTTTTGTTTTAACATCGAGAATTCTTTCTGGTACGTGTGGTTTAGAAGATAAATCTTCAGAAGTAACCAGAGTTTCAGTTGTAACTGTATTGTCGCCAGAACCTAGAAGTTCTTTTAGACGACTTACATGAAAGACTGGATGGATTCCAACACCATCGGGAAGAGCGAGACGATAGGCTGATGATCCAATGCGTTTGAGGACTGTAAAAGGTCCACAAAACCGTGGGGCTAACTTAGCGCACTTACCCGTAGACAATGTCTTAGAATTGTGAGGTACACGTAAAAATACCTTCTGTCCAGGGCTGAATACACGAGGTTGCCTGTGATGATCGGCATAAAAACGCGCTCTATCTTGAGCTGTTTTTATATTATCCCGTGCAATATGCAACATATCTTGCATATCCCGAAGAAAGTTTTGCGTACTTCGCAACTCATCATGATGTATATTAACATCAATCGGGGCTCGTGGCTGAAATCCATACATCAACATAAAAGGACTATATCCCGTCGACGTATACTTGGAGCTGTTATAAGCAAACTCCAAAATTGGGAGGTAACGTTCCCATTTTGTTGGTTTTGCACCAACGTATGCTCGAAGCATGTCCTCAATAATTTGATTTACTCGTTCTGTCTGTCCATCGGATTGAGGATGATCCGTGGAGCTCATGCTCAACGTAGTTTCTAACTTCTTAAAGACTTGCGTCCAGAAGTCACTAGTAAACTTCGGATCTCGGTCACTCACGATATCCATCGGTAACCCGTAAAAACGAAATAACTCATCAACGAATTGGTAAGCCAATTCAGGAGCTGTTACCGTGGTTTTAGTAGCAATAAATCTGGCCATTTTAGTTAGTCTGGCAACCACAACCCATATGGCATCATGACCTTTTTGGGTGCGAGGAAGGCTAACAATAAAATCCATGGATATACTTTCCCACTTATTATTGGGAATGTCTAAGGGATGTAAAAGTCCTGCGGCTTTAAGTCGCTCGGCTTTGTTAACCTGACATTGGTGACATTTAGTCACATAGCTATGTATGTCAGGACGCATCTTAGGCCAATAAAATTGAGTGGAGATGAGAACGAGTGTACGATGTATTCCAGGGTGCCCTGCTGAGGGTGCATCATGGCATTCAAAAAGAATTCTCTTTTTGACCTCAGGTAAATCTGGAACACAAACCTTCCCATTACGGTAGAGCAGACCGTTAGCAATGTGGAAGTATTCCTTCGAGGGTGTGGTGGTGTCTGTTCCAGACTCGACTCTTGCCCAGTATTTTGCAAAATAATTGTCATCAGGATACTTTCCTCGAAGGTGATCATAAAGATCTGATGTTATTTCAGTGAAGCTAAGCATGTTAACTTCACGGATGCGACTTAGTGCATCAGCGACAGTATTCATGGAACCTTTACGATATCGTATGGAAAAATCAAAGTCCTGGATGAGATCAGCCCATCGTGCCTTACGACCTTTCAGGTCTTGTTGGTCACAAAAATATTTCAAGGACTCGTGGTCCGTAGTTACCACAAAGCGATTTCCATAAAGATAATGGCGCCATGTTTTGAGCGCATGTATAACCGCAAATAATTCCTTTTCTTGAACGGTATACCGACATTGAGCAGAATCAAGTTTCTTACTCTCGAATGCTATTGGTTTACCATCTTGATACAAGACAGCACCTATAGCATAATCGCTTGCGTCGGTTTCAACCTCAAAAGGTTTTGAAGGATCGGGTAAAAGAAGTGAAGGAGCCTTGCATACCAAGTCCTTGAGTTCCTTAAAGGCGAGGTCTAGTGTAGCATTCCACACAATAGGTTTTGTAGACTTACGCGTTTGACCTTTTAGAAGATCAGTAAACGGCGTCGTCAATTGTGAGTAATTACGAAGAGATTTTCGCAAAAATCCGACAAAACCAAGGAATGAGCGAACTTCTCGAATATTCCGAAGAGTGGGCCAAAGCTTGATTTTCTCGATGCGAGAAGGATCAATTTCAACTCCTCGTTCGGTTATGAGATGTCCAAGATAAGTAATTGATTTCTTGAAGAACTCACATTTTGAGATCTTCGCGTAAAATTGTTTGTCACGCAATATTTGTAAAACAAAGCGGACATGTCTAGCATGTTCTTGTAATGTACGGCTATAAACTAAAATATCATCTAAGAAGATAACGACAAATTTTCCAAGTTGTTCTCGGAAAATGTCATTCATTTCTTGTTGAAATGTAGCCGGAGCATTGGTCAAACCAAAAGGCATAACCAAAAACTCATAATGGCCGTAGCGCGTACGAAATGCTGTTTTAGGAACATCGTCCTCACTTATTCGTATTTGATGGTAGCCAGTACGGAGATCAAGTTTCGTAAAATACCGAGCTCCCTGGAGACGGTCAATTAGATCGTCAGCCCGGGGCAATGGGTACGAATTCTTGATCGTCACTTTATTCAAGCGTCGGTAATTAATACACATACGCCATGTGCCCTCTTTCTTTTTAACCAAGAGAACTGGTGCACCCCATGGAGATTTACTATAACGTATATAACCCATTCGTAAATAGTCCTTAAGTTGCTTAGCTACCTCATCCTCTTCAGATCGACTTAGGCGATACGGAGGTATACTAATGGGTGCAATGCCAGGTACAATATCTATACGATGGTCTATATTACGTTTAGGAGGTAAACCATCGGGTAGTTCACTCGGAAAAACATCACGAAAATCGTTTACGATTTCATCAAGTTGTTTTTGTTCAAAATATGTTAATTGACCCGAGACATTATCGATATTGTAAACGTGAATGTCCGGATCAAGTACACAATAAAATAACGTAGAACAAGACAACTCGGATATTGATGGACACGAGGAAACAATCGAGAGGGATTGTTTTGTTACACATTGAATAAAATGCGTACAATCGTTGAGTACAAAAGAAATGGAATGGCGAACCCAATCAATAAATAAAGAAGAGCTTTTATTATAAAACCAGGGATAACCCAGTATTACATCGGTGGTACTAAGATTCATTACATGGAAGTCTACTTCCTCTATATAGGTATCAATAGAAATTCCTAAAGAATGAATCGCCCCGTTGATGTGTTGTACTCTTCCATCAGCCAAGTGCACCGTGTAGGTGTGATCACTTACGGTGGGTTGGATTCCCCATATCTGTACCAAACGATCATTCACAAAATTGTGTGAGCTTCCCGAATCAAATAAAAATTGTACGGGAGATCCATTGATATACCCGTTTGCACGTAGTAAATCATTGGGACCCAATACATAATGAGGGAAAGAACATTGACAATTACTCAAATGATGTGTATAGACCTGAAGGACATTAGGAATCTGACCTTTATGGTCTGTAGCTTTAGGTTTGGCGTCGTGCTCTTTTCGTTGGAGCTTACGACATTGCTCTTTTGTATGACCCTTCTTTTTGCAGAATACGCAAAAAGGATGTTGTCGCTTATAATCGCGATCCATGAATTCGTTGGGTGTCTTGCGTTTCCCAACGAATTGTGACTGCTTAGTCTCGGGCGCTTCGTTGGGTTTGTTATGGTCCTTCTTCGAAGTGCGTTGATAGCGAAGAACTATCTCAACGGCCTCTTCGAAGGATTTTGGATCCTTATCGTGCACTATCCAGTGATAGTCCGAATTGGGGATGCCATTGACAAAACAAGCTATTAACCAATTGTCCCCTTCTAGACCCGATTTTTGGATTTGGGTTCTAGCATGGTGGACATAATCTTCTAGCGAGGAAAACTTCCTGCTAGAGAGGTTCATTAAAGCTTGTGCTGCCTCGGTTCGAGAGGGAGGTTGTAGAAATTGACCCTTGAAAACTGTGACAAAGTCTGTCCAGGTCTCGGGCAATCTCCCCAAAGTTCGGAGCCCACGCCACCAAGCGGCGGCCTTACCCCCTAGTTCTCGGCCAACATATGCAATCTTCGTACTATCTGGCGTGGGATAGAGCTCAAAATGAGACTCCCATCGGCCCAGCCACGTGCAGATTGCTTCTTCGGTTCTTTCCTTTTTATCTCCCGTAAATGGCTTTACGACAAATGATGGTTCACCCTGACGCTCATCAGGTCTATTAATCTCATTTTGGAGACTAATGACTCGTGCCTCGAGAGCACTTTGAGATTGCCGAAATTCGGTCAACTGCTGCGCGGTTGAACTAAGGAAATGTTGTACTTGTAAAATATACGCCTCAATGGACATTGTCCCAGGAGGATTTCCTTGAGGTCTTTCCGCTTGAGCGGAGGGCATCGGGTCGTTATTCTGAGCCATTGAATGATTATTTCTGGCAAAGAAATAAGATAAGGTCAGACAAATAGTCATAACATCTTGTTGTGGTGTAAACATATCATGGGCAAACATTAATCGATATCATGATCTCACGTCAATACCCCTCTAGACGTATGAGATGAGGTTCAAGATCAGGTTACTATGGTAACACAGAGGTGTTTTAAAAACCATGGGGGTGACAAATGAATGCCTTTCCCTGATCTCTATATCGATTTTTTTCATGGCGGCTCCCCGAGGCTCAACCATGTATGTTCGCGTCATGAATAGTTTATACACGAAAAAAATGTTAACAATAACTATGTTTCTGTGCCCACATATGTGGTTTCGGCTCTTTAAGTCCTATTACGAGGACCCCGAGGTGCACTTAGACCTTAAGTCTAAACATGTGTTATAGTCATATGTATCAAGGATGTTGTATGGTCTTGGTCATATTTGAACTCGAGACCTCGAGAACAAATACATTAAACACTTGAGCCAACCAAGTAAGTTGCTCTTCTCGAATGCTTAATGTTTGATGCGTATAAGAGATATGCGAGGCAATTGATCATATATGTTTTTTTAAAAGA
This sequence comes from Azolla caroliniana, assembly GCF_043228905.1. NCBI lineage: Eukaryota > Viridiplantae > Streptophyta > Polypodiopsida > Salviniales > Salviniaceae > Azolla > Azolla caroliniana. Next base: position 15,657,813 of record NW_028230446.1, on the reverse strand, counting down.
ACATATATGACGGGCATGACCATATAATATCCCGTAACAGTGTTGTCAAATTTTATAGGGCCAATCTTTAAAAACTTCGCATGCGAACACTAAAACTAGGTAGAGTTTTTTGTTATGAAATCAATTATGGGCAATGTGGCTATTAGAATGAAGGGAATTTTCATAAAACATGGATGTTGACATTGATGAGGTTATGAGAAAAGGAGTCGATGATTGAGGTCTACGTTATGGTGAGGTAAGTAGAGTATAATATAAATGCTAATTGCAAGTTCTTTCAAATCAAGTGTGTGTAAAGCAATGGAATTTTGCTCACATCTCAAAGTTCTTTTAGAAGCCTTTAAACAAGTTGATGTTTCTAATTGACAATGGTCGACATATTCAATTGGTGCGTTAGATCCTTCAATGAAGTAAGAATGAGCTATAGGTGTTAAGGAAGCCAATTTTTTATCTCCTCGAGCAAAATACACCAATTGCATCACATAACAGGAGAACATAGATTCTTCATGGAATTGGGTTCATCTAGATTATTTTTATCATATAAAACTCTACAAGAACCTATGATGGACGCATGCACATGAAAGTTTTGCACTAATTGTATTTTTTCCCTTTTGCTTTTTGATTGACAAATGATTGTAATGGAGTAGCATAAGCTAACGTGGTTTTCCACCAACCGGCCAACTTTATTGCAATTACCATTCATCTATACATACATTCCTCTCTATGTGCCGTGGGAAAAGTTACCATGGTGAAGCTATAAAATTTAGCGGCAGTTTGTTAGTATGCATGGTAGTCAAACTAATTACGAAGTGTTTTTGAAATGTATACAATTGTTTAATCTGTGATTTAAATAGTTTCTTTCATTTACATATTAGTTGATTTTTTCATAGAAGTAATATGGTGAGGTCAAGGACCCATCTACTCATTGGCCTTGAACTAAGCATGCGTGATAATGTTCACGAGATTCATAGTTTATGAATTATACTTTCTTTAGGTGAGGATGAAATTTTCTAGAAATTGCAATGAAATTTATTAGGATTTTTCTGTTTATATTTAAGGTTATCCATAAGCTAACAAAACGGAAGCTCTATCATAGTATATTTGCTCACAACTCTTCGTGAGTGGAGGAAAGAGGTCAAGCGACTTGCCTCCTAGGTTTATGAGCATGCCTTTTTAGGCGCTATTGTTTCAATCTTCGCCTGTGGAAAGAGAAATTATAACATCATTACTAAAGAAAAGAATGAGTTAATTATAAATGATATTATGGTTGAACTATTTATTGTGAACCTAACTAAAAAATTAGACCCTTATGTGTATATGAACAAAATGATGACATATCAACTAATATGTCCAAGAAGGCTTTAAAATCATTTATTTTTTAAGGTAGATGGTATGGCACTAGTGCTATATTCATTTTGAAATGCACGTGACTTTCTGTTTATTTCACTAAATCTCTAGAGTTTTAGTTATCTCTCCATATACCCTTAGTTAACCTCGAAAGGGAGAAACACGAAGACGAATTGACCATATAATTGCACGAGAGGGGGATGAACCAAGGGTATTTGGGGAAACAACAAATAGTTTGGGGCATTTGGGGAGATAAACAAAACATTTGGGGGTATCTCAAAGTTTTCCCCTGTAATGTATAGACACAACCCAAATTTTGGGATCATTCATTGCCCAGAAACCAAATTCACGACCTATATTTATACTTTTGAATTTTAGAGTTCCATTCAAGCAATATAAACTAAATTATAGGTAAACCGTAGTAATATATGGGATGTGTGAAGTTTGCTTTTACTATGTGCGATGGCAATGCTTTCAATATGTGTTTTAACACGTGTGACGTCTTGTTGCATATGTTAAAAGCTACAATCAATTGACATGTTAAGCTGATTAAGTGATAGTTTTATCGAATATATCAATAATGTAAAACCGAGCATACATTTTGTTTTAATATGTAGTTATGACCTTTGATCTATTACACATGATAATATATCGTTATCATTAATGCCTTAAAAACTTCATGAAATTTGAATGTAAACAATGAGGCCTTGCATCGACTCGTGATTTCCAAGTCATAATATTGCGAGAATGTATCACTCAATTATTGAAATAATAGAGGAAGGCAGAAGGTTTTAAGTTCTCTTTCCATTTGTAGGTTCTTCCATCATTATCTCCTCTGTAACCGTTGCCGTGAAATCTAGCATGGAAAAAATTAATTATTGAAAACATCGTCAAAGACAAATTAGATGTGTGTGCATGCATATGTTGTGCAACATGAAAACCTCAACAAAGATATACATCATAAATAGGATGTATGTAGAACATGTACGCAGAGACAAAAAAAACATAGATTCTTGTATAGCCAAGGAACTTGCATGGGTGTACAAAACATAATGTTTGCCCCTTCGTCCTTGCATGTATAAACACAAGTACACACACACACACATGGTATGTTTAATGTGGCGAGCTATGCTTATTTATTCGCATAAGAGATTATATGTTTATTACATACATAGCCCTAATGTTGTATTAGTTGAATTGTCGACACGAATGTCACAACTTTACACATTTGTAATAATAACTTATTGCTTGTTCTATATAAATCTATATCAATATATGCATGCTTTTATGATATGGTACACCAATATATGTCTATTTATTTGCATCATTCTTGAAATGTTTGAATATTTCGTTCACATGCAATTGGCTAAATAAGTCTTGAAAGCTTATGTGAATTGCTTCTACAATCTTTTTGTCACCGTCTTCCAAAAATTCCTAGATTATGAATTAAAAGTTGTTAGGGTACAAATACAAATTGAAGTTATTGGATTGTTTTGGTGAGATAAAAGTTGATTGAATTGTAACCCGTGTGTCATAAACATGAAAAAGATATTGTGTGCATTCATGTTTTGTAGAGAGGGAGTAGGGATAGGGGGGAACCTTCTATCATGCTTGGAATGTTGTCTTCGAATCCACATGCTTGGTATTGTAATGCATGGATCATTGCCTACTCCGTTTCATTTTCATGCATAGTAAACATAGTATTAATGTTGAATTATGTCAAGTATCAATAACAACATGATGATTGTTCATACCTGTTTTTCTATGTATGGGGTCTCAACAAATATCAATTTGCGATATTCCGCTGTAATTTGGAATGAGAAAAGAATGAACTTCATTAAATTCATCATAGATCTAACTTGTAGATTGACAAACAACAATTTGACCTCATTGATTTCATAGACACATTTAATCCACAATGAAAACATTATTTACATGCGACATTAGAACAAACGGGGGTTAACCTAATTGAAGCAAAATCATGATCAACTTATCTAGTGAGATTTTAAATACTCGATGTATAACTTCAATTTGAAAACATTTATGAGAATATCACAATAAATGGTGGGCTTTATTTGAAGAAGAGACAATAAATTTCTTCATGTAAGACCAACATTTGTTTCTACAAGAAGAAGGAAGGATTTATGGAACTTAAAAAAGGTACGTACATATAAGTTTAGATATATTGACTTGGGCTTCCTCAACTTTATCGTTGATTTTGGATTTGAGCTCCGGGAGTCGAGGCGGTAAAGTTTCTGCGACTTCTCGCTTAAGGTCTAGAAACTCAGATGTTATTGACGTCTCGACAAGATTGATAGCGAGCGCTTGCCATTTCTCCCTCTCCTCAAGTTTACCTAGTTCTATCCAAGGGGTGGCAAAGCTAGGAATCCCTGATTTGCCACCATGCATAGTTGTGGTGGTGGTAGTGGTACTACTTGAGCCAATGTTAGGTCCAGAGCTAGCCATTCTTTGGAGGATAGGTTCAACAATTGATGTTCCTAAAGATTTATTGCAATTCAATTGCTAAGGTTGAGTGATGTGCAAACAGTATATGCTAAATGAGTTTCTTTTCATTTACTCTACCACAACGGAAAATAATAACAATTTAATTTGATTCTCTTATATCATGTAGTTAGAATTTGGTGGTTTTTAATTGGTTTACTAAAGGGGGTGTTTCTTCTTCCTTACATGATACATCCCACTTCACACAAGACTCCATCAATATTCTACTCTTCTCAAGGTTTTTTACACTTTGTTGGCATCGGGAATCCCCACATTTCATATTAACTAATGAATATAAATAACACTTTTCTATCATGAAGCAACCTAAACAGACTTTATAAGAAAGGTATAAATTGATAAGATGCCACCTTTTACTATCTCATATATAATATATTGGATGAGTCTATGGTATAGAAGATTGATAAGTTTACGTTAGTCATTATACCATGTTTATGAATAGATGAAAATTGACGTTATGATAGAGATATCATCAATCTCTTTTTGTTACTTGTTTGAGTAACCAATTACGGTCCCAAAATTCAACACTAATACTTGTATGAAGAAGTTACACACATAATAGAAAATAAGATATCTCCACATGGATCAATAGTTCACTATCAAATAATGAAAGACAAAAAGCATCATCAACGAAAAGCATTCCTTGATGATTTTATTGATTCATAACGTGTCCTTGAGGCAATAATAAAGTTGAATCGAGATCGGTGTCATTTACAATTCCATCAAATGAACTACATAAATTGTACATTGTTTCCACAAACATTTGAGCCAACTTGTGGTTCTTACCAATGGTTCTAGTAGGAATTAAATGACCGCTTTCATGAGTTGATTAACCCAAACTCATATCACATCGTTTCCCATATGTTCAAGTTAGTAAATGCATGACAAAATCCATCGAGATGCTTGACCATTTGTTGTTTGGAATCTACAATAGATAAACATAATAGCTTGACTATCTTGTGGCTCTCAACTTTATTACATTGGCATTGAAGACATTACGTGTGTTTATTTTGACACAAGATTTAATTCACTCAAGGGAATAACGTTAATGAATAATCAAGGTCAACCTCGGTGTGTAATGGGGTTTCTACTCTAGATGTATCATGACATTCATAAAAACTTAGTTTTTGGATATCATCACATTTAGGTACTCACAGTGGAGTTATAAATAGTAACCATGCAAGTTGAGTGAGTTTATGATACCTTTCTCTTGGAAATTGACAAACCTAAGTCTCTATGCTTTTGGACATTCTTCAAATGATTTTCAAGTGGACTTAGGGATGCTATTGTGTCACACTTAAATTCTCCATGATTGCATGTGTTTTCAAATGCATAACATGTTCTCGTTCCCACATGCAGGCGGTGAACAACACATTCATTCCATCTATGATTTGAAGAACTTCAAGGCCAGAGTATTTAAAGCTTGTGGCTTGTTATTGTACATAATGTGTGGTTTATCCTTAGTTTGGCTCTTCACAAACGTAATATTTGTTTTAGAGCTATTGATAATCAACTTTGTATGCGTACAAAACTCTTCCAATGCCCTCATAAGCTTTCGTACATCTCCTAAAGTATTTGCACAAGGTACCATATCATTTGCATACATAAAAAACATGATGCCTATTTTCCCAAATGACAACTTCTATGATGCCTTCTCCCTTTATAAGCGTGGCAATGATTTGTTCTAATTAATCAATGCATAGAGAGGGAGAGGGAGGGAGGGAGGGAGAGAGAGAGAGAGTTGTGTGGGGATTGTTAGTTCAATGCACCAATGTAGCGTATAAAATTATACATGTGCTCTTGTCTACTATGTGGCATGCGATCTCAGTGTGGATGTTTGACATGCATGCTATTCGTATTGTTAAAGCGTGTATTAGGGGCTTTCTATGGGTTGGGAATAGGAAAGACAACGTGGCAGCTAAAGTGTCATGGTCTACGTTGATTCTTCTCAAAAGTAAGGGGGGTTTAGGATTGATCGACCCTGGAATACAAAGTCAATCATTGCTATGTAAGGTATTGGTAAGGAGCTTGTTGCTTGGAAATGAGTTATGGAAAACATTGATTTTTAATAGGAGCATCCTTTGGAGTCCACAACTTGGTGGGCATTGGAAGCCACATAAATTGTGGCTCTTTTGTATGGACTTAAATCTTAGGAAATCTAATTGGTTGGCTGATCGCACATGTATGTCAATGATGAAGGTGTGGGATTTGCTCCGTGGGCATCTTAGGCGTATAGGTCCAAGTACTAATGTTGAATGGATGCACCAAGCCCTATTGTGGAACGAGACCTTAAAGTCGACCGAGGGGAAGATGCTTGGCCAACGCAAGGGTATGTCGTGGGCTATATTGCACAGTGTTGACATTCGATCAATGGCAAATTGGATGCAGTTGTTCCCTAGTAATCGGGATAAATTGTATGAAGATGCGATAAAGTTTAGAAATGGTAGGAAGATGCTTGATCTAGTCGATAAAGTTGTTTACTCTGTTCCTATTAGTAATGGGGATGAGGGTGAATGGTTTAGACAATGTGATGATGTTGGAAAAGTTATCAATGCAAAGGGTATAGGAAAGAATGGGAAGATCATCTAGTTGGGATCTGTAGTTGCAAGTGCTTGTTGGTCATCGATTAGAATTGTGGCACGAGACGGTAAGAAATGGAAGGTGAATCCATCAGTCGATGAGGTTGAGGAGGATTGGATCTTGTATGTAGTTGAAGGCAAGCCCCTTGAGTGTTTAGAATGGGATCCTGCAGAATATATGTGGAGGGATGAACAAGGTAAATCACATGGTTTCTTTGACTTCTCAACTCGCTTGGGGAGACATTTATGCTTGCACCGTGAGAAGTGTGTCAACAAATGGACCCATGTAGTTATCGATTCGGTCTTTGTAGATAAAACCAGGAGCAGGATATGGAACTCTTCCCTCCCCGAGAGGGTCAAGGTGGTTTTTGGCTAATCACCCATCGGGATGTTCCAACCGGAGAGTGGCTGGGGAAAAGGGGTGGCATGAGTAACTCCAAGGCCTATGGAGCGAGTTTGGAGGACATCGCACATTGTTTATGGAGCTGCCCGCGAGCCCAAGAAGTTTGGATGAGGAGCTTAAGAATTCTGGCTCAATGTGGGGTTGAAGTTCAGGTATCAAGTGCAGTCGTTGTTTGGTTAGCTACTGAATCAGCTGCATGGTTTCGTGGGTGGAATGGAATAGCCCTTCTTTAAAGGTGGTGAATGGTACAATTCAACCTGCAGCTCAAGGAGATTCATTCTTCATATAGGACCGATACTTAGATGTTTGGTTTTTAGTGGTTGGCCTTACTGTTTGGCAAGTGGGGTATCAAGGTGTAAGGAGTCGTTTACCGGGAAGCGAACCCCATCGGCTGAGAGTTTAATGATGATTTGGTTTAATCTGATTTCTACGCTACAAGGTAAGTTTGACAGCCTTCAGGGGCCCTCTGATGCGAGTGAATAAGCTAGGTACCGCTTCCTTCTTAAATGGAGAGGTTCTCTGATGTTACAGATGGTGGATGGCAATGCAAAGTGGATATATTAGCCACCCCGATGGTTGTTCCCTCCTAGGGTACCAAACATAGAGGTAGGTGCTGAATTGTGAAGTGATTGGAGGGTGTCTTTGCTGAATGTGGGTTGTGTGAGGGTCATGTTGATGGGAGGCTGTCGAGTAATTATGTGATGAGGCTTTATTGCTTCATTTATACATGATGTTTTCTTGTAGCCATTGCAAAGTGGCTTGTAACATATGAGTTGTATATTATTCTATGTACTTTTTCTTAACTAATGGAAGTAGAATTTTTCTGGGAAAAAAAGAAGAAGATACATCTTGTAGTAAATATATGTAAAAGTAAGGGTTTAGACTCATGATTCTATGTTGTAGCCTAGTAATTTACAAGTAACTTACCCCATTATATCAAAAAATGAGAGAATCAATTGCCAAAATCTCCAATGTCATTGTCACCCAACACCAACAATATGCCATTTAATTAACACCACTTCTGTTACAGCCTACAGGCATGACCATATAATATCCCGTTGTACCGTAGTATTCTATACATATGGATAAAGTGTGAGTGTTAAACGAGAGTGTAAAGAAGGGAATGATTACTTTTAATCCTTGGGATTAAGACAATCCATTAAGGCTAAGTGTGAAACCATAGTTGTTAAAAAAACGTGTATTCTACGTTTTAGAATACTTTGAAGTATTCTACACGTATTCTATGTTTTAAAATTGCCGTTTTTTAAATTTTGATGTATTCTATGTATTTAACAAGTATTTATCATTTCAAAAGAAATTCAATCAAAAAAAGAAGAAGTTAGAATACTTAGAATACGTATTATTCTACACGTTTTTTATGCTAATTATTTTACAATAATGTGCGAAACCAAATAATATCCCATGGCAAGATTGTACCGTAGTATTCTATACACGTGTATAGAATACTACGGTACAATCTTACCACAGGATATTATATGGTCATGCCCGTAACAACTTTTATGCCATCTAGTTTCTTTGTCGTAAATATTCCCATCACCCACCCATACATGATACATGCCATGTTTTAAAAAGTTCAAAAGTTTCCCCCGCGCAACATTGATCTTCACTACATGTCTTTTATAACACCATATTCTTTGTCAACCAAACTTCCCCTTTCAATGCACTACAACATCCAACTATCCTTTACCATATCCATTTAACAATATGCTAAACTAACAATTACCTTGCCTTATGGCGATTGAGGAGAATGTTCCTTATTGTTTTACCCAACACATGCTAGGTTTGTCATGGTCTTATTACTAAATTATCCTAGTTCTCACGAGACTAGACTTCATGTACTATCTACGGATTAAAGTCTTTACCGGAAAACCACACTCTTAAAAAAGTGCAATGATCTTTCCATTAATACCAAGGTGAACCTTTATTTTTACAAAAAGAAGTATAATGGTCCCTAAGGGTGAGTTAGGACAATGATAAGCAACTACTACTGTAAGTACGCGTGGAATCCTAATCATCCAACAATCATCAAATGCCTAATCCATACAAACCTCTCTAGGTACATATGCTTATGAGAAGATATGCAGAATTACCATTTTTACCAATCTTGATGATTGTTGTTCACTCCTTACAGAACTACTTCTCTCACTTTAAGTTTACTCACTAGCTCGTTCTACATGCAATCTATGTCATTTTTTGTTTTGTTATTTTGACCAATAGCTTAGCTTATGAGCCTCCTAATTTCTAAAGTCACAATCCATACAAATTTGGAATATACACATCTCCAATATGTGATATTGATATCTGAAATTGCTCCTTATGTAGGCATTGTTAACAAATACACCTCCTTAAAAGGCTTCTATCATATATCTTTATGAACCCAAGGCCTACCTATTTCTATGAACAAAAAAGGTGCCAAAAATCAATAAATTAACCTAGTCTATGAGACTATGGATGCAATTATCATTGCCTTATTATTGTAATGCCTAGTTAGAGCTTCAAACTCCTCTTTTTGTGTAGGAAGCTAAAACTTGCCCCAATGAACATATGTTACCCCAAATTAACTTCTTGATCTCGACTACAAGGTTTTACCACGAAATGTTTCTTATTCTTATGTATCATTCACTCCGATGTCCTGATAAGATCTTCTATGCCATCTTATCTCGAACTCGGGAAGATGTCAAAAACTAGCTCAAGTTGCATTGCACCAAATTAAACAATTAATGTAGGCTATAATGAACGGGAGGCTTTTCTTGTTGTCTCGTATATTTGTTGATTTCATCGACACATAAGTAAGAGCTTCTACATCCACATAAGAAGAGCAAATTAATCGACCATGTAATCTAACCTAGTTCTACATCGAAATGATGATTCGATAAAAGTGTGCACTCAAACACAAACACAAATGGAAACCCCACACGAATCGTCAAAAACTTCATTAACCCTAATGTTCAGTTTTTTGTGGAACATTAACCGTAATGCTCAGTTTTTTGTGGAACATTAACCCTAATTCTCAGTTTTTTATGAATGAGAGGGTCAGATTTGTAAATTCCGAACGATGTCGAGGGTTTAGCAGAGGTTCTGGAAGGTTCCGCAAGACGATGTAGAAGAAAGAAAACGCTGACAGAGAGAGAGAGGAACACAGCGGAATAGGCTTGGACGGTCGCTGAAGCTCAGCGATGGCGAACTTCTACAGGAGTCTTCGCGCTCTGCGTCTGAAATCTTCTGCTTCTTCATTATCCCGGAGCTATCACTGCGAGAGGAGTACATATAATGTAAGGTCTGTTCCCGCTCCTTCTCCTTCTCCTCCTCCTCCTTCTGTAGCAGTCCTCCTCTGGCGAACCATGACTACGAGGAGACGAGGTTTTTCATCCGAGTCGGTAGCAACAGAATCTACGACTCATCCGGATCCGGTTTCTAATGATTATCCTTTGCCTACCCCGCCTCCGGGAGATTTTGATGATTTTCCGGCGGCGGACGCGGATTTTGATGACGATATGGTACCGGAAGATGACAACCCCCCACCCGACCCCGATGCAGGTGCTCTCTTTAGCCCCGACGAAGAGGATTGATTCAGAAAAAGAAGAAACGGAAAGCAGAAAGAGTAAATGGGAAAACATTTACTCTCTCTCTCCCACCATCATCTGCTTTTTGTTTTTCCCTGCGTTTGCTTTCTTGCTTTGTCCTTTCTAGATGTGCTTCTCTTACCAATATGTACTTTTTTTTATATGGTATATCACTCTGGTGTGAATGATGATATTTCTTAACATTATATGTAATTGGAAGGAAGAAGAAGAAGAGGATGATGATGAAGAAGAAAACGAACAAATTCAGAAACGTATTTTTTTTTTCCGCTTCTGCCTTCAGCTTTCTCGCCGTAGTCTGTATGTGCTTCTCGTACTATTTTCATTCTTTTACATGGTATGTATCTCAAATTCCAATTGGCGTCTGTATGACTTGTGATGGAAACAAAAAGATAGTCATTACTCTACAAATTGAGGTCTTTTTGTTTCATCTTCTGAAAAAAACCGAGGATTGTCTTGTAATCAGGCGGCCTCGTCTAATTCATGTTAAAGCAACTAACTTCCTTAATTGGCTGTTAATCTCAGTTTGCGTTATACCATCAGCCAGTGTGTATCTGAAGGTTGACCACCCTAAAACCCGAGGTGTATAAAGATATAAGATGTTTATGGTACTACATGAATTCAAAGAAAACAAAGTGGACATTTATCTAGGGTTTTATCGGTACAGAGAGAACATGGAATGCGTAAATTTTCTTGGTACAAGAGATTGATGCTTTTGAATCTAGTGTGCAAATATGTGGTTATCATGCCCTTCACTCTAACCCTACTTTTATGGTTGATTCTCTCTATATGAGTTAGTTCATTGTTTGGACATGTAAATTTAGGCACACTTGTAATGGTATTACATAATAAATAACATTTCACATCTGGTGGCAACTCAAGTTAGTTATTAAATCTAAGCTATGTAACTCCTGCCAATGCAAAGATACAATTCAATGGAAAAGATAAAAATGACTTGCCTCCGAGAAACAAGGGAATTATACACACAATAGTTGAAAGTAGATTGGGTGGTCAACATGGATATGGTGGGAGGAATGGTCATGGTAGAGTTAAAAGGCCAAAGGTAAATGGCCCTTGAATTGGATGAACCTTATGGGTCCATCTTGTAACTAGGTCGGATGTAAATAACAGAAAATCAGTCAATTAAGAAGGTGATTGTCATACTGCATCTTTTGGCATATATTGGAGGATGTGTTGGTTAAGTGGAGGTAGATGTTGTGATGTGGTGGTAGTGAATTGGGAGAAAAACTTCTAAGCAAAATCATGTCATATGCTTCAGTTAAACAACCTTGTTTCCAGACTAGAATATTTGTCATAGGCCAAGTGTATACAAGAAACATGGTCATATGTATCAATAACTTCTTTAATTAAGACTAAAATGTTTCTTGATGAATGTGATGATTAGGTATTTTCAATTTTAGATTAACTACAAGTCATAAATGTGGTGATTAGGTTTTAGTTAAGACTAGTTCCTAAACTAATCAACCTCTTATTGGATTCTATGAGTCTTATAACCTCTTTAGGAAATCGTTCATAACTAAATGCAATTTTTAAATTAGCCCTAGTTATGGTTGATTCCTATAGGGATAAACTGTAGCTAAGGTCAATTTAGGCATAGCCTAAAGCTTTAAAGTCTAACCCGCCCCCCCCTTCCCCCGCAAACATTAACACCAACCACATGTATTTAAATATCCACAAGCCCACACACACACACATTCCAACTAAAATTTAGTTCAATTAACTTTAGACTTTGTGGACTATGCACCATTCACATGTACTTACAACACATTATCACACATTATCATAATGGATTCCAAATATTCATGTGGGCTTGGAAGCTTGCTTGTGCCTATCTTTTTTGGTCATCGAGACCCTCATGCATTTATCTTGGTGTATTCATACACGCCCTTTGACGATTGTATTCGCTATGGTTTCCCTATTGAGATGAAACCATGAGGAGGAGGAGGGGGTGGGTGCCCATATCTCTTATTCTTTTGTAAATAGTGGTGTTCATTATGAAAGAAAAAACACCACCATGACTAATTTACAACAAAGTATAGAGCTCTTTTATGGATCTAAATATTATTATGGCTACAAACTCAATCCCACCTTAGACACCGCTTCAAATGTCAAATATGATCTCCCATCTAAATCATGAATTGACTCATACGATGATAATAATCCTTGTAACTTATCCTAGATAAATGTATGCCCTCTTGGAATATGAAATGTCAATCTTGTTGTTTGAAAGACCATTAATCATCTTTATGAGACCAACATAACATCCTTGATTGTTACCAAACCCAATCAAGCCATCAAATTAAATTGAAGGTTAAGAAGATGTTTACCTTCCCACCTCAACAACCTTGATGTTGCCAAAACCTCCATTTGTAATGAATTGACACATCTCCTTTCTTGTGAAGGATGACATATCACAAAATCCAACATACCTTGCCAATATGTCAACAAATGATTAACTATCAGAAACCTTGCACATTTGACATCCTTTCAAAATTAATGACATTCCCCCCCAATTAGCTTCAATCACCAGTCATGTTTCCAAGTTAAATTCTTATATTCTCTATCAAATATGCCACCATTTCCGTCCAAGGTTGTGTATCCTCAAACATTGATCAAATGAAGGCAAATCAATACAAAATCAATATTGATGCCCCATTAAGACGCTTGGAGTACAAACATTATCACATGACAATCATGACATGACACTTTTCCCTTTTCTATTCCATAACAACGTCCACATTGATGGTGTCACCAATTCAAGAGCTTTCTTAGACAATGCTAGTAAAGGAAGATAATAATATACAATAGAGACCACAATCAATTGGACCACCTTAAGCCATACATGAAAAGGCCATAATTGAGACCTTCAATACATAAACTTTATCTTCTGATTTTTCAAATACCGACCCCAATTGGATAACAAAGATGATGACGACAAATCATACCAGGGTGTATTATCCTTCCTAACCGCCCCAACCCAAACATAATTTGTTATGTACATGAAATGATCACGGATTTATGCATTTAATTCTCATCCTTCAAGGATTTGAGAATATTTCCCCACACATCTCTCGTCTTACTAATATTTTCTCGAGTAGGTGCCAGAAATGTCATCTCTGAGAGTGTAAACAATAAAATACATGGCTTCCTTGATTTAACAAGAATAGACACCCATCTCTCTCTATACTAGAACATGTTACACCATAACATGTTTTGTACAAATACTAGAACTCTTTTAGCTGAAGTTCTGTTTTTATTTTTGATTGTATTTCAATGAATGGGTAGACACCCTATTTTATTGTACACCAATTGTCTCGTGGGCCAAATTTTGGCCTTAGAAGACATTAATATATCTTTCTTTCTTTCTCTCGATGAGTTGGCTTTGGGTGGGCGTCCATTGGACGAATGGCCAGTAATCAATCGTCAAAAACAGCCCCCCCCCTCCATCTGTCTGTCTTCGATCGAGAATCCGAATGATTTTGATTCCAGTTTACTGATCTGATCGAGCTATGGCGTCGTCTTCTCTGGTGACCATGCCGCATCTTCCTCTTCCTTTTTCTTCTTCACCAATTGCTGCTGCTGCTGCTGCTGCTACTACTACTACTACTGCTACAACTTCCTGGTTCTCTCTTTCTCTCTGTGGATCGACAAACATGGCTTTCCCCCTACGATCTCTTCATATTCTTACTTCTAGAGGCTTCCACGGCCAGAAAAGGTCTTCTTTCCACTTTGGAAGAATCAGAATCAGAGCTCGTGGACGATCTGTCCAACAATCCGACCTGCTTCTCCCCGTGTCTCCAGAAGATCGAACCTCTCTCAGCCTCCGATCTGGTCGTCTCATTGTAAGTGTGTTTCTCCTTCCAATATCACTTTGTCTCCTGCTTAACGGTATCAGAAAACATCATGGATCATGAACACTGCTTTAAATCAGATAATTCACTGCTGTGTAACTCTTTGCACTTGAGATCATCCTTAATTTTTTCATAGAATTAATCGAACTTCACATGTTGTAAATTGTTAGTTTTTATATTTCACATGCTGTATGCTTGAAACCTTCTGGTTGAAGCATCCACAATTCTTTCGTAGAATCAACTGAATTTTCACATGTTGTAACCATCAATTTTCAAATTTCACAAGTTGCGAGCTGGAAAACTCTTCCATATTTGGAAACTTTTAACATGTTTGGCATCAATAGCTAGGCACTGAAAAGCATGTTTTAATGGATGTCTTGATCCCAAAAGACTAGTTCCCTTCTTGACCTCCCTTCAATCTCATTTGTTTCATTCCATTGTGGGTCAAAAATCAAATTGTTTGCATTAAAATAATCCAAATTTTCATTGTATTATTAAGTGCTGCTTCGGTTGTAATCCTGAAACTAATGATTGGTCTGTCTTGTGCATTACTTCTTTCCATGATTGTTTAAACTTTCAAACTTCCAGACATTGCAAGTTTGAAGCTTTTCATCACTTCATTTGTATTGAAGTATTGATTCTTTCTTTGTATCGTTTAGAAGTTTCACATGAGTCAAGCAATCCCAAAACCTAATCATTAGTCTTCTGGTAGTAAAATGTTAAATTCCCTATCTGAAAATTTCACATATTGTCATCCTGAACTCGTCCCCTTCTGTTTTGTATAGGGGGATGTAAATTATTCAGCAGATCAACTTCTTGCCTTACATGATTCTGATGTATTGAGGGATAAGCCGATTTTCCAACGTAAGACGAAAATTGTTTGCACCATTGGCCCTTCATCCTGGACAAGAGACATGATCTGGAAGCTTGCAGAGGCAGGAATGAATGTAGCACGCTTAAACATGTCACATGGGGATCATAGTTCTCATCAGAAAGTGATCGACCTTATCAAGGAATACAATGCCAAGTCACCAGAAAATGCAATTGCCATCATGGTGGATACAAAGGTGAGTGCCCATTCTGAACCTCATTGTTTACAGTGAAGCCAAACATAGAAAGAAAGTTTTGCTACTGTTCCTTATGAGGTCAAACTGGACTATGAGTCTGAATAAGAGAGTACATCCGAATATATTTTCTCATCTCGTAGAGCAAACCAAAATAAATGTAAAAATCTAAATAAACTAGTAAAAATTCTTGAGGCCATACATACACATAGACATTCCATGCACTTGAGAAGGAAGAGTGCATATATCCATGATAGATAACATAAAACATTGTGAGCTTCTTTAGATGAACTGAAACTTTTGCCTCGGAAAGATCACCAACATTTGAAGCCACGGACATGTCATTCTTGTACCTAATCGTGATAGATATATTATTCATTATGGTAGATGTGATGTTCATTTATGCAAGATTTGAATCAGCCATTCAGATGAGATACTGATAATTTTGACCAAGTTCTGGAAGTAGTTTCGGGCAGGGGCTTGTTTGTGTTTTGTGTTATGCGCCGCATATAAATACTCTGCAAAGCTTCAAGAAAGTTGAAGCTGAAAAGCGTTTTCATGAATTCACATGTTTTCTATGTTCTATATATTTCATTGCATAAGGACAATCAATGTGTCTTTAGACAGTCATGAAACCATTATTCATGCATTAATGTAAAAGGAAAGGTAACTTTAGCCAACTGCTCATTCTCATGATTTTGGGCCACTCAGTTTTGGGAATATATTATACTGTCAACAAACCCTGGATATTTCTGTGTTTCTCCACCCCTGTGGCACAGTTTCCTTGGTTAATCAATACAGCCCTGGTGGTTTGTTTGGAGTTTGCAATATCAGATTCTAAGATGTAAGATGTTACTATCTAGGTTGAGGAGATATTGGGTTCTTCCACCGAGTTTACATATAAACACAAACTACATCTGAAGATGCTCATTCATTGCTCTGTTTTATAAGTTGTGAAAATGTGTGGATAGAGATGCTTTTAGTGAATGCCTTGTTTTATTAAAAAGGATTGTCCCTGGGAATTAGATATTGTACTTGCATGTACTAATCTCCCATTTTTCTTTGTTTCAGGGTCCAGAGGTAAGGAGTGGAGACTTACCGCAGCCTATACAGCTTGAGAAAGGGCAAGAATTCACATTTACCATCAAAAGAGGGGTTGGTACAGAGAACTGCGTGAGTGTGAACTATGATGACTTTGTTAATGATGTGGAGAAAGGAGACACCTTACTTGTTGATGGTATTTTGTGCCAACCAGTTTTTGCTTCATTTCATATTGAGAAAAGACTTCTAGGGGACTTAATCTGGCATGTGAAATAATACAGGAGGAATGATGTCTTTGTTAGTCAAGTCCAAAACAGGCGATTCAGTCTTATGCGAAGTTGTTGATGGTGGAGAGTTGAAGTCACGCAGACATCTCAATGTTCGAGGGAAAAGTGCCACTCTGCCTTCTATAACTGGTGGGTGCATTTGACAGAAAACATCAATTGTATCAGAAGATAGGAGGTAGAAGGTATTACTATATGAAAGTAGCAAGAATATCAGGATAAGGAATGACTAAAATGATGATGATAAGTGGAAATAGGCTTTTAAATGAGGTCAAGGGGCAGGCGGGGAACATTCACATCCTTATGAAAGAAGATAGTAGGCAAAGTTTGCTGGTAGAGAGCTGGGTTGTAAGTCATGGGTGAAATATTTTTCGTACTATTTGTCAATCAGAATAAGTGGGGATTATATACTAATGTGTAATTTTAATGTATTAGATTCTTTGATACCATATGTTCAGTTGTGTTTATTTTGGTTTGTTGTTCTCAAAGACGAGAAAACATTGTAAGATGTAATCTCTTGTTTGGTCCTGTAGGACATTTTGACCTCTTAGAAAACGTTAATATAGCTTTCTTTCTTTCTTTGATCTCAGAGAAAGACTGGGAAGATATCAAATTTGGAGTGGATAATGAAGTCGACTTCTATGCGGTATCCTTTGTCAAAGATGCGCAAGTGGTGCGTGAATTGAAAGCTTACCTCAAAGGTAATCTGACCTACGCTAATAAGAGGTTCTAACTATGCTTTATTTCAAATTAAAAAATTAAATCATGGGATGAATTGTAATTCTCTTAAGATACACTATGTTAGAGTTTTAACTCTGGTTATTAATGACTATGGTTCATTTTATAATGAATAATTGATTTCTGGGTGAATGATTCTTCTTTTAAGATATTACATGAGAGTTTAAGCTTTGCCATGTCTCGTTGCAGGATGTGCTGCTGATATCCATGTTATTGCAAAGATTGAAAGTGCTGACTCAATCCAGAACCTTCCGTCCATTATTGATGCATCTGATGGAGTGAGTTGTACTTCAAGTAAAATATATTAAGGTTCACTGTTAGACAAGACACATTAAACTACAAATATTATATCTATGAAGAAATGTGGAATCTAGTCAATTATGTTTTAGATGCACTATTGACCGACAGAAGAATTTGTTAAATTTCATGAAGACATCCGTCTTAATAGAACAAATATTTAATATCATATCCCTTACATTGTCATTTAGAAGAATACAATGCAAATCCAAACAGGTTGTGAAGTCTGAAAAACCAATTGATTAACATGAGAAAGAAAGAGATTAAATCACGCTTAAAATCTAGAGAGAAGAAGAAGGAAATAAAGATATATCGACTTATTTTGAGATGCTGAAATGCCCCATGAGACCCGAAAGAACAATCACATCTTAACCTGTTGTCTTATCTTTCAGCAAAACAAACCAAAATATATAGGGATTATGGTTTTTTGAGGAGAATTAGTCGAAATGTTGCTTTTGCAAATGCAAAACTCAACCGAAAGAATATATCTTGCCTAGATTAACAATCATTCATCTGATGTGTAAAACACAGGGACAAAAACGTCCTCAAACTAAGAAAATGAAATGAGTGCATTGCTGTCTTGAGCAACATGAGAGGAACTAGCAAATGCTTTCCATAGGTTATGGAGAGTATTGATCAAGTCCATCGAAATAAGAGTCAAAATTGTTGCAGCAGAGAAAGAATTTGGAGCAAATCTTAGGAATGTATCCTTTGGAATTGGGCCTATATAACTGCATTACCCTCTTTCTTTCTAACACATCACATGACCTTCCATGATGGATTATTGCATATAACGCTCAGAGAATCTTTTATGGTCCTGGTAATGGTTCTAGTTCATATTTTTCAGGCAAATTTGTTGGCACTTTGTGTGCTTTCATCTATTGTGATATAGATTTTTCAATAAATAAAATAAAAGAGGAAAGTGGTGGGCTTGATTTCCTCTTTGACACTTGGAATCCCTCTAGCATCATGGATTCCTTTGTCTTCATCTGCCATTTCTCATGTAAGCTCCATCCCCATGGTTTTGCTATGTTCTACTTAATCTTCGTGTTTGCCTACATTTTGATCAACTACTTCACTTCTCCTTCTCTGCTTGTTCAAGCTTCATATGGACTCATTATTACTACCTCAATCAATGCTCCAAATCTTTGCTTTGCTGAGTCCTATGGAGTCATAGTGAATTACTCTGATCCTTGATAAACGCAAAGTACTCATGAGCTAAGTTCTCTCTAAGTGCGAAACCTGAAGGAAAAAAGTGTAATACGTGCAAGCGAATTTGTTAATTGTCTTGTCTCCAATCACTTCGTATCAAAGCATGCATTCAGCATTGTGCAAGTGAGGTCAAATTATGTTAAGAAATACTTGAATGTTTATATCCAAGTTGGACAATATCATTATCCATTCTATAAAGTCTTGATATTTGCAGGCAATGGTTGCCCGAGGGGACCTTGGTGCAGAATTACCAATAGAAGAAGTTCCTTTGCTTCAGGTATGAACTATCTTTGCACCTTCTTAACATGCCGATATACATGTATGCATACATATTTACGTACATATGTATATACATACACACATATATATCATACATGCAAGTGCATTTGTTTGTGTGTATGTGTACAAAGAAATAATACATACCTCTCTTATTTAGGAAGAGATTATCCGACTTTGTAGAAGTGCAGGAAAAGCAGTTATAGTGGCAACTAATATGCTTGAGAGCATGATTAATCATCCTACACCTACCCGGGCAGAAGTTTCTGACATAGCCATTGCTGTACGTGAAGGGGCTGATGCAGTGATGTTATCTGGAGAGACGGCACACGGAAAGTAAGCATGACATAACTGTTTGGAAATCTTTGATCTGTATATATGTTTTTGAATGTTTGATGCTGTATCTATTCAGGTATCCATTAAAAGCTGTGAAGGTGATGCATACAGTTGCTTTGCGAACAGAAGCAACTATGTCTCCGGGCCAGACCCCGGAAAACCTTGGCCCTGCTGCAAAGGTATCTTTCACATTTTTATACCTGGAAGTTTCTTTTGTGTTGTGATTTTTTTCTATTTAATACAGAATTCTGCCTGAAAGAAAGAAAGTAAACTTGACTTGTTCACTCAAGTTTGAACCGATTTATTACATAGCCAACTAAGTTTTCTTCATAATATTGATCTAAATTCAACTATCTGAACTAAATCCAGTCAGACAATTGTATCCCAATTTCTTTCCAAGTTCCCTAACCACTAGGGTAGATGAGCTGTTTAGACACATTTGAGCCAGTGACTCTATTTAATGGATTGATCTTGAACATGGGTAGAATTATGTCTCCCTACTAGGGTTGGTTCCTAAATTAGCCTGAGCTTTGGAGGTATTCACTTGCATATAAATATGAGTACTATGACATAATATTGACTATTAGAGTTGAGTTTAGAAAACATATTGGACCATGGATATCCAACTGAGTTTCTCATGTATACTGGCCTCTTGAAAAGCAAGAAACAACAATTAATTGAAGTATAGAGTGGATTAATGTTACTCCCTGTGATGGATAATTTAACTGTGATTGTGTGGTTTAGTTGTTCTCATAGTTTCATACCTGGAATCTTGAAGCCAGAGTAAAACTGTTAAAACTTTATGGTTCATTGCAGATACACATGAGTGAAATGTTTGCTTTCCATTCCACAATGATGTCAAATACACTTGGTACATCCATTTTGGTCTTCACACGATCAGGATTCATGGCAATGCTACTTAGCCATTATAGACCAATCGGAACAATATTTGCTTTCACTGATGAGTAAGCAATTATTTAAATGGAATGTTATTGTCTGAAAATTTCATTGTCATCAAACATGCATTTGAAGTTTGTGATAATTTCACATGAAAGCATTCAAATCCTTTTGAGAAATTATCGCTAAATGAGCTTTGAAACATGTTAATTTTTTTTCATTGTTAATGAAGACATTTTTGGGGTTCCCTATATTTATGAATGGGAACACATTGTGTGGTTCTCATTTTATTTACTTTATACACAATTGCCTGAGAACAACTGATCAAAATAGATTGTTAAAATGAATGAAGCACGGACATTGATAATAATGGTAAACTTGATCCATTTGGAAAGAACTAGCTGAGGGGGAGTTTAGTGTGCCATATTGTATGAAGTAGAATACTATTGTCTGCTGACTAGATATATCTGATATTATATTTTGCAAAATTTTCTAGCCCTATTCTATGATCTAGAGAAGTTCCCAAAATGGAAATTAAGTTATTCAACAGCAAACATCTGTGGTTAGAATCAGGCCGTGAAGTTATCTAAAGATCTAAAATCCTCTCCTGCCTGTGGTAGATGATTTTGCGCATGCAAATTTAATATCATTCATCTCAATCTCACCAATCTCATATCTGGTCTTGTAGGCTCTAAAGGTACATATTTCGTACTCCCAGTTTGCAGCTGATACTAGAAGTATTTATCTCATCACTAGTGTGTTTTTGAGCCCATAGGATAAATGAATGTCCTTCTTTATTGTAGTGTTGACATATATAAGCATGAACCTGTTAGTGATAATTTCATGAAATTTGTCAAGGCATAAAGGAGGCACCGTGATGCAAGGCTGTGATCTTCTAATGTGCCAGGTCTGATGATAATTGTACCTAAAAGAGCAGGTAACCTCAATGAAAGGAATGAGCTGTTCACATCAATATTTCTCACAGAAAAATCGGAAGTTCATTTTTATCGAGTACCTACAGAACAATGATGATGGGCCATTATTTGGCCATGTTAAATTGTTCAATTTTGGAGTTAGAGTTGATTGAATGGGCATAGAAACATGGATATTGGACACTGTAGTTGGCAGGCTTTGCACTCTCCTTCATCGTTATTATCTCTGTTCTACATTCTCTCTCTTCCTAGATTCTTCTCTCTCTAGAATCTGCAATGCTTTAAAGGCCTTTTCTCTCTTCCACTTTTTCCAAGATATTCTCTCTTATTCCTAGTTTATTGTACCTGTTTGGTAGTACAAGAGTCACATAACTACCAAACAACCATTTCACCCACTTTCCCCAATTTTGTATAAATAGGCTATACCAGTCTCTTTTGTAAAGACTTTTACTTTTGTTGCTACTTAAAAACAAGCTCTACTCTTTGGGCGTGTCTCGTCTTTGCAACCATTTTTTCTACTGCTGTCTAACAGCCTTCTCACAACTTGGCTATGTCTATTTTGTTCTAACTGTTCCACTGCTGCTATTAACAGCTTTTCTCACATGGTATCAGAGCAATGAGGTCTCCATATCCTCAGGCTGATTTTTTTTGCAAAAGAGCACACAGACCTATCTTCTTTTATCCCTCCCTCCCCTCCTACAGAGGAGGTTCTTCTTTTTTCTTTCCCCCTCATTTGAGCCTTGCCTAGCATCTAGGGAGGAGTAGGAAGACCCTGAGCATCTCCATACAGCTGCTGCAAATTGTCCAGTTGTAGCTCAAGAGGAGAATATCCATGGCCTCACATGCCGCCATTGTTTCATCAACAACTCCCCAACTCCCCAACTCCCCAAAGAGTACATCTTGGATGGGAACAATTACTTGGATTGGGAACTGCAAATAAAGACCTTGCTACAGTACTATCGTCTATGGAATGTAGTCAATGGTAGTGACAAGAAGCCACCAGTAAATTCATCCTCTTCAACCAAATCCGTTACTGGCTCATCTAATGCTGAGATTGAAGCTTGGCTAGATAAGGATTCTCGTGCATTCTTTCCTCATGTTTAATATTAAACCGAGCATCGCTCGTCAATTTCAAGATACAGATGACGAGACAGCCAATGAGCTATGGGCAGCCATCAAAAAGAGGTATCATCGAGCTAATCATGCTCAAATGATAGCTATTGAGAGCCAACTAGCAAATCTCAAGATTCATGACACTCCCAACATCATGGATCAAATAACGCAATTTGTTACTCTCCAAAAGGAACTAGTTTCTTTGGGAAACAAGTCAACTGAAGTTGAGTTTGTGCATCGTCTAATGATAAAGTTGCCTGAGTCATTCTCAGCCTTTTGTGACGCAATTTCTCTTCTTCCCAACACACCTGATATGAATACATTTCTTGGCATGCTACAAGACAGGGCAACAAGGAAGAAAAGTGCTCAAACTTCCAATGAGACGCTTCTACATGCGAAAAGTAAAGGCAAGTGGAAGCAAAATGGCAATTCCTACAACAAACCCAATCCAAGACCACCAAACAACCCAGCCCACAAGGAGCTCACTTGTCATTATTGTGGCTACAAAGGTCACATTCAGCCTGACTGTCGGAAAAAGAAAAGGGACAATGCCAATAAATCTTCGTCTACCGAAAGTCAACCTACACCAATATCAAACTCGGTCCACTCAGCCAAAGAAACAGTTTTCCTTGGCATTGAGGAACATTCTTCACATTTGGCTGGAACAACTACCTCAACCATTGATGAGTGGTTAGTAGATAGTTGTGCCACTACACACATGACTTATGACAAATCCATTTTGCATGATGTGAAGCCTAGCTCCCCCCAAATCTCCATAGGAGATGCCTCAAGCATTGAGGCTTCGTGTGTGGGTAATGTGTTTGTTAACACTTCTTCAAATGATGAACCTACCATTCTTCAAGATGTGCTACATGTGCCTCGCATCTTTGCCAACCTACTTTCGGTCTACTGAATCACTAAGCAAGGTTATGTAGTCTACTTTGATAGCTCAATTTTGGAAATCATTCAACAGCCTACAAATTGTAGCTAGTGGCACACAAGAAGGGGGTTTATATCGCCTGAAAAGTTCCCATAGCCCCTTGGAAAAATCCAAATCTCATCTTCTTGAAGGCTCTCATGCCTTGGTGGCACAAGAAGATCCCACGTTGTGACATGCTAGGTTCGGTCACCTCAACTACGATTCTCTACAAAAGGTCTCTTCTTCACTTAACTTACACCAGGTCTGATTTGTCCTATAGCATGAGTATTCTCAGCCAATTCTCAAGTGCTCCGAGACAAAGTCATTTGCAAGCAGCTATTTTAGTTCTTAGGTATTTGGCCAACACACTCGACTATGGTCTCTCTTTTAGAGACGGCATTGAGCTTGTTGGCTACTCGGACGCGGATTGGGTAGGTGATATTGATTCTAGAAAGTCCACATCTGGCTATTGTTTTATGTTAGGTTTAGGCTTGATTTCTTGGAAATCAAAGAAGCAAAACTCAGTTTCTACTTCATTGACGGAAGCTGAATATCGAGCCTACTTGGATACTTGTGAGTTGTTATGGTTAATGCAATTGTTTTCTCACATTGGTGTTTTGCAAGACTCTCCTATTGCAGTTTTCACCAACAAACAAAGTGCCCATGCCTTGACACATAGCTCAACATTTCATGGTAGAACAAAACATATCAAAGTGCACTACCATTTTGTTTGTGAATTAGTGAAATCACAAGTCATCAACTTGGCATATTGTCCTACCCTACTCAAGAAAATGTGGCTAATTTATTTACTAAGCCACTTCCAAGGCAATCTATTGATCAACTCCTCCGTCAACTCAATGTTGGACTGCCGTTTTGGAGTTGAGAGGAGGGTGGCAGCTCCAGACCTGCACTCTTTCATCTTTATTATCTCTGTTCTACATTCTCTCTCTTCCTAGATTCTTCTCTCTCTAGAATCGGCAACTCTTTAAATGGCTTCGCTCTCTAGAATCTGCAACGCTTTAAATGCGTTTTCTCTCTTCCACTCTTTCCAAGATATTCCCTCTTATTCCTAGTTTATTGTACCTGTTTGGTAGTACAAGAGTCACTTAACTACCAAACAACCATTTCACCCACTTTCACTTTCCCTAATTTTGTATAAATAGGCTGTTGAGAATCAAGCTCAACTTGTGTGAACATGTGCTTGTGAAGAAAAGGACGATGTATGAAAAAGTGTGTGAGCACACTTTATTGTAATCCGTGTAGTTGTCGAGTGTTAGTGTGGTCAAAGAATATTAGATATTCTTATGACAAAATCGTCCTCAAGTGGATATCTTGGTTAGATTCCACCAACACATTTAATAGTCCCTTGAGGACTTGTATATAAAACCCCCTTTGGCCATTCAGTTTAGTTGATGATTTTTAGATAATTAATATAGCTCTCTTAAGTGCATAAGCTGTCATCCCCCTACTGCGTGTTTTCTTATTTTTCTGGTTATTCTCTGTAATTCCTTCTCTTGCTTATACATTCACTCTCTCTCTCACACACACACTACGCTTCTGAATACTAAACTCTACTAGAGCTAGATTCTTTACATAGGCTATACCAGCCTCTTTTGTAAAGACTTTTACTTTTGTTGCTACTTAAAAAACAAGCTCTACACTTTGGCTGTCTCTAGTCTTTGCAACCATTTTTTCTACTGCTGTCTAACAGCCTTCTCACAGCTTGGCTGTGTCTATTTTGTTCTAACTGTTCCACTGCTGCTATTAACAGCTTTTCTCACACAGTAATTATAAGCTCTTGTTGAGGGTAGAGTCCATGGAAAGAGGATATTTTTCAGCTTTGTAGATTTTGCCAAAGCCTTTGATACAGTGCCATACGCCAAACTCATGCAACAATTGCAAACTATTAAGGTACAAAAGGATATGCAGTGGGGGTTTGTGCACACGATGAGTTGGTGTTGGGAGAAAGGTTGGAGCACCAAGAGTATCAAACAAGGTGTGTAGCACCATTATCACCCACTATGAATTTCAGATTACATGGATGGATGGGTGAACCTGACGCAATTCGTACCACAATCAGGGTCAAAACAAGGTAAACAAGCCTTCATAGGGTACAACATTGGAGCTACTTGGGGGCCCTTAGGCTTGATGATTGCACCTCCATCTGAATGTAGGTTGAATCCTTTTGTGCCACAACAAATCAAGGCCATTATCACATCGAAGGTGCTTTACTTTCTTTGTAGATGTGTCCAACTTGGATCAACCCATGCCTGCATATCTTTCAAATGAAAAAGTTTCAGTTATCTAAGCTTACAGTATTAAATGCTTAGCTAATGGGAATATCTACTACTTTAGGGAGTTTTTCCTAATCTGGTTATATTTATTTTGGTTTGTCTTCCCCAAGATTGACAACATTTCCAGATATAATCTCTTGTCCTTTCTTGTAGACATTTTGGCTTCTAAAAGGATGTTAATATGTCATTCTTTCTCCTAGGTATCTTTGATACAAGGATGTCCTTTATCACGTAATCCATTCTCTCTTTGCACTGACCAACTAGAAGAGTTCATCCAAAATCAGCCATGCGCATTTCACAGTATTGTTTCTGATTTACTCAAGATGATGTACGTCTGGCTTATTTTAAGCTGAGGCTGCAAAAAGTTGTGAAACTCATCATTCATTGAGGAAACGGGCAAGAATGTGAGTTTCAGAATCTATTACTTTCAAATCATAATAGTAAAAAGTTCAAAATTTGAATTCCTGAGGATGACTGAATGGGAGTATCAACTGGCATATATTCTTTTATGTGCTTGAATTTTCATGCTTGTAACATATGTCCTTCAATCTTGCATTTCTTATGGATAATCATTATATTTGAAAATTATTATTAGAGATAGATATCTATTTTATGTAGGAAAAAAGTTCAAAGAAAACTAGCACTTTATCGGGGTGTCCGGCCTATCATCATGCCTTTTTCAGATGATGGAGAAAACACCTTTATTAATGCTCTTTCCCTTCTGCAGGTTAGTACATTTTGATTTGAGTCTTAAATAAGTGTCCTTCTTTTCTTCTGAAAAATGTTGCGTTGGTTCTAACTTCCACATGCTATGTCAGGATCATGGACTTGTGAAGGATGGAGAGGAAGTTACAATTGTTCAAAGTGGCCGAACACCAATTTGGCGAGCTGAATCCACACACCTCATTCAAGTAAGGAAAGTGGGGGTTTCAGAACTTTAAGGTATGCTGTGTATCTCTAGATTAAATTTCAGTATATTGTGATAGGATTCTATATTTGTTTTGCTTGATTCTAAACACAACCATAATGTATTTGCCCTTGCAGAAATAAGGTTATATTACTCAATGGAATATATACAAAAAGTCTTAATGCTTGGTATTTTTACTGGGAGGCATGGAAAGAGGAGCTTAATAAAAAATCATTTTAAGCCCAGTGTTTCAATTGTGCTACATACATAAGCATGTTTTTGATTGAGTTCAGAGAATATTTGCCGAGGTTTCTCCAAATTGACTCATTGAGATACAAATTACCTGGCTCATTCATAAAGCGATGCTTTGAAGTTAATTTTTTCAATAGCCTGGTAGCGAAGATGAGCATGCCCAGATCCTTGATTATGCACAAGGCCAAGCCAAATCTTAGCAGCTAGCTACAATTTGTAACGTATGTTCTAATACCTGAGAGACAAAGAAAATCCAAAAATAATAAAGAGCTTAGAGAGAAGTAGGTTTGCAAAGCTGAGGATATTGTTTAGATGGCAAAGTCTAACAATCTAATTAATTAGCATTGATTCTTTTGATTTATTTGTAATTGAGATTAATAATTTAAAGCTTTCCATTGCTTCGTTTAATATATATACTTGGGGTACAATATTATGTAAACATGATTAAAAATCATAATTTAAATGTAACTAAAAGGTTTTGCAAGCCCTTCAATCAGTTGGCATGCATACTGATAGGCATGAGAAACTTTTTTAGTTTCTTATCAGAAATTTTATGCATGTAAAGACAAATTATGCTATCAATCCTCTTGTATTGTAAAGCGATACCTGTACTGATTGTCTGCCTGTTTTGGCTATTTTCATAGTTCTGTTTCTAAACGAGTGATAGTGTATTATTTTTCGCTTAAGGGATGTCTTCCTTTTAGAAGTTCAAGGGTGTGAAGGAATTCAGTTGTCATTACATACTCGGGTACCCTTAGTTGCTTAATCCTTTGTCTACTATGAACCTGTTCTCAGTTTGTTACGAAATTAACACTTGACTGATGCTATTGGAATTTGTAGGCAATATTGAGTGAGTGTGTAAATTTGCATTTGGTTATTTGATCGTCTAATTTTCTGTCCTTGAATGTGGAATTGGATAGTTCTTAATGTATGTTCTAGATAATAAGAAAGTGGTGCACCTTCATGAGAGGGTTGTTTCCTTGCTACAAGGGCATAGAAGAAGAAACATATGTAATTACCAAGTATGTAAGTATCAAGACCATAACAACCCAAATTGTGGCCAACCAAATGCTATAACAAAGAATGCAGGATGGATCACAACTCATGAGTAATATGAACACTGGTTAGCAATAGTAACTATTAAAACTCTTGGGGACCCAGCACTACTAATGTAATGGGGCTAATTGATTTCAATGATGCATGATGATGGATTGATTTGATGCCAATAGAATATCACAACCCACTCATGTTGACAATGTTACAAAAGCATCTCTTGAGAAAGATGTAAATGGTCATCATTAGCACACTCATATCCATTAATACATGATTAGATTGACTATAAGGCCGCATAACACAATCTTTGAGAACTCAAACATAACCACACTAGATATTGAAGAATGATGTTTTGATTATTTCTCTTCAAGAAAACATGTGATGATTTCATGCTTTTTGGGGAAATTCTTGAGACGTATACTCTAAATGGCTTTGAAACAACTAGGTTGGACATTCGTGATGTTGGGAAATCTTCTATTATTTTGTAATAGATGGTAATTGCACATTTTGACGTGCATAATAATATCTCAAAGATCCCGACACAACCAAAGTTAGAGATTGATAACACCATGAAAATTGTTCTACTCTTCTGATATGGACGGTAATTTTCACAATAGGAACATTATAGTCTCAAGGAGCTCGAGGAGATGAAGTTTGAGATAAACGACACATGGAATGATGATATGATTGATATGTTTTGGCTAATGGTTGGTCATGGTCATTGTATGAGTGTGGGTATTGAGGGTACATATAGCACGTAAAGTGCCAAATGGGAAGAAGAAATTATCTCATGTTAAGGGAGAGCCTAGAGGCTAACGTTGAACCAAAGCAATCCTTCATAAAAGAGAAGGCTTATTATTTTTCATATATGTATCTTCATTCATTCATACATATAAAACCTTTGCTTCTTCCCCTGCTTCTTCCCCTGCTTCTTCCACCTATCCCACTCTCAACCCAAAATCTTTCTCTGCTTTATTTGTTTAATTCTCTCTCTCCCTCTTATGAATTGAAGCTCTGATTCCTCCCTGCCCCTTCCCCGCCCATGGAATTGCAGGTTTCTACTGTGCCAGGGATGAGAGATTGCTTCGTTGCATTACCTCTCCATGCTATCGATGCCTTGCAAGGCAGAAACAGAGATGATGATATCTTCTCTGTTACGCTTGAGCTCAGATATCCCAAGAGCTCTAATTTGTCGGATCGTTTCTATCTGTCTTGGGCTGGCGCTTCTTCCCTCTCATCTTCTATCGAGGTTATCTCTTCTTCTTCCTTCTATCAAAATCTGTCCTTTATTTATCTTGATTCTCCTCTCTCTCTATCTGTATTAGGCATTCTTTTCTTTATTTTTTAATTTTTTAATTTTTTTTTCTTTTCTTTCTTGTCTGTAGTTAGAGAATGTCATTTTCTGCATCCTTGTTCGTTTAGAAGTCCTTATGATATCCTTTCTTACTGATATATAACACCATTTGCAGCCATATAATGGTATTTGAAATCATGAATATGGTAGGGAACAAGCGTAAGGTGTATATTTTATGCTGATGTATGTGTTTAGACATAACAAAGTATAGACTTTTGGTTTTAAACGTCTATTATTTACAGGTGTCTAAGAAGCTAGCAGAGTGTGTGGGGCTTCATGATGGTGCGACATTATATTTAAGGGCGTTAACAGATGTTGCAAATGCTGTCTCTGTTGAAGTAGAACCAGCGACAGAGGATGATTGGGAGATTTTGGAACTTAATGCAGGTTTTGTTGAAGATCATATCCTTAGTCAGGTATTAATTTAGTACCGTGTTGTAGACCAAATTAACTTTTCCATATTACTGTTTTCCTTCATGAATTTCTAAGCTTTATGTATATAAATTTATGTAAGATTCTATAGTTTTACATTTCTATTTTAACAGGTTGGTGTGCTTAGCTCAGGGCAGCTTTTTCCTATCTGGGTTCATGGAGACATTGTCCTTACACTCCGTGTTATCTCAGCTGCACCAAAACAAGTGGTCTGGATCTCTAACTAATCGCAAGTTATTTTTTAAGAGGAGGTCACGACTCACTTGGCAATGCTGTTTCTTGCTTTAAACAGGTCCGGCTTGTGCCAGGAACTGAGCTGATCGTAGCACCAAAACCTCGTAAAACATTTACACCACGACAAAACACCACTATTGTTGAGCCATCCATTGTAAAGGCATGTTTACGTGTACAAGAACTGAAATCCTCACTGTTGCAGCCATGTAAGCTGGAAAACTTCAAGTGTTCCATAGCACCTACAACAAGTATTTTTGTATCGGCAAAAACTGCAAAGAAAATACCTTTGATCAATGGTCAGCTTGTAAGTGTAAGAAGTCTAGATGGCGCATTGAAATGGAAGGACCAGAATGGAAAGAATGAGGCTGAAAAGAAAGATGCCGAGAAGATTGATAGGCCTGCAAAAAGTGTTGTGTTGCGGGTGGTGTATTCTCATCTTGTAGCGAAGGGACATGTTATGCTTTCAAGCGCAATTCGACTCTTCATTGGAGCTCAAATCCATACACGTATGTATAACTAGTCTTCTCAACAAATTCTCATTACATACTAGTCTTCACAACTGATGCTCACCCGATAAATGTTGATAGATAGTCATGCCAATGAAAAAAAGTGGTACATAGATTTTGCATCCAGTTAAAGAAAGAAAGAAATGGCACGATGACATGTCTCAAGATACAAAGTGGTACATGTGTGAGAATTTAAAAACAAACTCAGAATTTCAGTGAATAAATTCTCTCCGTGAAAAGAAACATTGAACGAATGTACGAAAACTAGTGCTGCCTCAATAAAAAATATTCTCCAATGCTACTGGATATTGCCGTCTGGGAAGCAACTAATTCCATAGGCTCTTGTGTATGCCTTAATTATGGTCTTATTTTGTATGCCGGACATGGCAAATTGAAGAAGGCAATGAATATCTGGACTTCGTATGTTCTGGTCTCCAGATCGCAGATCTAAATCAGTCATTTCCTGTATAGATAGAGACTTTGGGATCTTGGTTTGTAATACCCCCTAGTCCTGTATTTCAGCACTTGGGATACTGGATGGCCATGGATGTATCTCAGACTGGATTTCAGGTCCCATTTCTGATAAGTTACGTATCAAAATTGAGCCATGGCTGTTCAAGTGCAACTGGAAGTTGCACAAGCTATTATGGTTCTAATGATTGCTACTTTCTGTCAGTGTTGTGTGGTCAAGCAAAATGATAGATGTGTTTGACATACCCCATTATAGACTTTGGGATCTTGGTTTGTGATACCCCCTAGTCCTGTATTTCAGCACTTGGGATACTGGATGGCCATGGATGTATCTCAGACTGGATTTCAGGTCGCATTTCTGATAAGTTACGTATCAAAATTGAGCCATGGCTGTTCAAGTGCAACTGGAAGTTGCACAAGCTATTATGGTTCTAATGATTGCTACTTTCTATCAGTGTTGTGCGGTCAAGCAAAATGATAGATATGTTTGACATACCCCATTATAGACGGGCCTGTATATCTCATAGCTCTGCGACCATTTTGACATCACGATGAAGCAATGATTGCACCATGCTTTTGGTTCATGTTTCAGGGTCTGTCACCCCAATAGTTGGTCTGCATCGTGATTGAACATATTACAGTTGGTAAATTGGCATTGAGTGAGTAACAGATTATAGGATAACTCATTAGAGACTAAGTACAATTGGCATCTTTGCAAATTCTTAAGTGTGAAGAATTCATCGCCACCCTTATCCTCTATACCCCCTCTTCAATTGCAGATGATCTTGTCATCATTGTCAATGCCTGTTTTCTCCAGTGGATTGCAATCCCCTTGGGGCACCTCAAATCTGCCATACAAGAGAGAGTATATCCATGTGCCATACAAGAGAGAGTATATCGAACAAATAAAAAATCTTCCTAAACCACATGAATGCATGGGCTTATGCAACAAATGAAAAGTTGGCAGGCATAGAACAAAGGAAGAAAGAAAGAACACTAAATTCATTCTCACTAGAGGCCAAACTTGACCTATGGGATAAAACTCACATAAATATCCAAGCTTCCACCCCTGGGTGCCAAATAACAAAGAAACTAAAATTGTTTAGCAAAACTGACCTGAAACATAAATACAACATTATTGATTCAGGAATTGGATAGATTCAATGAAGCAAGAAGCAAAGGAAAATTGACAATTTACAGCGGTTTAGCAATTATCGAAAAATTCCACAAACCACTGCATGTTATTTTATCTTCATAACTAAAACAATTGTGTTGATGATTTTTTAATGTTTTCATTTCACCAAACTGAATGTTTGAATTTGTACAGGTATAGAAATTAGAAGCTACAATAGAACCCCAAGTCTGATGAATGCGGGTATTGTACTATCATCGATCAGTTTTAAGGGTGGAGAAATATCTCATGCCAAATCTGAAAGTCTTAGGCATGTGCAAGAAGAAGGTGAAAATGCTGCTACCAATAAAACAGCGTCTGAAACTTTATCGGATTGGGAAAGACACAAGAAAGTATTAAAATCTGTATCTCTCCAACAAGAAGAGTCGGAATATGTGGAGAATGGGGGATTCCTTACTGATGGGGAGAATGCATCAGTGCGAGAGCTGTTCAAATTGTGGGCTGCTGCTCAGTTTGGTAGCATCTCTGAATGTGAAACTGAAAACTCTAGAAGTATACCTATTTCAAAAGAAACACTTATGGAGTTTTTGCTGCCAAAGCAAATACAGAATAGAAATACTCTTAAACAATTTCCATCTGAAGCAGATACGAAAAATTCCTCAGATGTTTTATACTTCCTAATGTCTCTCCAGAATTCTGAAGAATTTGATAAGAAACATGAAGGGGGTCTGCCCAAATTAGTGTCAACATCTTATAGTAGTTTGTTCATGTTTGATCAAAACTTATTAGAAATAGAAGATGTTAAAATGCCAAAAGAGGTACCTCTTAGCTTCAAAATTGGTCAGCCACAAGTTATACCTCTGTTACCTGAAAGTGGGTTTTCTAAAGGCAATGAGGGCCCAAGCTTATCATCTTTGCTGTGGCTAATGGACTCTGCTGGTGATGCTTTGAGACGTAAGTGCATTTTCATCAGTTTTGGAAGCTTTAGGGAGATTATGAAGGTTTTCTTTTACTTAGTATTTGCTTTTTTGGTTGTTGTTTACATCATAAATATTCTGAAAATGCAAATATACTCATGAAGGACTGCAGATTTCTCTCTCTTCTGAAGCTCAGGATAGATATCGTAACCTTGGTCTCCCTTTACCTGGATATGTGCTTTTACATGGACCACCTGTAAGTTACAGACTTCATGTTTTCTGAAATTATAAACTGACTTTTGGTAAGAGATCCAACTCTAGGTTTTCAAAGATATGTTACTGCTAAGTATCTTGATGGTTATTCCTTTCAAAAGATGTGGATTAGTAATTTTATTTTGCAACTCCAGCACATTTTAGATTTGTTAGTGTGGTGCAAAAAACTTCATGTGGCATGTTGTATTGAACTATATTTTATGTAGTATAAGGTTCTCATGGTAGTTTCTATTTTTACATTTAGTACTTTTTGCTGATTATCGGGTGAATTAGTCAGAGCTTGCTCTTAACTTTGCTTCACCGTGAAGCACAGATGAAAGATTAGATTGAATTGGTCCTACGCCACAATAATTTTCTAATCACGTATATGGAATCTAGCTAGTTCCCATTCTTTGAAGTGGGTATCTTTTATAGATGGAACTAGTATCTTCTTGGTTTTGAAGTAGCGTTTATTTTTTCAAGATCCTAAATAGTCGTGCTTCCTGAAAATCATGAATTCTTATTACCAGGCATCTGGGAAAACCAAACTGGCTTTGGCAATAGCGAAGGAATTAGCAGAAAGTTCTTCGATACTTGCCCATATGTATGTGCTTTGATAAGTGATGTGCTATTTTGTTTTCTTCATTTCTTCCTAGCTTATGCAGTTTCTGCTTGATAAAACCTTGTACAGAATTATGGTTAATTGTTCAGAGCTAGTGGGAGAGCATGTTCAAGCGATTCGTGGAGCATTGGAAGGGGCAATTTCTCAAGCTTTGAGACACTCACCTTCTTTAATCATACTCGATGACTTGGACATGGCAATTCCATCCAATTCTAATCCTGAGAGTAGGGAACTATCCACAACATCAGCTGTCCTCACAGAATTCCTTGCAGATATTCTCGATGCATTTCGGGTTCTCTCCTTTTATTAGATGTGTTTGGAAAAACTCCAAAATACTCAAGTTTTTCATCACTTCCCTCAATGCCCCTGATTGTCTGCTGTTTTCCGAAAATGCCCTTGTTCAACCCTGAAAGATCAATTCATGCGCTATGTGAAAAATTAGATAGTCAATTCATCCCCTTCAAACAAAACTAAGGGGCACTTGGGAAATAAAGAAAAACTCAAGGGCATATTGGAGTTTTTCTGTTTTTTGCTGTATTTAATCCCCAATCATATTTATAAATCAGAAATAACAATGCATAAGTTGGTATAGGATCATGCAAGAAGTGGATATGGGCGATGTGTTGGATTTCTTGCCTTAGCACAAGCTGTCTCCAGCCTCCCAGCATCGTTGTGTACATCAGGTTTTCATGGATTCCTTATTTATTTACTATATTATTTTCATATCTTTGGACAGAGACCTGCATACTCAACAGCTATTTACTCTTTTATAGGAAGGTTTGACTTGCATGTGACTCTGCCGACTCCAGCAACTGCAGAACGTGCTGCAATTCTTTTGCAAGAACTTGAAAATCGCAGATTGGTTTGCCAGAAAGCCATATTATCTGAGACTGCATTGAAGTGTGATGGCTATGATGCAGCTGATCTGGTTGGTAAATTGAAATGATCTGCAATTCCTGGAGCTAGATCCTAGAGGCATGCATATTATTAATGCACATGTTATATGATGGATAGATGTGCTATGTAATAGTCTTTGCATAGGGGGCTTTGTTAGCATGCCTAAGATGCAAAAGAATTCAAACTATATCTTCCTTATTTTTAGGAGGTGTTGGTGGATAGAGCTGTTCATTCTGCTTCAACCCGGTTGCTCTCTTTGACGACATGCAACGATAACAATAGCATTGGCAAACCAAAAGAAAGTGATCGTATGAATTCTTTGCAAACCTTAGAAAGGAAGAAATTTGAGCTTCTGAAGGAAGACTTCGAAGCGGCTCTTGATGGATTTTTACCTGTTGCAATGAGGGATATTGCGAAGCCTAGTGGCCAAGTTGGACGTCTGAGTTGGGAAGATGTTGGAGGTCTTAATGACACGTGCCAAACTTTGCAAGAGGTTTGAGTGTTATTTCCCTATAAAAATTGTGGATACCTCTATATCTGCAGTCTTGATTTACATTGGTGTGTAATAATGGATATTGACATTGATTTACCTTGAAGGGTTTCACTCATCTACTTTGAGCTGTGTGCTGGCCATAATTCTGTTTTCATCTGCACTGATGCCTCTTGACTCGCTTTCACACCCAATGAGTAGCTAACTTGAACTAACTTGACTGATGTGGAACTGAGGAAGCTCATTGTGTGATAATAGTTGTTACCTGGAGGTGCTATATTTGTTCTTGTTTTATGACAAATTATGAATGATGTCATAAAAGAACAAAACTAATTTATCGTAAAACAAGAACAAGCATACCACCTCCTGATAACAATGGTTCCATCTGAGGATTGCAAATTCCAATTGAATATGGTTCTACTAGGGGTGCTCACATATACTCTCAATTGTAGTGACAATTAGGTGATCAGAAATACCCCAAGGTGATCTAACACGTGTGCTTGAGAGTCTTTAAGTGCTGAAAATAAGAGGAAGGTGTTCTTATGCTTGAGTAGGAGACTGGAGTTCCTCTTTCATACTTATGAACAACAAATGCCCTTCTCTATCTTCATCTCCACAGAAAACGGATTCCCTCCCTCCACATTAGAGGTGACATTTGAATATGTATCATTCTTGGCAGTGTCTTTCTTGTTGAGAATACAAAACAAAGCCTTGATTACCACAGGTCATTGGCCATTACTCAGTCCAACAATAGGGAATAGGGCAAGTCATTTAATTTATGCTTCATAACGAGAAAATTGATAAGGGCTTCTTTGTACTATCCGTTCTTTTAAGTTATCCTTTAAGATTGATGAGTGAGAAATTTAAATTATCCTTTCCTGCATCTTCATTATCTGTATGGGCTGGGACTGTCCAACGAAAATAAAAATACAACCAAATTTCCTGATAGTTCATACTTGTCTTTCTTTTTATCTTTTCTTTAGATGCTGGAGCTCCCTGTGAAGTTTAGTAAGATATTCTCAAATGCACCTTTAAGGTTGCGATCAGGTGTCTTGCTGTATGGTCCTCCAGGATGTGGCAAGACCCATGTCGTCGCTGTTGCTGCCGCTGCCTGTTCATTACGCTTGATCTCAGTAAAGGGCCCTGAACTTTTGAATAAATACATTGGGGCGTCTGAGCAAGGGGTAAGGCTCTTATACTCTCTGGGAGTTTTTTAATCTTTGTGAAGTATCAAGGATTAAGAAGCTATGACTATTATGTATTTTTGTACAGGTCCGTGACATCTTTGCAAAAGCTGCTGCTGCTGCTCCATGTATATTATTCTTTGATGAGTTTGATGCCATAGCCCCGAAACGAGGCCATGATAACACAGGTGTGACAGATCGTGTTGTAAATCAGGTCTGTAATTCACCATGTCATGTTTTTCTCATGCATTAATTATGTTGATAAATGACCCTTTATTCTGTCATTATCTAGTTGCTGACAGAACTCGATGGTGTGGAAGCACTGAATGGTGTTTTTGTTTTTGCTGCAACAAGGTATTTTTGCACATAGTTCTATCAGAAGTTCTAAGTTATCTGTTCCATCACCACGTGCATATCCTTGCACATGTGTATATGCTATATATAAGTTCAGTCTGTAAATTGTTAAGGCAATCTTTTATTCTGGTTTATCGAGTAGTGCCCATGTGAACTTAAAACTGCATTGTGCATGCTATAGCCGCCCAGATTTACTTGATGCAGCTCTATTGCGTCCTGGAAGACTTGATCGGCTTCTTCTATGCGATTTCCCTTCAAGAAAGGAACGACTAGAGATTTTGCAAGTTCTTTCACGCAAGGTGAATGTGATAATTTGTTATAAGCCTAATGACTTCTTACATGTAAATGAATGAGTTTGAAAAAATGTTTTTTAAAAGTTGTTTCTTAAAATGCATGAGATTGAAATTATTTTGCTAAAATTTATGTAGTTGCCACTGGGTGAGGATGTAAATCTAGATGTGGTAGCATCACTAACTGAAAATCTCAGCGGAGCAGACCTTCAAGCTATTTTATCTGATGCTCAACTAGAAGCAGTTCATAGTTTTTTATCATCTCAAAAAGACATTAATGATACCAGTGCAACTAAATCGGAAAGGCCTATTATCACGATGCGTGTGATGTCGTCAGTGTTACTGAATGCAAGGCCTTCAGTTTCAGACCAGGAGAGACGTCGTCTTTATAACATCTATGACATGTTTATGAGTGCAAGGTCATCGATGTCTGATAAGGTATGCATTCATGTTTGCATTGATTTTCCTATGATTGTTTTTGTCAATATCAGTTTATGTGAATTTGTTTGTTGTAATTATTTTTTTTAGAGAAGAGATGCTAAGGGCAAAAGGGCAACATTGGCATGAAGAGTAATGGAAACCAAGGACTGACTTGCAAGAGCAATTCTTGGTATGGTCATTCAGTTCACATTTGGAAAATATTGTAAATTGAAGTTGCAAGTCCTTAATTTCATTATATTATGAAGGGATATACAATGAAAATCATTACCATTGTATCCTAACATCAATTTAATAATTATTTGTTTATATAAAGCATTGTGTTATTCTGTAAGAAAAAAATGCATCGGACAATGTGATGTTAAATTAAATAGAAGTAATTGTCGATGTCGATGTCTGCCAAAATATTTGATAAATTTTGATACAACCTAATAAGAAAATCCCATATCTTGATGACTAAAACCCATTGGCACTGACAATACGTAAGCCCGTTGCCCTTTGCAACATGTCTATTCAATTGGCTGGCCTTCCCAAAATCTCATTGCATTAAACCCATGGAGAGGGGAGGTTTAGTGTCTTGGACAATTTCATTATACATAACCTTCATATTTTGGATCCAATATCCAAGCCTCCATTCATTTTTGGACACTCTGCCCCACTCTCCTCCCCACATTGTGAAGACTGCACACGAATATGTGGCATAGTCATTATTGATCAAATTTTGAAGATGGCTCATTTTCTTCCATTCAATTGTGTCATCATCAATGAAGGCATATTAAGTTCTTCACAAAGTTGCTCAACTGTATGGTTGTTGGATATCATTGTCAACGATCGTGGTACTAGATTCATTGCAAGTGTTTTGAAGCCATATATAGCTAGTCTTCCTATTCCTCCACTAATTCTTCTAGTTGTGAATGATGATCAAGAGGAATCTGAGGTTTAATAGAGTAAAGAGATTCATTCATGATTGCACATCCTTGTAACAAGTTTGATATAACCATCTTGGTCCTTGTGTATCAATGGCATTGCTTTAGGCCTCGAGTGAGCATCAACTTTGCACGTGTGCCCAAACTTTCATGCTTCATTGTTGTAGCCATATATAGCTAGTCTTCATATTCCTTCACTAAGTTTTCTAGTTGTGAGTGCTGATCAAGAAGAATCCAAGGTTCAAGGGAGTAAAGAGATTTACACATGATTACGCATCCTCGTAACAAGTTTGATTATTATCATCGTGGTCCTTATTGTTCTATGACATCATATGCCTAATCTTTCATGTTTCTTTGTTGTAGCCATACATACCTAGACTTCCTCTATCAATTTGTGATTAATGATGATGAAGAATATGAGGTTCAAGAGAGATCCTCCATCTATGTCTAAATTATTTTATCAATTTGGAAAGACACTCTCCAAATCATCCCATCTCAAAATTATGGACAATTTGGTTAATGTTGCTAATAGATTTTCATCGACATTGTTCCAATTAGTGTAACCCCAAGTGTTTTGATTCTATTCCCTTATCACCATCATATTATCCATAAGAATATCAAATGTATATGGTCATTAACCATCTTACCTAATAAAACCATAGGGCGCTTGCATCCAGATTATCACCATTCCAACTCCTCACTCACGAAGTTTCAAATTATGGATTGTGTGTAGCTATTATGGCGTAATGGGAAAACTAGATTATCAACCTTTTGGTTGATTTGTGATCTCCATCAAATCAATGAAGAACAAAGCTCCAAATGCAATGAATATACTACTAGCCATAGTGAGAGACGTCATATTATCCCATGATTGACCATTTGCAAACACCCCACCCCATGAGTTAGAACATAATGCTCATCATCTCATCAAACTTCGATCGATTGTTTCTATGTTTGCACATCAAAGCAAACTTTTGAGTTGTAAGCTTGTTAGGCCTTCTACCATTGAGTGCAAATTATGCACCTTCAAGAAAGTCACGGGTACAAATTTATATGCACTCAACATTTGTAATCATGCAAACATCTTGAGAAATCCACATCATTTCAATTTGTCGATGAATTTGCATACTTTTTTATACCATACGTATATATGAAAATACAAGATGTTAAAGGTAGTACTAATACTTTTCTAGGCATTAATACATAACAAATAATATGATAACTTTATGATACATAGGCTACATAAGCAAAGAAATCTAAGGATTCTATCCTAATAGCTATCCATGGTCATTAAGCATGCAATGTGGTTCAAATCTCATTATTTGCATTACTTCACTAGATGTGACTACTAAATGTGGTGCATTCCACTACTTCACTAGATTCTTTAGTGAATAAGGCTTTTTGCAGTGCCATTGTAGGATTGGGAGAGACAAAATTACTTTGCTTTGGATAATATATAACAAATTTGGTACTATGCTACAAAACCATCTTATTCTATCAATGGGTAATCTGCACTCACATGTAGATGCCAAAACCATACACTTGTTCAGAATATGCACCATCACTTTCATACTA
Organism: Azolla caroliniana; assembly: GCF_043228905.1. Lineage (NCBI taxonomy): Eukaryota > Viridiplantae > Streptophyta > Polypodiopsida > Salviniales > Salviniaceae > Azolla > Azolla caroliniana. The sequence goes on along the minus strand of NW_028230446.1, from coordinate 15,617,804 downwards.
CTCACCTCATATAATGTATGTCTTGAACCAAACAAGTTCAACAATTAAGGTGTTGCACTCTACTGCAATGCCCAAGCTTGTTTTCCCTATATTTTAATCCTGAGATATTCGTGCGCACATTTCTATCTTGATCACAATTCAGTTTGCAATCTTACAAGTTCGGTCCTATAAATTGGCTTTACAACTCTTACATTTTCTCATTTTCCACAAAATTAGTGCAAATGACATCGTCACCCTTCACAACACATTGTTCATATAATAGACTAGTGATACAATTGTCTTGCCTTTCAAGTTGTTGGAGCTTCTTGACTTTACATGCAACACAATTACACGAGCGCTATAGGTCCCATGTAGGAGAGTATTGGTCAACGCAAATCTGCTAAAAGGATTTAGGGTTTAGGTGGTGCATTGCAGTAGAGTGTAACCCCCGTCGACTCTGAATTAATGCTTGAAACCAAGGGTGGAATTGGCTCAACTAGTGGTTCAATAAAACCAGGGAAAACCGGGAAGCCACATAATATTATAGTGATGATTTAGTAGAAACACTAACTCCACTAAAACAAGTTTCCTTTTAATATCATGACCCTAGCATCTCCCCCAAATTTGCTAACGTGGTGCCCCCCGTATATCTCGAAACATCCATACCGATCATAAGGCAACCACATTTCTAGGAAGTCTAATCATTCATCATTGAAGTTCTTGGCAAATTTTCGACAATGTGTGTTGGGCTCCTTCAACACATGCACAAGTGTGTGTGTGTGTGTGTGTGTGTTGATGCAGTACATTCACTCATTCAATCGAAAGATCATAGCAATGATAATCACAACCCAGGGCCCTTCCCAAAGTGATGTCGATGACAATAACTGTGATGATGATGTTGTGATGGTGATGTGGCAATGACAACGACGACGACGACGACGATGATGATGATGTGGCGATGATGATGATGATGAGTGACAATGATGATGTGGCACTGATGATGTGGCAATGATGATGATAATGACGTGGTACTGATGATGATGATGATGATGTGGCAATGACCATGACCATGATGATGACATGGCGATGACAACACCTAAAAATAGATGGTGGATTGCTCTCATGTTGTGATACTTGGGTGGTCACATTCATTGGTCGGGCGCACCACGGCCACGGGAAACCGGGTGACATGGCGGGCCGTGGGGTCCATACCATCCACGTGGCCTAGACCCCCCACGGGCCCCAAACCTACTCCACCAAGGGAAGGAAGGGTTTAATCTCTCTCTCTCTCTCTCTCTCTCTCTCTCTCTCTCTCTCTCAGAGATTCTCAGAGAAAGATCCATGACCATGGCAGCCATCTCTTCCTGTGGTTCTCACCACTTCCATGGTCTCTTCTTCCCTGCAACAGATTGCCCTCCTCTTCTCCACCGCGTCTGGTCCCCTGTTAACCTCATGGAAGGGCATCGTCTTCCCTCCCCCTCCTTCACATTACATAGTACTCCTCCTCACAATCCTCCCTTTCTCCACTATGCCTTCAGAAAGGCTTATGTCAGCAATAACGATGGCGCTGGCGGTTTTGGTGGCAACAATGATGATGCCGGTGGATTTGGTGGCAACAATGATGGTGCCGGTGGTTTTGGTGGCAACAATGATGGTTTTGGAAAACCAGGTGGATTTGGTCTTTTGAGCAGTTTTTGGTTCAGGTTTGTCTGCAAGACAATTCGTGGATTTTCTTTCATTTAGTTTTTTTTCTCTTTTGATTGATCATATACAAGTTGTGTTGCTTACTGATTTTGGGACACTGGATTGTTTCCTCTCAAGTGATGTGTCAGGTATATGGACATGCTGGAAGAAAATCCTCTTCTCATCAAAAGCATAACTACTGGATTCCTCAATCTTTTTGCCGACCTTGTTTGCCAAGTAAATATCCAAAAAATATTTCCCCTTAAAAAAAAAAAACTGGTGTATTGTCCCGTAGAATTATTTTAATGGGTTTTTATAGATTTCAACTTATGTTTCTCATATTATCATCAATCTTTTTGGAATTGAACTTTTTATGGAAACTAATAATTCAAATGTATTTTCCTAATTTAGAATTTATGGTACATTTCTGGAGTATACAATTTGTATCCCCTATGTATTTCTCATGCCTCTTGAGGTATAAGTTATAAATCATACGCTAAAGAACACTCAAGGTGTTACATTTATGTTTTTAGGATTAGGATTTAGATTAGCCTAAACCCTTCATTGTTCTTGTAATACTATATTCGAAAAGACTTAAAAAGAATTCCTCTCAAGCTCAGATTGTGTATTTTATTTTCCTCAACAGATCTTTTTTGAGAAGGTTCCACAGCTGGATATTCAGCGAATTCTATCATTTACTGCTCTTGGCTTTTTTCTGAGTGGACCTGGCTTGCATTTTTGGTATGCTATCTACAATTACGTTTATAGTGAAGTTTTGCAATGGAAAGGATGGGAGAAAAGTGATAGTGTATTGTATGGTGGGATGTTTTTGCATGTTCTACGCATTTAGGTATGGACTGTTGCCCAAACTAATTCCGATGCCAGGATTTCAAGGATTGTTTTTGCGACTTTGTGCCGATCAGGTACATCTGTATTTATATTTAATTAGTTATCTTGAGAAATGGACAGATAGGTGGTCTTTGTATTATATGATGATCATCATCACATCATTCAAGGACTGTATTACATAATGATGATGATCATCGTCATCCAAGTAAAAAAGGAAACATGGGTGATTCCTTGTCAGAATGGCAAATTTTCAAGGATTTTGGAAATTCATGGCTATTTCTCAATTAGGGTTTGGCTATATTCCCCAAAATTTGATAGAATCATTTTAGAGCTTACTAATGTACTGTTCATGCAAAATAAATGAAATGTTCTGGGAATTGAAATATTAGTTCAAAATATATGTTATACAAACATAAACACGATGGAAAACTTGCTTGAAAAATCTAGTGAAATTCAATAGGAGATCAATTATATGAAAATGTAACTGAATTTTCCAAATGACTTTCTTTTGTGGTCTTTGTTTATATTAAAAGTGTCATCAAATTTTAATTGATGGCCAATGATCGATCTGATGCACATTGCAGTGGCATTTTAATTTTGGGGGTATGTTGTGTGTGTGTGTGTGTGAGAGAGAGAGAGAGAGAGATTCCTTTATTTTCAGATTGTTTTCACTCCTATAGCTTTGGGATGTGTGTTTGTCGCATTATGTATTCTGGAAGGCCGGCAACACGAAATTGTGCCAAAGCTCGAGAAGGTTCATAAATAATAATAATAGTTATTTTCAAAAATCTTCCCCCTATACTTTTGCCTCAAAAGCCCCTGTATTTGCGTTAATAATAGGATTGGCTTCCTCTGGTGATTGCAAATTGGAAACTGTGGATCCCATTCCAGTTGATTAATTTTGGATTAGTACCTTCACAACTCCAGGTAATATCTTTGTTTTAGATGATAACATATTTTCATTGTTTACTTGCAAACAATGATTTTTCAACTTCTGCAATTTTATAATGCCTTTATTATCATTGGTATAAAAACACAGGTAGCTGCAACAAGCTTGATGGGTGTTGCGTGGAGTATTTTTGTTTCGTTTATTGGACATAATTGAAGAGGTTTTGCAAGCATCTAAATTTTGATAACATTAAAAGGTGGGTAGTTCTTTGTTCGAGATAATCATATCTCTCTTGCTTAGATCTACCACGTGAACCCATGGCATTGATGAAAGAAGTAGAGGGATCTTCATACTATGTAGCATCTAGTCAAAATCACCACTCATTGAAATGGGACTTCTCTTTGGTAAATGTAAGTTCTCACTATATTTGTCTAGCAAATTGCTTTAGTTATCTGCTTCATCTAATAACCAAACCTAAACATTTTGTATCTCTCACTCTCTCTCTCTCTCTAGGTGACTTATACTGTAGAATCAAAGTTATAAATTTGAGTGAATCCAAGTTCAATCATCATCAGCGTCTCCAGCCTGTTCCAAAGATCATATTTGGTCTCCTATGGACATTAATAATATATCTATTTTCCCTTCCCCCTCCCCCCCAAAAAAGGCATATGTTATGTGAGAATGATAATAAAATTCATGTACTTCTGATTTGGATTTGTTTTCTTATTTTTCCTTTCAATCTGTTGTTGCACATTGCCTCAGCGGATTCTGAAGGTAGTATTGGACATTTGTGTTTTTACTTCGACAATAATGACATGTCGGCAAAAAAGTAATTGATTAAAACCATTTTTTGGGTTTGCAAATCAAAAGCTACTGATGTTCTACACTCAATTGCAGATCACGACCTCCCTCCATAAGTAATAGTATGAAAATGTTTCTGTTAATATTTCTCTTTGATGATTTCAATGTTAGAACCAATAGATCTTTATTCTAATGGAACGATTATTAATGCAACACGTCTGAATTTTGGGCTTAAAAAGTTTCAAACAAGTAATAAAGTAATGAAGATCAAATTTAAAATTTCAAGAAACCATTTCAAAATTTAGGATCTAGGAAATTTATTCCAACAAGGTGAAGTGCTTATGAAGAACATAATTCAGGGCTATTTAGATTTGTTATGGAATTAGATGTGTAATCATCTGGTTCTATGATGTAATTTATAGCAATCTTGTCAAACTAGACGGATTATCCATTCATGCATAGGTACATATTCATGTCTTGGTAATTAAGATATTATGCATAAAATGTACTCAAAATCAATTAGTGCAAGAAAGAACATTAAATTCATGACTATAAGTCAAGGTTACCATGAGTTGTCGAACATTAGTACAATGGTAGATATCCTTAATTTATAATCACGCTATTTTACATGTCCAACACAAATGTCTTTTATGAATGTTTTTTTCTATGCCCAAGTAGGGTGACTATAAGCCAAGGTTACCATGAACTACATGGAGCATAAAAAACACAATGACATTATCTGAACAGTCAAGTTTGGACATTCAGGTTAAGGATCCTTCAAGTTTGTTTTTCTATTGTTGACAACAGAATTGTGAGAGATTGGAGTAATGAGTAATCAACACCGTAACATTGACTATCTCAAGATGATCAACTTGGGACATTCATGACATGACACATCACTCATGCTTTAATACACTACGGATGATGACCAGTAGAGCACTAATACAACTTCCTAGTCATACAATATATATCATACATGGGAGACACAATAATCCACATCTCAATGGTTGTAGGCCCCAACCTCCAAACATACACTCTCAACTTCTAGATCTATTTTATCACAAATTCTTATCTTCTATAGCCTTTGCTTTTGACATCGAACCAATCACACGTTGACCAAAGAGCAAAAACTTCACAAGGTATTCAGCAACTCCACCTATGTTTGCAAATTGAAGCATACTTGGACCTTGGACATCAGGGAAGTGATCGGATCGGGACTTGGAGAAGCCACCATCTATCCATGCAAGGTTTGTGTACCCTTCATTGTGTAGCTCATCAAGGGCCAACAACGATCTAGCAAATAGAAGAGTTCAAGCTTAAGCAAGAAAAAAAGGATAAGGCTAAATCAATGTGACAACATGGAAATGGACTGATCCTTCTTCAATCAAGCTATCAAAAAAACTAATTTAAAAAGAGGAATATCATGGGGGGAAACATAGTAGATCAATATCTCGACAAGCACCTTAATCATTTATTTAGTCAAAGTGCACAAATCGAAAAGGCAAAAGCAAAACACCAACCGGAAAGGGAAAACACCACGACAAGATCAATATTTCAATACACACCTTAATCCTTCTTCAATTAAGCAAACAAATTTAAAAGATGAGCAAATAGGAAACCTCATGGCAACATCAAATATCTCAAGACACTTTAATCCTTGTTCAATCAAACAAATCTAAGGGGAAACATCATGAAAATATCTTGACGTACAAATGTATCATTCTCCAATGAAAACGGAGAAGCAAAAAGCAAATTTGAAATGCAAAATATTGGGAACAAGATCAATATCTCAGCAAAAACAGTGAGAATCCTTGACTGAAACAAAGCAAAAATCGACTTCAAAGAGACAAAAAACTTGTACCCAATATCTCATTCAATACACACCATAATCCTTCATTACCTGCAAAAAGCTTTTTGTCGACAATATACACACTCCTTCGATCAAGCAAAAAACAAGGAAAAAACCGAAAAAATACAAACTTGATGGGGCAAACAGAACATCAAGACAAAGGTCAAACATTTCACTCAGTACAAAAAAACTGCAACAAACGTTTTATCAATAATGCACACACTTAATCATTCTTCAATCAAACAAGAAAAAAGACACACAAAAATGCTAATACACAAGACAAAGATCAAACATCTCACTCAATAAACAACCCTTAAACATGAAGAAGGACAAACATATGTAATCACAACAATCAATATAACCTGATTTTGGTCTTCAAGCCACACAAACCTTAATCCTTCTCCACAAGCAACAAGAAGCTTTTGGTCCTTCCGGGGGAATTTGGATCGAACCTCTTCAAAGAACTCTTTATTCTTTGCAGTTAGTCTCTGACCCATCCAAAGTCCACCATATCCCATTTGAATGCTTTTCTTGAAGAGGGTCAGATAGCTTGGGTCTTCATCTTCAATAAAGAGAGGAATATGATAAGATCCAGAGACAGAAGCTCTTTCCCATTCCCACGCCGGCCTCACGTCAAGCAACTTATAACCTTCTTTCAATATAACCTTATTCGCTTCAGAAGGGGAAACTGGCCTTATCACCCTCATCCCAACTAGCTCCTGTGCATCCTGTTCGTCAAGAGATTCTAATATTTCATTCCTTTTTACTTTTTCTTCCTTTTTACTTAAATTGTTCCGCTCAAGTGATTTTGATCCAATTTCACCAGAACAAATTTCACAGGAGATTGAGATACAATTTCACGAGAAAATGTTTTCACTTGCATTTTTAAAGGAAAATCTTATGATTTGCAATGTTCAAGGAAAACGTTTTCTTACAAATGAGACATTTTGGTTGAAGCATTTTGGAAAATTTTGCTTGAAATAATCACAAAAGAAACTTCATGATTTAGTAATCCCAACAAAAAAATAAAATTGCTATTTTTATCGTTGCTTACAAATATTTCATAAGAGAATTTGTTTTTTGTTTTTTTGCTAAAATTTTGCTAAGGATTTCTTGATTTGTTTCTCTTTTTGGTTAAGCTTTCAGGTGACCAAAGAACAGGAGAGCGAGAGAGGTAATAAAAATGGAAAGAATCACTTACTCTGAGAGAAGAGTGTATTGGGAGAGTCTGAGGTAGCTTTCTGATGATGGGTTGGAAAGAGAGAGAAAGAGAAGGAGGAGGAGAAAGAGAGCTCAGTCCAGACATGGCTTGCTCTCTCTATGCTCCACAGTCCAAATAGTGAAGATATTTCTTCATTCACAGGCCAACAGAGATATCTCTCTCATTTGAGATAAGCCAAGCCTTTTTTATGATGATGTTCTTTCTTTTTGTGTTAAAGACTTATTTTTTTTGTGGGGGGCTAAGTAGGAGCAAAAGAGTTTAGGTCCACTTATTCTCGGTGGCCGGACCGACGATCCCTTTCTCTTCTCCATCTCATGGATTGATTCCTTTCTATCATTCCTTCTGCGCAATTTTTCCGGGCATTGGCCGCCTTCTACAAATGCCAAATGAATGGGGGGGGGGGGCTCATAAACCAGCTTCTCTATTCTAAGTTACATCCATTCTGTGTCCATGTAATGTATGTATGATGGATTATTTAAAAAACTTGACAAATGGAAAAACAAAGAACAAAATGGTGTGGAATGTTGTTGAGGAGAAATACACATGTTTTCTATTAACAAACGTGGGTATGTTAATTGAGATAAAGGTGTCAATGAATTCGATTACTACTAGTTCAAAGTTTGTTACAAATGGCATGACTTATGCGCACCTTTGATCTCTCTCAGCATAAAGGAATGGAAAACTGCATGAATAGCAGCAATATCTTGAAGCTCTTGTTTGTTCAATTCTAGTTTGAAAATGAAACACCAATCAATATAATGAGGTGTATCACTGGGTTGCAGGTTGTCTGTCTCAATAATTGCTTTTCAGATTTACTCCTTAGTTTCTCTAAATTTCATTCCAACATAAAAACGCTCAAGTCTACTTACATCTAAATGAAACTACATTAAAATGTAGTCTAAGCATATCAAGTCTACTTAACATCTGAACCAAACTACATTGAAATGTTGTCTAAGCATATTCCTCTCAGATGTTATCCATTTCAATCCTTTAAAAAGATGAAGACAATCTTGTATGCGTATATGAGTAACATTCACCTAGTATCGAACAGTGCAGAGGATGCCTCTTGTTCATCCAATTAAGTTCGTTCTTCCACTACTTCCATTGTGAAACAAATCATTAATTAGCACATTATCCTTCATGTTCTGAAGATTTAGGAGTCGTGTATATTGTAAAATAAACCATTCAAGTGTTGAACCCATTATGCTACTTTATTCTTAGCTGTTTCAAGAAGATACACAGAGTTCTTATATGTTGAAAACTTCATCATTTCATTAACATAAAATACAAATTTCTACATGTTTTGACTTTGATATAATCCAAAAAGAAGGATATATATCCACACCCAATCCCCAAAGTAATAAAGTAATCACATGTCCCTTGAAGAGATTACATTGTATAAATCACACTCATCAATATGAGACACTGATTGAATCAATATGATCATCACTATGTATAGTATCAATATATTCTTTACATTGGCAAGAAAGAAGGCAGTGAAATGACATGATACAGGATTTACATGAACCCAATTTTGAATGTGAAATTGAGGCATCTACACAAATACATATTGGGTAAGCAAACACGCATAGGGCCAGAGTTACCTCAACATTTGAGTGTAAATCTCAGTAAAACATGTACAATAGCTTGGAAAAGGTTAGATTATGTAGATATATATGTAATGCATATATGTTCATGTTCTACAGATTGCCCGTTTTTGCTAGTTGAATTTTCTGAACAAGTTCATCAAACTTTGCACCTTTCACTTCTGCGATCTCTTTCCTGTTCTTGAATAATTTGAATGTTGGAACGGTTTTAACTCCCAGACTTTTTGCCAATGCCTTGAAAAAGCCACCAATAGAATGAAAAAGGCCAGAAATGAACACAAAAGAGATACAAGTTTTTTCGGAACATTTTCACCTTAAAAGAATGTAAAAAAGTTCAAGAAACACAGCTAACCTTATTCTCTTGATTGCAATCAAGCTTTAGAAACAAAATATCGGAATGCTGCACTGATAACTCTACCACCTTAGGATACATTAGCTTACACGGCCCACACCTGTTTCAGGAAACAAGAAGAGAAATGACCCCCACTCTCTTGAACGTATGTGATGTAGAATTGATATTATTTCATGTTATGCAATGATCATTTTTTCTGATACAATGTAACCACGGCATAACGCAATGACTTAATCAAACTTCTATCCTATACTAAGTTCTGTTTGCAACACAATCATTCCCCACACAGGTTTGGTGCTTTACGCCATAGCATCGAATTATCCTCGCAATGGGCTCAAACCCACACACTGATTGATCATATTCAGCCTCTCGTCGTAGGAATTTAATGTATTTATCTATCTCTCTAACAGAGACACATGAAGAGAGAGAAACAAAGTATCTACTCTTAACCATTGAGTGTGCATATCCAAGACAACAGATCTGTCTGCCACGACCTCGACAACAATCCAGAAGGTCTCTTGTGTCACCTCCACCAAATCTAATGCTTCCATGATGATAAGGATGAAGATGACCCCTCTCCCTGGTATATAGGCATTGAACAGATTAAATTCTGATCTCCACCAGATATATTGCTTCCATGATGATAAGGATGAAGATGACCTCTCCCTGGTATATGGGTGCTGAACAGATTACCTTCTGATCTCCTCTCCAGGCAACCTTTCTAACTGAGAGAAACAACAGTCTGAGCTTGGTAATTTACAACAAACAATCAAAGTCATTAAATTTAGAGAATCCAAGGTTGATCCCCGCAATTGGCTCCATCCCATCATATGCAGTTCAATCGTGTTCATTCTCCAGTGGACGTTAATTATATATCTACCTATTTCTCAGACAGAGAACACGTGGAGAAAAGTGGAAAAGAACGAAATATCTACTCTTTACCATTGAGTGTACATATCCAAGACGACGAGTCTGTCTGCAGCTGCCTCAACAACAGTCCAGAATGTCTCTTGTGTGACCTCCACCACACCCCCTGATTTTGCTGTATCGGAATCCACCTGTTCCACTGCTTTGGGGATGGTGATCCGACGATCAGATCTCTTGCTTCCATCATGATTATGATGACGCGATTCTTCGTACAAATAAGATGATGAGGAAGAAGACGTGGGGAAAGATGAAGAAATGGCATTGATCCTGCGATCCTTCTTTTTCATCGGAATATTTAAACAAGGAAAACGAGAAGAAGAAGAAGAAGAAGAAGAAGCCATGGGGTATGCTGAAGCCCTGAAAGTGACTTGCAAAGCCATGGCTTCGAACTGATCCAGTGAAGGGGACTCTGAGACACCCTAATAATGTGAAAAATCTCGAGTCCTCTCCTTATTCTTCGGTTTCTGTTTTTCTGGGGCTTTTAAAAATTGTGGCTGAAGATGAGTGAGAGAGAGAGAGAGAGAGAGAGAGAGAGAGAGAGAGAGGAGATCACCAATAGTACCTCCCTCTCTGGTTTTTACAAATTACAAAACTAGCCCTCATCCAAATTTTTATGTGGAATTCCCTGGAACCAAAAACTGTTAACAAGCTGAAGCTGGCTCTACCAATATCAGCTCTCTGGTTATTCGCACATTTTATGGATTCATCCTGCTCTATAATGTAGATTCGGCAGCTCATTACTTTTCGGCTTATTTATATTGGTTCAAATATCAATTTTGCCACTTCATTCTGCTCATTTGGTATTTGGTGAGATTTGCAGAAACGGATGCAGTGATCCTGTCATCATTCAAATAGATATAATGGTGTACACTAGTAATTTTCCCAGCAAACACTTGCATTAAAGACCAACAGGTATAATGAACCTCATTCACGGTTTGAATGAGATTGAATATAATGCATGCAGACATTGACAAAGGGAAGAAGTGTGAGCATTTGGAAGTATTATTGAAGTCCTAGTGTAATGAGCTCCCAGTAGAATACAGTAGTTGGTATAGTGTAGCATGTATACTATTAGTGAGCAAACCCTTCCAGCCCGATATATATATCTGGCTCTTCAAATATTCAGAATGAATTTTTTGTAATGAAAGCAGATGAGGCCACCTTTACATGGGAACTCTTGGGAGCTTTGCAGGTCACTATCAGATGCAATTTGAATTGTGACAATCACCAAGCATGAGACTACATGAGAATGAAGCTCAAATTAATGTGTTTTACTGTGTCCAACAGCAATGGTCAAAGTAATGCATGCCCTATGATCATGACTCACATCAATCATTTGATCGATCATCATGCTGAGTATGAAATTTATAAATGTTGATAACAGAAGAGGAGAAGAAAACTACTCGTTCGAAATGGAGATTATATCTTCATAAATTATCATAAGAATGACAGTCATTTAACAATACTCTCAAAGTTCTTTCATTTATGTGTGCCTTCCTCGTAACATTAGTATAGTTTTTCGAGTGAGGTCAAGGAACATCTGTCTATCAATATTTCTGCCTTTCCTCGTACCATTAATAGTATTGTTTCTCGAGCAAGCTCAAGGAACACCTGTCTATCAATATTTCAAAGAAAAAATTTGTTAGAATGCAAGGTTTAATCAATCAGCCTTCCTATGAAATATCAGAAGAGCAGAAAATCTTATTGTTTCTATGGTTCCATGTAAATTCATAGTCTTCTTCCAAGTTTACATAACTTTTTGCACAAGTATGATGCAAATTTAAGCCAATTGTCTCAAAAACAATCCAAACCCTCACAAGATAATGCAATAAGTAGGAAATGCTTCGAGGTTGGCTATAAAAATCAGATGCTTTGCCAGGCATCATACATGATGGACCGAGGGTACTTAATATCTTTCTCTCCGCGTGGATCTTCGCAATTGTCAAAACCCCACCATGGTTGAAGTTCATGAGTTCCAACGAGATGGGCAAAACATTCACCTTTTGACTTGAACTCAAGATCAACAAACAAACAAACACGCAATACAACTTCACAGAAAACCACCCTTTTTGGCAAATCCTTGCAAAATCTTTCCGGTAGTAGTCGGCTCTTTTGCATTAGTGTCTGTGGGTTTAGCTTTATCTCCCTCTTGCTTTGCAGCCTTTGGATCTATTATACTCTTTTGGAAGGTTTGAGAAAATCCCGTAGCAACGATTGTCACACGAATTTCCCCGTTGTATCTCTCATCAACAACAGCTCCAAATATAATATTTGCTGATGGGTCTGCCAAACTTGTTACCACCTATATTCACAAAAATAAGTAGTTATGAAAGGATCTTAAAGGTATCTGTAATACAGCATTTGTGACGTTACCATATATTCATGAAAATGTATGGCCAAACATCAAAGCTTGGGAGATTAACACATTTGCAATAATCCTTTTAACTTTTCTTTTGTTGTGTCATGTCTGTAGCTTTTCAAGTCATGTTATTTGACTGATCATAGGTTTAGATAATGAACCATTTATGAAGTTGTTTTGATGATTTATGATGGCTCCAAATTTCTAACTTGATTTAAATTTCCACCATCCTCCAGAGTTTTAATTTTTTAAAGAGTGTATGTATATGTGTATTTACACAGCATCTACATGTTATATATATAAATGTAAATGCATGTACATATATATGATATACACACATAAACATACATGAATGTATATATGTTTGGTATACACACATACACATATAGGTGTGTTTGTATGTGTTCAGTTGGTACCTGAGAGACTTTATTGACTTCTTGGAGTGTTAGATCCTTGCCCCCAGTTATATTGTAAACGACACCAGTTGCCCTCTCGATCGATCTTTCAATCAAAGGCGCAGAGGCAGCCTGCTGTGCTGCCTCCTCAGCTCTGTTTTTACCCGTTGACGTTCCAACCCCCAGCATTGCCGTACCTGAGTTCGCCATAACTGCCTTCACATCTGCAAAATCCACGTTCACAAGACCCGGAACCTATAATAGAAGGAAATATGCATGTCATTCTAATATATATTGTATTCAGTTCTTGTAGATTTGCAATACAAAAGAGTATCCAAAGCTAGATTCATTCATTCATTTAAGCACATCGTACTGTGATAATGTCCGAGATCCCCTGCACACCTTGCCGTAGCACGTCATCTGCAAGAAGAAAAGCGTCTTGTAACAGTGTCTGCTCTTGAGCAATATCCAGCAGCCTATCATTGGGTATAACAATTAGAGTATCCACTGACTTTTGAAGCCTTTCAATGGCTTCCAAGGCCTGAACAAAAAGATGGAAACATGAGCATATGTTTTCATAAGATTACTTGGGATTTTGAATTCAATGCATCTAAATGCCAAATGAACGTTTTAATGCATTTTTAAGTAAAAAGAATAGAGAATCAGTAAAACAACAGAGATTGATAGTAAATCACAATTAAAACTTAATAAAAATATAGGTTCAATGAATTTTGATAGAATAAGCATGAACTAATTTTAAACAACAAGAAAGCACCATACTACCTGTACAGCCCTTCGGCGACCTTCAAAACTGAAGGGGTATGTAACAACCCCAACAGTGAGGTTACCAGCTTCTTTAGACATTCTCGCAACAACAGGGGCAGCACCAGATCCAGTTCCGCCACCCATCCCAGCTGTAATGAAAACAAGTTCAGCATCGGCCACGGCTCCTTGTATCGCTTCCTTTGATTCTTCAGCTGCCGATTCACCAAGCTCAGGTTTTCCCCCAGTACCTGAATATATGAAAACAAAATTCAATCCTTGTTTTGTACCCCCACCCCCTTCACAAAATTTTCGCAAAGCATGTCAAGAAAAAAAAATTGCAACTATTTTCCTCATGTGTGAAAAAAATTTTGACATTGTTACGATGTGGGAAAAGTGCAATATCGGGTCCTGACCATAGTTATAGTTACATATGTCTCTGCCTCACAAAAAGAGTCTTGTAATGTTAGGTCTGAATCCATGGCATTTTGAGAAGCATTGTTTGAACATTGTCTAAGACATCTTTACCCTCATAATGTTAGATTCAAATCTGGAATGTCTACGGGGAATCACGGTGAGAATATTGTTTAAGAGTTCTTGAATCCACAATGCCTTAAGAAATTGTTAAGGGGAACATTGTCTTAAGACTTCTTGTGTAGACAATAATAAGTTTCCAATAAACGAACAAGCCTCCACTTTTCCTCATGTTTCCCTCACCTGTGTGAGCTTTTATTCTTCATATACATTGCTATATGCGGCAGAGACTCTGCTATACATTCATAAGGTCATAATATCAAGTCCCAAATCCATATTAATTTCCAAAACATGACCAGGTATTATAAGATATTTGCCCATACAGGAAAGAGCCCACCTTTCAGTTGTTCCCTCAGTTATTGTGTATGTTTATATATGATCTTTGTTCCCTCTGTCAGAAAAATGACTAAGCCATTATTCAACATTTTCAAACTGTGGGAAAGAACCCACTTTCCCCATGCTTCCAACAGTTATTAAGGGTATTTCTCTATTATCTTTGTTTGGATTCATATATGAATCATAAATCCTAAACCCATCGCACTAAGCAAAAGTATGCTCCATTTCGAACCCAAAAACTCAGATTGTTAGGTTCTCATAATTGGAATGTAGGAATCACGGTAGGAAAATGCTTATAAAACCTCGTCTGATATATGAATGATTACAATGAACCTTGAGAAAAGGAACGGGCATACCTAATCCCCTTGTGATTTGCTCCCCGATTTGCAATCTTTGAGGGGCAGAAGATTGCAGCAATGCTTGAGAGTCTGTGTTGATGGCCCAGAATTCTACACCCTAGAAGAGAAAGAAAGATCAAATCAAATCAAATAGGGATAAATTAAAAAACGGGAAAATATATAAACAGAGCCAGAGAAACTGGAAATCAGAACACGGATAAATAAGAACAGACAAAGAAATGCATAAAGATAATAGAAATTCAAGAAAATAAACCTTCGCATTAATACACATAGAAAGTGAGGAGAGGAAAGACTAGAAAATCAGAACGAAAACTGGAGAAAGAAAAATGTAAATAAACCCTGTGGTTGATGTGAATAAAAAGAGAAGGGTAGCAAAACAAGAAGAAAAGCATCAGAACAAATCAAAAAACTAAATTAAATTTTATTTTTTTAAAACCCTGGCATTAGCATGAGAAGGAAGAGAAAATGAGCAAAACTAGAAGAAAACAGGGCATAGCATAACATTAAATTATTTTGAGAAATAAAAACTAAATAAAATAAGCCCTAGAATCATAATGTGAAAGAGAATGGAAATTAAATAAAGAAAACCTGAAGGCCATTTCCGATCATGCGATTCACAGCATTGTTCCCACCGCCGCCCACTCCAATGACCTTAATACGAGCGCCATTAAAAGGGGGCAAAGAGGAAGAATAAGAAAAAGGGTCAGACGAAGAAGAAGACGATGACGATGACGATGACGAAGGAGAAAAGGAAGCCTTTATGGAGGGGAATCTCTTCTTGATGGAGAGAAGAGAGAAGGGGAGGGGAGAGTGTGCAGATGCGAGCTTGGGTAAGGAGGTAGGTTCTGCAGAGAAGAAGGCGAAAGAGCTCTGATGGGAGACAAAGCTCTGCTGAGATAGCATTGTCGATGATGATGAAGAAGAAGAAGAAGAAGAAGAAGAAGAGAGGGTGTGAATTGGGTCTTTTTCTCTTTTGATGAAGAACAGGGGAGAAGTAGGGGGGGGGGGTGGGGGGGGGGGGGTATTATGTGTAATTTAGTAATACTATAGTGTTGTTGCTTTAGCCTTATAGCTATTAAGCTCATATATCTTCTATATTTAGTGGAAAAACAAACCCTTTGGAAAGTTACTAGTGGAATTGAGGATTGATTGGGGGGAAGGACCCACTAGTATATATGTATATATATACACATTCTTTCTTTACGTGCTCTTTGCTCCCTGAAGCCACATTCGTTTGGGTTTGTTATATATATTGTCTCGAGAACTTTAGGTGGCACCAGCCATCCACTAGGAAACCTTCGTCACGCTTTAAAGTGGGGTTTCTCTTCAATGCAGTCGGAGCTTTACTTCCGCCTAGTCCTTGTGAAGTAGTAGTTAGTTGTTTGACGACCTTAGGTATTGGAACGAAAGGAATGTATGTGGTGCCGTTAGAGTTTTATTGTCCTGGTCCCTATGAGATAGTGTTTGACAGACAACCTTAGGTATGGAAACGAGGGACACCCCGTGGTACTTTTGGTGTCTGAGAAATGGGTTCTCGTTGGAACAGTTTTTTAAGAGATCGCGAGCTTTGCCTTGTTCCCTTTATCCGTCCAATGTTGTGCATATCTTGGAGACACGTGTGGTTCTTTTAAACACTTTCTACGAGCCTTCATATGTTATGTCATTGTTATATGACATCTAACACGAGGCATGGAAGTCCAATGTCTCGTCATTCAAAATGACTCAGAAGTTCTAAGGAGCAGTACAATAACCTCAAAATGTTATTATACAAGCCAACAATAGTACAACATCCATGTTGCACAAAAATTGCAAATAATCATGAACTTGAATTGGGGGGGGGGGAGGGGGAGGGGAGCTCCTACATCCCATATGTGGATGACTATGCCTAATTTCTACAAATTTATTTCTTGGATACCATACCTTTTGAAAGCTAGACCTCTCTTTCTTGGTTGGTCGAACCACGATGCATTGTCATATTGTAGAGCAAGTGTGTTCCTCTATGTCAGTGTGGATCAAGGAACTATTGAAACTAGGACGGAATAAGAGATCATCTATTATAGCATATGCATGATAGCGACACACCTGCATATGCATGCACAAAAGAAAAGAAAAATGCAATCCACCTTCACGAAGGGAGCATGAGAGTGTCAATGAGGAAGGAAGGAGGCATTTTCCACAGCGATGTGAAGATGATGAGGACCAAAGGTGTGAAGATGATGAGGACCAAAGGTGGGATGGACAGTGTTGTTTTGAAGACTAGAAACAAACGAAAGATTGAGAACATTCCTCTGAAGCTGACAAAGA
This sequence comes from Azolla caroliniana, assembly GCF_043228905.1. Classification (NCBI taxonomy): domain Eukaryota; kingdom Viridiplantae; phylum Streptophyta; class Polypodiopsida; order Salviniales; family Salviniaceae; genus Azolla; species Azolla caroliniana. The sequence continues at coordinate 15,600,597 of NW_028230446.1, read as the reverse complement.
ATGAACAAGAGATCAATGTTTATCTTTCAAACATAAGGAATGAAAGCATTGACCACACTAATCCAAAAACAAAGAGGTAGAGGTGTATTGCTTGGATAAGTCTTTAATAGACTATTGTAATCATAGCAATGTCTTTGTGATTCCATATGGAGCAAATTTTTGGGCTTAATGCCATCTAAGTTTTTGTTTGCAAAGAATGGTTACTCATGTTTTTCTAAATTTATTTTTTCAATATACATAAAGGAAGATCCAATACAACCTTATTGGAATCATGCCACCCTGTAGGCATTTGTTGTTTGGGAGTAGTTCAATGATGGACTAGATTAGCAACTCCATAGTTCCGATTATAAGGCCATCTTTGGTAGGAATGCCACTCTTAAACATTACAATTGAGAAGAATGTGTGTGATGCATGTAACAAAATGATCCCTTAATGTTGATGTTAATATATTTTTACACATTCATACATCACAAACAATAGAAGAATCAAGGTGGTTAGATTATTTGTTAACATTACACATGCATGTGAAGACTTCAAAATTTTCCAAATTAAAAAAAGATGTACCTATAGGTGTAAATTATTTGGTTACGCCATCATTATAACGACCACCAAAGTAATTTATGAGGTAAGGTTTTTGATAAGTACAAGCAAATAGGTGCAAAACATAATGCATATGCATGTGTGTAGGGATGGAAAAAACCTTTTAGGAGCATCACATTCACAATTGTTGCTCAAAACACAATACATCAACCTAGAATGTGTATAGGTCCAACTACGTTTTCTTAATGCTAACCTTTCCCCCATGTAATTGACAAATATTGCTGAAAATGTACGTGGCCACAAATTCTAATACTCGCTTGTTCACAATATCATCTAATATAAAAAACATATGCCCATGCTTTTGAGATACTTAATTAGATAGTAGATACATGTCTTCATAATCTGCATCATTATCTAAATATATATGGTACAAGTTTGTTTCCATGCTATCCGGTTGTATTAATACCATAGCTGAAAAATATAAATAATTACTAACTTTTAGTGATGTCTAAAGTAACCAAGTGTTTTAAAAGACGCTCATGAAATAATTTCCACGTACCATGGATACGATAAGCATGAGAGATGGACTTGTGGTCATATCAATGCCTCATTGTTAGAAGTTGGCAAGGCTCGACTGAAGCCTAAACCTAACCGTTAGATTGTTTCAAAACAATTTGGTGGTTTGACGGTTCGGTTCGGTTTAGGCTTGAGCTTCCCAAAACGACTTGAGCTCGGTTTGGCAAGTCTCATGCTGAACCGAAACGTTGCCCAAAACTGGTCCCTAACTTGTTAGAGACTAACTAATTAATCAAGCAAAAATAAGGATTTATAGACCAAAGAAATGAAAGAGGGGTGTCAAACTACTTGACCATCCATGGCAATGAGATGAGACGGACCCAAACCTCCTTGATGTCCCATATCATCGAGGATTGATGCGGGTTGTACCTTGGGTCATGCGAGGATTGTACGTGCTTAGCTAACAAGAGCCATAGCCACGCTATCATAGGCTCGACATAAGTCAAGCCTCCTAAAAAAAAAAGAGCTAACCATCTTATATAAACAGAAACCCTAGGCCCTAGTGTGTTCACACTTTGATCACTTTTATGTGAAGTGGTCAAGTGATAACACAATAGTTATCCCACACCATATAATTGAATATTACAATTCATACCCTCGTTCCTTTCAAAGTTAACCCACATGTACGCCTCATGAGATTAGGGAAAACTATGGAAAACCTATATGCTTAACCAGTTTGATCAAGTTTGAGAACCTCCAAACTGGTTAAGCTGAAACTGAACCGTTGTCGATTCCTACTCAATGCCTTACTTTTACAAGACTTGGTAATATAATACCTCTTGCAAGCGTTCCAACTTCTTAGTGGAGAAGCTTCATCAATATTGTTAGTGTCCAAAAAGTTGTCTTTATCTTCTCCACATCAACTTTAGCATTGCTCGAGTTTCACTTCAAGAGTTCTTATTCGTTTTTAACATGCCCACCGAGCATGAAGCCCCTAGTTAATCATGTCCCCACTTTAAGCTGGTTTACGATGGCTCATATAAAATCTTACACGTTGTGTTCTTCCCTTTAATGTTCATCATCTCACATAATCTTGTGTTTGTTTTGTGGTTTGCAATGCTAAAAACTGCACCTATGTATCTCCCTTCTTGTAACATGGGGACTTAAAGTCTGGTGATTAGATCAATGTGTAATTTGATGCTATCTCAACATTAAATTGTAGTTTACTTCATGGAGTAAGCTATAGTTTTGTAGTCAAAAGAATATTTTCTCAATAGAGTTTCTGATGTGTTGAGGGATAGGTTTGATCAAGCTCAAGTCAACATTGTCCCCTCAAGTGTGCTTTAAAAACTTCACATATGTTTGGCCTTTTTTTGTTCACTAGGTTCCTTTATTTGTAAGTGACAAGATCCACTACTTCAATATTGACACTTGGTTATTCGTTTATTTGAGACTCTTTTTATTAATGGCAATTGGTCCAAAAAATGGTGACTGATCAAGTTTCAATTTTTTTGACACTTAAAAATGGGTACATTGTTCACTAGGTGCCTTTATTTGTAAGTCACAGGTTCCACTACTTCAAATTTGACACTAGGTTATTCATTTATTTGAGACTCTTTATTGGTTATTCATTTATTTGAGACTCTTTATTATTGGCAATTGGTTCAAAAAACGGTGATCGATCAAGTCATGAAAATTTGTGATCAAACATTTTTGAAGCACTAGGGAGAATGTGGTGCGCTCCTAGTCATATGACATCCGGATAAAATCAAGGTAAAAAAGAGGGAAACTTAATGAAGAATAAAAAACTTATGTGGAAATGCCCAAATGAAGTAGGAATGTCTTTAGTGAAAGGAGGGAGCTATTGTTGAAGGAATAAATCTAAATAAAGAGAAATACCTTTTTGAAGGGGAATAATACTCATTAGAATAGCCTGCTTAAAGTAGATTGATCTTCAACAAGAAGGAACTTGGAAGAACCTTTCAAGAGTATGTACCATATGTACTTCCCATTTCAGAGGGAAAGATATAGTGTCTCAAGAGTGGAATGACCTTTTTTTCAAGAAGAAATGTAGTGGATGGAAAGTCTTATTTGAAGGGACACCTCTCAATGTGTGGATTGTAGTATGTGAACATCATACAAATTGCGTACTGTTAAGAGATAATATAAACAAATTATCTGAATCGTGGGTTTACGAGAATAAGCCCATTGAAAAACTTTTGTGGGATCCCAATGAATGGAAATGGCAAAGCATATCAACACAAGGAATGTTAGGCAAGCAAATCCCATTTTTTTAGTATTCAACAAAAATGGGTAGGGAATTGCTAAGGAGGTGTGTGGTTGTTATGCCAACAACATGTAAATTTTGGAGCTTGGGTAATGTATGACACTCTTAGTTGAATGCTTATGGGAAATGGCTATGGGCCACGCAAAATCCTAGAAAAGTTGTATTGTTTAGATGGTTGTTGGTACATTATGAAACCCCTTTGAAGTCATGGATGAAGGGGCATTGCCATGATTAAAAATGTGACAATTGTGGTTTTCCTAGTGAAACGGTGCACCATGTTTTATGGGTATGTCCTATAGGTAGAGCAGTATGGAAAAGAATGTTGAGAATTGTGTATCCTATTTATGGTAAACAAGTGTACACATGGGGTTTTGTGAGATGGGAAAGGTTGGTTGAAGAAATATAGAATTATGAAAGGGATTGTGTTGATTTTTTTCTCTTCTCCGATGGAAGACATGTATTGGAGGCCTCATATTCTACACCAATCCATTGTTTGGAAGAAGACAATATTTGGTCTATGATATCTTGTTTAGTAGTTTGGATATTATGGAAGGCAAGATGTAAGTGTGTATTTCATAATGTCAAACTGAATGCGGTTGAGTTAGTCAAGGAGATATGGTTGATGCTCCTGCATACTCTAAGAGGTCAATATGAGGCAATACATGGTGAGCCTAATGTTGTGTTTCGCAAGCAACAACAATTTCAAGAAATTTGGAAAAAGGCAAAGGTCTTCACCTATTTTGGGGACATAATAAAATGGAGATATGCTCCACGAAGATGGTTTTTTCCGCCCCCTGTCTTGATAGGACCATGCATGAGGGTTTCCGCTACTAGACATGTTGATTCATGTGGGTAGGAGGGTAGTAATTTATTGTATGGATTCTTTGTAGCCTTTGGGCATCTTTTCATTAATACCACGATGAATCTTGACTTAAAAAAAGAAAAGAAGAAAAGAATAAGATAATACGTGAATGTTATCATTATTTTTTGACATTAATAAGAAGTTAGTTTTGGCTGCACAACATGCTCAAGTTTGACTTCTTTTAGCTTGCATTGTTGTTTGTGGGAGGACATAGTATGAAGCAAGGTGGTTGTTCATATAAGGGCTCTTGATGATCGAATAGATCTACCCTATCATACAATATACATCCCTTAAAGGTAGCTTCTAAGAGTGATAAATTCACGAAATAGTTTTGCCCCACAATTATCATGATTAGGACCCAAATAGTCCAAGTTAAGGACATACCATACTCAAGCTCAAATCGTTTGAATGTGGATGCTACAATATGGGCTACGATATCATCGGTGGTTCTATGGAGTATTTGGATAGATCAATGCAAAAATGTGTTTCAGCAAATAAAACAAAATCTTGTTCATTGTCTGAAGGAAAATCGGTCGATGCTTATCTCAATTTTAAAAGGTCAATATGACTCCTTCACAGGTAATGAAGATATGATTTTTATGAAACCAATCCTTTAAAGGCAAATGGAAGGATTTGTTAGTTTTTGTGGAGAGAAATGACAAAATGGATTGGCAATATGTACCCCCACGATGGTTGTTTCCTCCATAGGTGGAGGTTGGTGTCAAGTATGACATAATGGGGGATATCTTACCCGCCACTACATTGTATCCTTATATGTCTTGCATAGGCTTTTTGGATTAGTAATGGAAACTATGGTGTAGTTTAAAAAATAAAATAAAAAATTAGTCCAAGCTTGAAAGAATGTCTTTACACTTTGGGTGGATGGAGATGGATCAAAAGAACAATTTAGCAAATTACGCAAAATATTTCAATAATATTTCCTTCTACCTTTTAAATAGCGCCTCTAATATTTTAATTTCGTGGCTTCAAAATACCATATTCTTAAGTATAGTACTATGAGTTCATTCTTGTGTATTAATGTTTAGCGCACCATTACATTATACTATTACACATATTATACTTGCACGGTCCTTGCAAGCATACACATGCACACATGCATCCTTGTTAATGTTCCTTTGTTGGGCTATAATGAAACTAAGTTGACACAAAAGGCTCAAATTAACATAGATATGTTGGGGAACAAGCCACTAGTTTGTAAGAAGTACTCCACAACAAGACCCTCTCACGCAACACAAATCACATATATCTTTGTATTGTGCCATGGGGATATGTGAGGATTTGTGGGATCCACTTTACCCAACATTCCCATCAATTAGAAATATGTGTTGGTTGATAATTGTTATTGGTTAACTTTATAATTCTCAATTTGTAAACCTAGTTCCCTAAAGAAATATACATATCTATATTCTCCACATATCCTAGTATTTTCCCTTCACTATTTTATCATGGCAACATGGTACCTACTTCTTCATGGAGGGACAAAAATGCATTACTGGGAACGATGAAGATCAAAGGTAGGCTCACATAGAAAGGGATGTGTTTTAAGGGTAATATTTACAAAGAAAGACATGCCATGTTATAGATACTAAAAACTTGAAAAAATGGCATATGATAGCGTTATGTTATTATATTATTCTTTACCTTCCACACACATGGCAACATGTATTGAGGGTAGGAGACCATTCAGAAGTCCTACAAGACAAATGTGTGGGGGATCAAGTTGTGATATATTTCACCTAATGTGAATTGCATTTGAAACATTTGATGGAAGCATGTGAAAAGAATTACTATAACAATGAAAAAATAAAGAAGAATAAATTGAGCAATGAGGCTAGTGATGGAGCAAATCAAATGAAGAAAGTTGCAATATCCGAGACACACACCCGAGTACTTTATACTCTCTTCCAAACCAACAACTAGTAGTGCATGATACAGGAGATTCCAATGATACTTTAGTGCTGAGAAATATCTATAAAGAGCATGTTGATGATTAGATTGAAAGTCTAGAGTATCAACATTACCTCTCTAAAGAGGCAAGCAACCTATTATTATTTTGAGAAGCATAGGTTCAAACGTTATTATTGAACCTATGATTCACGGTACAACTATGGTAAGAAAAAGAGATTGTCTATAAGTGCAGGTTTAGATAGATCATAGAACATGAGGAAGCTCATTGCAGCAAATACTATTAACTAATAGAGGCTCACTGACGAAGGTGTGAAGAATAAATAGTACATGATATGGCGAGAGCGAAGAGAATGGGGATAGAGAACACAACACACATGGGTCCTCTTTTTGTTCCTACAATGAGAGTTGTGCGAATCGGAGAGGAATACATAGTTCCGTGTGTGTGTGAGACGAGAGCGCATTGCATTGGTGGGCCTGGGCCTCTCTTGTTATCATTTTGGGCTTTGCTCCTTTTTTTGTCCGGCGCGTGTGAAACGGAGGCGCCCGCCCGTCCATCCATTTGCGTTTTGCTTTTGTCCGGCACGTGTGAAAGCGGTGGAGCTCGTCCAGGGGGTTCGTTCTGTCCGGCACGTGTGAAACCAAACAGTGAGGAGCTTGTTCCAGAGACGACGCATCTTTTCCGACACGCAAATCAACACGCATACACAGTATGCCATCACCATCGCCATCGCCATCGCCATCGCCATCACCATCACCATCACCATCATCTTCATCTTCATCTTCACCCTGATCGGGAATTGCAGGCATTCCTTCATCGGTATGTAAACTTCTGATACTTAAAAACTTCCCTTTCAATAACATCTCTCTCTCTCTCTGTTTAGGCTATGAGATTAGGTTTTAAATGCTGAAAATTTATCGTTTTCGTTTCCGTGAGATACGTATCTTAAGGTTTGAATCCATGGCTAAGTTTCATAGACTGTGATTTGTAATTTCAATGCTTGTTTTTTGTTTTTGGCGTTTTTATGAACCAAACGAAGGTTCAAATTCTTGTTCATGCCCGTTTTATATTTCCATTGACATGATTACTAATAAGGGATGCTCATATTTATCAAGGAATGAATTCCTTTTTACGAATGAAGACGAAAATTCCTTGTTACAAATAAAGAAGAAGAATTTTTATTACAGATGAAAAACCCTTCTTACAAATTAAGAAGAAAATTCAATTTCACAATCTTCCATTAAATTAACACAATGGTCTGAACATTCCACCTGTCATATTTCTTTCTTTTGAAGATAAGGCCACTGACATGCCAAATACTAAGAAAGAAGGTATTTTTCATGATGAATTACATTCCTTGTTAGAAACGAGGAAGCTCATTTTCTTGTTAAAAATGAGGAAGATTGTTCTTTGTTAGAAATGAGAAAGAAAGCGAAAATCCTTGATATAAATGAAGGAAAGCATTGCGTTTTATAATCTCCCATTAAGTTAACTGGGAGACTCGTATGATGGTTGAAACATAGCTTTTTATAATCTTCTTTCATGAAGACATTGGCATTGACATGCCAAATAGTAAAAGGTTACAGTCATGAAGAAAGTTTCTTGTCAAACATGGACAAAAATCATAATTTGTTAGATACGAATGGGAGCATTACTTGCTAGAATTGGAAAATGGCCATGATGAAGAACGTTTATTTTTACACACATTTCACTAAGTTGACTTGGTGGGTCATAAAATGGTTGAATAGTCAATCCATAATGTCTCATTCAGAAAGAAAGAAACTGTCACTGGCAGACCAAATTGTAACAGAAGGTTATATTGATGGAGAAGAAAATTCCTTGTCACAAATGTAGATGTTCATTCCTTGCTAAAATGATGAAGAACATTCCTTGCCATGAATGAAGAAAAACATTTCTTGTTACAAATGAAAAAGAGCACTCCTTGTTACATTTTCCATTAAGCAGCATAATGATCATTGTTACAAATGAAGTAGAACATTTCTTCTACAAAGAAAGAACCTTCATGATTATAATTGTCCATAATGTTCAGATGGACCGATCTTGGGAGTCTTAGGGGAGCTGGCTGGTGCTTTCATATTGTAATGCAATGATAAAGCTAATGGTTATGTACATGAACAGTCATGAAGAGGAACATTCCTTCTTACAATCTTCCACCAAACTAACTTGTCGAAGAATCAACCATCTCTAGAGCCTTAGGAGGACTTTGTCGGCAGATTCAGTGAGCCTTAATTCGGTGCCTTCATATCATAAGGCAATAGTTAAGTTATGTCACATAAGGGAACTCTTCTTTGTTTCATATGCATATTTCATGTTGGAACTATTGAAGATCTAACATGTACCCTGTAAAATTTCATCGACGTCCAATCCAGTAACCGGAGAAGTTCATAGTCGTGAAGAACATCATTCCTTGGTACAATCTATCATCAAGTTAATTTCAGGGAATCATATAATAGTTGAATGGTTAACCATCAAGTTAATTTCAGAGATGGTTAACCATTCCTTGGTTAACCATCTCTGGGGGGCTAGCTATTGCCAATATATCATAAGGATATGGTCACATCCCATAACATTCCTCTGCTTTATATGTATGTTTGAACAGCGCTCATTCTTATAAACTTCCTCCAAGTTAACTTGGTGAGCCATGACCTGTGAATATTCAACCATCTCTGGAATGTTTGGGTTACTAAGTGTTCTCGTATCATAAGGTAAAGATCAGTTCATCGATGTTACAAACTTCCACCATAATAACTTGGTGAACCATGACCTGTAAATACTTGACTCTCTCTGGAATCTTTGGGCCCTAGATGTCCTCATATCACATATCATGAAGTTAGCTGATGGTAATTATATTCAAAGTTCAAGAACTTTTCTCATTCTATATGTATGTTTCTTGCTGGATTGTTTGGGAACCTATAGCTTCCTTAGTAAAAGCTCCTGAATGAACCATAGAAGCATGGAAAAGAGCAGGGACAAATGTCTATTCTTTAATTTACACGATCGAGTTTTTTGAAAGATCAAGACTTTTAAGTATTTATAATAAACTAAAATTTAAAGATTAACCTCGAAATTTCAGAAGATATAGATTTGCTTAATCATTTATACCCAGTGGGTCTTTGTGAATGGAGGTCATGATCACATAAAGGTAGTGTCACCTCTCATACCATAAGTTGATGACAAGTGCATGGTCATGGTGAAAAAAACATTCTGTTTTTTACATGTGTATTTCATGCTGGAACTATTGAGGAGCTACGAATTCCCCAGGGGAAGAAGTTTCTTGCTGATGATCACATAAAGGTAAGTGGTACCAGTGAAAGGCTAAATGTGCAATTAAGCTTTGAAACCTGCAATCAAAAGTTTGCGATTCCAGGATTTTGTTTCATGTTTTGTTCTCATTTATTGGAACATTTAACTTGAGTTGGGATACTGTTATATTTCTTGGCATAAATATTATGGTTAAACCAGACTTACAATTCAAAGAGTGATGCATCATAGTAATATTTGGTTATAGGTTATTTAAACACCATGGGGAATGTGATGTTCAATCGACGAACACCGCAGAACGGCCCACCTCCAGGGTATCCTCACTCCCAGACAACCCCTGTTGGCCATATCCCATATTATAGTAGTGGCTATCCACCACCTGATGTCAGAATGCAACATTATCCACATGTTCATATTCCTACCAATGGACAATCCCACATGACAATGCAATCAGGTCCAAGCCCACCTGTTACCCAGCAGAAAGTTATGCCTATACATAATGAGGTAAATGTGAACAAATCCACAGTACACTTGGAAAGAGATGAGGAAAACCCAGGCTACCATTTGGTAGCATTCACTTTTGATGCAGTTGTTTCGGGGAGGTATAGATGTTTCTTCTATGTATGTCAGTAGCTCATCTCATTCTTACATGCTTTGCTAACCCATTTTTCTTCGTTTTTCAGTATCTCAATCTTCTTTCGTGCAAGAGAGGGCCCAGATTTTAGTTTGATTGCACATACACATCGTTTTCAGCCAGTGAGGGTGCCATTTGAGAAAGGTTTAGCTCAAAAATTCGTGCAACCGTCAGGTTCAGGTGTAAAGTTGTCGGCCTTTGAATTATCTGATTTGTTGGAAGTCAAAGACGAGGTTTATCCTCTTGTATTGAGAGCAGAAACAAGTGAGAGCTCAAGAACAACCAGAAATGAGAATTCAATAATAATTGACACAAAAGTAGTTGGAGCCCCTCTGCCTAAACATGTTGGTGCCCAAACAACAAATTGTATTCTTGAAGAAAAAGAAGGTGAATTTTCTGTCAAAGTTATCAAACAGATTATTTGGGTGGAAGGCACCAGGTATGAACTACAAGAGATCTATGGGATTGAGACCGTTGATGGAGGCATCAATAGTAATGAATTCGGTAAAGAATGTGTTGTATGCCTTTCTGAGCCAAGGGATACAACTGTGTTGCCTTGCAGGCATATGGTAAAATATCATCAGATTTCCCTCTTAAGAAAATTTGATTGTTTATTGTTATCGTTGTGCATTCAAGCATTTAATCAGTGTAACTTGGTTGTGTAAGTGTAATGGGATTTAGCACATTCAAAACATAGTCTTGACGTGGTAAAATTCAGCTTGTCTCGTCGCTGTGAGCTGCTGGTCCAAACATGGAAAGCTTAATTTCAACCATTTCAAGTTAGAAAACACAAAATGTCTTAGGGATCAAAGGGTGTACATTTTTCTAAAGCTAGTTCAGATCTCACTTTAAGCCTCAGCCTTACATCCACAAACATAGAGGGGAAACAACAAAGGAGTTTAGAATGTTCAATAGAGGATGAGTTGAGAAATAACATGCTTCTACACACAATATTTATTATCATTATTTGGGTTTAACATTTTTTTGCCTGGATCTAAGCTTGGGTGGATCTAGATCATAATATTATATTGCATGAGCTGCATTGCTAGATGTTATGTTGTAGGGACAAACTCTGAAATTTCCTCAAGTTTTACTTATTTCCCTGAATGCCTCCAGTTTTTGATATTTCCCAATGGGTAACCTTCTCCGAAGACCAATTGTTGTGCTATTTGAGTGATTGTATGGTCAAATCATCCCTCATTTATCTCTTTTGGTGGTGGTGGGACTATCTGGTTAATGGTTTTCATTTTATTTTGTATCAATTCTAAACTCGGGTGGATCACTTGCAGTGCCTATGCAGTGGATGTGCCGATCTCTTGCGACAGCCGAATCAGATAAACCGTTGTCCTATATGTAGAACCCCTATAAGAAGGCTTCTTGCAATTGATATATCTAAGGGAGAAACAGTTACAGTATAATGTTTCTGTCTTACAAAACAAGCTAAGCCTTTATTAAATGTATACTTTTTGTTTATTTCTTATGCCAAGTGTTTATATATGAGTGTTTATATTAATGAAAACTTTTGTTTTGTTTTTTTCCACACATGGTTGGACGTCACAATTGTTGTAGTTTCTTGCAGCATCTACACCATTCAGCACTAAATGTTTATGATTTGTCAAGGGTGATAACAAAAGATAAAGGGCTCTAAGATGGGGAGAACTCCTGATCTATGCATTGCCAGGCTCTTGTCTGTCATTTTTCTTTTCATGCAGTAAATAAAAGGATTATGAGAAAATACCACAAGTTAAGAAGAATTTAGTAGACTCATTGGGGAGATTGATTTTGTTCCTCTTGTACGCAATGGTTTCCAAATTGGTGAGTTCCACATTCAATACATACTTTAGTGAACATTGACACCCTCTTCTCGAGCTTTGTTTTTAAGCCCAAAGTGGACCTAAGCAACAAAGGATCATACTAATCATCATTATACATCTTGCCATTGATGTAACATGTAAGAAATAATGAAATGGGAAAGGGCCAATTGATCCTTAAGAAGCATAAACAAGGAAGAGAGCTAGAAATCTTAGGTCCATGGGGACTTTGCATGATAAATGCTTTTAGTGTCATAACAATTGCCTCAAGTAAAAAATATTAGAATTTTTATTGAGGACTCATAATCGTCTCAACTACATTCAAGGAGCTACATTTGATTACAGTGTTCGTAGAGGTTGAGATATGTTATAACATTTTCAAATGCAAGCATATTTGGAAGATCAAAGAAATAACATATTATATTTGCAACATATTATTTGTAAGGCTCAAACATCTCATGTGTCGCTGCTCTTATATTGTAAGAAATCAAGTGCTTATAAAAAGATTTATGCCTCAATTAAGGATATTGATTCGAGCATGAGTAGAACTTCAATTTTTTTGGACTAGGTAACTAGATCAACAATAGTGAGTATAGATGCGATCTTGAAGCGAATTTAAATTGCATGTTGAATGAATAAATGATAATAATATAGAATTTCCAAATACATGTTAATTTGGAAATTAGACGTAACATACATTCCCTATAGGTGCATACACATACGAATTAAGGGGAGTAAATTTCTATTTATTTGCATTGGATAATGGATAGTTTGTAAGATGCATGTGGTTGATACCCTTATGTAACTTTCTTATTGTGAACTATACCAAATTTACACCTTTGATGAAGACATTCCTCCTTGATATCCTCATATTATGTAAAAATTAATATGGACATGGCTAAAGTACATTTAGTTAATCACAACTAATTGTGAAGAGGATATTTCATGGAAATGTGTTGGTTTTGGTATTACTTGGTTGTGAACAATCTCTTGAACCAGTGCATAACTTCCTAGAAGAAATTGACTAATTGAATTGAATACTACATCTGTGATGGAATCACTATAATTAAAAACATGGTGGGTAGTGGTAAAGCTTGTACCCCAACAATGGATTTGAATGTCAATAAACTTTCAGTTGGAGATACTGGTCTCCTCGACAAATGCCTTGACAATGTTGAAATAGACACACATCGTCAATACTAGGCGTGAAAATATAAGCAAAGTAATGCTAATAAACTACAAATGTAGGTGAAGATGACATTTAAAACACAAGAAAATAAGAATTTGCAAAAATATTGCGAGGAAGACAACATTGAGAATTATACAAAATAATAAGAATTTGCACAATGATAAGCCACAATGATTAAAGGCAAGGCTTGCATCCGCAATATGTCTAGAAAAGATGTCAAAGTTATAAACAACAATGGCACCATGTACTTGAATTCAACTTTTATTACATGTCAAAGCCTCACGAGTTTAATATTGAACAAGACATCAAACCGTTAACCTGGTTGAGACTTAAAACCAACACCATTAATGTAGCAAAGGATATTGAGATTTTATATATATGTACTTGAATCATGGTATTTCAGATGTGCTTTTGAGAAGCAAAAGTTTGAACTTACACTTGTATATGATGAACTCAAATGGTGCTTTTAGCATGCACTTAATGCTTTGCCTTGTCTAAGTTAGTGCTGTATAGCTCTTCCCCTTGCATGTAATGAACATGTGTGAAAGTCTCTTTGCACATTATGAAGACATATAATGAACAGTTTTGAAGCATAAAATCTTATAACATATGTGGATGAATCCATTGCTTCATCCACTACGATGAAGATGATTATTCGCCTGTGCTTTTTTATTGGCTATGGCAAACTCAAACCCTCTGATACGCGAAAACAAGTAGCAGAAGCTAGTGATGGGAAGAAGACTGTGACAGTGCTCTCAAATTGGTTCTTTTTTAAAGTAATCGCTTTGAAATCAACTATCTTTTAATGTTTGCAGTTGAGTGCTAGATAGATCGATACCGTTTTCAAATCAGACGAGGATTATGAAGAATGGAGGATGGAGGCTCTTGATGGTGCAAGACCATGGTTTTATTCACCACCGAATTATGTGCGTACATCTCATGAACATGATGATGATCTCTTTACCTAGAATACCACATACATAGTTAAAACGATAACTCGTCGCTTTCAGCAGATTTCTGCTTCCATGGTAATCAGAAACCAGAAATTATACGTTGAAAATCAATAGATATATATCATGGGGATGTAGCTCAGATGGTAGAGCGCTCGCTTAGCATGCGAGAGGTACGGGGATCGATACCCCGCATCTCCAGTCTTGTTCTTTCACATTTTTCCACTACCTTCTTCTTTGTTTGTTTGTTTCTTTTGTCTTAGTTTAGAAACGTTATGATTTGCGACAAACAATTGTGGGCGCGGTCTCGAGTATCACTCATCTGCTTTTCTTTCATTAGGGGAATCTCTCCGCCTTCACTTATATGAAACGAAAAATGAGATATATATGGTTGAAACAGATTCCGATTTCTCCAAAGTGTTGGAACATCCAATAATGTTTTCCTTTCTGAGGGATATATAGTAATCTGCTCGACAAAATCTATCTATGTAGAGTAGACACACGCATCCCTGCACTAAATGAAGCTTAATTCCACATTTCAAATTCGTTACATTTATGTATATTTGTTGGATGGAGAACCTTAAATTGCCTCCCAAGCAATGATTGATTGATCCATCACTTTAACACTTGTTTAATATGTTGAAGTGTCCGGTCACATCCATATTTTATTATGTGTGTGAAAGAGCAACAAATGACCATTTAATTATTTTTTAAAGGTCTATGCATAAGTGGTATTTGAGTGTGAAAATTAAAACAGATGGTTGTTCTCTTTTCGAGAAGAAATAGAAAACCGAGAAGAAGAGAGGGTGACTAGCATATCTGAGAACGCTACACAACAAGCTCGGTGTTCAACTCCTCACTTCAATCTTCCCACTCTGACCCCTGGGCTTTATCATCATGGTTTCTTCTCTCTTACTCATGTGTTTGTGAGTATAGTTGTCATTCCCTTTGGTATGTAGTCCCTACTTTGTTGGTAGTGTAGCTTTCTACATAGCTCTTTATTTCACCCTAATGTATTTTGTGCTTTAAACACGACGCTTTAAAGCACAAAATACATTAATATTTGAGTTTTAAACACGACACTTGTTGTTACACTCTCTCATGCTTCCAAACCTTTTTAATTGATTGTGACGTCTAGTTTTACTTCAGCAACAATGACAACCTTTATGAATGTTCTTCTTCTTCGTCGTCATTGTCAATCTTCTCCCGATCTTTCTTCACACATACACATACATCTCTCTTTGTTTTTGTGATGTAGATCAAGGTGAAGATATATTGACAATGAGTACGAGAGGATATGCCATTCATGTGGAAGTAGGGTTGTACTATGGCTACCAAAGTCTTGACTAACCATTGCGTTAACTACCATTGAAGCAAAATATAGAGTTGTAAGTCAAGCTATTTGTGAAGACACATGGATGAAAATGATATCAAAGGATCTCTAAGTCAAAGTACGAAGAGCACTAATTATTTAAAATGTTTATAAGAGCCCAACTTTGTTAGCAAAAAATATTGTTTTCCATGGAGGTACCACTTTGTTCGTGAGAAGTTCATCGAAGGTCCAATAAATTTGAACCATGTGAGAATAGATGAACAAGTTAATGATCTCTTCACCAAACCTTTACATAGAGAAAAGTTCTTCAAGTTTAGAAGAAAGTTTGCACTCCATGACCTTAACATGTGCTTGAAAAAGTGTATTTTTTGGAGAATGTCAATGCTGAATTCGGGTTCTATGAGGCTCATGTTGAGGGTATGTGGCCGAGTAATTCTATGCTCAACGGATGATGTGGTGATTAGGAGTTTTTTGTTGATTCCTATATACATCTTTTTTGCCATGCAAGTTGGCCTGTAAGATATGACCTATATATGTTAACTAATGGAAGTAGTTTTTTATCCTATGTACATTGACTTAACTAATGGAAGTAGTTTTTTTTTTGGAAAAGAAAAAGTGTATGTTTTGATGAATCTTGAATAAATCTTATAAAGAACAAGTTAAGAATTTAGTGAACATATGCCAAAAAAGGAAAATTTCCTTGAGTTACTACTATAGTCTACATAAGAAAGTTGATACTCGCGTTACGCGTAGAATATGCTAGGTATGGGCGATTGATACTTTTTTTGCTCTTATTATTTCCTCCTATTCTATAAATAAAAAAATAAAAAAATAAAAAAATAATGTATATGCATATTTCTTTGTTGAAAACATAATTTATGGTATGAGTAAAGATCATGTAAAGAAGTGTGGATGGCAACGTTAGGATATGACATGAAACCTACCAATTCATGGGAAGTGTATTTTATTTAAACATGTCAATTATCTAATTGGAATGGAAAATTTCTAACTAGGAAAAAACGTCTTCAAAATTCGTCTCATGCAATGTATTGATGACCACAAACAACAAACTTAAAATTGTGTGAGAGGAAATTGTGTGAGAGGGAGGTGGTTGTGATCTTATTTGTATTGGAAAACCCTCATCCACACGATGCAACTTATGATAATAGAGGCAAAACGAAGACTATAGTATATACCACCATGTCAATATATAAATAAATAAATAAATAAATATATATCAACAAATTCCAAGTTTCAAGTATTAAATAGAAAATTTAAGTTAGCTTTGAAGTAGTAGAATTGAGGACTAGCCATGAAAGAAATAATGTGTTTGGTACATTATTGTATATACCATTTCAATTATGGCATATGTTGTGGTTAGTAACTTAGTTTTCAATGGGCGTTTTGTAGAGCTACTTGTCTATGGACGACGGTGGGTACAAATTTGTTGATTTGAGTGATATGACACTCTATCAACATCTCTACACGTCACGTGAAGAATTTAAAGGCATTGGATGGTGGATGCCATCAAGTCCTACCAATTGGTTAGATATGTACTGAAAACCAATCATGAATTGAGAGTGTGGATTGTTGTTCCATGAGAGTGAGAGACTATACCATTGTAAAGTTTCGAGCGGTGCGATTGGCCTTCATCGATGGGATGCGTCGAGAACACGGAAATCCATATGACAAGCAAGGACACATTCCTCCTAACGCGATTCGCTCGAGGGCATTCCTATGTGAATGATGTATGTATATGTAAAACTCTCTCTATGTCTCTCTCAAGATGTACATATATACATATATCCTTCCTTATTTATGCTTACTCTCACAATGTATTATATATACTATTTATGTATGTACATATATACATATCCTAAATTCTAATGTTCTCCCACCCAACAAAGTGGGGTCCAAATTGATGAGATGAAATAAAAGACAATACACATACATACATACATACATACATATGTACTGAAATACAGAGACATACAGACAAGACAGACAGAGGTGCGCCTACACGACTTGAACACACACCTGCCACCCTTTTCATTTTCCCTTCGTCCAGGAATCGATCCATTCCAATTATATAAAAACAATCCCTTTTGATTCCCTTTCATCCATTATCATCATCATCATCTCCCGATCAGATCAAACCATCGCCATCGCCATCGCCATCGCCATCATCATCTTCACCTTCTGAATAGCTTGCAGTGTGTTCCTCCTTCTGCACATTCCCGATTCTTCCCGATCTTTGTCTGTCATACTACTTCAACATGCCTGAGGGAACCGTGGAGGTCGAGCTTATCAAGGCCCATGCCCTCAAGGATGTCGAGTTCTTCGGTAATCTACTCTCTTTCTCTCTCTGTTTGATCTCCTTACGCCTCTTGTTTTTACATATACAGCACCGGACATTCTCTGTTCCCCATTCCCCTTCTTTAATCTTCCACTTCTTCTTTGTCAATCTTTTCCTGATCTTTCTTTCTCTCTGGAGATTTCTTGGCTATTCCCGTAACACTTAATTATTTGTGGTCTTTGTTTGCAGGAAAGTCGGATCCTTATGCTGCTCTCACAATCGGAGGCCTGAAGCACAGGAGCAAGACTATCCACAGTATGTCATGTTTGCCGATAAATACATACTATTACATACACGCACATATAATTACATATAGATACAAGTCATTACGTATGTACATTACATACACTAGATACATACCATTACACCTTCATAGAGTTACGGACATACATGTACATTGTATGCATGCATAATATCACATACATGCATTTAAGTAATTGTCATTAGCAATACATTTTATTGGATGCTTGCAACTTACCCAGCTAATGATGGAAAGTGTATATCCTTGTTTCCCTATTTCCTTTTGCAAGATGGAGGAAGCAACCCTGTGTGGAATGAAAGCTTCCTCTTTGAAATCCCTAATGGACCAACTCAACTCGATATTATTGTATATGATGAGGAGAAGCATGGCAGTGATGATGCCATGGGTTCCGTGAGGTAATTGTTTCGACCTTTAACTCCTTGTTTCAAGTTATACGCCTAAAAAACACTGAAATACCACTATAACTTATTGGATATTTTCTAAGATGCCCCTTAAGTTTTCATGAATTACCGTAGTGTAAAATCTATTACTATTGAGACGTATCCTAGCAAGTTCGGATTTTGAAAACTTAAAACTATTCTGATAAATATACAAGTTTCCAATGTCAGTCCGTTTTCTCGTAAGTTTCCAATGTCAGTCCGTTTTCTCGTAAGTTTCCAATGTCAGTTCGTTTTTTGAATAATTTATACCAATGTGTATAAAATGTGTAAATGTGATTCAATCTGTCTCTTTTGATTTGCAAATTTGTGATCACAGTATCCCTTTGGAAAGCTTATTTGTTGCGAGACGAATTGCTCCATCTGCCTACAAAGTTCAGAAACCAAATGGCAAGTTCGAGGGTGAGCTCGAGATTGGCCTCAAATTCTTTCCCAAGGTTAGCATTGAGATAATATATGGCATATTCACATGGACAAATTTGCATATATCATATGATGACAAAGGCTTTTGGTAGTGACAAAGAGAAAGATGTAGAATCTCCATTTACAATTGTGTTGAATTGTAACCGTAGTTCTCATATAGAGGAGACCCATCACGCTATACATATATAGAGATATAGCAATCTATTTACTAGGCTTCCCGTTCGCAGGTTCATCATGGTGTTCTAGATCTTCACCTCTTGGAAGCTCATGAGTTATTGGATTCCGACACATTTGGTGAGTTATTTAGGCATATATTTAAAGAACAGTTTATAAGTAACTTATTGCCTTATTGCAATATTTCAAGCTTGTTTGATTTTTGGTGACCCCAGGAAAATCCGATCCCTATGCTGTTATAGTTTGCCACAAAGAACTCCAGAAAAGCAAGGTTATAGGAAGTATGTGCATTTTATGCCAAGGAAATCTCAAATTACTTGATAGTGTATGCTGTACAATATTTCAAGCATGTTTTGTTCTTCCTACTGCAGGAACTCTGAATCCAATCTGGGATGAACACTTCTTTTTCAACATTGATAATGAGGTGACAGATATTCTTATCAAGCTCTTTGACAAAGACGATTTGAGAGCTGACGATCCATTGGGAAATGTTGTGTGAGTCTGTTTATAAAGAAATATGCCGTATTTTGGATGATAATTGTTTGGATGAATGAATGACATACACACACACACGCACACACACACACGATTTCTGATCCCGGTTTGGATAATACATTGGGAAATGATGTGCTAGTTAAATAGTTTTACTGTCGAATGATTTATAGGTAGATCCACATTTATGATCCTTTGCATATTGAATGATTAGATAGCAACTCAAGCTATATGATTTTTAAATCTCTTAACAGGGTTCCATTACACAAGGTCTTCTCAGAAGGTTCTGTTCCTCCATTGAAATACAAGGTTCTGGGTTCCAAAGGACAACCACAAGGAGAAATTGCTGTAGCTCTCACCTTCTCTCCCACTGTATGTCAACTAATAATAATATAATAATCTTCTTTCAGTATGGTTTTTTTTGGCAATTTCATTCTAAACAAACCTCTTTTCTTGTTTAAATCTTCTTCATTTTGAACAGGCCTAACAATTGAAGAAATCTAGTCCCAACAAAAGATGATTAAGGTGTTGATGGATGTCATATGATGTTTAACACTTCTTTGTGAAGTGGATCAGTGTGTCGATGCTACTGTTTACTTGGTTATAAGAATGTGTTGTGGTTATGGTTAATAAAAAAGAGGATGTTTACACTTCAAATTCTTCTGAAAAAACAACTCTTTTGCATTAATATGTTTTTCTGGTGGTAATGGATTGAGTCAAGTGATGCAGAATAGTATAAATAAAACATAGATGTTAAAACATTTACTTATCATCTGCTCATAATGTCATCAGAAAAGGTGCTTGCTTATAGGCAATGTGTAATGAATTTTGACTTAGCTCATCTTTTGTGCAACATGGGACGGAAAGTTAAAATCAATGCAAAATGTGGTCAATCAACATTATGTGGCATCATCCACGGTACACAAAGAATGAACGATCCATGGGATGTAAAGTGGATAAACCAGATTGACACAATCCATGAGGCACAAGCAGGTATAACAACTTGATCTGGTCATGGTATAAAAAAATTGATGAACCAAATTGATGCAAAACACTAGGGCCTATCATCTTCATTAAAACAACTATAGTTCTTGGGAATGCAAGAGAGAGTGTCTCAAGCCTCTGAGCAAGGATGATCTACCAACCGTCAATGTGCTCAACCCCTATATTCTGCAATGGCATCAAGTAAAGAAGTGCAATAGAGAGATGAATGTGTATGGGTTAGATGTAAAGATAAATTGGATTTACTACTAGGGTATGGCTCTACTATGTGGTACAAAGAGATAGCCTCAACTTTAACTTGGGCTTGGGGAGTTTTGATGGCCTTTCACCTAAATGATCCATGTTTTTGATCTCTCGCTTAAATAAGAGGATAATGCCCATCCGTATTCTGAAGTTATGGACGAGAAGTTATATGTGTTATATGTGATCTCTTGGTTGTAGACCGTGAGTTCAAATCCTAGTTCCCGAAGTTAAACTTTCATTGTCCTAAGTGAAGGCAAAATTTGTTGGAGAGAGACCTTGCTCTCAAAATGCAAAACAAAACTATATTCTACTCCATAAACCAGCCTCTTTTCATTAAAATATGCATCATGTTTGAGGTTACCACAAATGGCAGTGTAGTAGCCTCAAACATAGATCTAAGCTCGGTTCACTCAATTAGTTTTGGTTGGCACAGAACTGGGGAAGGACAAATTGATACCCACTCTATTGCACGTGGTGGAAGAAAGCATCACAATCACAGTCTGTCTAGGGTATGGAAACCTAACCTCACAATGCATATCCTCTTTGCCCTAATCTTTGTTAGCTCCATCATAGACACACACCCTTGCATCAAAGACTAAGCCAATAATGTGTGTGGCAGTGCAATAGCCTACACTCCACCTCTAATTCCTAAAGCTTAAAAGAATTAATTTACTGACTACATACATAACTTTAGTCGGTGGTATATAGAGATTCTCTACTTGTTAGCATTTGGCACTCGAGTCGTGCTATAGCTTGTATCACAAACAATTTACAAGGGCAGTTACATCGAAGCATCCAAAGATTTTGCATGCTTTGATGCCTAAATCACAAGACATTGCCACGACATCAATTTTCGCACTCCATGTAATACAGCAATGGATTCAAAAAATTTCACTAACATAAGCATTTGGGTTATCATGTAATCAAATACTGATTAAGAATGCCTCCATGTTTGTATCTAAATATTGAGGGAGAGCGAGCGAGAGAGAGAGACTAAAAAAAGAAATCCGGATATAATATATATATATATGTGCATCAAAGTGTATACATTACTGAAGAAGTTGAGTTTCATAATGAGATTTTACTGACTCTCGCCAGTGGTTAGGGATTCGGGATTGGGCAATGTAGAAGAATTTACTCGGTTAGGGTTAGGGTTAGGGTTAGGAGTAGGAATAGGGGTAGGGGTAGGAGGAGAGGTGGTTGGCGTCGGCAATCTCTTCTCGACCCGGTAAAGAGAGACTTCCCGGGCGACACGGCGCCACTCCGCCTGAAGCATGCTAGATGTACACATCCTTTATTGTCTTCTGCGCTTCTTCTTCTTCTTCTGGTTCTTCTTATTCTGGGTCTAATTCTATTTGTCTTTCTTCTTTCTGCAGTAGTGCTGCCCCATCTCTCTCTGTGTGTCTGGTATGTGGTTGGTTTTTATTTACAGTCATCCCCCTGTTTTGAGGAAAGAAGGAAGAAAGATCACCAAATACTATGGGCTACATATCTCTCTCTATATCTCTATCTATGTAGTCTCTAGAGTATATACATATGTACATATCATAACACACACTTTACCCACCTACGTTCGATAAACTATTCTCGAGAAATCAAATGTTGAAAAGAAGAAGAAAACTCCCCGATGCCCATGGAAAAAGAAGAATTCATGTGTCCACCTCATCTTCCTGACGAATCGGGAGATTCATGTTGATCGAGAGCTTTTCTTGTTGTTGTGCATACAAACCTCACGAGTACCTAGCTTTCCATTCTCATGTCACAAGATTTTGTACACGCATGGATGAATTTCGGAACAGACGGGTTTGGGTATTTCTCTCTTAGGTCAGTAAGAAGTACAATGCAACCCCTACTTGGAATCTTCTTGAGGGTGGAGGTATAGATACCTCCAAATTTGAATTGTATTTGAATGAAAGCCTTCGAATTTTGAGATATCCTATCATGTGACTGATCCATTGGTTCATAACTGTTTTCATGTTGTTCTATACAATGCCATCATGACGATTATGGACACATTTGGTTGCGCATGAAAGAGATAGAGGGAGAAACTTACATGAGCATTTGATAATGTTCCCTTAATTCATGCATTGTTGCACCCAAACCATTTTTTCTATACATATTGTGTCTATCATCCTGGCATTCGGAAGTGTTTATGACAAAAGCACGTTGATTGGCATTTCCTTAACCTAGAGTGATTTGACTAATAGGGTCTTTGGAATAATTCCAATAATAGAGTGTTACATGCATAGCCTTGAGGACCAATTTTGAATGCTAACCTAAGGGTAGAATTAATTGGAAACAGATTATCCTTGAATTTAAGGCACTTGTAAGAATCTGGAACTTGAGGCAAGACATGATGATCGAGGAGCCTTACGTATTATTCAATGACATAAAGGGGACAAGTGATCTCCTTCTACATGGCATCTTGAGACACTCTAGATACTTAATTGGTGAGGCAACACTAGTAGTTTATATTTGTTGTGTGACTAACTACCAAAGTGTAATACCTCATCTTCTATATAGCTTGCACACTTCGTTATACCATCATATACATAATCTTCTTCATAATAATTTAAAAAATGGTAGCATGCATACATCATGGATGGGTCACCACCCCTTGGATGCATTAATAAACTAATCGCAGAACATAACATGTTTGTTAAACATATTTGTATGTTTGTTGGAGACCAACTCTTAGCACTTAGAAACTCAAGTGAATACACACTTCATGTTCATTGAAAGTGTTAAGGCCCTAGGACAAAACAATTTAGTAAGAGAGGAATAAAAGTTAGTTTTTGACTTGCCTTCTGTTTTTCTTCACTTTTTATTCCAGGCTCGATCTGTCTCTATCTCTTTTGTTTCTTAAATGCTCAAGTCAACCTAAGACTCAAGAGCTAATATTTTATAGGGTAAGTAGTTTGATGAATTACAAGGGTTATTATTCCTTGTATCATCTTAAGTTTAATGTGTTAAGGAGAGAGAGAGAGAGAGAGAGAGAGAGAGAGAGAGAGAGAGAGAGAGAGAGATGACGGTCTTCTAAGGCCAAAAATTGGCCCATGAGACAATCGGTGTACAACAAAATAGGGTATTTACCCTATCATCAAAATAAATAAAATAAAACTTAGGGTTGTCGTTTATGGTCCATCCAATGCAATATGGGTTTATTGAGGGAAGGGACATCCTGCATAATATTTTGAATGTGTAAATGATAGTGGATTATGCAAAGGAATCCAAACAACAAATTGTAATGATACAACTAGACATCGAGAAGGCATATGATCATGTACGTTGGTCATTTATTACTCAACTTATGTCTCATATGGGTTTTGGGGAAAGGATGTTTCGAATATCATTGTTGGTGGGATTAGTCGCAGTGTCACACATTATTCTAAATGGTGGAGTTACTAAGACGATACCATTGAAAATATCACTTAGACAGGCATGCCCATTGAGTCCATTATTATTTGCAATTGCTACACACCCGATTTTGGTGAAGATGTATGAGTTGGCAATATGTGGGGAAATAGTTGGATTAGCTCTACCACCAGGGAAACAATTGATAGATCAAGCATTGGACGGTGATTCGTTTTTATTTCTCAAAGAGACACCTTATAATATATCTAAAGTTGTGGAGGTGTGGAATGTGTTCACATCGGCGTCAGGATTGCATATAAATATGCGGAAGTCGATGCTCATTAGATGCATTGCGAGTGATCTGGTTGATCTTGGATGGGGTGGCCAAATATTACATCAAGGGAATGTGTGTCAGCACATAGGTTACCATATTGGTGTTGACATATCATCATCGCAAACTTTGAATTGGATATCGGGAACCAGTTTGGACAAATTTATGCATTGGAAGTCTCAAGCATGGTCATTTAATACTCGGTTCAAAATGGTACAAGCTATAATGATTCCAACGATTTCATATTTTTTGCCATTATTACCGTGGACAAAGAAATTACTTGATCATTTAGCTCGCTCACTTAAATATACACTATGGAAGAAAGAACCAAACCTTGGTATGAGTTGGATATCATGGAACAATATCTATACCCCAAAATGGTTAGGGGGAGCTGCTTTACTAAATTTAGAAGATCATATGGTTGCTCGAAGATTCAATCTTTTGAAAGGTATGTGCATATGTACCCAACCTTGGCAGAAATAATTAGTTATTGTTGAGGATACTGCCAGTCACAACTGGTTCACAGGTGTATACACTATGGAAGAAAGAACCAAACCTTGGTATGAGTTGGATATCATGGAACAATATCTATACCCCAAAATGGTTAGGGGGAGCTGCTTTTTACTAAATTTAGAAGATCATATGGTTGCTCGAAGATTCAATCTTTTGAAAGGTATGTGCATTTGTACCCAACCTTGGCAGAAATAATTAGTTATTGTTGAGGATACTGCCAGTCACAACTGGTTCACACGTGTGCGTATGTGGGTGCAAAGATCGAGAATGACAATATACAGACAATAGAGTACCAGAAGTACAGAGACACATGATGTTTACGAAATTACGTGGAACATTCGAAATGGGGAAAAAACCACGGGAGCCCACAGACTCTGAACTATCTCACTATCAGTAAGAGGAATACAATAAGAACTTCCAAGGCACCAACCTTGAGTTCTTCTTCATCTAAGCAGATGGTTATGGAGAAGTTACTCACTCTCACTCTCTTACACTAACTTAGTTACAGAGGCCACAACTCACTATAACTTTTCAACTAACTCATAATGATTGACCTAGTAGATGTATTTATACTAATACAACATTTAGAGTTATTTACAAATATAGCCCACAAAGGGCACATTAACTCTATTTACAGATATAGCCCCGAGTCGGCTTCAACTGATTCCTCTATTAGCCGAATCGATTCGGATTTGATTTTCGGCCATGACCGAATCAAACAATCAATTGATTTTTCGGCCTCGGTCCAGTTGCTATCAACTGATTCGGTTCTCCCTTTCTTCGACTCGTGTTCCTGTTCCCATCCGGAGGGACCAACTTTCCCAACAATTATTTTGTAGAAAAGGTTGGTATGTAGCATGGGAAAACGAGAATTATAGCTTTGTGGTGTGGCATGTTGTTAATAGTACCCAACCATTTAAATGTTGAGAATCTATTATGGTTCAACAATTGGTGCTTTCATGGCAGTGATGTTTGAATTTGTTTAATTGGAGGCCTCCTGAGTGCAAAAAATATATAAATTCCTTGGCAGCAGAGGTGTTGGCAGCTTCAAGGATATTACACTCAATTTGGGTCTTTCTTCTCCCAATTAGCTCCACAAGACCCCACCACAAGCCTCATTCTATAGACTAGAACTATTTGGTTTTCATGATAGCAATTACTAGTATATATGTATGTATTTATCACATCATGATTTTTATTTGTAATTTAATCATGTTGTCCAAACAATCTCCATAAACTGGGTGAGAGTTTGAGTGTGAGAAAATTGATTGACAACAAATTTTCTAATCTCTCTTGCCAATTTCAAAATTCAAAAACAATTTAAGTTATCTTTCCAACTACCCCACCAACCAATAATGTAATTCTCAACACATGCATCGTCAAGTGTCACTTTCCAAAAGGGACATTATGATTTTCGGATTTTCTTAATAAGGGTAAGGCTCATTGAGAGTGAGCCTTAAAAAATGGTCAAAATACCAAATTCTTGTGATTATTTTTCCAAGTGGTGGGGGTGGTTGGAGATTCTTGCACTTATAATTATATAGCCTAGCGCACTTCCCAAGACATGTAAAGGTTCTAACCCCATGGTTATAGGCCTCAATGCACTTCCGCAAGATACGTAAATGTTCTTGCACTTCATGGTTTTAGTGCGTTATATGACACCCATAACCTTGACTACGGATATCTACAATCAATCAAGAAGATCCTATTGGCGACCAATTATGTGATGTGTCCCTAGTGTCTATCACACTCTCCCTGTTTTAGTTCATTGTAACTCCACTGTTCACACATGGTAATTCATTGATTATTATATTCATGTATGATATCCAATGTGAAATTCTCAAATATGTAGATGATGCAACATTTGCTAAGAGTGATTTTTGTAAACAAATGTTGTTGGGAACTCCCTTAATTGAATGGAAGCAAAAGGCACCATGAAGCTTTCCAAATGCAAAACTTGAGTCTAACTAATTCAGGATGTTATGGAGTAATCCTAAGTGTAATGATAATTTTCTAGCATATGAAAGGTTCATCTAGTTAGTTTAGCATGATTTCAGACTTCTTTCATACTAGCTCAAACTTTTCATAAACGCACATGAGCCTCCACATTTATCCTAACTACGTAAATTCTATCAATTTTATGCATTAAATAAGTCATTCAACAGTTAATATTCCTTTTTCCTAGTTGTTCATCTACGATCCCTTTTTGTGACCTAATTTCAAATATGACATCCAAAATAGCCAACGAGTACCTTTCTCTCCTATGAGCATAATAATTTCTCAAGGGCGATTATGGCAAAATAATAAGAAATGAATGCTACCAACTAGATTTGTCCACTAGATTTCTCGAGAAAAATAATGAGGAAAAGCAAATAAGGACGCATGGCATTCAAGTCCACAAAGGAAGTAGGTCATTTAAATTTTACACTAATGGGAATCCATATATTCTTAGAGTGTATTTGGTTCCCCCACATTATCAAGAAAAGGGGTGCCTTCTTGGCTCGCTTGTTTTGCATTGCTAGATCCAATTACTTGCAACCCAAACAACTCACATGAAAAACATGATTTATTGCCTCCTAACTGCACTTCAATAAGTTTTAACCCACGTTTAATTGTCACATTACCTGTGTTTATGTTTTAATATGATCGCAATTTTTGCCCTTCATAAAAAACTCCTAGATTTCTATTGGGTTTTTGTGGTCTCTATTATTGTTTTGTTTTGTTATGGTCTGTAGTATTATTATTTGTTCCATATAAAGCAACCAAAAAAACCCACCATGTCGCATGAACCCCTTTGGGGGAGACTTTTTGCATGTTCACTTCTGTACAAAAGAAAAAAAAAAGGAGACTTTTTGCAGAGCGATCGACCACGATGTTTGTCCTGAATGTTTCAATTTGAGAGAGAGAAACAGAGACAGTGACAAAGAAACAGAGAGACAGAGAGAGAAACAGAGACAGTGACAAAGAAACAGAGAGAGAGAGAGAGAGAGAGAGAGAGAGAGAGAGAGAGAAACAGCGAAACAGAGAACTCTGCAGGTAGTTCTAATGCCAACCTTAGTCGTTCTCAAATCCCAAATTCTTGCTTTGTTGCTTATGGGTCATTGTGTCATCAGTCTTTACTTTGTTGCTTATGGGTTAAATGACTGTTCTCTAATCGATGGAATTCAGATTGATCATCAATCTAATGACTCAATTAAGAGTGATTTAATGTTGTTTGGATACGTCCATGATTGAAATTTGATACTATGTTGTTGCCTTTGAGTTATATCATCATTCTCTAATCAATAATGGATGGATCCATAATTGACATTTAACTTCTTAATGTCTTTTGGATACATCCATGATTGAAATTTGATACTATGTTATTGCATATGAGTCATTTCATCATTCTCTAATCAATAATGGATCGATCCATAATTGACATTTAATTTCGTCCGGTCTTTGGGCCAATCTAGACTCATATCATGCCTCCATCCAAGAAACCAAGAAACTACTGGAACTTTTTTGAGTGGGTTATATCAGCATTCTCTAATCAATGGTGGATTAATATAATTGATAATACTTTCTTATTGTTTTTAAATCAATACATAACTTACATATTCCAAAAATATGCATTTCATGTGCATGGGAGAAACCACTAAATGCTGAATTTAGAAGCCCAAGTTCTGAATCATGCAACATTAGAAACTTTGAAATCTGTCAATCAAAAAATAATCTTTGACTGTCAAGGATGAAGATAGATAAAAAACAATCTTTGGCTTAAATACATTTGCATACATTCGAGAACTATCTATCATGGAACATAGATAAAAAAAAGAACCTTTTACTGCAAGTGATATAGATTAATATGCTATATTACTTTTTAAATCCGTTTACTTTGCCATGCATCTGTGTTTCATGATCCAGACAACAAATTTTGAATTTCCTTGCAAATCTCAATTCCTTGCTGTTTCATCACCTACACAAAATTTTAAGTTTCAACAGTGTGATTATACAGCCAACATACAAAAGTCGCACCTCTGGAATTACTATAACATGATTCAAGGCAGTGATGTTCAAAAGCCTCTAACTCTGGATGAACATGCCAAGGTAACGCGAAATAGCTTTTTCATCATATGATTAATATCACAAAATGAAACAATTTTGTATTCATTTATAAATCATATGAAATCAATTCCATCATGATCATATCTGCCCAATGTCCAATGACCCTTCATATCATAAATTATTAATATTCGGAAAATTGGTAAAATGCAGATGATAAGTGTCCCATTGTGATGAGAAACTTACATCCTAGGTTTTATTGATTTTGAAATAAAACAGATTGAAGAACTCTACAGTGCCTTG
This sequence comes from Azolla caroliniana, assembly GCF_043228905.1. NCBI lineage: Eukaryota > Viridiplantae > Streptophyta > Polypodiopsida > Salviniales > Salviniaceae > Azolla > Azolla caroliniana. Next base: position 15,571,332 of record NW_028230446.1, on the reverse strand, counting down.
GGTCCTCTTGATAATCATCATCAAAAGTTGTATTGCTCTGAGGCATGCCTGAGGAGATACTTGCAAGCAAGAAATTGGAATGTAAAAAAGGCGAAACATATGCTCCAAGAGACTCTCAAGTGGAGGAAGTCCTACAAACCTGAAGATATAAGATGGGTAATGTCTTATTTTTCTTTTTTGTATACATTGATTCTCCTTTTTTCTCAGCAAGATTGTAATAAGATGTTTTGGAAGCACTATACATACACGTGATGTCAGGTTTTTCATGCTTCAAATCAACATTTCTTTGTATATGTTTTATATACCTTTACAAGAACGTAAATTTACAGCATAAGTAAATGAGGAAGAAATGCATAGTTTACAAATGGCCACAGTTTAAAACTCCATATAGATGATTAGGGTACCTTATGAACAATCCAAATATGTATATATATTTATATAGAAACCATAAGGTAGAATCATATGTGGAAAGAAAGATGTGCATGAACCTTCTCAGATGCAGGCTAAATTCTCTATGGGATCTAGCCGACCTGAAAACACCCTATTTCAAGCATACATGATCTGGAAATCGATACAAATACTGGCATCACGTATTTGCCTAATCTTGTTGGAAATAAGACAAACACACTCATGTTGCATTGAACCTTACATCAAGATCATATAAGAGCACTAACGGAAGGAGTGGCAAAAAATGGACAAAATCACAACAGGCATATCCAAAACTCAAAGATGCATGAAGGCAACAGAGAGTTTGCCAGATATTAACTATTTTAATTTCAATAGGTGCAACATGTGCAAGAGCACAAAAAAGATCAGCCAACTCCCTCCAAGTCTGAAGCATTTCCTTTATACACTTTCACTTAGTGGGGTCCATATATGTCCGGCTGAATTGGTCTTCCCCTTGAGTGTTACTATTTACAACAACCTTACCTTGAAACATAATTTCAACAGTTCTTAAGACAATTAGTACAAATCATAGCTGCGAAAACACGAACTTCAGATCTTCATATCTTCAGTTTTACTAATGTAATAACAACTAGCAAAAGAAGTATAAACCTCACAAGAAACAAGAAGAGAAGGCCAGCCACAGCTATGTATGTGCCAATAAATGGAGTTTGGGCCAAATAATGCACTTCCTGTATGTGATGTGAAATCAACATAATGGACAGCATGCATATTTAACTTATGTAAAACTTAGTCAGGCTCATTAAGTTCATAAATATGGTCTGTGTGACTTGGTAATGCTACTTTTTGGCGAAAAACTTAGGTTAATATAATTCAGCCCTACCCAAGAGGCTTGTGCTTGAAGTACAATTTTCGTATGGAAGGTGTTTTGTAAAACGAATCCAAAGCTGCCTTTGCCTTTAATGTTTTCTGTCCCTCTTGACATCTCACAAGTTCCCAACTACTGAAAGAATGACTATATGATACCTCAAGTGCCATTATCTGAGCAGTAGAGGCTTGGGCGTTTTATTTTCAACAAAGACTAAAATACCTCAAAAACCATCCAAAGTTGCCTTTAAAAAATTGAGTCCCTCTTAACATCTTCACAGCCTGCCATCTACAATACGAATATGACTGTATGATCCCTCCTTAAGTGCTATGACCATGAGTGACTTGAGCTTTTCATTTTCAACAAAGACTAAAATACCTCAAAAACCTTATCAAGCCAGTAAAAGCCTCACAATGCGTGAGATTAGAGAGAACATAAGATATATAACTGATGCTTCTGGTATAATTTTTATTTTGTGATACAATCTGCCAATAAGCTCATGAATTTACACAGGAACAAGTAGCAGAGGAATACAAAACTGGAAAGATGTATATGGCCAGATTTACAGATAAGCTTGGAAGACCAGTGATCATAATGACTCCCAGGCTCCAAGTCTGTTTTGCCAAAATCTTTTGCTTAAATCTCTCACATGATTCTTGAATGTACATAACCTGTAATTTTGACATTCAGAACACGAGCTCACCTGATGGCCAAATCCGGCAGCTTGTTCACATGATGGAGACTGCAGTCTTGCATTTGCCTGAAGGCCAGCAAAAGTTTTTGTGGATAATTGACTTTGAGGGTTGGTCAGTCTCAAAATCAACTCCTATCAAAACCGTCAAGGAAACTGCACATATTTTACAAAACCATTATCCAGAGAGACTTGCAATCGGCATCATGATGAATGCACCCAAGATATTTGAATTCACTTGGAAGGTACCTAAGTTCACATAAGTGTGGTAAAATACTGAATTAGATTCTTTGAAAAACTATGGTATCTTGTTTTAGGCTAAGTTCTTGCTCTGTTGCATTGCCAGCTGTGGAAGCCTTTTATTGATCCAGTGACTTACGAGAAAGCCAAATTCATTTACTCAAAAGATACGAGGAGCTTAAAACTCGTTGAAGAGATTTTTGGGAAGAATATACTAATAAACTTAGAAGAACAATATGACCACAGCGCATTTGGGCAGATGATGCAAGCCAATGACTTGAATCGGAAGGCATACTGGAATCAATCCATGAATCAGGTCTGATTTTAGGAACCGTCAATGTATTATTAGCGCCAAAATTAGTATTAATTGTTTGTTTCTTTGCAGTGATTTTCATTTCAATCAGTTAAATCCTGCAACGAGGATAACAGGGCACTCAACATGCTTTTCTTGGAAAATAACCGAATTCATTCCTAATTTTCTTTGGGGCCAGGTCAACTGTGAAAGCAATAAGACTTAAACTCCAAAATACTAATCCATTTGAGTATGTCATGGATCACGCGAAAACATAGAATACTTATAATTGGGTATTCAAGAAAATTCACTCAATACCTTCTACTACCTGTAGCACCTGAAATTATAAGATGCAAAATCAACCACGAGAATCGTGAATAAATAAATTCTGGTGTCTGATGTATCCATGAGAAGACATGGAATGAAATAACCAAGAAATACTAATTACACTTGGATGGATAAGCTGATTATCATCTAAAACACATCACATTTGATTCTCCTCTTTTCTAACAGAATGGAATTACATTCACAGCATCGAAAAAAAGCTTACATTATGCCAAAATTCGCCTTAAATTTTTGAGATTGAATGATTGGATGCCTCCAATGTTTGACACACTTCAAATTTTGAGTAAATAAAAATGCCACTTTTAGATTAAATGTCTTTTGGTGACTATTCTTTCAAACAATGGTATTCAGAGAAGCAATACCTTGAGCAGTATTGAGTGATGAGAGTGATCATCTGTTAACTTAAACGCATGAAACAGCACAATATTGGGACATAGTTTGGCACATAAATGCATAATGAAATCAACTTTTGAGAAATTTTAGCATTAGAAAACCTTCAGATATTGAGCTACATCTTAATTTCATTAATGCAGATTTAGATGAAGATTCATTACCTGCAATAGCTTGTGAATTTTGATTCAAAGTGGTCATCTCTACCCATTAACTGGGAAAACACCAAATACCCGAGTGTTTATAATAAATGAAGCAAAACTTGAGATGCTTTAGAATAAAAACTTCAAACATTTCCCGTGAAAGCATAGTGAGTAAGCAATTTGAAGTTTCAACCAACCTATGAAGCAACCTTTTACTAGAAGTCATAAGCATGTTCATCTAAAAGCTGAAAACGTATAAACTATCAATACACAACCGCATAAATGAATAAAAACCTGAGCTTGCACATGTTACAAACACATAATGACGCCAGTATTGTGATGTTATAGAATAAAAACATTGACAATTGAAGTGTGGGGGTTTCCAACCTGGAGTAGCTTGTGAAGCTGATTTAAAACTGATGATTGTGCTCATCAACCAGCTGAGAAAACGAGAAATCTTCCATGCATAATCAAGAAAATTTTGAGATGTTTCAACCACTTGATACATAATGAGGCAATTTACAAGGTGTTTTCGAAGAAAACCTTGCAAACGTTGAAGTATTTATCATTTTTGAGGTGCTTCAAAGCGTAGTGGAGAAAAATCTGAGACGTTTTCATTATCGACGTCTTTTTGGGATTACTTTGTGAGCGTCAACTAGATGTTACTGAATAAGCACCAAGAACAGCCATTGTTTGTGGCAAGCGTTGTATGCTTCATTATGTGATTCACAAAAACACAGAATTAAAACTTCTTTCGTACTTACAGATGACAGTAAATATTTGATCGTACTGTGCAAGATAAGTAGTTTCCACATTACATTACAGGGATAACATTGTCTGAGCAAAGAGACTGGACATCACATTAGGCAGCAGAAACCTTGGAAGAAGGTTATGCAGAAAGTCGGTGTGCAGTTTGATGAGCTAAGAAGAGAGACAGATCAAGAAAGTAGAAAATAAAATAAAAATTAAGACGCGAGAAAGAGAGAACCAAGGGAAGGAATGCTGAGATGAATTGCTGGCTCTGACCGGATGGAGAAGGAGGTAGGGTTTACAGAAGATCTTCTGCGCGCGCGGCATTCGCTCACATCAAAATCTTTCGTTCGTTGGTTTCCAAGGAAGCCCTGCATGAAATCAAAAAACCTTCTTCGCCTTCAACAGTCGCACAATGCATATGAAATGAATTAAGAGAAAGAAAGATATATTAAGAGAGAGAGCATTTTTCTTCAATCATATATGTATTATGTACATATTATTGGCATTTTTCTTCAATCATATATGTACATATTATTGTAATTTGTACATATATGTAAGAGAGAGAGAGAGAGACCAATCTTCTCTTTGGAAGGTGGACTTTGGCTCTAAGTTATAACCTCTAGGTGAGTCATTGCCGTGGGTCGAACCATTGGACCAAAAGTCTTATGCGACTAATGAATTGGGCCGGTTAGGTTGGGTTGGGTTGGTTCAATCTAGGCCGAGTCTGATGAATGGGATACACATGTTGCGTCGAGTTAGTTGTCGAGGAAGATAGGGGAGCAGCGTCCCTATTAACAACCAGATCAATATCCTAATATAGATCATTGTCAAGATCGTGATCACGTGGAGTCATAGTAGTCGTTATTCTTGCTATAGTCGTTTGCTTGGAGGGGCCTTAACTTGAGAAGTTCCCTCGTCGGCTCTAGGCTCAAATGTCGTTCACATGGTCCACTTTCACGCTCGTATCATCGATGTTAGGGAACACAAACACGTTGTTATAAGGGTCTTGAGTATATGAGCTCGAGTTTTAGTGTCACGAGAATTGTTGTTTCTATCTATGGTAGGTGATGATGATGGTTTGTTCCTTCTCAAGTCATTTTCCATGGAAATGTCGTTAATATGGGCTTCTCAATCAACATCCAACAAGGAAGTTTTCACCTATCACCTAATTTTCCAGAGGACCCTCATGCACCCTCGTAGTTAGTACAATTGGCCAAAGCCTGGCCTTGTAGTTGGCCTAATTAGACTCCTGTACTTGACATTGTGCATTTCAATCCATGATAACATTCATATGTGCACGTCCTCATCTACATTCGCAATGATGCGAGCAATTGAATCATAAAGGACTTTCATCATCAAAGTATCATAATTGATAGAGATACTTATCTTTATCTCTATCTTAAATTAAAGTTGAAGCTAGTGGGCATGCATGTTGGTAACATATATCTAGATTTTTCCACTTTACCTATGACATTGTTGACATCTTGCACATAGACAAGCATATTGTCATGCACAAATCTCCGTATGAAATACATTGTGTGATTCAATCTTTTATCCAATTGGTGTAGTCAAGATGCCATAGATTTGCATGTTTTTCAAGTTTTTGTCAATGTACTCCCAATATCCTTGCTATACAAGGCATCAACTCATTTTACAATTCCAACTCATAGTGTTTGTTCAATTGAGCTTACCGATTGGGATCGTGTTACCCATTCACAAACTCATATTGACAACAAATTCTTCGTCCATCTAGTTGACTTCTTTTGACTTTCCTTCTACATGACACGTGAGATGTGGTGGACTTCTTCCATAACAATGGTCGGGCCTATTTACGCAAAGGGGCCATTTCATTGACGAGAGAGTTTGATAACAATGAGACAAGTGGCTCTATATAGTATCACTCCAAGGCTTATGCTTTAGTTCTTCAACCTAATGGAGTGTATCAATGTGCATTTGTTTGCTTCCACATGCTTCTTGCCAAGGTTTGACATGAACATGCCCAGTTCACCATGTCATACATAAAGTTCTCAACAATGAATGAGTAATGAGATTCCCAATAAAATTCAAACAGACAACAATCTAGTTTCACAATGATTCCAGTCTCTGCGTTGATACCACTGCTTTCAATGATGGATACAACATACGAATATTCCTTCATGTAGTCATGAATATTTTTCTTCTCATGAGTATTCATCCTTTGATCTATTTCTCTCGAAGGGAAATCTGATTGTTCACTTTATAAGCTTTACAAGGTTTCCCAATTTAGCGCATAGGTAATCTTCAACTTTTCCCTTGGGGCACGTGTCACAATTTGAACCCCCTATCGTGGGACACTTGCCCCCATGATGCATCATTGAATAGGACAGAGCTTTAAGCTCAATTACATGAAAAAAAAGCTGTCTTCAAGCCAAAAACATTGATAATAGTGTCCTCGATGACACTTCTACCCTAGGTAGACCATCTTTGTGTACTAATCCAAACCTTAATGCTAATAATAAATCAAACTAGATTCAATAAACATATATGATATCAAACAAAGTGTGCCATTGTCCACATAGTAATAATCATGCAAAAACCTTGAATTTGAAACTTTGGGATACCTCTTTAGTTTCTCTTAAATTTGAGGTAAGGCTCGTTTGAGCCTTGCCAAACCGAGCTCAAACTGGTTAAGGAGGTTCAAACCTAACAATAAGCAATGGTTCGGTTTGAGAGTGTCAAAACTGAACCATTTAAAATTTTTGAAACTTGAACCGAACGGAACTGAACCATGAAGCCATTTGAATTGAGACCGTTTAAATTGAACCATTTAAAAAAATCCAAACCGTTAAACCATTAAAACCGTGGTTTCAGTTTTCAACCTAGGCCAAAATTCAAATTTAAAAAAAAGAAAAAAAGAAAACTAAAAAAAAAAAGAAAAAAATGTCATTATTTAAAATTAAAATTTGTTCAAAATTGTAAAGATTTTCCTAAAATGTGAGAATTAGGCTTAAAAATGAAAGATTGTTTTAATTATAAAAAAAAAACCATTAAATCGTTTAAACAACGGTTTCTAACCGTTGAAACTAAACCAAACTGAAACCGAGCCGTTAAAAAAACTTGACCTTGAACTAAAACAAGCTTTACCGTTTCAACCGTTAAGCTGCGGTTCGCTTCGGTATTGGGGGGTGAACGGTTCGGTTTCAACGATTTAATGGTTTTTAACATTGTTGACTATTACTCAAGCCTGAACCGAACCGAACCTAACAGCCAAACTTCCAAACCATTTATAAAACTGGTTTAACGGTTCGGTTTAGGCTTGAGCTGAGCCGTTGATTAAAGCTAGGTATATATATTGTGGTACTGGGGTACTCTGAAGTGCGTGTTGGGCTTGGGCTGAAGCAGAAGTAGAAGAAAAGAAGTGCGTATTTGGGAGCAAGAAGTGAAGCTGAAGTAGAAGTAGAAGTAGAAGTAGACGTAGAAGTAGAAGAAGGAAGAAGAAGAAGAAGAAGAAGGAAGAAGAAGGAAGAAGCAGAAGAAGAAGAAGGAAGAAGCAGAAGCAGAAGAAGAAGAAGAAGAAGCCGAAGCAGAAGAAGAAGACAAAAAACCCAAGAATGAAAACTTCATTTCAACATAGCTGAACAATGAGATTCTCTCCTTGGCAGCTTGCTAGCCATAGCTGCAGCCTGCATTCTCCCTGAAGATCATTCACTCTGGTTTTCTGCAACTTGGTCTCTGCTATGAGACATCCGGCGATGATGATCATGGACCTAAACAGCCAGGATGTGATAACGCATTTCAACTAGTAAGGCTTCTGAGATCTTGTTTGTATTGATTTGCAAGGCTGTTCAACTCCTGATAAAATGGATACGGTGTTCGCTGTTCATTTTTAAATTATTCCATCTGATGATGGGTATGGTGTTTGTGCCATTAGCTGATGTATTCGGATCTCCTGTTTCGTTTGATAACCAAAGCTATCCAACCATATCAGATGGAAGATGATATTCATGTCTTATCCGGCTGAATCATGTTTCTCAAAAAAACAGGACCTCAAAATAGCATTTTCTTATATGTGCATTGATAAAACTAGTTTACGTGGTACAGATATGCTGTTTTTTGAACAACGAAAGGTATTCTGAGGTCCTGTTGCCTGATTAGCAACACAATTCTATACAATAAGATATGGGCATATAATCTCTATAGATTGACAAAATTATTCCACCTAGCAATTGATAAGCTAAAAACTAGTCGATCTGATGAATTGCATGTCAAGTCCTGATTGGAGAAACTGTTTCACAGATTATGACAAGGATAGTTGTCACGAATGTATATTTATTATATATAGGAATTAGATAGGAAAATGCTTCATACAGACCAATCAGGATTGAGCTGTCAGATAGCATTATGGTATATTCTACTGATGATGGACATGACACGTTTTGCTATGAGTGCACACTATAACATATTTAATATAACGTTGTGAGTCAAAAACATTAGAAGTAGACCTGTCCGCCATTCATTAGTCTAATGGGCGCTGGATAAAAAAGAAAGTTCGATGCTCTGCAGAGGCAAAGTGGTCTGTAAGATCCAAAAACAGTATATTCATAATGTTAAGTGATATCTCACCCATACAGAAAGAAAAGCTCATTGAGTTGTCAATAAAAAGATCAACCTACCCAAGAACTGAACAAGACATCAAGGATCCCTGTGCTACAAGCATCAGCATGATCCAACAGCATTCCAAACTATCCGTGTGGGTATCATTCTGAAAGGATCCTGCATAAGCCTCTGTTTCCTTATGAATATCTCTTCCTCATCAAAGGAACATGGAGGGCGATTCTAAAAATGAGTGATGATGGAACATGGAGGGAATCAACGCCCTGGACGTACATTATTCATGCACAATTTCTAAGGTTTAGAGTTAATTCAGGGGCCAGCACAGCCAATAAGGAAACCTTTACTGCTGATCACTAATGATAGAAATGATGTGTAGTTATGGTTGGACACAGGCATTGTGGATGCACAGTCAAGATTATGAGTTATATAATCAGCTAGTTTCTCTTGTGCATCTATTTTTCTTACCACCCACTATTTGAATGAATCCATGTGACAGCACCTGCCTATGTCTTGTATGTACAACTCTTTCAAAGGATCATGTTAGAGGTCTTCTCTAATGGGGTGATTTGACCTTAGATAAGGGGATTGATTAGGTGGGAGAGTGATTCTGTTAATCTTAGTAAGTGATTTTCATTTATTATCGGTTATTCAGTACTACTCTCATGATTATGAGAGCAATTAGTGATAATCGACAAGCTCTATTAACTTGGATCCACTCTTAACCATTAAAATGGTATATCAGGTGAAAGTCAGGTACTCCATAGATGGGGCCGAATTTAAAGATTTTGCAGGGTTGAGTGCCAGATTTGGATCCCTTTTACCCACCAAAGAGGATCAGACTATTACAGCTTCGTTGGTGCTAGCAAGTCCTTTCAATAACTGTTCTCATTACTCTTCTCAGGTTGTTATCGCGTATTACTTTTTTATCATTGTATTGTACTTCTGACATCCTTTAGAATATTGGCTCTACAGCATTGTATTTCATCGTGACTGTATATAATCGTTATCAGTAGATCATCTGGATATAATTGTATTCATAAACTCCATGTATGACATTGGCTGCCTTAATTTGGTTAAATCTCCTTCTTATCATTTCAGTTGACAGGGGATATTCTTTTAGTGACTTGTGGAAATTGCAGTTTCATGACAAAAGCTCGGGAGGCTCAAGGTGCCGGAGCAAAAGCACTTATTGTGATCCATGATGAGGAAGGTGAGTGACTGAACTAACTGATTATCACTTAAATTTCCAGGAATTATGTTGCTTGAATTATGGAATATCTTCCCTCTGTGCACAGAACTGTACAATATGGTGTGCTCAGAATCTGGGGTATACACTGATATAGAAATTTCATCAGTCCTTCTGCCCAAATCTGCCCGAGAAAGCCTGCATGCTGCTTTAGAATCTGGATTAGTAGGTTTGTATGCCAGTGTCACATGCCTTATTGTATGTTTTAATTTTTTAATCGAGAATGAAATGCAGATATAGAGTATCACTTATATTATAAAATGTGCGACTCAAAGTTTAGGAAGCATGCTATACTTCAGGGTCATGAGAGATATGAGCTTACTGAGACCATAGTTGCTTATTCGTACAATATCAAACAGAGTAATTGTTATGAATATATATTAAATGATAGGCCTTTGAAATACATATGGTTAAGACTCTTCAAATGCATATGGTTGAGAGGTTAAAGGAAATAGATAGTATGCATTCTTATGGGTGTAAGGAACTGCAGGCTCAATTGTGCATCTTGTGTGTGCTGCTAAATTGTTTGCTGCAATATTTTTGATATAAAAGGTAAATACAATTTTCAAGCAGTGTATCATGATCCATAATCATAGATGATAATACCTTATATCTTTATAAGCACTGTTACACAGTAAGTTACTGAAGACAAATTTTTGCTGAAACTCTAAATATTTCACTAGTCAAAGTGAACACTTCTCGCCCTTTATTGGACAAGCTTGAATTGTTGAAGTAAGATACTTCGAGCTTCTATGCCTTTCTCCAAACAGTAATTCTGGGTTCTGTTGACTGTGGTTAGTAATTCAACTGTGTGGACATATATGGTCCAGATGTATTTTTATCACGAGTCACAATCTGTTTATAATTAACTCTATTTTTATTTTGATTTGTATTTCGTTTGCCAGCTAAGTATGTAGATTGTCGGGTAAAACTCTAAATGTTTCTCTATTCGAAGTTGATTCTTCTCACTTCATTTATGATTTCATTGGGAGAAGCATGACAAGTTGTATTTAAGATACTTGCAACTTCTATGCCATCTCCAAATAATAATCATGGTTTCTGATGACTGTGCTGTGGTAATTCAACTGTGCGGACAGATACGGGCCAGATACCAAATTTTATCCCGAGTCATAATCTATTTATAATGAACAGGCACTATCTTTATTTTAATAAAGTCTTCAGCTAATTTTGTAGACCATCCCGAACAATCTAAATGTTTCGGTTCACAAAGTTGATGCTTCTACTTCATTCATGATTCCATTGGGAGAAGCATTAAAGGTCGCATTTAAGATAATGCAACTTCTATGCCTATCTCCAAACAGTAAACTATGGTTTCTGATGACTGTGCTGTGGTAATTCAACTGTACGGACAGATACGGGCCAGACATGGATTTCTATAATGAGTTAGTCGATTTATAATTAGCCTGCATTATATTTATTTTGTTTGACATGACTTTAGCAAATTATGTGAACCATTGAGAAATTCTAATTATGTCAAGGTTGACACTTCTCTCTTCTTTTACTGTTCCAATTTCAATGCCTCCTTCCACAAACAGTAATTATGGTTTCTGATGATTGAGCTGTAGTGTGTGGTCAGATATGAGATGGGCTGCATAAGTATTTCAATCATGAGTCATAACTTTTTATGTACTATTAACTAACATAATATCTGTTTTTTGGCTTATCTTTTTGTTCAGATCAAGGTGGTGTATAGAGTGAATGATAATGGTCATGAATTAGAAAAGTTTACCTTGGACAATGGTCACCATTGGAGAGATATGACCCAACCAACTATATTATCATATACAGATGATAAATCTCTTCGGAGGAGAAAATCATGAATCAGAAAGGTTTTGCCTTTGGACAATGGTCACCAGAAACTAAGGGAAAGAATATTTGATGAGCATTTTGTTGTTTATTAGAGCCAATGTATTTTATGTTGAAATGGATCCTTCAATTCCTGAGGACTACAACGTGACCAAAGGTCATAGTTATATATGGATTCACAAGGAATATTTGTAGAACTTCCTGACATAACATATTCTCAGCTTTTTTAGTTCTTTAACTCAATAATACTACTATTCAGCAGAAAAGGAGTAGCTACTATATCAACAGTTTTGTCAGATTGTTTAGATACATTTTTATCGACGCCTCTCTCACCATGAAGGTTAAGTGTGAGAAAGTTGAACGACATTAACACGACGAGATTTCAAAGCTACGGTAATAGAAAATTGTGGCATGATTGTTTAAGCCAATACATGTGGTCACTTATTTTGTCTATGGTTTGATAAAATTGAAGATTACACCTAGATGACTTGTGGCTGGAAAGGATGAGGTCTTTGATATTGGTTGTTGTGGAGGTTGGAATGATGTGCATTAATCAGATTTTAGGTGGGTCTCACATGGTAGAAATGATATTTGGATATGGTATTAGTATGCTTAATGAGCCATGTAGCCCGTATTTGCAGCCCATGCACGTTCAACGGTGACTCTTTATCATGTATCTGGCAGAGGTGAGGCCTTATAGAAGAAGTCAATCGATCATTCTGATGTTCCGTTCAATTTGCTAATAATATAAGAGTTGTTTCTGTCCATATAAGCCTTTGGCAAAGTTATGTCGGGCCTATGGAAGAACTCAAATTTATACGAGTTCTTTTGTGTCCCATGTCCTAATACAAAAGGTTGTTTCAAGTTGCACAAACAAACACATTTTATAAATTTTGATACAACCAAACAAGAAAGTTCCAATCTTAGTTATTAAGAAGCACATAACTCAATGGATGAGTCTATACTCTCTATTCTAAGACCTTCCAATCTCATATCGTCTCTCACTTTTGGTGTGAATAGGATAAGGCATGCGAGGGTCATGTATCTTTAGGAAACCTACAGCTTTTGATTTTCATTTAGTATAGATAACCCAGATTCAGCCATATTTGTAATCGTTATTTGTCTCATAGGCTGATTTTGGCTGCTACTAGATGTTATACATATACATATATGATATACATATGCATTTTGCAATTGATTGGAATCTCTTGCTCAGATTCATACATCTATTTGGCCTCTTAAAAGATGTCAAGATATCTTTATTACTTTTTGTACATCATATTTACCCTCTACTAACAATAATTAAATCACTCTCCCTCTCTCCACATGGATTTCCTTTGTGGGATATCTTTGTCTCCTTTGTCTTACTCTCAAACACTGACACAAAAAAATAGACAACAAGTTAGATATGGCAATGCCTCACAACATCACATCCTTTCAATTATTAGGATTTACAATGGATACCATTTTCATTACACATGGATCATGATCTGAACATGTGCATATATTTACATAGCTACAAGATGCTACACTTTAAATTGGCACGTCCTCAAGAATCCTTATCCTTATTCTTGTTTTCACACTTGTGTGGTTTGGTTCTTTTGACATCAACATTCCTCTACCCATATAGAAGAAGTCACGAATGAGTGAGTTCTCTGACTTTGCACCGCATACTCTATGAACCCATTGTTTGACAAGCTCATCAAATTATGTTTGTATGCAACAATCATTTCGGAAAGGCGTTCCTTTGTACGATCCAAGTCATTCTTTTGGTATACAGTTTCCCTATACATCTCATTGCAAAACTCGGTTCCTTTCATCATCTTAGCATTGGAAAAGGTGGAAAGTCCATAATGTTTTTGAAGCAGCATCACCTTCTTCTACGAGTACTATGATCCTTCTCCCAACTCTACCATGGTGGTTTACTTCAATGCTTTGAGTGGTTTACGAAGGATTGGTTGAGGATTCATGGGCTAGAAAGCAGTTGATGAGGCTCATTTGTGCGGAATATAATGCATCTACCAGTGAGTCATGGTTCAAATCGAGTTTGATGTGGAACGATGAGGCATCGATTTTGAGTTGGGATGATTTGAGGTAAGATAAAGGTGACGAAGGAGGAGGCTCTTGGGACATAACAACACGAGCATGATGTGGACGGACACTTTGGTATTTTGGGTCCCCATGTCCTGGCTTGGTATGAGCTTTTAGGCTTAGCCGCCCTCCCCCTCCCTAGACACAAGCACTACTACTACTAGAACACACACACACACACACACACGTAGCAATGTGCTCGGTTCGGTTTCTTTGCCTTGAAACCAAACCGAACCGAACCATTTATACAGAACAAAAAACTAAACTGAACGTGTGTGGTTGAAAGATTCGGAAATAGTAGAAGGGCTGAGAGCACGTCGGAACTTAGAAGAACATGGAAGCGAAGAAAACCAGTAGACTAGTTTGAAAAGGAGAAGACGAAGACGAAGACGAAGAAGAAGAAGAAGAAGAAGAAGAAGAAGAAGGAAAGGAAGAGAGCTTTCCTTCTGGTATATTTGGCCATGCCTCTCCTTCCTTGCTCGTGGCAGCACGCCTTCCCTCCATCTCACAACCGAGGTAAAGATGAATCTCTCTCTCTCTCTCTCTCTCTCTCTCTCTCTCTCTCAATCAGTTTCTCTTCTTTCGTTCTCTCCATATCCCTTCCTTCAACTCTTTCCTTCATGTAGACCCTTCATTCTCATTTGTGTGTGATATAATGGCTTTGAATATATCCAGATATCATATTATTATTAGCTCAATTCAGTCCCGAAGGTTTCGAAAACAAAGGCGTAAGTCTCTAGTTTCTCTTAATTTCTCTTTTTCCATCTGTGAGCAGACTTTCTTGTTTACCTCTAGTAATCTTTTTAAAATCTTTGTAGGTCTATGTAATATAATTGACGTCATTTTAACTTCCCTCGTCAACCAGCCTTTAATGGTGCGTAAAAATACAGATTAAACCTTTTGTTTATTCTTTGTTTCTATTTATTTTTTAGTTTCTTTTTATGTGTTTCTGGTCTTAAAGCTTTTCTTATTGAAGATCCAATGCTTTTCTGTGTGATATGATCATTTAAGCCTCAAAATTTCTTTAACCTTAGATTATCGGAAACTCTCTCAGAAATGAAGATGTATGAAATTCATTGTCTTCTACAATTTTAGCTTCATTTTCCCCATAATTACACTTATACGTTGCTTTCTACCTGTTCCTTTGTTATGTTTTTTTGTGGAATTCAGCTTCATTTTCTCCATCCTTAGCTAATAACTTGTGAGAATCAAAGCTTATTTTATTTCACCATGCATGCGTATATTTCATTCACGTTTAATACATGTTTACTACTGATGTTTTCAGAAGAACTCTCTTAACAGGCAAACTTCCTTTTTTCATGCACTACTCAAATAAGAGCAAGCTTTCTCCAGAAAATTTGCACTGATTAATAAACTTCTTTACTGTAATATTGTAATGAAGGAATCATCAAGCTTTTGTAATTTTTGATGTTGTAGCAACTTGTAATAAAATAGGTTCCTTGGTAGAAATTCGCATAATGATCAAGTCATCACATGCTTCCTTGAAACATCCTTTTCCCACATTGTGCAGTTATAGGGCTAGTGGTAGTAGCAGGTGCGGGGATATTCACAATATGGCTTCATAGATCTCTGTATAGGTCAATACATAGATCGATAAAACCTCCTCCTCCAAAGATCTGTGGATCTCCTGATGGCCCAATCATCACTGCATCTCGAATAAAGCTGAAGGATGGACGCCACATTGCGTATAAAGAAACTGGTACTATTCCTCGCGAAATAGCACAATACAAAGTCATCTTCGTGCACGGATTCAATGGAAGTCGTCTTCAGGTTCCAGACTTCCCTCAGGTCTGTGTCTGTTCAAGGCATTCTTTTTATTTGGTTGATTTTATTGCCAGTAGGTATTTGATTGTTGCATTTTTTTCCTACATCCTTTGACTACCTAAATATCTATAAAATTTAAGTAAAGTTATGTTTGGTTTTAATTAGGCAAGTTACTTTTGCTCATAATTAGTGCCTAATAGGCTGATTAATTAGTTAGTCTGTTCAGGCTATTGATCGATTGGGAAGCAATCTCTATTTAGGGGGCAAGCTAACTCAGTTATGTAATTAGTGACTAACTGATTTGAATTATGTGTTGATTAAAAAAACATATTGCTAACAGAAGGATATTGCAATAACTATATAAAACTAAGAGCCATACTGGTAAATAGGCAAAAAGATGAGGGGTACATTCTTTACACTGCTCGTTTCCAGGAATTCCTCCAAAAGCATTCTATCCATGTGTTGAGCTTTGACAGAGCTGGGTATGGACAGAGTGATCCCAATCCAGGAAGAGGTCTAGAAAGTGAGGCTCGTGACATAGAGCAAATCGCAGATCTTCTTGGGTTTGGAGATACTTTTTACCTCTTAACAGAATCAATTGGTGGATATTCAGGGTGGAGCTGCTTGAAATACATACCAGAAAGGTGAGTCCCTTGCTAATTTGGTGTATATCTCATACCTCTTGTTATTGTTAAAGCTAAAGCACAACATATGTGAGAGAAATCCTCTTGCTATTTGCTATTGTTACTTAGTAGATATGCTGAGCCTCTTCTTATCGTTGAAGTTAAGTATCACATAAATGAGTTGGTATTGATAGTATGTATATATGCTGAAGAGAAGTAAGATATTTGTGAGAGCTAGTGTTCATGTTGAGCTTCTTGTTATTGAGAGAAATCCTCTTGCTATTTGCTATTGTTACTTAGTAGATATGCTGAGCCTCTTTTTATCGTTGAAGTTAAGTATCACATAAATGAGTTGGTATTGATAGTATGTATATATGCTGAAGAGAAGTAAGATATTTGTGAGAGCTAGTGTTCATGTTGAGCTTCTTGTTATTGTAAAGTTCAAGTACCACATAGGGCGAGCATCTTATTACTCTGGAATATCTCTTTAGTCTCATGTTTTCGCTGAAATATGTATCATGTACTACCCATTTATTGTGATCTATTTGTTTTACATAAGAGAACCTGGATTGTTATTTTAAATAGGCTAGCTGGAGTGGGGATGATGGTGCCAGTTACCAACTTTTGGTGGAAGTGTGTCAGTAAAGATGAGTTTAAGAACGCTTTTAGAACTCAGACACTGATGGATCGTGTTTTCTTGCGAGTCGTGCATTATGTGCCGAGCCTCACTTACCTATTCTTGACCCATCCTTGGATACCCAAAGCTAATGGTTTACAGCTCAGGCCAGAAGTTGTGAATGCATCAGATAGAGAAGTACTACGAGCTATAAGTAATTGGCCCCCAGAGAAATTAGCCGAGGTAATTTCTTCATCTCACTCGTGCTTGCAGTTTTAAGGATCTCTATTGCTTTATTCAGATAAGATAGGTAGCTATTAGATATCAAAATGTAATTAGAGGTAATCTACATTGCACAACTAATGATACAAAATGTCTGAAATATGATGAGTGACCACGATTGAGGTTCCTAATATTACAATGTTTGAGTTTTAGTTTGATGAAGGAACCAAACAAGGAATTGGAGAATCCCTATGCAGAGATGTGACAACAATGTTTGGGGACTGGGTTTTCGACCCATGTGATATTGAGAATCCGTTTTCTTCACGGCCAGGTCGTGTGCATATATGGCAAGGAGATGAAGACTACCTTGTACCTGTTGTACTTCAGCGAGTTGTCCATAGGTGCTTACCATGGATTGATTATCATGAGCTGAAGGGAGAGGGTCATTTCATTAAGCAACGAGAAGGGTTCCCTGAGTACTCCCTCAGAACTCTTTTGGAATTGGATTTTCAAGAATCTCATGTGGGTGGCTAATCGCATAAATCCATATTGAGGTCATTCCTAGTAATCAAAAGGTTTGTAGGTGTGAACACTAGGTTGAGGTGATGCATGCGTATTCAGTGCCACATCCCAGGAATAATAATATGGTAAATTTTGTATGTTTTTCCAGTAACGCAATCTGTGAGAGTTGCAAGTGTATATTTTTCCAATATAGCATACGCTAAAGGTGTTACCAGACTAGTGGTTTTTTCTTAATAATACATATACTTTGTTTTTGTTTCATTTTCAACAATTCCATCCTTGAAACCTCATTCATGGCAATGTTTTTTGTGAGAAAAATATATATTTGCTATCAAACAAACACTATGTGTCTATTGCCAGTTAACGATACCATTAACATTTTATTTACTAATCTGATGTGACACTGCAATCATTAATAAAGTATAATATTTATTTATATTCTATTTCACTTCGATTCAAGAGTGTTTAATCATGAAATAGTGAAGGTCAGCTTTCTCAATTCAAAATCTACTTCAATTAGCTTTATATGGAGTCTCTGTTTGTTTCTACATATAGATACATGCCAGTGGTTTGGTGCATACAGGTGCGTTTATAGATAGTTCCAAGGATATGGAGTGTCTATTTGTTCTACATATAGAGATAAACATGCCAGTCTTTCTAGGTCAGACAGGTGACCCTTAATGAATTTTAAGAGTTTCATCACATAACTAATGCAAACAAAAAACATCTTAACAATGTCTGCATGTGGTATGTATTACTTTACAAATAGTACACCTAGAACTTGTATCTTGAGCATCATTCAAACAAGTTATGATACCATTCAATCCAAACTAAAGTTGTATGTCTTTACAAATAGTAAACCTAGAACTTGTATCCCGAGCATCATTCAAACAAGTTATGATACCATTCAATCCAAACTAAAGTTGTATGTCTTTACAAATAGTAAACCTAGAACTTGTATCCTGAGCATCAGTCAAACAAGTTATGATACCATTCTGATTCAATCCAAACTAAAGTTGAAGTATGATTATCAATCATCACATATCATTATCAACTAATCGTTCCTCCCTGTTCTTTTTAGTTTTGTACGTGCTCATTGATCTGAGGCCATCCTTCTGTAAACCTGGGGGGTGAACAAACGGAAAAATATTCGATATAACCCGATAATCCATCATTAATGTGCATGTCAGCATCCATATCTGTGCAGAACATCGAACACACTGTTAGTCATAATGCTATCCAACAATAATAATTCACTGAATGCACCACAAGATCTAAAGTATAAACAAGAAAGAAAGATGAGAACATGACAAAACTCAAGTGGTAATTTACCTCTCAAATCAGCACACGTGTCATCATCAAGATCGTTTAATATGTCTGGTTCAAGGACATCCAAAGGCTTCCAAGGGAACTGAAAAGAAAAATTCAATATCTTGAAATAGCGTGGAAACAATGAGGTACAATATACTTCATTGAATGAAGAAAAACTCAGAAGCATCAACATTTTGACACGAACATGCAAATAAAATATAACTCACAGAATGAGGAGCAGATACACGTGGGAAAGGAATGCAACTTCGATAGTTCCTAGTCATTTCGACTCTCTTGGCTATTTCTGAAAAATAAATAACAGCAATACATTTAACCATGGCCACTTACATAACTGCTTGATAAGAGTATTCGTCTTATAAGCTCTTAACTAAAACCTACAAGATCACTCTAGAATGTATCATGAGACATACCTTCATCCCTCGCTTTCTTATGAAGCATTTCCATATCATCTCCACTGACATGCAAGCTTTCAATTCCTTCTGCAGCCCACAGAGCAGCGTTCTTCTTCATTTCCTCTGTCAGATTGAGTTTGGACCGAGGTGGGAGATGAAAGGCGAGGTTCTGAGTCTTTCCTTCGGCTTTCTGCTTGGAAGTGGCTTTGCATATTGTCTCATCGACATGCTTAGAAGCGGTATTACTACTGATGCTCTTGAGGGGAGGACGTGATGACTTCTGAGAATCTGCTCTAATGGAGAAGCTCTCCTTCTCCACAGAAGCTTTCCCAGACAACTTTGCTTGGGTTGGGACATGATTGGTGATGTTAGAGAGTTTTTTTCTTTCCACAAGACCTTGCTGTTGCTGGAGACCTTTTCGTTCGTTAAGGGGATTCTTTCCTGATATCAAGAAAGACACAAGTTAAATTCAGATCTAGAGCACCATAATAGGCCTTCTAAGATAGAGCAAACTGTATTCCGTGATAAATCATATATTTTACGAGCTCTAATCCAGGAAAACATGTGTGTGGAATCTGATGAGGAACTGAATATAAAAGACATTTCTTTCGAATTGTTTAAATTTACGCAGGTATGCGTTGGCTGATTAATCTCGAAAACGAAGAAAACTATCCGTTAAAGTTTTGGTTTAAAGAGATTTAGATACAGCGTTCAGATCATAAACACTCTTCGGAAACACTCTAATACAGGAAAACCTGTGTTTGGAATCTGATGAAGAACTCAACAAAAAAGACATTCCTTTCGAACTGTTTAAATTGACGCAGGCGTGCGTTGGCTGATTAATCTTGAAAAAAAAGTAAACTATCCGTCAAAGTATTCGTTTAAGGAGATATATATACAGCTTACAGATCATAAACACTTTTCGGAAAGAAAAAAAATTAGCATAAAAACTGTGAGAAATCTTGGTTCAAACCTCTTCAATATTGGTTCTCAAAAGTTTTTGAAATAAAAAAGAAAAGTTTTCCTTCATGATTAAAGACATATTTCGTCGTCCTCTTTCGCGTACAAATGTACACGGACGATAACAGTCTATACTTGTTGTGAATGAATTGACATTTGCCAAAACTTGGCTTTCAAACGAATTCTCAAACGCATATTTCCACGAAAAAAGAGCCTACATGGAAGTTCAGAATCTGAAGGAGAACAACCGCGGAAGACAAAAACAAAACACACCTGAAGAAAACCGTGGGAAATGGAGCAGGCATGGGGATGAAGACATACCAGAGAGTAGAGAATTTGGTACATTTTCATCTTGGAGGGGACGAAGCCGAGTGGATCGCAGCGCCATGGAAGAAGATGCCTGTGACGATGAGAGAAGACGAGGAAGAAGAAATAATTCAGAGAGAGAGAGAGAGAGACGTTGAAGAAGAGAGAGATAGACAGTCGTTTTGAAGGGGGAAATTTTTGTATGCGCTAATTTGGGTGTGTAGATTTCATTACATTATACATATACAGTACTGTTATACATATACATTATTCGTTCTTCGATGGGATTGGTTTCACACTTGGCGCGGACACTCTCTGCCTGCTGGCTTTTGTCCTGCCTGTTGGCTCTCTCATACACACATTTGTTTTCCCATATATATATATATATATATACTACGGCACCAAATTCCAATAACAAACAATTACCCCCGTCTCGCCCCGCCATCAAGGGTCGAACTTTGTGTATCCGAGCATAATTCCCATAATGCTCACGGATCAATCCATGACATATAGGCATGTGAGCTGGCATTTCATGCACGTGCATTTGTGTCGATCGAAGACAATAACCTCTCCCGTGTATTTGAGGTATGGAGTGTCATCTCGTCTAGTAATTGTTAGTGAGTAAGCGATGTGGTAATTCATTACCAATTGAGTGCTCCTCTCTTCAGACTCCTCTATTGAGATGGAAAACAAAGTCTCAACTCTTGAGTCTAAATTCGATCATATGGCAAAGATTGGCTTGGTAATTGTGCAAAATATTATTTTGGAATCGTTAAAACAATTAGTGTATATGTTGTTGCAACTTGTCTCGTGGTTTCACGAACATGCAAATGCATTATGGAACCTGCACAAAACAAAGTAATGGTGGAAAAACAGGTTTACAAGCTTATGGAGCTCTGGTCTTCCATTTACACAGCTTGTATTCCTATGGATATGTCTATTGGGGTGCTCCCGATTGGGTCTAATCTTCAAAAGAGATTGATAGCCTCACTGCATTGTGCAAGATGTGTTGGATGATTGGAAACGATCCCACGCTTATTATGGACTAGCTCATTCACTATAACATTTGTATGAAGGTTAAGGTGAAGTGTGTCTCTTTATCACAAATTTCCTAGCCGAAGGTTTGGGAAACACTTTTAGCTATTTGGCTAAAATCCGTGCATCGAATCCAACAATGCCTATTTTCTCCAATGGACACGATTTTGGGCACTCTAGACCATTTGGACAGCCCACAGTAATAAGGTCTTTGATTGAATCCAACTACATGAAGTTAGCTTCTTTAAACAATCCCTTAGGCAATCTCTATTTGATTGTCTGCAACTTAGAGACATCACATTGCAAATTTACAATGTTTGCTTGGAGTGATTTTAAGCTCTTTAGTGTTTAATCGACTAGTAATAAAAGTGTTACTAAAAAAACGTTGTTTTCAGTATGTCCTTATTCTATGCCACTTTCTTAAAGAGGATACATAATTACAAAATGTGTGGCGTTTTTGAAACTTTTGTTACATGGAATTTCCATAGTACAAATCTCACAATCTCTCAAATAAGGCTTTTTTATGTACATTTGAGAGATAATGCAACCCACGGGTAACTAACTGACAACTCTTGTTGAGCATAGTTACATAGGATGCAGTTTTCAGATCAAAATACACACATGGAAACGAGATAGGAAAAGAAAAATCAAAGGGTGAAAAACTGGTCATTCCCAGTGGCTATGCTCTCAAGTTGCAGAGAAAATAAAACATCAAAAGAAATGGCATATATACAAAGAGGATTGGCCACCAACAGTAAAATATCAAGAGTATAGTTACAATCAACAATGATAGAAGGTAAAGGACTTGGATTTCCTAAACAACCCAAATGTTGTCCTTCTAAAAAAACTTCTCTCTGGCTTGCTGTGTCCTTCTTTCAAAGATTTTGTATGCAATGATGCATTAGCATTAGTAGCATTCCACATCACTTCTCTTTGTCTCGCTTCTCGAAAATGTTGTAATAGTTTGAGAGCTTTGTCTTTACCCCTAGGGCTTCCATTTACTGATAACATCACGAGTGATGGAATGACTCCTTCCCTTAGTATCACTTGGCTATGTTCATGATTACTGGTAGAAATCACTAGTAGAATACTGGCAACAATTTCTTTCTCCTTTGATGATCCACTATCCAAAAACTCGACTAAAGTAGATATGCCACCATCCTCCTCAACAATGGCTGACCTCCCTTCCTCTATAGAAGCCAAGTTATACATTATAGTGATGCATTTCTCTATCAATTCAACATCTCCTAAGCTCAATAAATGGAAGAGCTTGGGGATCGCACCATCTCTTAATATACACAGATGATTTCCTGAAAAAATACTTAGATTGAATAAGGTAGTGAGGGCATCCTTCACTCCTTGAGAGGAGCCATTTTCAAGATGGTTTACCAAGAATTGTACAGCTCCAGATGAACCAATGGCTGCCTTATTCTCATCCAAACATGATGTGGTAAGCAACACAACAATGGCAGCTTCCCTTACATGTAAAGAAGTTTCGGGACCAAGCAGAGCTAATAGTAATGGAAGAGCACCTGCCTCTATTATCTCGGCTTTGTTTCTGTCCAACATTATTCGGAAAAAAACACTCATTAGTTATACGATGATGAAACAAACATTATCAGGGCAGAATGTTTGTGGCAAGCTAGCTTATGCAATGAAAAACAACAAGAGCAAAACACCAAAGTACCCCTTACTTTCAGATATTTACTAGAATACCCCTATGGAATAGTAAATTTTGTACTAATAGAACATATTCTGGTAAATTTTGAAGGGAATTTCAGTATTTTGTTGTTTCCCAAAAATCTACTGAAAATTTTGATATACCTTTGATTGTTTATGGCCACATTTAACAATGCAAAACATGCTGTTGTTTGGGCATCCTCATCTCCAGCTTTAGTTGTGTCCCTCAAGAATCCTACTAAAGCTGGAATAGAACCAGATTCACTAATATAGATTCTAGCATTGGCATCATCTTTTGTTAGAAACCGAATCTCCTCTGCACCTCTGTGTTTCATTGCTATAGAAGTAGAAGAAGATAACAAGGATACAGATTCCTGAATGCTATTTGTCCTTAACATACCTCCTCGTGGGCTAGAGTAACTCCCTCCGATCGACTCATCAGTGGCTATAACAGAAGATTCATCATTTCCAACTATGCCAAATCTAGGAGCCATAGTGAATATCCCATCATTCTCTGGAGAAGCTCGTTCACAATGAGAAGTATTATTGGACTTCGTCGGGGCCGATAGAGAGAATCTATTATACCTCCAATCTGTTACAGATGGCGGGGGTGATGGAGGTGTAGGGATAGGTACTGAATGTCTCTCGCACCAACTCATAATCAGAGCTTTCACACAATAATTGGGAGTAACATCAAGATGGGTGAGCTTTTGCTGAGTTTTTGGGCATGTATCATGACCCTCTTCAAACCATTTCTCTATGCAAACTCTCTCATAGGTTTGTCCAGAGGATATGATGACTGGATCTGACATTAGTTGTAAGGAGATAGGGCATCGAAATTCCTCTGGTGGTACTGAAGAAAGTCGTAAACAACTCAATCCTTCCTTATTTCCATTGTTCACAATTCTTTTGTGATGGAATTCAGAGCAACAAAGCTCTGAGCTAAAGTCGCTATCTTGCCCACTAGTACTGGCTTCAGAACCCCTTTCTGAAGGTGATGGAGGACAAGAGCTCATTGTGTCTACAATCAAGCTCTCGTCTGTACTCGTGAGATTCTGTGCTTTAGTATACTTGCGGAGAAGGTGCAGTAGGTAAAGAACTATCAGCTCTTTCTTCTTGTCTTCCTCTTTACGTGTTTTTTCAAGCAGTTTTCTCAGAGCTTTCTTCTCAGCAATGAGTGTCTTGGCTGTTTTCATACCTAGCTTCCATATCACTTTGTCGAAAACATCTAGTTCTGTTGATGCATTAAAACCAGGTGCTTCTTTCTCTTTCTGCAAAAGTGCAACTATCTCATTGCCTGCCTCTTGATCTGATGAATCTGGCTGAAGAACTATCATCTTCAAGTCACTAATAAAGGCACTTATCTGCAGAAAATGAACAGAAAATATTTGTTTTCATGGAAAGAACACCAAACAGCATGAAGCTCTACTATGTATAACATTTCCTTTCTTATCTTGGATTCAATTTCCACCTTTAACTTCAGTGAATACCTGCTGAGCAAGGTCATCAGGAACACTTGATTCCAGCCTTCTCAAGCTTTGGTCCAGTGTCTCTTTAACTTTCTCGAATTTGGATGTGACAGAATCATGGGTGATTGCCTTCAAGGAAAGATAGGATCAAAACCTTACACAAGCTCTTCAACTACCATGTACTACATAATACTTCAAAAAGCTATTCTAATATATACCAGGGACAATTTTGGGACGAAAGGATTTCACCACTAAAGTTCAACATATTCAGAGCCTGTGCTTTAAAAACTGACAAGGATACCCCCAAATTGTTTTAGAATTTACCGAAATACCCCTAATTTTTAATAAAATATTAGCACGAATGATTGGATTATTAGGATAGCTAAGTATAAGCTTTCATTCCCTAATTAAAAGCAGAATTTTATGCATCTTGATTATAGCCTCTGATTCTCTAATTAGAAATAATTGGAGAATTATGAACTTTAGTCATGGGTATGGTTTCTCATTCCCTATTCAAAATTAGATTATTAGTATTATGGGTTCTCATGCTTGCTTTGATTACTATCAACAAATTATGTTGATTATTTAGTGGACTCATTAAGAAAGGCAATAGGAACTTTAGGGTATTCATGTAATTTAAAACATTCTTAGACTGTTCTGGTGGATGTTAGGGATATTCTGGTACATTGTTTACAGAAGGTAGGGTTGTTCTGGTAATTTGTAACAAAATTAGGGTTATATTGGTGTTCTGCCCTACATATTGACAGGAAAAGGAAGCTAGACGCTGTTACCAGGTAAAGTTTGCTAGAATTGGCAGTTCTCTGAAGAAACAACTTTGCTCTATCTATAGCCCAATGTACTCCACATAGAGCTTGCATGCCAGACTTTGGTGGCCGAAGAGCTTCAAATACAGGGATAAACTCCATGATTCTTTGGACCAACATTGCAAGCCTGTGGCACACATCTCCATATATCTGTTGAAAACACATGAGAAATAAATATAAATCATGTATCATTTCATTTACTGGTTCAGAATAAAATCTCTCATCACAAAGAAAAAATCATTTATTAGAACCAGAAAAGAGAAAGGATTTTTTAACCATTTGTTCAACCGAATCCGTTTCTTCTCCTAGGTTTCCACTGACCTCCATGGATTCTTCCCTCAAGAATGATTTCTGTGATGATATATGCAAAAATTAATGCATAAGCTGGTTAGATTGTTGTAAATAGATTTAGCTTCTAACAACAGAAAATTATCTTAAACAGGAGTGAAATGTGTGCAGTATCAGATTTTCTTTTGGTCCACTCGACATGATATGCATGTGTGAGCATAATGTACAACCTGACAAGATCTTAGTAAAAACATTTTCCGGCTTCTGGAAATGATGCATAACATGGTTAGATCTTAGTAAAAAGGTTTCCCTATTAACTTCTTGTTTCTGGAAAGTATGTCTATATATGATCCATAACATGGTTTAATATTAGCAAACAGATTTCCTATCTACCTTCTGCAAATGATATTATAAGGGAGTTAATTCCAGTGACTCTTCCTTCAATAATGATTCTTGTGATGCAACATATAAAATGCATCAACTGATGGGGTCTTAGTAAATGGTTATGTCTTTGGACTTCAGAAAAGTGATGTATAAAAGGAGTGAAATGTGTTCAAATGTCAGGTGGTTCTGAGAGAAAATTAGGGAGATGATACAGAAATGTAAAATCCTGGCTCTAAGAAAGAAATATATACTCTATATTCTCTGTCCATAGCTTCTTCACCCAGAAACCAGATTTTGAATTAGTATTAGAATTAGAATTAGAATGTTTATCGTCCATAAAGAGGCCAAGTTGAAATGCTTCTCTAATCCAACATATGTGGAAGAAATTCCTCTATAGTGGAAGAAACTTGAACGTCCTAGGAAAGAAAGTTGTGAAATTCCATTCTCAAACGGAATTTATTTCACTGTAGTAGAAGCATTCTTTGGGAATATGGTATTTCGAAATTTCTCTTCCATATATTCCCAGATTCTGAAGTAGGAACTAGTATTAGACAGAAATTCTTCATGAATTCATCAAATACGGAAGCCATTCTGAAGAGATAGTGTAGGAAAAGACTGTAGAAGGTTACTTACTAGCAAAAGAAAGGTATACTGATATGAACAATTCTATGTTCACAAACATCAGATTCAGAAGGAAATGCTAAAAGAGGAGCCAATTCTGTAATTTTCATTGAGGTTTTTTGCTGATGCATCAGCCAAGAAAGATGCAGTATTATAGAATTTCCATCTTTCATGGTCCATAGCTTCTTAACAGAGGTCAGATTATGTTGAAGCGGAAAAAGTTGAAAGAGGAGAATTTTCTTTAACTATTCACTGGAAATTGTCCCTAGTCTATCAGATGTGAAGGCTATTTCTTTGTACTTTGAAGAAAACTTGTATCATAGACTTGCAAAAAAAGAGGAGAAAACGAATTAAAGGAAGAGAAAGTGTTGTAATTTAAATCTTACGTAATCCATCAAACATGGAAGAGATTTCTCTGTAGGTTGACCCAATCTTATATCAGATATATGGTGATGTAAATTTCAAATTACTACCGGAAGTGTTAAAAGAGGCGAAAAGACTGCAATTTGCACTGGAATTCTCACTTAATCCATCAGATACGCAAGTCAATTCTCTGAAATTTGAAGCGCGACCTTGTACCAGCTATATTATTGTGGTATTACCAGTTTTCTTACGGGAAGAATTAAAAGACGAGGAAATCTCCTTCTTTTTCCTAAAACTCTTCCATGGTCCATGAGATATCAAAGACATTCCTCCATGGTCTGAAGCAAATTTGCCTCTATTTCTAGATCTGTCGCCAAGGCAATCAGACGTAGATTCAAAGAAAGCAGGACAAATCATGTGAATTTCATCTGGAATTTTCACAATGTGGTGAAATTCGCCACTTTCTAAACAAACAAGATAGTTGTAAGAAGAAGAGCGCGCGGCTCGTTCTACTCGTTCTGACCTTTGGCTAAATCTTGAAGAACTAGTGATTCTTTCTGTGCAAGTAAAAGGGAAGAGGACGGGAAGCAACAACATGGTTAGACAGACAGACAGACAGACAGACAGACAGAGAATTACCTCTCAAGAAGAAGATCTGTTCGGACAGAATCCAGTGATCTTGGAGATTTCATCGAGAGAGAGAGAGAGAGAGAGAGAGAGAAAACAGTCTTGGTGATGGAGGTGAGAGGAGGGAGGGAGAGGATCCAATACATACCACAAACTGATCACTCCCTCTATTTTTACTTTTATTTTTTCTTTGTTAAAAATGACTGAAGCAAGGGAAGCATCCCAAGTTCAAATCCCCCCCCCCCCCCCACCCTTTGAATGATGATGATGATGGATGATGATGCATGATGAGGATGATGATGATGCATGATGATGATGAGTATGATGATGATGATGATGATGATGATGATGATGATGATGATGATGATGATGATGGATGATGGATGATGTATGATGATGTGTAAGTTGAGTGGAAGGACCTATGAGAAGGCTTTCATCTTCTTGTTCTTCCCAAGGGACCATACTCACGTTAGCCTTTAGCCCAAGATCATATACATATGAAGACATCAATCTCATAACACATGATGGATGATGATGATGATGACGACGACGACGATGACGATGACGAATGATGATGGTGGTGGTGGTGGTGGTGATATGCAAGTTGAGTGGAAGGACCTATGAGAAAGCTTTCGTCTTCTTGTTCTTCCCAAGGGACCATACTCGCGTTAGCCTTTAGCCCAATATCATATACAAATGAAGACATCAATCTCATAACACATGATGGATGATGATGATGATGACGATGACGATGACGATGACGATGACGATAGATCATAGATGAAAGATGAAAGATGACCGTTGATGGATGATGGATGATGGATGGTGATGATGGTGCGCAAGTTGAGTGGAAGGACCTAGGAGAAGGCTTTCGTCTTCTTGTTCTTCCCAAGGGACCATACTCACGTTAGCCTTTAGCCCAAGATCATATACATATGAAGACATCAATCTCATAACACATGAGCTATGAAGTTGCCACGAAATTCAACTACCTTTTTGTCAAAAGACAGAAGATATTCGTAAGTGGAGGCCAATCACCCTCTTGAATACTAGTTATAAAATATTTGCTAAGTTGCTTAGTTCTCGATTACAAGAGGTACTACCAAAGATAATTCATGTATCGCAAACTGGTTTTATGAGGGAAAGGAGTATTATGGATAATGTTTTTACATTTCGGGAGGCCATTGCAATAGAGGTTAAAAACAAACAAAACCTAGCTATGCTGCTTTTAGATTTTGAGAAAGCGTATCATAGGGTTGACTGGAATTCTTTGGAAGGTACTATGCATCACTTGGGCTTCAACACGTCATGGATTAAGGGTGTTTCTTGTCTTTATAGAAATGCACATAGTCAGGTGTTGTTGGCAGGTGGAGTAGGACCTCTGTTTAACATTACTCGGTCTGTCCACCAGGGATGTCCGCTCACACCATTTTTGTTCCTTTTGTTTGCAGAAGCAATGCATGTATTTATATCATCGCAATCTATAGGCTTGCGTGGTTTGGCGATGCCAATTCATGGACAAGATATATTGGACTCGGAATTTGCAGATGATACTGCACTATATGTGGATGGGACTCTAACGAATTTGCAACAAGTAGAAGGGGCTTTGTCATAGTTTTGTATAGCATCTGGAGCTAAGTTAAATTGGGAGAAAATTGTTGCATTTTGGGTGAGCAAGGAACCGCCGCCTTGTTGAGCACCGCATCATACTTTCTCGTGGACTCAAAGAGGAGTTGCGAATCGATATCTTGGAGTGTAGGTTGGGATTGATTTGGTCCCATAACTACATGTTGCACCATTATTATTAACTTTGAGGAAAAAGTTATTCTTGTGGAGCCATGCTAAACTATCTTTGGCCGGGAGAGTGATAGTTGTCAACCATGTGCTACTATCTACGGTGTGGTATATAGCTTCATCTTGGATCTTTTCAAAATCGTGCATTGGACAAATTTGAAGGCTGGTTAGGAATTTTATATGGGTTGGGGAGGATAAGAGTCATGTAAGAGCGAAGGTGGCTTGGAGTACACTGATAACCTTGAAGCAATATGGTGGTCTGGGGATTATAGATCCATTAGACCAGTGCATGGCCTTGTTAGCAAAGATAATAGTTCGTGGCCTTTTACTAGGACATGCCCCTTGGAAGCAATTGCTTATGCAAAGATTGTATTGTTGTGCTTCGCCAATGGGTGGATTATGGACTAATAGCATAAGGTGGATCTTTATACCAGACAATAAACATGTTATGACCAGGAATTGGGAAGGCAAATTTTTTAATGGTCTTCTAAGAGCATGGGAGCATGTACATAAAGGATTGGGACATGGTGTACCAACATGTGAGGAGGAATACTTGAGACAAACCTTAGTGTGGAATCTGAATATGCGTTTGCCCTCAGGGCACATGTTGGGGTCCCGTACACGAGTGGATTGGGACAAGCTCGATGTAGGGCCAGGAGCATCCGTTGATGCATGGAAATCCTTTCATACTCTGAATATAAATGATAGATCAGAATTATTGTCTTCCTTGAGAGGAGGACGGATTATGTGGGACCAGATGCAGTCGGTTTTGGGGCACTCAGCCTCTATAGTATGGTCCTTTAATCCTCCCAAGTGGGAAGGGGCATTTACGAGGTTTCAAGTGCTAGTGGGGGTAAGGGGACATTTGTCTTGCGAACGATGTCAAGACTATGATGTGGAGGAAGATGGCAGTATATGTAGAGCAACGATACAACCAAAGATCTTGCAATATACTACATTCTCTAAAATAAGGATCCTTGCTTATGATGGATCTAAGTGGATCATCGACCCACAAGTTGATGTAGTCAAGGAGCATTGGAGAATTTTGGTGGAAAGATCTGTTTGATCGTGCGGAAAAAAGGTGTGGTTTTTTTCAATACTCAATTAAGATTGGAAGACACATTTTGGCAGCTCAACATAGGACTACACCACGAGCTAGTCAATTTTGAACCCATTAAGGGATCACATCCAAATTCCTAGCAAAGTTTTGGAGAACATTATGGAAAAGGAAGCAAGATATGAAAATAAATGTCTTCCAATGGCTAGTAATACATAGAGCATTACCAGTTGGCCAGTGGCTACAACAATCAGCTGGGCCGACTGCATGCATCTATTGTAGTTGTCAGATGGAGACATTGAAACATTGCTTGTGGGAATGTCATGTTGCACATCAAGTTTGGAGACGAGTGTTTCGAGTTCTAGCCTTTATGTTTAGGGATTGCAATTTTTCGTGGGGTATGGTATAGTATGGGCTACAACAACACAAATGATGTGGCCATATGAGGCATGTCCAAATGACACGATTATTAGAATTCAAAGAGGAATTATAAAGGTGGTGCAACGAAGTCATATGGAAATTCCTTACATGTTAAAGGCAATGCAAGAAGTATGGCAACTACTATGCACCACCACAATGTGGTTTATTTGGACTGCTAAGTGTTCTAAGGTGTTTGGTAATACTACTGTTCAGCTAGTGGAAAGTGTACGGAATGTCTGGATGGAGATGGTGCGTACCTTGAAAGGGCGGTATGAAGATATTAAAGGTGAGACAGATGTTGTAGTGTTGCAACGCCTCAAATTGATTGCCTATTGGAAGAAAGCCTTGTTTCTCACATTACAAAATTCAAGACCCAAATGGTGCTTAGCACCACCAGTATGGTTGTTCCCACCACCAATCACATAACTTGGTTAAGGAGTGGTGGGAGTGTTCATACTATTTATCCTTGAGGAATGGGACCTAAGGAAGAATGCAACATATCAATGGTAGCTTGATGGTAGGTCAACTTTATTGTAATAATTGTTCATAACTAATGAAAGGATATCTTCCAAGGAAAAAAAAAAACGCATGAGCTATGAAAGCCTGAGGCAAGGAGGGAGGGAAGTAGAGATTCTTGCACATCATTGATTTTCACCAAATTATGGGACAATCTACAAATGAGTTTAGATATGAATATAGGGTCACAATACACGTGTCTCTCAAATATCCAGTCATTTGCTTGCCATCTTGGATTCCTCATGGTTCGGTACTCAAACAAAATGCGAAAAATTTGTCAAATAGTCCGTAGACTTATGTATTGTGTTGCTGGTGTCCTTCCCCATCGATGACGTTCTTGTTGTTGTTGTTTAAATATGTTACCTTGTATGAAGCTCTACACGACCTTCACGTGTGTAATTATTGAAATTTCATTTGCAATAACTGAATGATCACGATTGTCAATCCTCTTAATTTCTTCCATGGGTTATGTGCTGCATTGGATCTGGTATGCCTACACATGATAACTCGAGTGTTGATTTTCACGCAATTATCGAGTAAATTGTATTCATACAACTCTTTTAGGCTAGAAATGCTTAATAATGATGAGATGAAACAAACACTATCAACATTATGTATATGAATAGAGAAGGTCAGACGAGTTGTGACAACATTGGAATAATATACATAAAGTAGGACGTGGTGGGGTCTGTATTTTCACATCTTTCTAATCGCAAAAGTTTGTGTTGTGATGGAATTACAAATGAAAATTTTAAGGCCCTTGTTGAGCAACCAAAGGTTTTGTCTCCCTCTCTTTCTTGAAAAGATGTTTTAAAGGAGACAATTCGGAATAAAATCCACCACCTCCTATCAAGTTATGCTCTTGGAAACAAGTGTTTGACCTATAGAGATATTGGCGCTACAAAGAGTATATAGATACATTAAAAAAGGCCAAGAATATGCCAAATCATAGATTACCACACCTTGTTTGGAATGTTGGACGTAAACTACAAATGACTCACAAGAGCAAAATTTGGTTGGGTAGTCTCGCATGTTCCCCAATTCATCATCACATAGAAGATAACATAAGTTAAGTTGTGTAGAAGTAACAATGAGACAACGAACAAACACACGAGGATCTAACATAAGCATGTACTCAACAACCCTTTTCTTGATGTGATCACACTAGAAAATGATATGGTCTCGTGAAGTACACTTTAGTATGCTATGGCTCCATATTTGAACCTCACCTCATAGAGAAGCACTAGTGTCGGTCATTAAAGAGATATTTCATGGGAACCCAACATTTGATTTTCTTCTGTTGTATATGTTCTCAAATGCTTATTGAGCTCTCTTTCGTACTACCAAATGCCAAATAGCATGTGCATCCCATCTATGATTGGAGGGAACATGGAGTTCAATGCATTCAAAGCTTCATATTATTTTGATTGGCTCACTATAGTACACAATGCTAGAGTTTGTAATAAATGTTGATTCAATATAAAAAAATCAACTACTCATGAGAAGCTTTCTTGTTATACTCCCCCATGTTAAGGAAGTGAATACTTTGATGCCTTGAACGGATAACTCTTATAACAAGTTAGAGGAAATCTTCATTTAGAGGGGAAATGGAGAAGATACAATGTTTCACTTCTCTCTCCAATGGGCAACAATTTATTCAAAAATACATAATCTTCTCAACATGACTATGATGCAACAAATTTTGGGTCCATATCCTACAAGATTTAAGCTATACCATAGCCAAGGTGGCCTTATTCCTAGAAGGTTACACTTCTTACATAATAGTGACATGATCCACTCGAAGTTGTACAATGTTAAGTTTATTATTTGTTTAACTCGACATATGATGAGAACTAAACCTTGTTGATACACTGTTATGAGATTTGAGTGTGATAACAAGTTACAACACCCTATCGTTGGCAATGTGGGAGGGAGAGAGCATCAACCATTGTAGAGTGTGTCGACAAAGTGATCTAGAGTCAAACTCATCCTGGCATCTTAAATAATTACTAAAATGTGTTCAACTAGACGACAAAACTTACATGTCTCAAAACTAATTAATTATTGTCAATAATATAAGAGGTGTAAACATGGTCAAAAGGCCACAATGTCTATATCTAGGCTACATTAGGAAATAAAGGGGCCTTTTAAATAGAAACATTGCCCAACTAAGACAGAGATTGTTTTGGTCAACATAAGCCCAACAAGCCAAAGCAGCAAAGCAAAGGATACCTGCCTATCGTTTAGAGGGAGAAACAATACATAAATTGCAGGCCGGAGAAACGAGCCATGCATAACGACATGGGGGTGGCTAGGGGTTGTGGGCCATCTACTTTCATAAAATAAATACATAAAGGACATCGGGATTTAGAATGTGTAACCCTTGAAGACATCCATGGATCATCGCCACACTATGTATTTATACAATGTTCCATCAATGGTAAGCTCTATATCATGGTGCCAAATGTTTAAGTAGGGGGTTTTAAGTGAACAAATGTGGTCTGCCTCAACTTTACCATACACATTTACCATACACGTTTTGATTGGATCATTCGCGAATGCGAATGCACGTAGGAGACGTATGGTTCATTCTATGGATCATTGTAAGAATGTTATATATTTTACTACGAACCAATAATATACATATATATATATATATATATATATATATATATATATGTATGTATGTCTTCTTCTCTTTACTTGTTTACGTGTTATAAGTTATAAGTTATAAGTTATAATAAAATGTAGAGATTTATTATACCTTTTTTATTTCCTTTCTTCCTTTCTTCTTCTTCTTCTTCTTCTTCGATCTTCTTCTTCTCTGTCTGTCTTGTCTCTCATATCTCAGTGCTGCACAGGCACACCAGCGTAAGGAAAAGCTTCGCC
Organism: Azolla caroliniana; assembly: GCF_043228905.1. Classification (NCBI taxonomy): domain Eukaryota; kingdom Viridiplantae; phylum Streptophyta; class Polypodiopsida; order Salviniales; family Salviniaceae; genus Azolla; species Azolla caroliniana. The sequence goes on along the minus strand of NW_028230446.1, from coordinate 15,536,723 downwards.
TCCAAGCCTCAAGCCTACCACGCCATGGTAAGCTCGCTCTACACTACCCCCTCCCCCTCCCCTCCTTCTCACACTGCTTATTTTTTCTGCCCCTCTCTTTTCCTATCGATCGATCTCTCTCTTTCTCTCAGCATTTTCGTACTGTTTTCTGTGTCTTCTTCTTCTTCATCATCTCTCTCTCTCTCTCTCTCTCTCTCTCGCAGTTTCTTAATACCGTCTCCTCTTTCTTCTTCATTTCGATCTCTCTCTCTCTCTCTCAGAGTTTCGTTTGCTCCATTTTCGTCTCTTTCTGCTTTCTTCCGTTTTCTTCGCACGGAGTCTCACTCCTTACCTTTCAGTCTTCCGAAGAATCAGCTCCTACTACTTCTGTGGTAGATCCAGAAGCTCAAGAAGATCCCACTGTCGTAACCGGTGAATCTCAAGGAGACGATGAGAGTGGAGAATCTGCAGAAATATCTAAAATTGTTGAAGATCAAACAGTGCAGGAGGTAAACCTCTTTCTCCGTCATCTTTCTTCATTTGTTCGTTCTGTTTAGTTGAAAGAAATTCAAGGAATTGGATTGGCCATTGCGACGGATCACACTCTTTCTTCACTTGGTTTATATTTTTTTCAGCGAAGAAGAAATGTGAGAGGTCTGATTTACTGATTTATATCTGTATATTTCTTTTCTATTCTTTCCTTTAGGAGGATAAGAGCAGTGATGCTGCTGAAATCACTCCAATTGTTGAATCTCAGACAGTGCAAGAGGTTAGAGTCAGCATCTTACTCTTTTTCGTAAAGTTTTCTCTTAGAAAAGTGGAAATTTTAGATCTTTATTTCTTTGAAATTTTTGGGTATTCTTTAACGTTGTATTTCTCTCCTTCAATTAGAAATCTTTCTTTCTTTGATTTTATCGTTCATTACTTAGTTTGCCTCTTACAATGGAAGAGATTTTCTGCTATATTATCTTCAGGAGGATAAGTCCGAGGCAGAAGTGACAGAAGAAGAAGTAACTGTAGACGCAGAACCTGAGAAGGATGGAGAAGAGTCTACAGGAGAGGAAGATAGTGAAACCCCCCGGAAATTGACTGTAAGTCTCTATTTATATACCAGACATCTGTATTAGATAAGTAAATACCTACATGACAGATCCAGTGTTTTTGTTTTAGTATATTGCATAGTAGCACTTAAAATGACATCGATTTGCTGTTTTCTATACCAATGATTGACATTGGATATATACGTCTGTGCCATGTCTAAGGTGCTCTAGCTATATTCCTCCACAGCATGTCTAAGGTTTTGTTACATATATAACTCTTTCTTTTCTTTCCTGCATTGTCAGCATTAGTGAAATTAGCTAAGAACCTGTATAAACATGACTAAGGTCTCTGAGTACCTCAATACCCTTTACATAATACAGCTCTTTTAATTCTTTTGCATTTTCAGGTTGATGACATAAAGACAGCACCAATGGATTTTCGTTTTCCTACAACCAATCAGGCGAAACACTGTTTTACGCGTTATGTGGAGTATCATAGGTATGTAATTTGGAAAAATCTAGATTCAATACACTTAATTGCACCCTGAAGATCATGCCTGTTTACCGAGAGTTTAGTTATTATATTTTATCTTCAATATTATTTGTTAAAGTTTTTTTGTAAGATAAAGAATGAGAGGGTAAAGTAAAGGATGCTAGGTCAAGTATCCTTGTATCATGCGTAAATGAATGCAATTTCTGTCAGGTCTATGAACAGTATTCCCATTTCTCAGAGGTTAGGTACCTCAGTGATATGTAGTTACCCAATTATGATAAGTATCGATTTTTAGATTTACATCATTGCTGTTCAGATTTAGGCCTGAGGAAAAACTCATAACTGAAAGAATGAACTTCCAATCTTCATAAACAAGCAGTAACAAAAAGCTTAGAGAAAAGCAAAACCGTCAGATATTAAACAACAAAGATTAGGGTGAACACTGAAGTTTTGGGTAGTTGTCAGTTTAAGCACGAGGTGTTGGAGAGGTCAGGTTTCTATATTGAAATTTTTACAGCCCGTTTTTATACTGCCTGTCTTGGAAAAGTTATATCAAAACAATGATAAAAGAAAAATCGAGGCAAAGTTGAAATGTTTTCCCATGTGATCAATATTGGGAGAATAAATAATAATGTGGTGTCAAGTTTCTGTAAGCATTTTATGATGCATCAAGCTCTTTCACATCAGAAAGGTAACAAAAACCATATTAAAAGCTTCAAGGATGGTCAAAATCGTGGAAAAAATGAAACGTTTTTCCCATGTCATAAGAATTAAGAAAGAAGTAATAAGGCTCTGTTAATTATCTGTAGGCATTTTATGATTTATCAAGCTCTTACAAGTCACCTCTGCTCTTCCTCGAGATTCCAGGAGGCCATCCATCCAATTTGTGTTGAGTTTCCCTGTTTTTTCTACACAAAATGTATAGACTGAAAGGCATTATGCATGAACAAATTAGTTTGTTCGATAGAAATGGGACCCCTGCACCATTTCAAATGGCTGGAAAGACATAAGCATAATGTTGCAGAAAACCAATCCCTGTGGATGTTCATGTTATTCAGTGCTTGTGCCAGGCATACCATTAGTAGTTATCACTTTCATATATCTTTCCTCTCATCTGAAATGATGGGATGGTCCATGAAGAAGAGGTCTCAAGCTTCTCTTCTCAGAAACATCTCATGAAACTTTCTTGTTGGATCTCCTGCTATCTTCTGCTCATGTACCAATTTCCACACGATTTGATTTTCTCTTACCCCTTGACAATTATTGAGAATTCATTCTAAAAAAGGGGACTGTAGAGGGAAAATGGAAAACCCAGAGAAAAAAATCCAGTTAACCCCAAAACAGACTGAAATTACATTCAAGGGAAATAGTACATACCCAGTGGAGGATATGTAGAAACTATTAGAAAGAGTGTCGATATTGGGGACCATATTTAACTTGGTGCAGTTTGGAGTATATTTACCAGACTAAACCTAATCTGCATAAGATTTTGAACGTGAAAGGAAAAAATTTACTTTTATCTCTCGTATTTCTTTGCATATATTAATGAGTCAAAGAATGCCAATTTGCAACTCATGTTTCCTAGTGTTCATCTTTTAATTTCCCTTACACGTTTTATGCAGATGTGTACAAGTTAAGGGCGAGGGTAATACGGACTGTGACAAGTATGCGAGATATTATCGTTCCCTATGCCCTAATGAATGGGTATGCTTCACTGTATAATGTGCAAGATTTCATGAAAATGGTTACCAATGATCAGCCAAACTAATTTTGGATTTTATGCTACAGGTTGAAAGATGGAATGAACAAAGGGAGAATGGAACATTTGCAGGGCCTCTATAGAATGGTGTCCTTGCACTTGGCTAACCAATATATACCTAATTCTTCAAATCTGTTATTGAGAATTGTTTTTGTATCATCTCAGGAGGTTTTTTTCGAAGAATAAAGAAGAGGAAACATAGGTCTAGAAATGTTGGGCATGAGTGTCAACACCCTGTGCTTGTTGATGATATGAGTATTGTAATGTGTCTTTTTTCAATAATTCAGGTATGCCCAGGAATAACTTATTAGACTCTAATAGAAAAAGTTTCATATATCTGATGGTTGCATATAGTATATGATGTCACATTCATTTTTGCACCTCAAGAAAACCGGCCTGATAGCAGGTATTCCACAACTCATGAAATATAGTTCCTTTATCTACCTTTTTTTAGTACTGAGCTACCCAAGTTGACCATGTAGATAACTGTGTATACATCAAAGACCCAAAGATACCAGCAAAGAACACTTCACTGAGACTAAAGTTATAATTTAAGTGAGCATATGGGTGGGTTTGAGCATCTCCTTAATCTAGAAAACTGACTTCCTTGGTCACCTGACCCAGAAGTGCACATTAAAAGTTAATAACAGTCGTGCAAATGTAGGTGGAGATAAGCTTGATCTATTGAGAGACACGTCATTTAACACAACTATGCCTCTTTATCCTCATTGGTGAGGTATTGGATGGCAGCACTTTATTGATAGCTATCTTTTGATGTTGTGGAGTTATTGGGATAATTATTGATAACTACCTCTTGACGTGGAGTGCTCATTGTGATAGCTTGAAGCTGTTATTATGTATCTTTAATTTTAACTTTGTCCATATGTTTAGATTGTGTAAACCCTAACATCATCCTATTTCCTGTTACATTGTCCCAGAGTAAAACTAGCTTTTCTTAGTAAGTTTGCTTTTGGTTCTTGTGTAAGATGCCCAATATAACTTTTAATAGCCTTGAAGTAGGGATGAGCTGCTCATCATTCACCAACTCCCTTTATTCACTGAGTGTAATATTGAATTTGCAAACATGCTTAAAACCCAAAGCAAATGGTCCCATAAAGTGCTGTTTATCATTCATGGCTGAGATATCCATCATCATTTTTATGCTTCTATGTGTACATTCTCGACTATGCTTGTAGATTAGTCTTTCTACGTGTGTTGCATTAGATCAGGGAAATCATAGGCCACGTAACAAGAGGGAAATCGCTTCATACATCCTCAGTGGTAGAAAGACTGTATACAGCTGTAATAGGAGAAATCCCCACTCTATTGCAGAGATATTATAAGCTCCTCTGCTGGACTATACAGTCATGGAATGTTACATAGCACAAGACTATATTACACGTGAATGTGCCAACAGATGAACAATAAGATCTAAACTATAAATGCAACCACAAGGATCCCCATTGAACTCGTAACAATGATCATATAAGCTAGCAAAATTATGTACCTCAAACCCTAAATAATCCAAAACGCCATTAAATAATTCAAACAATAGAAAACGCACTTTTTATCCTCAGGATACACCAACTTTTGACATACGCCCATGTGTCAACTCTTGCATTTATTTTCGATGCGACATTGATTTTCAGAATTTATTTTTGAGTTAGGTCGTATATTCAGCATTTATTTTCACATAATCATAACTCAGATCACATCCCCAAGCCGTGCTTGATCCAGCATCCGAACCTGATAGAGAAGTTAAGTATTTATCTTGTCTTTTGGTACCCAATTGAAATCTACATTGAAAAATATCCACTACCAGATACATACCAATTGATATATTTATGTGAACTACACCATGTTTCTCTCCAGCGTCCCTCAGATACTTACTTGCAGAGTCCCTAAATATATGTATGTCAGTGGAAATAAACTAGAATACCTAAATAAATCATTATTCAACTAAATTATGTAACATCATTCAAGTTACCTATCGAATGCTTGTGGCTGGCCACCATCCATCAGGAGAAAGTTTCCGAGATGAATTTGTAAGTTTTTAGGATCAAACTTTACTCCAGCATAACCTGCTGCACAAGCGATGCGGCCCCAGTTGGGATCTCTTCCATATACTGCAGCCTAATAAAATTGAAATCATCAGCACTTCTCATGGAATAAAGAGTTTTCAATTACAATGATTAAAGCCATAATGAGAGACAACCTTTGTTAGAGAAGATGCAGCTACAGCTCGTGCTACAGCAGCAGCAGCCATCTCAGTTTCTGCTCCCATCACGTGAACCTACAACAATTATTGATGAGAATATGAAAACATAGCAGTACAATAAACCATATTTATAGATGAAATTCCCTTCCCAGAACGAAACGTCACTTGATGATTATGGCTTGAGTTTTCCGAATAATCATTACCTCCATGAGCCCCAGCGATATTATTTAACCGTCAAATTGCAATTCATGCACAGGTTTATTTTAGAAAGAATTAGACAAATATTTTAACAGGAGGACAGAAGTGGAGAAAAATTAGATAAGTCAGATAAACGAAGGAAACAAACTTGCATCAACAAGGTTTGACTGTATTTAAATATTCAATTTCATGAAGAGTCAAAATTTTATTGAGATGGTGCACATTCCACGCCTTTTGATATAAACACTTGCCTCAATTAAACAAGTAGCTCCTTCACCATCCCAAGCAATAGATTTGGCCAGCCCTTGCAAAACCTAGACAAATTTAATGATTTCCTGATTAATAAAGATTCCAGTTTGCTGGGCACAACACACACCAATGAAGCTATGATTTTCTCTCAAAAATGCTTCAACAGCTATTTGAACAAATAACTGCATGATTAATCAGAGGTTCTCACAGCATCAAGAGCTCTTTGTAATTCTTGTGCTTCGCGACTCTCGATGTTTGAAATTAGCTGGCATCCAGAAGCACCACTTGCCAATGCCAAAAGGGTATCATTTGTACTTGTATCTCCATCAACCTGCAAGCACATTTAACAATTTCAAATTCCACGAAAATAAAGTGAGATTAGCAATAAACCAACTGTCAAGACATTTCCTCTTCCAATAAATGAACAGCAAGCCGTGACGAAGGCTTTGAAACATAAAATATTACTCATTGCAAACATAACACAGGTCGACTTCTACTAGACCCACTGTAATTTGGTTGAAGCTCCGGTTGACTGCTGTTTGTACCATCGATCGCCAAACATCAACTGCCACATTGGCATCACAAGTAACCACCTATGGAAGGAACATCTCTCATTACTGAACGAACACAATCAATATTAATGATAACAAGTAACTCTTACCCCCAACATCGTGGCCATGTTTGGGTGGATCATGCCAGAACCTTTAGCCATCCCACCAAGCCTCACACTTGTGTCTCCAATCATGGTCTCAACAGCAATGCTTTTGCTCACAAGGTCTGTGGTAGTTATCGCAATAGCAGCTTCACATGCACTGTAATATATGGCTTTCGATATTGAACACTCTCTTCCATGTTTTATCTTATGGCCCGTATCCTTAAAGCATTATACCTAAAAGGTTGAGTTTGCATGTAAATGCACTCACATATAGACACTTTTTGCTCCATGAATATTTGTTCTTTGGAAGGACATACACTTTTAAGAAGATTTGGGTCCATGGGCCAAGATTGGCCTCTTTGTGGACACTAAAAATTTCTAATTCATGCAGTACTAAAAGCAAGACATTTGTTATTTGGCTGTATCTTGATGGGTTGTTTCGCAAGTCTTTAATACTCAAGGATGAATCAACACACTTGCAGGTTGCAGGTGAAGGATAATATCCATGCGGCCATCCGAAGAACAAAGTTTGTGTATCCTCACCAGCATATCATGCAGGCTCAGAGCCATCAGCATTAGGCCCTCATGAGTCATGCATGTGGACATTTTTGGACACGGGATTTGAATCATTACAAACGAGCGGGCAGGTACAGTATTAGTTGCTAGAAGGAAATGAAATAATCTTGACGCAAAAAAGCACAGGGAATACAAAATTTTGCACAAGTATTGTTTTGCTTCATCTTCTTTTGCCTTAAAACGGATCAGAGGTTTAATTTTAATATCCCTTTCCCTCTCTCTTTCTTGATCCATTGATCCTCATATGCACTAGATGCAAAATCTATGTTGGCACTACTCTATGTAAAGGAGACAAAAAGCTATGTGGAATTAAGTATTGATACCATGCAAATTCTTCTAATTCATACAATACAATTAGTGGAATCAGTTCTGTGGCAGGTCCTGCTCCTCACTTCTGCACTCATCTGAAAGCCTTTGTCTGAAGAATATGTGTATATATGCTTTTTCCCTGCATCATTTGTGTGTAAATGTAGCTGTTACAAAATAGCACAGAGGCCAAACATTACCTATCAGCATCACTGGACAATCTTGACACGAGTTTTGGAAGCGCGTCAAGAAGACGATCCTGAAAGAGCAAGTGGTAAGTCATTGAACACATGTACACGCATTTGTTATTATAGGGATAGCAAATTAGATTCTTCCAGTGATTATAACATGCTAACACAATCACTTTTGGACTTTCATAAAAGCAGATAGAGACATCATATAACTTGAAAGATCCAATTATGGCCCAGATATACAAAGAACATCTGTGAAAGACAAGAATTCGACACAAAAAAACTACATGGAGGGAGAATAATAATTCGAAGACATATCCACTTACCTTCTTTATTCTATGTCCAATGACACCTGTTGATTCAATGAGCACAGCTTCAAGCGGTAGTCCAAGAATCTATAATAAATCGGTTGCAAATATATTAGCTCAAAAACTTGACAAATCCAGATGAAAAGGACACATTAATACAGCTAAAATCATGAGAAAATGCAACAGAAAAATATATGCATTAAGGGCTTGGTTTTTCAATTTAGAAATCATTCTACCAAAGTTTTATCTACGAGGAGGATTACCTTCATAGGTCATGTTTGATCCTATACTTAACTTTCCTACAAAAGGTTTTACCTACCTAGAAGAATGACCTTTTATGTGCTAATCCATGCATTGTCCCTCCACTCTTGACGAATCCAGAATGGACAGTTCAAGTTTAGACCAATAGAAGCCATCCATAAGTGCTTGGAACCACTCTTTCATCTGGGAATACCAACCATTGATTTTATCTTCTCCTGCTAGTTTTATGGATGAGGTAAGAGACGGTTCGAAGTAGTGCCAGTGTATCATGAGCATGCACAAAATTCCCTTCTACCAAGTCATGATGGGCTTAGGCTTTCCTGATCTAAACTGTTTCAATCATATTAATCACCATTCGCCCAGTTAAAAATTGTAGAGCAAATCGGGAAATGGAAGAGTAGACTGTTTTGGTATATCATAGAGTTTTGAATGCACATACCAAACCTTCCGTGAAGTGATTGGTATGGTAGGTTGTTTATCATGAAACATCATCCAAGCACTCTTCCTACCTTGACTGGAAAAACTACTATAGATTTTGATTTCTGCCTAACCAAAGAAAGCTCCTTTCTTTCTCTGCATGAGACAACTGAATATAGAGTTTACACACTTTAGATGAGTAGGCTGCTTTGGTAGATCATACAGCTTTGAATGCACATACCAAACCTTCCATGATGTGACTTGTATGGTAGGTTGTTTCTCATGAAACATCATCCAAGCACTCTTCCTAGCTTGACTGGAAAAACTATTATAAATTTTGATTTCTGCCGTACTAATGAATGCTCCTTTCTTTCTCTGCGTAAGACATCCAAATATAGAGTTCACGCACTTTCTACAAACAGATGCAGATCAATTCCCTGCAATGTATTGGTATTTATATCTCCTTTGGACCTTGACTATTTGCAGATTAACAACAAGCAACTTTATCATTTTCCTCTTAACAATTATTACATTCATAACATAATACTGTACAGCAAAGAACCAATTGTCGGAATGTGGGGTTGATAATGGCACAAAAGGTTTGTATTTCAATGAAACCTGTCCATGATAAAGCATACAAACCTTTGCAAGAGACCCTGCACAATCAAGCACATCTTGATATCCAGCATCACCCTGCATTACCACGGTGTTATTTCTATATTCAACAAGAAGATATGAGTTATACAATGAATAAGACAAATTCACTGAAAAATATAATACCGTAGCTGCATTTGCTTGTCCTGCATTGATCAAGACTGCTCGGGCCTGTTGAACAAGAAAACAATAAGTATCTACTCCACAGCAAGATAAACAAGTAAAGATAATTACCAGCAACAAGATTCCTAGGGCATACATTATTATCATGTCTCCATTCTTGAAGAACATGTCAAAGCAGCTTTCATTTCTGAAGCTGGAGCAACACCAGTAGAACGTCTAATGTTTCCTTCCTATCTCAACTCATGCTCCCAACTCAAACCCTATATCTCATCCCTCTGTGCTGCCCTTAATTTCAGCCCCAATCAACATAGCCTCTGAAGCTGCCTCCCCTATATCCACTCAATGATCATGCTCTCAACTCAACAAACCCTATATCTAACACTTAATATTGCCTCTTTTTCATTAATTCTTGCAGATTAACTTCCAATCCGAACTCTAGGCCATCAAACTAGTCACAAATATTGCAGAAGCAATTAACTACACAAATGCAAGAATTGGCCCACACTATGAACCAAGATATCAAAGAAATAAACGGCGTGTGAAATATAAGTGTATTCCCCATTTGAAGGACCATTCTTATAATCTTTACAGATTTCAATATGCACATCCATACTACAAGATATAAACCTCTGGATCTCTTTGTGAAATACAAGTGTATTCCCCTAAACAGTGTATGAAATATAAGTTTATTCCCCAGCATGCTTATATAATCTCTACAGGTTTCAACATGAACATCCGTATTACCAGATATAAACCTCTGAATCGTTTAGTTGAGAGACTAATTTCTCTTGGCATTTACATCATACATGAAAGAGGACATTTAGGTACAATTTCTATTTCTTTGTCACGGTTGTATTGTTACGCAAAGAACTATATGTTATAACTTGGTTATGTTTAAACTCATCATATCTGGTCTATAAAGCACAGAGGAAGATTCTAATGTTAGAAACATAGCAAAAACATTAAAGGCTTTTTATCAGGAGAGTCTTGTTTCAACTTTGCCTCTAATACTAACCGGGCCTATAAATCAGCGAGGGATATTCAAATACCAGAAACAGAGTAGAACTATTCAAAGTCTCATATTATGATAGCCTTGGCTTGCCTCTACTTTGCCACAGATGTCAGATAGTAAACCTAAGACTTTTCTTGACTTTACTAGCAACTTACTTTCGTAATGCTTAATCTACCATGATTACAGAAACCCTTAAGATGACTGTGTCCAACAGGGAATTTCTAAACTGCATTACGATATCAAAATCTAAAAACTAATTATAACTCTGAGAATATACTTTGCATGTTAAAACCAGAATTGAGTAAGAAGGAATTAAGATTCAGATGAATTGCACAGAAAACACACTGTTGATGATGTCTCCAATATCTTCCTGCAAAACAAAACGGGTGCAGCTGCCATCAAGTTTGTAGTGAAAGTACCTGTATATTTTCACGATGATATAAAATTCAGTTTGTCATTTCCCAACAGGAAGACATTGTAATTAATTGCATATTTCTCTAGACGAATAAACAGACTAAGAAAAAACCAAACAGAAACATAATTCAGTTGATGCCTGGCAGCAGAAAGACAATGGATATAAATGAAATGTTGTTTGAAGAATTATAAGGAAACTGCCCATGAAGATATCCAAACGAGATCTTCTAATAAGAAATTCCAAAAGCAGGAAAAGAATATATTCACCTGCAATTACTGCATCCACGTCACAAACAACAAGAGCAAGATCAGGCTTTCTTGTGGCTGCTCTCAGTCCACCATAAACTCCTGATGCTTTGAATCCCTTTGCTGCGGTAACTCCTCCGGCAATCTGAATAACACAACATACGCAAACCCATTGTCTAAAAATTCTATTGCATAGGCACATATGATATTACTTTCACCTTTTGAAAAGGTTACTATAACTTTTTATTTCTCTCTCCAACATCCTGCTCAAGGAAACAGTATTAATAGTCATCCAGTTGGATCACTGTCAACGCCCTCAGATGTGTAACTTGCAGCATTGTATGCATTAATTGAACCCGTTGATCCAGCAAAGCATTATGCACCAATAAATAATCATGCTCCACTAGGCACCTTACTGCGGAGGATAATTTATGGAACTTCTTGAGATAATTTCGCATGGCATGTAACTCATTAGGTCTAATATATCTTTTTGGTAGGTTTGAATAGATGTAACTTAGTACAATGTCTTTTGTTATGTTTTTGCTATCAGATATTTTATTAATCTCACTCGGACGTAACTATTTTTGTCTCAAGAGATTATCTTGCCTTTGGTAGACGTTAGTATAGTGCACAAACACACACTCTCTACAGTCTGAAAAATACAAAATTCCAAGGCAAAGAAAAGTTACTTCTTTCCAAGGACCTTCCGGGAGGAAGATGGGTGCAGCAGGTATACGTTCCTCGAGCTTTGGTTCACTTACAATGGCTTTCCACATGTGAAGAAGAGGACTTCTCTGCACACAAAAATAGACAGAACGCTCACATATTACTGATTGATAGGTAACATACCATGTGTTCACATAAAAAGAATGCCTTGGAAAAAATGATTGTATTCATATACACAAAAACAGGCAGATGGCTCACACTCAAGCTTTTAGAAGGTACCATAGTTTCACAAGAATAGAAGATATGATTGTATCAATGGCAGATGGGTTTACAACATACCATCAAGAGGTACCATTTATTCATAGAAAATCAATACTTGAATATACCTGAGTATTTATGCATACAAAAAAGGCCGAAATCTCACATACAAACGATCAAAATGTAATATATATCTTCACAGAAGGAAATAGATAACTAAATATAAAAGTGTTCCGATGATGACAAGAAAAAACGGAAAGATCACATATAAACGATCAAAGTGTATTATATAACTTCCAGTAGGAAGAAATTGTCAAATGTAACAGTTTTAATGCTCGTATGAAAAAGCAGAAAGCTCTAAAATGTACCATACATTTTTACAGAAGGAAACTGTACAAATGCACAGGCGAGCACATCCAACCAATCAAAATGTAAAATTTAATGTGGCCAAAAAAAGAAAGAAAGCTCTGAATAATACAGTATGCTACGTGCACGGATGAACGCATACAAATGGTCACGAAAGAAAAGGAATTCATGGAAGGAAACAGCGCACTGATGCGCATGAGAACAAATGCAGACATCGGAAGCCATACTATGTCGCTTCACGGATGAAAAAAGAGACCATGTCCGAAATGCTGCACAGACATGAGAGATTCTTTCGAATAGCCACAAACCAAATTTACGATCAGAAAGAAAAAGAAAAAAACGGCACTACACATATTCTTCACAGAAGAAGAAGAAGAAGAAGAAAAAAAACAGGAAAAGGAGCCAAATTTTAGATGGGAACAAACAAAAACCAGTGTACAAAAAAGAACTAGCCTGAGAATTTCGAAGGTGAAAAAACTTTGCAGAGGGGAAGCAGGAAAGATGAGGAGGAGAGCAGAGGAAGGAAGATTTGTTGTGATAACAAAGAACTTCCATGGCCACAGTAGACTGTATGTATGTAGTAGACTCTGTACTACAGAAAGGAAGAAGAAGAACAGAATCTTCTCTCTCTCACCTTCTTACTACGATTACACTCAGACATCTTTATGTCTGCTCAATTTTTTATAATTGCACAATCATACCCCTCCCACCCCTTTTCCTTCTATATATATATATATATATAATTTGCCCAAATACCCCTGTTGGTTTCTTCTCTATCTCTTGCCATGCATGCAATGATCACATTATAATTAAGAAGAGTAATCACGTATGTTGAATGCTCCATCCGCTCCACTTTAGGATTTAGGGTTTAGGGTTTTCGATCATTCTACTTCAGTGAAAATCCGGTTTTAGTTGAAAATAGATACCCAACAACACATACTTTGTTGTTGTTATAATCTTTAGCATGTTGTTTTGTGATATAACCATGGCTCTTTCTTTATAGTTACCACACGTGACACCTCTATCCATCTTTCTAACAACAATATATAAAGATTTTCTACTACTACTCCACGTCATTTGGTGAAATGGCTGAGGAGTTCATGGGGGCACATTTGGTGTACCTTGCTTGAAGAGGTTCTGAAAGGAGCAACAAAGGACAAAGAAAAGAGGTGGACTGAAAGTGAGTATGGAAAGCCACAACAACAAAAGGCATGGTGGTTATTGTTCATGAGGTCGGGTCACTAAAACTTGGAGTCTTGCATCCCATTATAATCCCCATTCCATTGTAGTCATAGTTGTAAACATTTTCTTAATCACCATTGTAATAAAATTGTACTTGTGTTTTAAGCCTATATTGTAAAAGTGATTTTTCTAGTAAAATTAGAGTTTTGGGCCTTAATCTTGGTCTTACTATAATAGACGAGTATACTTAGCCCTAATCCTAGGTTAACTACTTGAGCGCCTTTAGTGGTGTGTGTGTGTGTGTGAGAGAGAGAGAGAGAGAGAAAGAAAGATATATTAACATCTTCTAAGGCCAAATTTGGCCCATGAGACAATTGGTTTACAACAAAAGAGTATTTATCCAGTCATCATAACTAAAATAAAATTAAGTAAAAAATAGAACTTAAACTAAAAGAGTTCTAGTAGTGTACAATACGTAGTATACTCGAAAGTGACTATACACTAAGCCTAATTTTATTTACACCCAAGCCTCTCGAAAAGAAATGGGGGATCAAAGGGTCTTGATGTGGGTGTGACTCGTGGTTCCAATGTAGAGAGTGCCCTAGCCATGGCTTCTAGGCGGTGTAGCTCACGTTCCCTTATTTTCAATATTGCTTCCACATCACGTCGAGTTGCTTTGAAACCCGACACCCGAGGACATCTGGTTCTTCTCTGGTTTTTTGCCTCATCAATGGAAAGGCCGAGTGGTGCAAGTGTGTCAACATTCGTTGTCTCCCCCTGTTCCTGAAAAACTTCATTTGTTACATGTTCGTGATCATTAGCAACATTATTGTCAACATTTTGTAACTTATTCTCTCTGTGTTGTTTTAGCTCTAGAATGTATTTGCCTAATTTCTTTATATCTAGAGTATCTAATGGTTTGGGGAGGGTGGGAGACGAACCAAGTATGCCTTGGTATTTTGCCCTTATCTCGGCATAGGTTGGACACTTGCATGTAAAGTGGTACTCATCCTCTATCTCTATGTGACATAACCTACATATCCTTTCCTCCCTAGGGACTCCACTAGTACGGCCATTCTCAATCTCAAGTTGGTGAGATGATATTCTAAGTTGTCCAATGGCAACCCTTAGTGCATGTGGTAAGAATACATCTAGATATTTTGGCCGCATGATAAAACCTAACTCAGAGAAGTGCATGAAGTGTTTCTTATAGTACAACATTTTAGATGGGAGTGGCTCTAGTGGGGTGATCCATTTACACCGAGTGTAAATTTGCCATATTTCTTGGCGTATTACTTTATTGTGGTCCTCATGAGAGATTAAAGTGTTATCACTCGTGTGGTTGTACCTAAGGGGAGGTAGGTTATTAATGTCTAGACCATTCGCAAGAAGCCAACTCACCATCATGCCATACCATGAGCTAGTATAGCCGGACTCATACAATGATCGAGAGGCCTTAAAGGCTTGATGAGATATTCTATCGTGTGGTTGACTATGTATCCTGTGAATGAAGACTACAAGTTGAAAAAGTGCCTCTACTAACATTGGGGGTAACGTGAACTTAGCCCTAATAATGTCATGTGGTACAATCGATTTGCTTCGGAGTTGGTGTGATAGCATCATCACAAATGGTCTCTCTAATTGCGTCCACATGAAAGATGGTAATCATGGAGCCCAAACCGCTGATGCATACATGAGGGAGGGGGTCACTAATGAGTCAAAGAGCCACCCTTTAGTCCGTGGCTCTTGAAAGTGTGCGTGGTGGCATTGTCTCTCTAGGAGTGAGAGGGATGCATGTCCTCTCGTGAGTCTATCCTTCGTTGCCTGTGTCATCGAAAATTTACTTGAGCGGGCACTAAAAGTGACTCCGAGATAGACGTATGATCCAACCACCTCGACTGGGCTATGGGAGATAGTTAGGTGACACTTAGCTCTAACTTGGGCCGATGTGTGGAAGATAAGGACTTCCGTTTTCCCTAGATTCACTACCAATCCTCGTTGTACACAAAATTCATCTAAGGCATTAAGGTGCCTTTGTAGGTCATGTTCGGATTCAGAGAGCAAAACTATGTCATCCGCATAGAGCAAGATACGAACCTCCGTATCCCCAAGGACCACTCCGGTGCCTCCCTCACGAGCAATAAAATATGTGATCTCATCAATGTAGATCCCAAAAAGCATCGGTGATAGGGGGCAACCTTGTTTTACACCAATAGTGCTAGTGAAACGATTAGAAAGGCCACCTGGGCATCAGACACACCCGAACACTTGTTCATATAATGCGTAGATGGCCCATACCATATCATCTGGTATCCTCAAGCTTTTAAGTCTATCAAACAACCGCTCTCTAGGGACTGTGTCAAAGGCTTTGCGGAAGTCCACAAAACAACAATACAATTTCTTCTTGCGAGCCTTAGTTTGGTCAATTAGGCATTTAAGTGTGAAGATATGATCAATAGTGGAGAAGGCTCGTCTAAAGCTAGCTTGTTCAGGTGCACGAAGGTTTAGGGTCTCCATATAATCGCTAAGCTCTGCTTCCATTACTGCACCATATAACTTAGCAAGGGTATGGCCTATCATAATGGTCCTATATGTATTTGGGTCCATGGGGTCCCCCCCTTTATGTATGGGGGCCACTGTATTCATAGTCCACTGTGGTGGAAAACCCTCCACAAGGGCATGATTGAAGATTAGAGTTAGCAAGGGAGCTAGGCACTCTCTCGCATATATAGTGTGTTCTGCTCGCAATCTTGTGTGGTCCATGGACTTCCTATGTTGTAATTTCTTTATGACCTTCACGACCCTAGAGGTCGTGAAAAGTGTCCACGTGGTAGGCCGGGGTGTGGAAGGCATTGGAATGGGTGGTTGGTTTGGGATTTGGTAAAGTCTCTCTGTATATGTGTGCCAAGTTTCGGGATCTTCGATGGGTGTTTGTGGTCTTGGCTCCCGTAGTCTCTTCCATGCCGTGGCGCAATCGCTACTCATGAGCATATGGTAGAGTTCCCAATAAACACGTTCGCATTCACAAGTGGAAGGATTGCGCATTCCACTTGTAGAAACTTCTTAAAACGAAGCAAATACACCCTCTCTACAAAAATTGGATGCACTAGTATCACATGTTCCTCAACTTGATGAGAGTTTGCAAATATAAAAATACATGATAGATCTACGAGTGGAGATCATTAGAAATCATGCAAGTTTAGACACGTTGATAAGTTAATGTAGGCATAATAAAGTTCAACTATGGCTCAATATGTCACTACTGTGCGACAAGGGAAACACTAACTTAAAGACTTATATTAATTAGGTAAGTTTTACAAAAATATCAGGTGTACTTGTATCCATACTAATAAAATGAGTTATAATTTATACTTTGACCCATACGTGCATGTATGTAATTGTGGAAAATGTAGGATAGTGCACATTAGGATAAGTGATTGGAATAACTAACTTATTAAAGTATTCAATACTTGTATTTAAAGTTGATCTAATCTATTCCTCAGTTTGTTCATATGGGATCAAACCATATATATATAATTGTGGACAATGTAAGGCAGTGAACTTTAGGATAATGTCATGGAAATAACAAACCTATTAGGCTTTCATACCTGTATTTAAAATTGATCTACTCTATTGCTTAGGTGATTCACACATGATCAAACTCCCAACGATAACGCAACTGGAACCATTATCAACACACTACACAATCTAAGCAGCAATGGAATAGAAACATAATAGTTTTAACAATAGAAGACAAAAATCCATAATAACAACATGGACAGTCATGGCAACAATTATAGGGCCATGTTCTGTTAAGGTTAGCTTGGACCAAAATCAGCCTCAATTTAAACTAATTCATGTTTCTCCATAAATTTGGTAGTCAGCTATGCACGCGGTGAAACCAATGTCATAAATCTACTAACCAAGTATATAAAAATAAAATTGAAACATATAGAAGATTATAAAGAATAGAATCCACTAGGTAAAACCCAGAATTTGTATTAATAATGTGAAATCCTAACAAATCGTCAGTGTCATTTTCTTCATAGAGTCTATTACATAGCAATCAATCCATCAACGTCATTTTCTTCGTCATCTTGTGTAGAACTGTCTTTGGCTATACGTGCATTGGTTTCCCCTGTTAGCCGAGCCAACGAAATATCTTCTATAAACTCATCATCAAGCTCTATTAGCTCCCCCGGTTCGTCGGCTAACGGAGGAATAGGCTCTCGCGAAGCAGGTTGAAACCTTTCTGTATTAGCAAGGTTCTTTGCACCGACCTCCTCATCCTGGTCTGGGCACTCCCACAAAGCCTTAATCCGCATATTAATAAATATAACTTGGTCCTCATCCTTCTCCAATGCAATTGTATTTCTAAAAAGCTTCAATGCACATGTAGACGTCGTTCCTATGATGTAAGTAACAAGAAGATTTAGTTGTCAAACGAAAAAAAAAGGGATTGGTTATCTCAAGATCGTTACCCTAGTTCGAGGAATACCTGTGCCAGAAAAGAGATCTAATATCCAGTCTCCTTCGACAGAAAACATCTCGATCAAGCGCATCATAAGTCGTTGAGGTTTTTGGTATGGGTTGACAAGTCCCCGTTCTGTCGTGGTGACATGTCGCAATTTCCGTGTCACTGCTGGATATATTAACAGATTTGAACCTCCCACTTCATTAGAATGCTCCTTGATTCTCTGTTTCTTAATTTCATCGAAGTAACCAACCGTTATGTATTCAATGGCATTAACGAACCGAAAAGTTGGCCCTCTATTTACATTGGTCTTGATCCTATAAAAAATAATACATCGAGTTAAGAATAGATTGAACAACCTTAAGAAATGCAATATAGTGAAAGACACCTATAAATAATCCTTACCATGCAAGGTTCTCAATGCCATGGCAACGAGATCTCAAAGCTTGAGCTACCGAGTACCCTTGGTCCATACTATGAAAGACAATTATTCGCCACAAGGATGCAGTCATTAGCTCAGCGAAATCCTTGACCATCTTCTCTAATTGTTTAAACCTAAACGGTTCATCGTCGTATGATGACCCAGTCATTCGAAATCCGTAAGGAATATCCGCAATCATTAACGTATATTCCTTCTTTGGCACCTTTTGGATCAAGTTGACGACATCACCGCAAACCACATTGTAGTAAAGATCTCTCGTAATATCTTTTTTGTGGCTAAATTTTTTAAAGAAGCCATCTTCCTCCATTTCGTACGCCTTGACTAAGCGACGATCCTTTTCTTTTCTGGCTCGCTCGAGATGTGCAAGGAAGGATGTAGGGAAATCGTGTATATCCTTAACTTCTCCTTGTTTCTTGCCTCGACACGGTTTCTAATAGAAGCAATAGGACATCAGGTATTATTATACAAGCTCTACATATGATGAAAGGGTAATGAAAAACCATCAATACTAACCCAATCCTTGAATGCAATAAAATACTCTGATAACGCCTTATATGAAGACGTTAGAGGATAATCCTCGGTCACTTGTTCCCAAGTTATACATCCAAGTTGTTTCATCATAACTTCTTGGATCTTCATGTACACCTTATGACTGTAAAATTAGAAATCAAGATTAGAACTTTGAATTACACCAGATAGACTACAATTTCAGTATTTGAAAGACTTACTTATTGAACTCAGTGACCATTTCTTCAAGGCTTAAATCTTTCGCCACAACCCTTGACAAAACAGACACAAGAAGTTGCTCGTCCTTAATACCTTGCATCGCTCTCCACAGAGACAGCTTCATGTCGTCTGCCGCTTCTTCAATTGTCAAATCAATTTTCTTGGCGGCTTGTGACTTTAACTCTAGTTGAGGGTCAACCTTACATTTCTTTTGTCGTTGACCCTTTACCTCCTTATTCTCCCACATTGAGAAAATTTGATCTTGTAGGTCCCATACTTCTCCATCTCTAAACGCCAATTGAAACCAAGACTCATATTTTCGAAGACCATCGGACTTAACATTATCATCTACCACAATGCCGACTTCATGCAGACATTGACGTCGTAGGCCTGGATGTAACTTCACACCAAACTTTTGTTTCACGTCTAAATACTCGTGGTGGAAGAACCGTATACGCTCAATGGACGACATTTTCTGCCTATAGTCATTATCATTATTATGGTCCCATGCCAACAACTTAGCCTCTTCGGTTGTGAGCCCAACATAAATTTTGCACTTGGCATACTTGAAGAAGAAAGTCGTTGGATGTTCTCTCACAAGTTGCCGACGTGCCTCTGTTGAATGCGATCCACCAATGACAAAATAATTATATTGATCATGCTTTCTAATATCAAAATCTTCAATGGTTTCACATTCTTCAGGATCTACCATAACAATAAAAGGCACCACAGTGGCATGAGGATTAATTTTCATTTTTTTCTTGAGATTTTGAACATGCATGCGGTGTGGCTCTCTAATCTCAAGTGGTCGTCGACCTGTTTTTTCATCAATAGGGGGCCGATGGATGTGTGTTATAGGCAAATTAAACACTTGCCCTTTCCTGACCAGTTTCTGTTGCATTAATTCTCTCCTTATCTTATTCTGCTCGGATGACAAAACACCCGATGCCAGCTCAGCTCCTGGCGTCCCCTTATTATCCTCCTCTTCGTTTTCACTTATTGAATCGGTGTCCGACATTTTGGTTGTCTTCTTCTTTGGTGGTCTTGATTGGACTTTGGATACCCTTTTTGTGGCCTTCAATGGGGAGGGCACTTCATCTCTTAGAGTTACATGGCCTTGTATATAAGGCCTCAAGGTAACAATAAGGTTTTGTGAGCTTTCAAGATCTTTTTTGAACGCTTCTGGCCCACAAGATTCCTTTACTAAAAGGTCTTCTGAAAGGAACACTTTACGTACCCCCTTGGAGCACTCTATCATTACCAGTATGTTGGCCGAATCTGCATCTTCGTAGTCAAATCGTAGAATACGGCCATACATAAATGGGGTTTCCTTTCCAAGATGCCCCTCCCCCTTCTTCTTTGATGTATACAATATGACTTTTTTCTTTGAGTCGACATATTGCATACACCATTCCTTGTCCGTTAGATCACGGTCAGGAAGGCGACAAGTTTCTTTTGGCTAACATCAATATGTGGCTGAGATTTTGTCTCTTCGTTGAAGAGAAGCTTTTTTCCTCTCTTCATAGTCTCAGGAGCTACCTTGGTCTGGGCTTCGATTGGAGAACCCTGTATGCGAAGCTTTATTTTCTTCACGGGTCGGTCCGACAGGTTCTCAAACGACCTATTTAAGAAAGTATATGCAAAAACATAAGTTAGATGGTCACGTAGATTAAGGTTGTATATTAAAATATAAATATGAAGATGAAGAACAGTTCTCACTAGCAGGCGATTAGTGGTGAAGTGAAAATATCAATCATGCATTCAGAGTACATGGTAATCCTATATTCAAAAATCTATTCTAGGCAGGGCTATTCAAACTAGAAAATATATATCGTAATAAGTAAATAGGGTTATATATTCTTTTAAAGAGTAGGTATGACTTATATAGATTCCAAACCTATATTGAGGAGAATTTGCTATCGTAAAGGCAATTTGTGGATCATTTTCTACTATTTTAAGCTATAGTAGGTCATAAAACACCTATAATTAGGGCATGTTTTTTTTAAAAAGTAAGGCAAGTCAACATAAAAAAGACTGATTTTGACAGACAATTTGATATCTTTTCTACACAATAATTAATTGTTACCCCAAAAACACAATGTTTCTCTTTCAGAGCCTTCTTTTATACAGGAACTCGATACGGCGTATCGAGTTCCTGTGCTTTCTTTGCTTTTTAAATAGGAACTCGATATGGCGTATCGAGTTCGTGTTTAAAGTGTAGGTTTTAAACAGGAACTCGATATGGCGTATCGAGTTCCTGTTTAAAAAGCAAAAACAAATTATGAACTCGATACGCTGTATCGAGTTCCTGTTTAAAAAGCAAAAACAAATTATGAACTCGATACGCTGTATCGAGTTCCTGTATAAAGTTTGTATTGTATGCAGGAACTCGATACGGCGTATCGAGTTCTTGAGTGACGAAACATATTTACAAAAATGTCCACAGTGTCAAAGGCCTACCTGGAGTCCTCGCGCTCGATTCTCTTTGAAGACATGGTTGATCGTGTGGCAGTGGAGGCGGAGATCGCGCTTTGGTGCTTTGTGCTCTGTGTGCTTTGTGTGCTTTGTGTGCTCTGTATGTTCTGTGTGCTCTGTACGCTCTGTACGCTCTTGTGAGTGAAATATGACGAGGTCTTCCTATTTATAGGGATTGACCACATTAGTTAAAGTAACCATAGTCACCTTAACCAAGGTTGGTAAGTTTGAGGATATTTAGTTGGTAACCACAGTCACATTAACTAGAGTAACTTATGATTGCATTAATGATTACAAAGTCAAACTAACATATTGATCAATCTTTTATAGTCATAACAACCTACAATGACTTCAAAGGTCATGAAGGAGACAATGATTGAGGTTCATGAATGTACCAATGATTGATTACTAAAAGCAACAATTTGTATGACTCTCAAATGTTGTGTATTAAAGATGTGGGCATGAATTAACCAATGATTGATAAGTCTAATATTTAAAATGGTGAGCATTAAAGAACCAATGAGTGAGAGGTTCTATATCAAAATGGGTGCCATTAATTAGCCAATGATTTTAACATTAATCCAACATATTCATGGCTTGTTAATGATTAGATTTATATTATACTTGATTTAACTTCATATGGATGTAGTTTATATAATAATTGATATTTTAAATACAATTACTTTATTAAAAATAAATTTTTATGTATTGTATTAATAGAATATTACATAATATAGACATTCTATTGATTTGGCTTTTGTTTAGAGAGAAGTTTATGTTTAGAGAGGAGTATATGTTTAGAGAGAAGTTTATGTTTAGATTCACCGTTCTCGATTGAAGAATATTGTTTGTCATCAGACTCATCGTTTTCTACTGAAGAGTATTGTTTGTCGACAGAGTCACCATATTCGATTGAAGAATATTGTCTGTCGACAGACTCACCATATTCTATCGAAGAATATTGTCTGAGCTCATCTACAGGGAATGTAAATAATGACACATGTGAAGAGTTCTCTTTTGAAGAATACGATATTAATAAAGATACGGAGAATGAAGGTAGTGCCCAGGAAACATTGAATAACATTGGCGATGGTCAGAACAGAGAATTAGATTGTAACAAGGTTACACCAACCTCTATGCAGGAAGAGAAATCTGGGAGCCCTATGCATATTAGAAGAATCCCACGAAGAATTCGTCTGGCTAGATTTAGCTTGGTGACATCAGATAAACAGATTGGATTTGATGTCAAAAAAATATGTTGTGCCCGTGGTTGTATGTCTATGATTGGAAAATCAAAGTTGCGAGAATTAAGGCGATACTATTTTTCGATGACCGGTGATGAGCAAGACACTTACCTCGGGTCACATATGCAACTAGTATCTGACAAATGTACGGGGATCAAAGTATCATTCGAGTATTATATCTTCCATGCGCAATAGATATGTAGAGTTGCATTCAAAATTGCGTTATGTGTTTGTAACATGCGGCTACATAGAGTACAACAACGTCTACTTAGCGGGGAACAGATGCTCAATTGTAAAGAGGTTCCAAGTATGAAAGGTGCAATTGGAAGACATGCTATTGGTTGGATGAAAACTTACTTTCAGTTAAATTGTGAAGTAATGCCCACTACAGGTAGGATGCACCTTTCTGATAATTATACATGTCGGGAAGTTTATGATGTCTATCGATCTGATATGATGGGCTCACGTAATAAGTCTATCACCTATAGCCAATTCACAAGATTATGGAGAGCTCGGTTTTCAAATGTTATTATTCCTCGTAAAGTACGTATGGGGTATTGCTCCATTTGTGCAAATCTTAAAAGTTTGGCTAAAGGTGCAAAGACATCAATGGAAAAGGATACGAGTAAGAAGTTACTACAAGAGCATCGTGAGGCACAATCCTTAGAACGAAAGAAGGCGATGCATCATAGAGAGAAGTGTTTGAAGAGGCCCGAACAATACATGTGCTTAATGATAGATGGCATGGACCAGAAGAAGACATGCTTGCCGCATATGCGGAGGCTCCCCAAAGATGTCAATGATGAGTGCCTTGTTCAAATGCACTTGGTGGGATGCTTGGCTTATAATAGGTCTGTTCGACCTCACGTCTTCATTACTTACCCCAATGTTCACAATGACCCTAACCTAACAGTTACAGTGATTCACCGAGTTTTGATGTCTTGGGGCCAACCTTTCCCCCCTGTTCTATACATTCAATTGGACAATACTGCTAGAGAGAACAAAAATTCAACTGTATTTGGCTATCTAAGTATGTTGGTCAACCTAGAATTGTTTAGGAAAGTGAAAGTCAATTTCCTTTTGGTTGGCCACACACATGACCATATAGATCAAATGTTTAGCACATTCTCTAGACAGTTGTCTCGGCATGATGCTTTCACTTTACCTAAACTATTTGATGTCATTTGTGATGCATATACACCACGCCCAAAAGTGTTACACTTGAAGGAGGTATATGACTTTAAGAGATATATATTAGATGGGGGTGGTGGGAATGTTAAAGTGCTTGCTCAGTTAAACAATATAAGTTTCAATCACATTTTTATGATAAAGAAAAATGGAATAAGTGGTTCTACACTTTTGTATGCTAAACAATATTCATCTTCTACAACATGGGAACCTGAAGTGGTTGCCAGTTATTACTTTGTATGCCGAGTACAATTGTCCATGGAGCTAAGCAAATGCCAATTGAGAAGAAAGGACAGTTGCAGAGCGACTTGGTATCAGAACAAAAACGGTCATGGCTCCAAGCCTTAGAAGAAAAAAGAAAGCATATTGAGGCCGCCAAGAAATATGCCGCACAACAAGACACGTCATGGTGGGATGTATTTTATAGTGATCAGAAAGAAATTATAGACAATTGTGTATCTGTTGATAATTGGAATTTGGAAACGCCATTCACATGGTCACTACAACATGATCGCGTAAATAGAACTCCGGAGCAACTAGTAAATGCGATTAATGACAACTTAGTCCATCCACAACAAAGAGACATTTATGTGGGACCAAGGATGACCAAAGCAGCCGAAGCTAGATGGCAAGGCAATTTGCAAGAGCTCACCGCGGGGATGTTGATTGCAACGCCGGCTGATGAGAACTCACATGGCCACCAATTTTGGGTTGGTAAAATTCTAGAAGTGCTAATGCATGAAATAGAAAACACGATCAAGTCTATAAATGTTCATTGGTACAACACTAGAAGTGCAAATGCTTTTACAGGTAAGTATACATTGGAGATGATTGAATGCCCAACAAGAAGGGGAGGTAGGAAGAGGAAGCGAAACATTCATAACACCTCGACCCTTGATATCTCTGATGTGGATATCATCGTGTACGACTTCACACTTACAAAAGCCGGACGATTAAGGAAGTCAACAATAGATATAATAAAAGAAAAATTACCAGGTCTACAAGGTGGCTCGAGTCAAAGGCAAACGAGATTTGCTACATATAATCTAGAGTCAAACCATTTGGTTTATGACGAAGATAATGCACTGATTGGTACATCCGAGGAGGAGGAGGAGGAGGAATCGTCATTGTATATTAGTTATAGTAGTGATTCTCCGTAAAGGAGTGATCATGAATGTATATTTGGTTATTAAGTGTAACTACATTCCGCTTGTAACAAATCGAGTAATATAAAAGCATGTGTTTTGAATTCTTATGATTTCTAAAAAATCGTTTCTTATAAAATAACATTGGTTGTAAAGTTTGTGATATAAATTGAGAATGTATCTTTTTGAAATTCGTCTTTTTTTAGTTACTTCTAAATCACGAAAATATTGGATTTTTAACCTTTTTCATAGTATGTTTGAACATGTATGATACTGGTATCAATGTGTTTTGTAAAATCATTGAAAAAGCCCTAAAATTTCCCTTATCCTTCCATTTATGCGCGATCCTTCCACTTGTGAACACGAACGTGTTAATATTGGGATGCCTCCCACGCTCGTCTCTTACGACGTGTCATCTTGCGCATTTCTTTGCGAGCTTGTATGGAGGTAATACTACCATTGAGTTGTGATACTGTAAGTTGTCTATGTAAGTCCCTACAATCCTCATCATACCATTTATTTTGTGGCATTGATCCTGATCTACCTTGATTTGAGTGTTTTGTATATGGGAAACTGCTAGCTGCTGCGGAGTGAAGGATGTGTGTGAGTTTCTTACTAAGGCTTTCTAACGGTAGGGAGGGATCAAGGGAGGGGAGATGGGCCTGAACATGTTGAGAGTATATGTCAGAGAGCTCATGTGTTAAATGTATTGTGGTGTGATGGCATGGTTGACTAGACTTGGTGACCTTAGAGATATCACATTTTAGCTCAAGTATAAGAAACTATGGTCTGCGCTAATAGGGCATGGGGCCACTCGGAAGGAGTTAATCATGTGGGTAGCTTCAAGGCGTCCTATTAGATAATCAATTGTGCTTTCCCCTCCTCCATGTGGGAAACATGTGAGCTCTTCCGAGCCCGACCACTTAGCTAAACCATTATATATGACCATCCGGTGCCGACTGCCAAGTTCGAGCAGATGATGGCCAAAGCTCGTGGCGTCCGCACCTTGATCCTTTGATCTACGTGTGGTGCCTATGTCTAAAGGATCGACATTTACCATTTCTAGGTTTCTATTCATCTGAAATACTGTGCATTGTCGGGATTGGGTTCTCGCATTGAAGTCTCCTACAAGAAATACTTCTCCTTGGGAAGAATATCGGATTATGTCATCCGATAGGGGTTCGTACGGAGAAGACCCATGTGACATTCCTTCATTGACTAATCTCGCCAAGCCACCAATATTATAATGGGATCCTTTTGGGGGAAAGTAACAAATGGCGAAAAATACTGCCTGGTCTTTGCTTGTGGAGACTTTCACCCACATAAAACGAGCTTCTGGGTCTATCTTCATTATTTCTATCCTATTATGTAGCTCTCTACGAAATAGTATCGCGACACCTCCAGATCCCCTAGTAGTGTGTCGACGTGAGGTTTGTCTAAAAGCGGACTCCCAACGGAATCCTTCGACCCGTGGGAGTCCTCTATTTGGGCTCTGATGTGTTTCTACCAAGAAAAGTATATCGGATACCTTTAGTATCTCCTCTAGGCGGCCGGGGTGTGCCTAGAGTGCGCCGTTACAATTCCATAAGGTCATCCTAAGTGCATTTTCTGTCACATGGGCCACACACCGTCAATTAGTAGTGCGATCATTTATGATCACTCGCCCGTCTCGGTAAAAGGCGCGATGGCCTTCTTTACGAGCTTGCATAACTTGTAGCATACAACTCTTGCGATGCTCAATTTGCATCTTAGTGAGGTCTTCATCAAGATAGATGGGGTCCCCACCCATTCCTCGAAGGATTGGTCTCTTCTTAAAGAAAGTGATTCTAGAGTCTAAGTCTTTAAATTGAAGGACTAAGGCTCTCTTCCTAGTTGTGTCACGCCCGGCCCTCCATGCTTTGGTGATAGGTAGGGCCTCTGTGTACCCTAACATTTTCCCAAGTGTTTGTGCATCCTCATTTGGGGATGCACCTTCCTTGAGCCCAGTGACGCGTACATTTAAGCGTCGGACCTGACGCATTTTCTCTTCTTCAAGGGTGGTATTAACAATATTTTCATATTTTATTTCTTTTTTAATGTTTCTTTTAACCACATCTACCCAACCCGTTTTAGCTAACTCTATGTTATTATTAACTTCCTCTTTAACTTTTTTAATTTCGTCTTTTATATCCTCTATAGAGGATATTTCACCGTCTTCTCGAGATACCTCGATGTCCTTAAGTTGTTTTTTAAGGTCGGTGTTTTCCACTTTAAGTTGTTCTATTTCGGCCTTGAGGGCGTCTTTTTCCTCTCTATCTTTTTTCTTGTGGGTTTCGGCGTCTTTCACCCATTTTTTCATATCCATCTCTATTTTTGTTAAACGATTAAACATATCTAAAAAGTCCTCCTTACTTATAGCCTCGTCTTGTATATCCTTATGTTCCTTAGTTCGTTTAGACGTCATTATGGTGTCAATAAGAAAAAAAGGTAAAATAGATGGGTTCGAGACTTAGTCGAGTTTGTGTGTATGTCGCAATCACATCGGCATTTTGTAGTACGCGACGAGCACACCAAAAGAACCCACCCACGAACTCGTCAAGAAAATGGCACTTCACAACATCAAGAGAAAACGGAGAAGAAACACCCCGCGACGACGACGGTGACGGTGACGGCGGCAGTCGTCAAACGACGGCAGTAGACGGAAGGTGAAGGATTCCCTAATCCTAGGTTAACTAATTGAGAGCGAATTTTCTAGTGAAATTAGAGTTTAGGGTCTTAATATTTGTCTTATTGTAATAGACAACTATACTTAGCCCTAAGCCTAGGATAACTACTCAAGCGCCTCCATGGTGATATATAGAGAGAGAAGGGTGGGGGGGGGGGGGGGGGGGGGGAGAGGTTGAATCACTATATTGGCGAAAAGAGAAGGATTCCCTCAATTCAATCCTAAGCTTTCCTCAACTCAAGCCCAATGCTATCATTGGCTCGAGTTTGACCCCGACTTGAATCAAAGCTTCAATTCTGATACTGATATATTCACAGAAAGTGGAATTTTACTCGAGGAAATCCGTGAAGGGGGTTTAAAAGTCTTCTCGCACAACATCATGTGCGCTCCCCTGTCTGGCCCACCTCCCAATGGTCCCCACTCGAGAAGCACACGACACACGCACACATGTCGTTACACGAGAACGGGGCCAAACAAATAAATGACCATCTGAGCGAGCAGGTTGCCATCCATCGGGGAGTTAGGCAAGATTGACAGATGATATTAACATACATGATACATACATACATACATACATACATACATACATACATACATACATACATACATGAGACATATATGATATATGTATGCGCCTCGGAAAATTGAGATGGTGTCCGGACGGCATGGGAACTGAATGAATGTGAACGGTAATCCAAGTTTTTAAAAAACAAACTCGCTCCCTTTCCGTAGATCTTCTTCTTCTTCTTCTTCTTCTTCTTCAGGATTTTGATCTCCTACAGTTTCGATTATCGATCCGTCCTCGAAAACCCTAATTCTGCAGCAGATCCCTTCTTTGTCTTTGTTCTTCTCCGTGTTTTAGTATTGTTATCATCGAGATGCAAGAGATTTTCTCTGTGTTTCCCTAAGAGCAGTTGATCGTGGAAGTGCTCCTTTGTACACCTCAGAATATCACCAGGTATGTAGATCGATTCAATATTCGAGTTTGATTGATGAATTTTGTTTACTTTAAATATTGCATCAGAAAAATGAACATGCTCCATGATTTTGTTTTATGTTGCATTTCTGCCATGCTATAGATGGATAAATTTGTATGCTATAAATTCAGTACTCTTTGATGCATTCTTATCTTTTTCTCTTGAAGGAGAAAAAGCAATATATTTGCTCTTTTTGATGCATTCTGTTACATCCGTCAACTGCACCAGGTAATTAAAATTTGTATGCGTTTAGGTTCACGATTCTTTACGTTTTTCATGCCTTTATGAATATATGCATGCTTTCTTTAATGCTTTCAAGTCTACAGGGATATGTCTTGCTGATTGGATCCTCTCTTTTGCATTTTTGCGAGTGCCAGGGAAAGAAATATCCATGCCTTAGGAATCAATCCATAAACGTTTCTTTATGTTTTCATGCCTTAGGGATTGATACTTTCTTCTTTCACATTCTCTATGACATTTTTTCTTTGCGGCATACAAGACATTAATATTTCTATTGCCTATGATTCAGGTTATGTTTCTTCTGATGTTCTCTGTCACAAATCTTACGAGTGGCTTGCGGCAGAGAAAGTAATCTGCATGCCATAGTGACCGATTCATATTATTTGATGGTTGCCAAAGACAAAGAAAAATCCACACTTTAGGGAGCAATTCATGTTCCTTTGATGGATTTGGTAACATTGAGAGTTATATCACCAAAGTTAGAGGTTTTCATGCCTTAGGGTTTGCGTTTCTTTCTTTCCTTTTGGGGTCAGAATTCGCATATGGCATGCCTTTCTTTTGTCACGGAAGACAGCTCATTTGATGATGCAGAGCTCTGGGATTTCATAGACTCGACTGTTGCTCATAGAAGAAACGGCTATACTCCTCTCCTTATGCCAAAACCCCCTGTTGTCACAGAGCTTCCTCCATCTCCTCAGGTCACCACAGATCAGATAAGGTTTTCTAAAGACAGGAAAAGACAAGCAATAGCAATTGCTTTCCAAGATGAACCTAAGCCTCTCCGCATATGTCCTCCATCTCCGTATAGGTATGAAGTTGGGGTGGAAAACTCTAATAATACAATGAAGAAACAATCACGGATGCAACAGCCTATGAAGATGTCTCATCGGGAGAATGAATTGGCATTATCAGATGTGAGTTCATTTGACATACTAGTAGGTGAAGATAGCTTTATAATATAATTAGAGTGAACTACACTTTTTATGGATATATTGCAATTGATTCTTAATGGTTTGGACATGTTTTGCTGTTTATTTTTCAAATATATTTACATAATTTGTTAATATTGTCGAGCGTTGGCTATGGTGCAGAGGTCCTATACATGTACTCGTTCTCCATTGAACCAAATTGTTCCTCACGAATCATCATCTTGTCAGCGAATGGAGAGAACACCGGGGGGAATTTTGTGCCCAGGAAACAATCAGGATAATGGGGTTATGGCTGCCAAATGCCCTTCTGCGAATGAATGGATTCAAAGTCTTCCATCTGCATCAATGTTTAAGCACATCCAAAATGCAGCTTTGAGTGTAAGTTTTTAATATTTTTAAAACTGCAACTCATAGTGTGATTCAAATTGTAGATTCAAATTTTCTCAACGTACCTAATTTTGTTTATGCAATGCATTGCGTCGCAGACTTTGTGTCATAGAAGTAATTTGTTTTGGTGTGTTTGTCTCTCTTCATTCGGATGTCTTTTTGTTTCTCTGTTGATTGAAAAGGAGATTTCTGGGCAAAGTAAGTCAGTTAATGAAGAATCCTTTCAACCATTATAGCCATCTGAACTGAGCTGGCAAAGCCCATATGGAGATGATCCATTGCATAACTAATTGCTTTATGCTATCCTTGCTTAGCTCCTAATAATATAGTTATTTATATCATCTGATAAGAACAGTACACCCATTCTACTGGCTGGAAAAAAAATTGATGCAGAACACTGATCTGATGATCTGTTACTCTTGTTGGAAAGCATGTATTTCATTTGCATTCGTAAATCGTCAAATATTTAAATGGTGAGATAAAGATTTAAATCTGTAGCTCACAAATAACAATAATAGCTCAGATTACTGTTTCTTTCCAGTTTCCTTGTGTTGGGAATTCAGAATATATTCTGATGCCATAGCTTGCCAATTAGAAATTGAGGTTGTCGAGCCTTTTTCTTTTGCTACCACCCATAAACAAAGAATGTTAGTCTATTTGATGGTTCTTCTCTAAGCATGCAGTGACTAACTGCAGTCCTTAGTAAAAGAACCAATATTTCATGCATGGGAGAGTTTTTGGCAAAGTTTTGTAATAGGGTACACATATCAACTCCTATAAATTGTTTTCAAATTGACATTGTATCTGAATTTGTGCCAATGTTTACTTGTTTTGGACACAATATCCAATCCCACTCTCATGCATTGTTTTGGATTGACATTGGTATCTGAATGTGTGTATATTGACTTGAGTATGAACAATGATGGAACTCCCAGGAAGCCTCAGCCTTCACAAGAAGATTGGGGATGCTTTTATGATGGTAAAGGCTGTGATGTGGCTAGAGTATAGATAATGTACTTGCACTTGTGCTTTAATCAGTTCTTCATTTGACGAACAAAGAATGCTATCACTAAATTATAAAATTCTATATTTTTATATTTGTCTGATATTCAAGATACTAACAGCATATTAGAACCTGCTCTATGCAATATAACTTATAGTAAGAAGTGGTCTCAATACTTTTCCAGATTTTGGATAAAGGAGATTTTGTGATGCTGCAAGGAAAACCTTTTATAAAGAAAAGTGGTGAGCCACATTTTAAAGAATTTCAACAGGATTATGTGCAAGTCTGTGTTATATTATGTAATAGAATCTGTTATTTTGTAGGCTGGAGGAAAATTGCATTCTTCTTCAACGTTTCTTTTGAAATAAGAGACAGGAAAATACAGTTTGATGAAAACAATAATGTACTGAGAGCTGAATTTGTTATCCGAGCAAACATGCAGTAAGTACGTAAGAATTCAAAGATAATATTTGCAAAAAATATTTTTAAAAAAGATTTAGTCCCGCAAATCTTCAGGTCTGGAAGGTATGCTGATGGATGGGGTTCTTGTGATCGTGGGGAGAAAAAATTCTCAAAGCCAAACCATGATATAGCTAGTACGGCTGAAACAAGAGCCAAGACAAGATCATGCCAGGTATTCTTTAGTTGAACATATACTAGCTTTTCAGTTGCAATCAAGGAGAGAAGGTAAAATGGTTAGAAAATGCAATCTTAAGTAAAATCTCTGATATAGGGTAGGGGTCTGAATTGAAATATCCTTGGTTTGCAGGACCTTTTAGGAATTGGCGAGTACAAGCCTGGATGTGACAGTTTGTAGTTAGGGAATATTCTTCTTCAGACCTATTCTCGGTAACTGTCAAATATTAAAGAACTTGTGAACGCACATTCTATTGTTAAGATGGTCTACATTGAACATAAGCCTTGTGGCTACTGTCAATTGAGCTAGTGGTAAAAATTCCCAAAGAAATCAATTACCAGAAATTAACTATTACACTTGCCATCTCAAAGATGAGAATCACATTGCTGATTGGCCATGTACTTTTATAATATCTAGATTTTATTTCAATTTCTTTTATACTCTTTGAGTTGGCTCTTACTGCTGTGCAATGTCTAAACTCATAGAGGTTACATGACCTTAATTATTGCATGGTAGATGTAGGTCTCAGCATTGAATTTGGATAAAGTACCAGATCCCTGTTTATCAAGTTTCTATGCTGTAGGTTGATAAAAAGCAAACTGTAGTTTCTTTAACAATTTCGCTTGAATATTGTGTTTTTTTTGTCTTTTTTATGATTTATGGTGATCAGAGCAGAATTATATTGCCATACATTATTATTGTCATTTGACATGTCAAATTTCATCAAACGATGACTTGCAGATCTAACATTGATTCATCACTTGTAGTACCATGATCATTTTGTTTCTTCTAACAATTCTAAAGGTAGTTCTTTCCTAATATGGTTGCTTGGAGATAACAAGTATTCATCTGTGTCGATACCAAGAACTGCAAAAAACCAAGTTAAAAGGTATCTATGTATGGTCGATTGTATTTGGATTGCTACCAAATGGCACCAGAATCTCATTGCTACCAAATGAACACATGACGATAATGCTTTATGAAAAGAGTAGAGGGATGATATGCACGGCAAAGGAAGACAAATGAGTAATATATCCTAGTTGCATGTTCCTTGTGCTGCAGGAGAGTTCTTGAGAAACGAGGTTTCAATTCTTATGGTTAGTCGATTAGTATTCATTGATATTTGGTAAGAGATGTTTCACAGAGACTTGTATGATTGTGAAAAAAAGACCACGAGTTGGCATCAAGAGATGTTGATATGGAAGAGGACTTGTGATCCTCAAGAAGATTCTTCAAGACTTCTAAATCCTCAAGCATATTGCTTAATGACAATGACGAACTATGTATCCAAAGAATGAATGGAGTATGTCTAGTGGAGCAATGTACTATGTTGTAGAAGGGAACTCCAAAAAACACAATAAGAAATTTACTTTGTTGTTTGTGGCTCTTTGCTAGTCTATTCCTTTAGTTCATTCCACAAATTTTGTTAGCTTCTTCGTTGGTCCTTTCCTAACGCGCTTGCTAGTTTTCTTTCGCTAAAGGCTTCATTTGTGTGTGTGTGTGTCTTCATTGATATGTGCTCTCAAGAGTACATTAATGTGAATGTGTACCCATGTATAGTCTATTCCTTTAGTTCATTCCACAAATTTTGTTAGCTTCTTCATTCCACAATAAGAAATTTACTTTGTTGTTTGTGGCTCTTTGCTAGTCTATTCCTTTAGTTCATTCCACAAATTTTGTTAGCTTCTTCGTTGGTCCTTTCCTAACGCGCTTGCTAGTTTTCTTTCGCTAAAGGCTTCATTTGTGTGTGTGTGTGTCTTCATTGATATGTGCTCTCAAGAGTACATTAATGTGAATGTGTACCCATGTATAGTTGCATTTTTTATTGTGTGATGTTGGGGTCATGTGTGTGTGTGTTGGGTGGTGGGGGTATAGTTGGGATTTTATGTAAATGTATATTTAGTTTTTTTTGAAAGTCACACAATTTGGGAACAAAAAGTTCTTTCCCTCCCTCTTGTTGGGTAGAGTTCCTTGGTTGTGGCTTGACCTTGTACATAATGCATTAACACCAACCTCGAGCAATTGTTGCGGGGATAAATCCAATCCGATGCTACTCCTCCTTTCGTCATAGCACCTCAAACAAGTAGCAGAGTATATGCCTTTCATGTTGGGTTTGCACATTTGCGGAGATTTCTACAAAGCACACCTTTGTGGGACCCACACACGCAATGTACAACTTCATGGAGTTAACCTACGATGAGAGTTAACCTCCGCAATTCATTGTTATGGAAATTGAGTGGAATAATACCTTATTGTTGGCGAGATGGGATAGAGATGGTATCAACCACTCTTGATTGTGTTTATGGAGTGCTCAATGAACTATAATCGCATGTCAAAACCTTTCCTTTCATGATCCTTCGAACACCTTAAGTAATTAGGTAAATGTGTTTAAATACGAGAATTAACTTATATTCTCAAAAGTATTAAATTATTGTTCCTTGTCTCATTCGTTTATAAACATGTCCGGAGGGCCATTACATATATATCTAGGGTCTCGGCTAGGTTACCAAATAAAGGTGCCTTTAATTAGAAATGTTACCCATTTAAGCCAAAAGTGATTGTTGGTCAACAACAAACCTAACAAGCTAAAGTGTTCAAGCCTACCACCTATTATTTAGAGTAAATCATGGAATCCCGAAATGTGGAAAATAGCATACTTCATCAATTTAGAGGAAGTTACCAAAAAGAGTCTCAACATTGAGTAATAGCACAACACTTTGAACGAGGCCATTATTGTTGAAACTTGTGTGGTCCTTTGGACCCATGTGCACCAAGCTCAAGCAACAACTTCCACTTGAGTAAAACTCTAACTCTAAGGTTCAAATCATGGTTCTCCCAATGCGACTGAAGGTAAGCAACGGGTATGTGATTCTCCTATATCAACCCTATTATTCGTCAGCTCAGGTGACCAATTTCCTTGACTTGGGTTCCCTTCTTATGTTAGTGATTTGGGCCATCAAACATTTTGGCCAAAGATAATCCTTGTTGCGCTAGAAGGAACACATGGCTTACAATTCCACAACACCTACCAATCAAAGCCATTAAATTCTTCCTATCTTATTATGTGGTTTGAAAATGTAGCCCTATAATTGATGAGGGGATACCAATTTATGTAGCTCCATCTTTCCCACTAGTAGCATTTATCATTGTAGGAAGACAATGTACTTTATAATGGTTTCTATTAAATCTATAATTTGGAATTATACTTTTAGGCACTAAGCTTTTTATGTAGTGAGGAAGGCGTTGAGGATTTCTTAGGGATCAACCTCATCTCAATACTTGGGAAAGAGCAATGAAATGCTTTCTTCCATATGATGGATGTGACAAGAATACATGCTCCCGATGAACAACGATTGGCCACAACCGAGCCTAGGATCAAACACAGAAAACGGGTAATGAACGCACGACACAGTGAAGAGAAGAAGAGTACACAAGATGTTAATGTGGAAAACCCAAACTAGGGAAAAACCACGGCAGCCCACAGACTGCAAACTATCACTATATCACAATGTACAATAGTAAAGCACCGAGGCAATGACCTCGAGCTTGCTGTCTTTGCCACAGACGGCGGTTACAACAGAGGCAACGACCTCTTCCTCTCTCTCCCTCCCTCCCTCTCTCTCTCTCTCTCTCTCTCTCTCTCTCTCTCTCTCTGTACACAGTTACGCACTCTAATCTTGCACCAACAAGAATGACAACAACAACACCACTAAGTTTGCCCTAAGTCATATTTATACCAATATGACTTTTCGGCTATTTACAAATATAGCCCCGATGGACTCTCAGAAAACATATTTACGAATATGTCCCTTCATCCGGTGAGCACTTCTCACCGGGCCTTCGCCATCCGGCTTTTGCCGGGTACTTCGTCATCCGGTTCTCACCGGGTCTTCCATTGCCGGGTACTCCACATCCGATTCTCACCGGGTCTTCCGTTGCCGGGTACTCCACATCCGGTTTTGGCCTCGACCGAGTTTGCTCATCAACACTGTTCTTCTCACTTCCCATCCGGAGGGACATGTTTCCTAACAGGATGCATAGGAAAAGTGTGTTGGTAGCCTACTACAATTGGGGAATGTGGTTATAAAAGGAAGGCATATGCAATGTAATGGGTTTGGGGAGGTCCTTTGGCTGAGTGTTGATGCAAGTGTCACGGGGCATGTTGAAAATGGTGTTAGTGCTGTTGTCATTAGGTGTGGTGGTGTGGTTGAAGCACCTGATCATTAAGTGGTCCTCGAGTGTAATATGGGAGCCCCCTTAGTTGTCAATGTTATAGCCAATGTTGGGATGTTTGTATGTGTTAAGTACATGGCATACATAACATGATCCATGAAGACATCAACGTCAATACTACACTAAGTACACAACCAAGAAAAAGGGGGATAGAACAAAATCAACTCTACAACTTTAAACCAAATAGATGCCCCTATGTGAAGGGGACAACCTTTTTGTAAATGAGCCATAAAAATTACTTTCGTGACTTTTTACCTATTCTTCTTGAGTCCCTAGTTTTGTCTCCTTTTAACCTAAGCTAGATCTCCCTCCTCTCTTCTCTATCATATACAATAATGAATTGAGAAATTAGCGTTAAGTGTTATTTAGCCAAACCCTCCTCCTTTTATACTTGTTGTGTTGATTCCTTTACTTAATCGAGGTGGGAACAATACTATGACTAATCTCTTATATTCATGTGTGTGTGTGGAGTACTTCTTTATTAGA
Organism: Azolla caroliniana; assembly: GCF_043228905.1. Lineage (NCBI taxonomy): Eukaryota > Viridiplantae > Streptophyta > Polypodiopsida > Salviniales > Salviniaceae > Azolla > Azolla caroliniana. The sequence continues at coordinate 15,499,862 of NW_028230446.1, read as the reverse complement.
GTTTCCTTAGTGAGGTGAGAGTGAGAGTTTGTGAAATTATGGTAAGCAAGGCAAGCGGTTCGAGAGCAATTCATAACCGCTTTCAGTCAACTCACCATCAATAGAGTATACCATAACCTGGACCCCGTCACATATAATTTCCACAAGGGGGGACAACTATAACCACAACAAAGAGGTGCACTTGGTGCGATGCACCACAAGATGACATAGTATAAATGTGTGAGGGATTTACCATAGTTGAATAACATCCATTAGATTAGTTTGTGACATCATGGTCACCTTGTGCCATCTTATTGGTTCTAAGGAAGGTCTCAGACAATGGTAGTCGACTCTAATGGTCGAGATTGAGGAAACAACTAAGGGAGAAAACTCCTACAAATGGTAGAAGAGTCTTCATATGTTCCTCTCATACTCAGGTTCCACCGAGGACACTACATCACCTTGATAATGATTTAACGCCAAATGGTTAGAGCCACCCATAACTGCTTAGCACTCAAATAGGTTAATATCATACTACTCTTTATATAATACCTAATCCAAGTACAGAGACATATATTATAGTAACACACTCAATTTATCACCACCTTCTCAAGGCCTACCATAATGATTTATACAAGGGTTCTTGTCTCCTCTACAATCATTGCTCACCCCTCAAAAAGTAAATGATTGTTCTCCAATTAAACTAGGGTGGTAGGGAACCCATACCTGTGAGATTTTAGATCTCCCTCCCTAGAAGTCCCTATCATGTGTGGTCAACGAAAATGAGTGTGTATTAATTATGGTAGATAGGTTGGTTCTTGGGTATGACAATTGACAACCAATTGTGTAAAGGGAGCCTTAGAATGTATTATTTTAAGGCCAGTCTTTTCACTTCACTCACTAATGTATATGTATATGTATGTAACAATCTCACTTTGGCACACTTTGGCACTATGTTGAATATATATGCATGTGTATTCTCTTATCCATGGTGTACTTTGTTATGAACTTTTGTATTTTTGCAATTTAACAACACGTAAATTTGACACCAAATGCCAAATGCATCCTTGACAAAAATTCAAATATAGAAACGTGATGAGTGGTTCGACATAAGATAAGGTATTATGTGAAGGTAAACCATGACAATGTAAAATGTTGATCTCGACATTATGAACTTGAAGTCATCAACCATATGCATATAATTGACAGTAAGGAAATTCTACATGGGAATATTATAAGAGGGCTCAATTAATGATAAGCATTTATTTTTCGTTGGTCTTTGTGCAAAGTGTTGCATTAGTTACAAAGCTTTAGACTTAAGTACACCAATTAGTTTTCATATTATTGTGGAATTGTAGATAGAGAATAATTTAATCCATTAGATTTAGGTAGTTACCATTCCTCACAATACAATGCTTATTTGTTATTCTCAATAAAAGCCTCTCACATTTTAAACTTGAGTGTTTTCAAGTGGTACGGACTCCGGAGTATGTTGGGAGTTTCCCGTATGTATAAGGAAATAAAGAAGTTGAACATTTGAAAGATCTGCACATTCGAAATCAAGAAGATTTAAATGCTATCAAGATTTAAGTTAGTTAACAACTTGTAAAAGACACATGGAAGCTTGAAAGCTTATTGAAAATTCGCATAAAACTCATTGAATGGGAAAAACATGGGAGTATCCAATAGTGAAAGAGTTTCCACTAGAGTTTGAATGCAATTGTTCTGTAGGAAACTTTGAAATCTATCAAATAAAAATCCCAAAATAAACAAGTTGTATAGTGATCTAATCAACTTAATTCGTATTTGGTTTCCCTTGTATATAAATAGTAGATAAGAGTGATTGTGCATTTGAGAATTAGGAAAGAGTGACTAACTATTTATTATATTTGGTGCAATACGAGAAAAGTTGCCTATGTTTTCCTCAAATAGATTGAAGATTAGACCATATGATTTAATGAAGTACTCAGAGGTTTCCTGAGAGACATGTTGGTTATAGTTGCATGCATACATGCATATGATTAAATAGGCAAAACATGTAACCTAAGTATGTCTTGGTCTAACTCCTACTGGGAATTGCACGCTATCATGTAGGCACTGGTTGGGATTTTATCCAAGGGGAGATCAAGGTAGTTGGGGAAACAATATGATACTATGTGGAATAGATGCCAAAAAGGATGAAGCAAACACCTTTTTTACCAACAAATTGTAAATTGATTACTATTTTCCATCTCCCTGCTGTTAAGACCCTCTAATTTTTTTTCGCATTGACCTCATGGAGGTAGTTTCCATGCTTGTTGAATAATCTTAATTGATTCTCATTCCGTTGATTTATACTTGGTAACGAGCCAACAAACCGACGACAATGGAATAGAAATCTTACAAAGAATTAGAAACGTGTTGATGACCTAGGAATCAATAGAAGTTTTTTGGGAGTGCTAAAGAGGACCCAAAAATGCTTTGTTTGTGGATCATCATGAAATATGTTAGCATAGAAACGACAATAAGTAGTGATTACTTCGAATATATCAATGTTATACCACCTAAAACAATAACACTTTTAATCGTCTCAAGAATGTAAAATGTCTTAACTTATACCTCTCATACATGTGAAAGGAGGGAGATTCAAATGCTAGATCATTGATTGAGGGGGGAAAGTTCTTTGTCACCTTATGTTTCTTTGTCACATGCAACTCTATGTTTTCACCCACTTATTGCCTCTCTAGTCAGTATCTTTTCCTTCCTCCTCCTCACTTGGCTCCGTAACACTACTGCTTTCTCCTTCACTTTACTCCATTGACTCATCGTATCTTACCCCCCTCTCTCCTTGAGTGATTTTTATAGGCTAAGGCTATTCAACATCCTTATTAGGGTGGTTAAGATGCTTCCAAACTATATAAATGTTTTTTGAAGTTTCTAGAACTCTTAACTTGTTATAAAAATATTATGTTCAATTTTAGGCCAATCATTCCCTCAAACTGCACATATAGTCTTAAATATATAGGGCCAATATAATTTATAATTAAAAAAACAGCCTCTCTTAATTTCAGACCAATCCTTTCTTAAATTTACAAATATGGACAAAATATTCTAGAAGCCATTACTCTATCTTTGAACGTCCAATTTACTCATTGTTTGTTTTATTGATCCCCCTATCGTTAAACATGCAAGTTTTGTTGGAGAGACTCGTTGACCATGGCTAGGTGGGGGTTCTCTAGTCTCCTTTTACAACATTAGGTTTAGGGTTTAGGGATTAGGGTTTGGCATGTACACATTAAACCAACCACGAACCAAATCACCATTGTTTACCAAATAAAATTACACTTAAGATTATTTCACCAAGCAAAATATCAATAACATTCATTGTGTTTTAAAAAATATCAAAATAAACTCTCAAACAAAATTTAGTTCAGAATGTTAAAGTAAAGGAGGTATTGCTAGGGATATCTTTTATATTTTCTCTTTGTTACATGTTTTATATCTTTTATGCATATTGTCAATTGTATATGATCATCAAGTCTCAAAATTGTTTGTATGGATTATTCATTCATATCAATGTTAACCTTCTTTATCCATTCATATTTATATTGAAATGATGTCACTTTTTTTTAATGATCGTCATCATATAAAACTATTATCATACATTGAAAACATTGTACATTGACGGAGACATGCATTGTGGTTTTGAGAAACCTATGCCACAACTTTATTTACTCAATTCAAAATACACTGTAAAAAATGTTGTCTCTATTCCAAGTTTAACTATTTACTACTAGTGTCAAAACAATAGCCCAACAACAAAGAAGCAATTGGGTCTTAAGCCAATCATTTCAAATTGAAGAGCACAAAAATGCAGAGTGCATCTAGGTAGTGCTTCGCTCGTAGTGTCTTGTTCCAAAACATTTCTGTGTACCACGTACAATCAGGTGAAAAGATGTGCAAAGACAAACTCTAGTAGAAAAACCCCGAGAAAAAGTCTGAACACTTTTCGAGGAGTAGAAACATTACGATGACAAAAAAGAAGAAGCAAACACTGCAATTGTGATTGAAAAACATTTGGGAGGGGAAAGGACAGATTGAAAATTATGTGTATATATTACATTAGGAATAAAGGATGTTTGTGATTTTTACATTTCCTAAGGGAAATCAAATGGTGGGGCAAAACTTATATGGCATTATGCATAGTGTACAAAAAACTATGGAGAGGCAAAAACAAGACACACATCATAAGAAAAAAACTCTTTTTCATATGATGTCTTCATAAGAGAGTCTCCTTGTGTTGCACCTATCCTTGTATGCAGTTTTCAATGCCTCATAGGACATGTTACTGACAGTTTTGTTGCCATTGGTCCCAATTGTGAGTGACTCCATTGGTAGTGATGGATGATTGAAATCCCTCCATTGAGAGTAAGCTAGACCTGTCGCTCGATTCACTGCATATTCATTGAACATTCGGCTGCTTCGGCTACCGTATATAGTGTTACTACTGTTATCATATCCTATCTTTCTACTTCCATAGAATGGTGTGGATGACCCACTTTTATCTATCACCACATCACCCTCAAGCATCCTTAAGACCTATACATACATACATTTGCAACATACAAAGCATCAATTACATATGCAGGATGGTTAGATCAGTAAACTTATGAAAATGGACATTCAATGCCCCATTATATGAGCAAATGAGCATCAAAGGCAATTGTTATATATGCTTATGTACCTGGGACATCCGAGGTCGATGATGCGGGTCTTTCCGTATACATAGAGAAGCTGCATGTGACATGCAATAAACTTCGTGATCTGAATAATTACCATTCAATAGAGGATCAATTAGTCGTTCTGTTGCGTTTTCTTCCAATATTGGTCGTGCCTGCAAGTGCACAACATCATCCATCACAAGTAATAAAAAAAACCATATGGAAAAAACTTAAATACAAAACATTGCTCAAAATTCCAGAAAGAATCTAATGCAATATGTCGCAACACCAAAATTTTGTGCAATATAAAAGAACCAATTACAATATAACAATCCAACAATGTTTTAACATATTGTGCTATCAATTTAGCTCACACGGTTAAGACCTCGTTGGTTTCAAGTTACATGATTGTTTTAGACTAGGAATTCAACACAAATCTCGTTATTGTTTAATCCAGCATTATAACACATTGCAGTAATTATATTTTTTTGATCTTCCCATGATGAGATAGAAATGCAACCCTACCCATTCACTAAGGCATTGTTGGCCCTTCGGACGATTCAGATCTACAGCCTTTCTCCCCGTAACAAGCTCCAATAGCACCACTCCAAATGAGTAGACATCTGCTTTTTCGGTAATTTGCCCACTTTGAGCATATTCAGGGGCTAAATACCTGTATTTATTTCATTTATACACACATGTTAGCTGCATCAAAACTTTCATCATGTATCGCAAAATGAGTTGGGGAGAGTAGTGTTTAATTATATTAATGAAATGCTCAAATGCTTTTTATTTACCCAAATGTTCCAATAACTCGAGTTTGAACGCCAAGATCACCATCCGGTTGCCATCTTGCTAATCCAAAATCACCAACCTAAATGAATGAATGAATAAATGATGAAGCAAAGAATATATCCATCAGAGATGTGTTCATAGAAAGAAAAGACGGTGAGAATGACGTCGAAATGAAGAGTAATTTTACCATTGGTTCAAAATCATGTGTAAGAAGAATGTTGTTCGGCCTCAGGTCACGGTGGACAATGCATCCAACCCGACATTCTTCATGCAGATATCTTAGACCCCGAGCAGCACCAACAGCAATCTTCTGACGTGCTGCCCACTCTAAGCAACCCTTCTCCCGCCCTTCAAAATGATTAACAATATTGTACATGAATTATGGTAAACCAGATGAACCTAAAAGACTAGCTAACCCTATCTAATTACAAAACCCTAGATCTATGTCCACACCAGAATGATTTACAATGATGAGCTAATAAGTATATCTCTAACAAAGAGCTTCCAGAGATTGCATCATAATGAAGAGATTTCACAAGGTGTCTGACCCTTAATTTAACAATGAAATCCGGAGAACTCGCAATGCAATGGCTGAATTTCATGGAGTTGGTTCCCAAACATTAAGAAACAATATATGAAGAGGAAAATATGTATACCATACCATAAAGATGAGTGTCAAGAGATCCATTGCAGACAAATTCATAGACGAGGAGCCGGCGTTTGTCTTCAATACAATAACCAATGAGCATCACCAAATTGCGGTGTTGTGCACAGCTCAAAACTTCTACTTCTGAGCAAAACTCGATATCACCTTGTGAACTAGCAAGCCTATGTTGCTTAACTGCCACAGCTTGACCATCTGGAAGAACACCCCTATGTACACATCCGAAACCTCCTTCTGCAAGGAAGTTTGCTGTAGAGAAGCCTCCGGTCGCAAGCTCTAATTCAGCATATGTATACCTTCTAGGAGGTTTCCCAAACACTGGACCTTTGTGCTGACAAATAGAGCATAATGGTGGAGGACCCGGAGGAGTATGCTTAGATAAGGACACTGCCCTTCTCACACTTGATGTTCGCTCAAGATCTACACCCTTTAATTTCATGAAATAGTCGCCGTCCTCTGTTTCTAATCGTTGCTCTGGATTCCATTTAGAGAGCTTCTCTAGGAGGTCATCTGTGGCCAACATTCTCTTTGACCATGAGTTCTTAGGATCTTTATCGAAAAGCATCTTCATAGAGTTGGTGCTAAGCTTGGAAGGCAGTTGCCTATTAGATGAAGAATTTAGTCTCATTGCCTCTGTTGCCAAGCTTTCTCTCATACTGAAGGAAAGTCTAGAGCTTCCAGAAAGCCTCTTCTTTGATGATCCTAGAGGAGATGTTGGCGTTGACAACCTTCCTTGATGTTGGGCAAACACTTTTGGTGTAGCATTTCCGGAGTTGGGCCTTGTTTTGGCCATCTGCATCCATGGATCCATCGAATATAGCCCTTCTTTATGTGCTGCAACATTGAGGAATCATTAACAAGGTTAAAAAGTATAGAATAAGTAAGGGTTTAGGATTAAATTAAGCAAAGGTAAAGGGAAATGTGCTAAGTATTACCATTTGCTATGCCAAAATCTGGCCACATATGCTGTAGAGGAATGTTATCATAAGCGCGTTTGGAATAAAACAGATCAGGGCTTGCATTAGCGGTTTTGGAAACTGGGATTCTCACATTGATGCATGATTCTTCATCACTACATTCATCCTTAGAAGGCTCATACTCCGAATCAGTATCAGTTTCAATAGTCAAAGGTCCGAAATCTCCAGGATTTGTATATGTTTTCACAGCAGCTTCGGTACAGAGGGCCGGAGATGTTCCCCGATCTGAGCTGGTGGCAGAGGAAGTACCTTTGTCAGTTACAGTGAAAGGTGTTCTAACTTCAGGGCTGCTTGAGGAATTGGGTTCTTCTGAAATGCTATGTGCTGATGAATCAGGAGGTGCTCGGGTTTCTTGTATGTTCGTTGACGGTTGTGTACACTTTGGGTGTGGAATTGTTTCCACATTCCTTGAGTTGATCTCCGAGGACCTCATGAGGTTAAGACGAAGGATTTTCGCATCTTGCCGCTTCACTATGACCAGATTGCATTGAAGCTGATCCACACAACACTTGGCTTCTTCTTTCTTCAGTTGGCTGGTAACCATTAACAAAGGATACAGCCCAAGAAGCCTTCAGAGATTTTCATCTTGCAAAACGCGACTTAATGAATGTATCACAAATTACCAATAAACAAAAAACTTCAGGAATTAACCTTACAATATAGATCAATATGAGGATATGGCAACATATGTTTCCATGTGGGAACACTCCAGACTGCGTGCAATCTATCTCAGAAAACACAAGGCACAATATATAGGAATTTTGATGCAAATGTAGTTGATAATGTTGAGCATTGCAAGGGAATATGAGAGGTATAATGCACCACAAAATACAGTACAGAATGCTCATAATGCCCGGTGAGATTGTAGGAAAACATGACCAAAAATGTACCACAAATAATAAGGAAACATTACAACACAGAATTCTTAATGCATTAAAACAACTAAAACAAGAGAAAGAAAAGGCAATGAAAAGCTCACCTGTCTAGAACAACCCACGTGGCCCCTACTTTCTGAGCTTCCATGGCAGCTGCTCCTTTGCAAGCACCTGAGACCACCCTTACACTAACCTTGACCTATGAAATACATGTGGGTGGAGATGAAGAGAGAGTTAGTAGTATAGTGGATGATATGAAAGAAACCAGGGATTTATGCTTAAGAATGGTTTTGAATTCATTGGTTTAGGGGGAGGTTAAAGCTTAGGGTTTGGTGTTTAGGTTTAGGGTAAGTGATGAGATTTAGGGATCACTGTTTAAGGCATTATTGTTTGGAGATTCCTGTTTAGGAATCTGATTTTTTGGCTTTACTATTTAGCATTAAGTATTCGGATTTTATGTTGTTTGGGTGTAGCATTGATTGGTTTAGGCAATAACATGATGAAAAATTGGAACATATAGGTAGGCATACATGAAGATACCTGTTTGGAATCACAGAGACTCTGGATCTGTTGCAGTGTGAAGATGTAGAGGTCTTTCATCTCCTCCTCCATATCTCTCTTCCTGTTCCCTCCTTTGCTTGATCGATTCGCACAATCCCCTGCTAACCTGGGTAAACCCCACAGCCTCATTCTTCCTGCAAAATAGTTTTTTTTTTACGCACACACACACACAGACACATATCAGAACATTTGTGCAAGATGATTCGGAAATGCTAATCAGGAAACATGAGATTTAGGATCAGAGACAGATATATATATATATATATATATATATATATAGAGAGAGAGAGAGAGAGAGAGAGAGAGAGGCAGTTTAGGAATCAAGCAATAGTACAGAAATGCATACAATTTCATTGCATACACAAATGGAAAGCAATGTATATATATGGAGATGCATTACATAGATATGCACAGACATTGCAATTCATTGCATACACAAATGGAAAGCAATGCATTACATGGATATTGCACAGACATTGGCATTAGACATTGTGGAAGTATATGTTGATGACAGAAAGATTAGGGATTGAGGCGAGAAATGGAAGAAATTGAACCTTGGGATGGAGCCTGCAGGAGGGCCACGAGGGTGAGATGGTCCCCAGGGTGGAGAGGGATGTTGGCAAGGGACCAGTCAAGGGCGTGCCTGTTCATCTCCTTGGACGCGTTCACTGCCACTACCACGCTCTCCCCCTCTGCATCCCTGGAATCACCAGAAGCTCCACCTCCACCTCCATCTCCAGGGCCTGGATTGGAATTCCTGTAAGTTCCTGCTGCCATGGCTGCTCCTCCACCCGACTTGCTGTTGCCTAATCCTCCTCCTCTTCTTGCTGTGGCTGTGGCTGTGGCTGTGTCTATGGCTATGGCTGCTGCTTCTGTTGGTGTTGTTGTTGATGATGATGATGATAATGTTGTTGCTGTTTTCTTCATCATCATCATCAGAAGAAGACTACTGCCTGCTCAAATCAGAATGCAGTAAACAATGAAAGAGGACACAACGGAAGAGATGAAGGAAAATCAGAAGGATCTATCTATACATGATCAGATAGATATTTGGGAGAAGGAAAATCGATAACGGAAATTGTTCGGAAATCAGAAGAAGTGGATGGATTGTTCAGAAATCAGAAGAAGGGAAGGGTCGAGCTTCTGCTTCTGCTTCTGTTTCTTTTTCTTCTTCTTTTGCATCGGAGGCAGGGAATCATTGAAGAAGGAGGACAATGGAGATGGAGATGGAGATGGAGATGGAGATGGTGATGAAGAGAAACAGAGGAATCAGTGAAGGAAAAAGGGGGAGGTGGAAGGGGAAGAGTCGAATTGAAATGAGATTGAGATCGAATCTGCAGAGTTTCAATATAACAAATTTGTATTAATTTTCATCAGAAGTATAGAGGATTAGAGAGAGAGAGAAGAGAGAATACTCAGAAATTTGTATGAGAGACAGAGACAGAGGAGAGGGGGGAATAAATATGGGGAAGTATATTTATTTTTTTTTGAAAATTGTTTGAATTTCTTTATTTCGTTTAGGAATTTTATTCCCTTAATTAGAAATATATAAATTTATATAAATTTATATATTTATATTTCTCGTTTAGGTAGTTGAAGGAAGTGGGTTGTTGTATTTTATTTATTTATTAAATTGATTAATTAATTAATTATTTTATTTCGTTATCCAGTTTTATTTTTGTTTTTGTTTTTGTTTTTGGGGATATACCTGATCGATCGCTTTCCTCTTCCCACTGTCAGCCTTCAGTCATTCATTTATGAATTAATTTGCCTTTGTTTATTTTTTTATTTTTTTATTTTATTTTATTTTATTTATCCATTTTTGTGCTTTTTTTCTTTTTTGTTATTTGGGGTTTTGTTTTGTTTTTCCTTCTTTTTTAAATTTCTTTCCTCGCATTTTTTATTTTAAAAAAAAACAAATTGCTGAAAATCTCTTCTTTTCTCTCTGCCAAATTTTTAATAATAAATAATAAGGCATAGAAATTTTGCGACAATTTCGAAAATCCTTTTCCTTATTTATTTATTTTACTTTTGGGGGTCCTTTTTTTTATTCATTCGTTTGGAGAGGCATATGTATTTCATTTATTTATTTAGTTATTATTATAATTTATAACTAAGTCGGGATCTTCAAAAGTATTGGGGGAGGAAATTATGATCATCTACGTCTATTTATTTATTTATTTATTTTATCTACTTGTTTATTTATTTTCCTCTGTTTTTTTTGTTTAAATTCGTGTGTTCTACGTTTACTTTCTTCTTTTTCTTCCCACTGTTATTTGTTTAAATGTCTTTTTTTTCTTCCTTTTTTTTTGGGGGGGGGGAGGAAAGCATTTAATTCCGGCGTTGTGTGTGTGTATGTGTATGTGATGCTTCTGATTCTTTTGTGAGAGATTTATTTATTGAATTTCAAAGGTCAAAACCTTTGATGTATGTATGATATGCTGCCCATCGTGTTTTCTTCTTCTATTTTTTCGTGTCAGTTTTTTATTTAATTCTAGATCTTCTGAAATGATTATTAATTTAGATCCACACATAACCATGGTTAGTTACACCCACCTAAACCCTAACCCTAACCCTAACTATTCAATTATGTACATACCTCATGTTTTTGTGCATATTTTTTACCTCCCCCCCCCCCCCCCCCCCCTTCTCCTACATTTGTGGTTAGAATTTAAATGTTGGTTCCCTCCTCCATATATGTACATATATGTATGTATGTACATTTTATATGTACAAGAGAACCTTAACAAACATTCTCTCCATGAAACCACCACAACTTACTTACTCCACGGACCACACACACGGTTATTTTTTACTCATTCTCCTCCTCGTCCTTATGTACTTGGAAAGAGCTCCACCATCCCCTTCCACACATATATGCCTTCAGAGCCGAGACCCCACCCCAATCTACATTACATGCATGCCTTTGTGATTGAAAACAAACGTGCATACATCCATAGAAGGGGTTATTTGAAAGTAAAAAAGAAGAAGAAGAAAAAGAGTATTGTTAGTATTTGTACACACACGATACGAGGGAAAGCTTTGAACTTGATTGGTGTGCACAAAATTCAAATTTAGTATTGTGTGGTTTGTTCGTCTAATGCAGCCCAATCATTTTGCATCGCACCATTGCCATGGATTTCCATTCGAGCACCCCACCAAACTAGCCCTAAAGGGCAGCTTTTTGTGTGAGAACAATTTGTATGTCCTTGAGGCGGTACTTTAGCTACCTCTAGATGTCATCTTAGTGCTAAAAAATATTTCTCCTCTCCAAATTATCGGTTATCAATATCGCAAGATACATGGAAGAAAACTTCATGCTTTATCTCACACTTGAAATGCCTCCATTTGGTTTTCATTCACGTGAGCTAGACAACCCTATGGCTTGGAATTTGGGGAGCGATCAATCATCCATAAATAAGAAACCATTCGTATATATATTCAATCTATGCACAAGTTTTCAACAATTATAGCACAGAATAAATATGTGTGATCCCAACATTACATGTCAAATTATGGTCATCTATCTTATGTGATTTCTCTTTCTTTTCACATCTAAGTCTTCCTTGAAATGCCAATGTTATTCCTTTGCAAGGTTAAACATATTCATGGGTATGTTGCTCATGTGGTTGTTCCTTTCTTGGTTGGCAAACACAATCTACAACGCCTAAAGCCAATCAATCAAGAAAATGGAATGATAAGTTATTGTTCTGGGTTGATTGCGAAAATGTGGGGTGGTTATTTTTTCACTTTGGTACAATTGATCTTTCCAACATTTTGATATGGGGTGTCACCCATACATGCAATTTTCTCTTTTATGCTCTCTAATTCTAACGTTATTGAAGTTTCTCCCACAACGTTGCTCTCTTGGTTATTTTTCATTGGATAATAGGAAAAATTAAGAATTGGCCATATTTATTCACGTGAAAGAAAACGTTTAAATGATATCTTCATTCTCACAAAGACATCACATGGAAAACTGATGAGCTCACCTCAAATTAGTTCTCAAGCATATTCAACATAATTGTTCACATGCCAACCCCAATTTTTTACCCCTCAATATATATTCACAAAGCATGGACGAAAGCTAAAGAGTATGTGATTCTCCTACAAATTTCAAACTTTGGTTCTAGGTCTATAGTTTCACATCTTTAATTTCAACCACCCAACACAATCCACATAAAAATCTGTCATAATATTTTCACCTTGTGTGTGTTTTCCGAAATAAAAGAAACACCCAAAGATATGTCCTATCTTATTGTGCATTAACAGAAAACCCTAGGTTTTCAAGATTTAAATGAATATTTCGATGTCGTAGAAGATTCATTGCTATTTCAAAGCGTATTGCAGGAATCCAACAAATTTCAACCTTCAAATTAAGTCTATAGTTTCAATCCTTTACTTTCAACTGGCCCAAACAATCAACGTAAATTTATGTCTGAATATTTTCAACTCTTGTGTGTTTTCCCGATAAAAGAAACACCCAAAAATACACCCTAGCTTATCGTGTATTAACAGTAACCCCCTAGTTTTCAAGATTTAATGGAATACTTCGACGTAGTATATACTTCATTGCTATTTCAAAGGGTATTATGGTAAACTTTAAAGATTTGAGTAGTATTCTAGTAAATATCCAAAAACCAGGGGGGAAATTTTGTCGTTTTGCATGAAAAAATGTTAGAGTTCAAAACATCTATTCACATTAAGGAAAGGAGAAAGAAGATGTTCTACCTCTTTCACTATCAGTTTCTATCTCTATCTAGTGGATACATATGGTAGAAAACTTTCTATGGAGAGCTATGCCACTTTTACCCATTCAATGGTTTTTATACATAAACCAGGTGAGAAAGTAAAGAGAGGTAAGAGTGTCTCCCATCCCCTCTATTATGTGTTAAAAGTGATTCTTTTATTGCCACTTGGTCTAAAATTGCAAGTATTGTATTTTTGATGTGTTATGGGTGGCAAGTTACCTTGTACAAATATAACATCACACACACCTATTGACCATCGTTGCCTTTTCAGAATATATTTACATACAAAATATCTCATTAGACATGAGGATGAAGTTTGAATCACACTTAATTGTCTTATTGTCACTTTTTACTTTGCATGCAACCCAAAGAGATTCATCCTTACATATTCTTTGATTTTCTCCATTAGGTTGTCGTGAAACGTGTCACTTAGTTTGCTTGATTTTACTCTTAGACCACAACTTGAAGTGAAGATGATAGGAATTAATGATGAATGAAGTCTAAGAAGTGGAGACCTTTTAATGTCCATTAAAGCCAAAAATCAGTTGATGAGGCAAATCAAGTGTTTGTCACATTATGCCACAACCTGATGCATGGAAAGGCTTGCCAATTACCATTGGAGTACAATCGAATTCATGGCAACATAAGAAACAAGGGGAGGGAACATATGGATATAACGCAGTCGCCAGATTGTTCAACGGAAACTATGACGTCATGCATTCAACCCCTACATATATGGTTAATTAATGGTTAGAAAGAGAAAACGACTGTGAATATCGGAATCTCCAACCTTCGCTAAACTAAATGGCACAAGGGATATGTTTATCTTTTGGTATACGTTTTGCCCATATTTTTATGAACCACCAAGATTTGTGTTTTAGATTGACAAAGTCTATCAAGACTCAGAAGAAATTTGGAGGCATGAATTTGACCAATAATATAATAAATTCAAGGTGTAATAACAACTTGACAAAGGAGCACTAGACAAGTAGATTGGAGGAGACTTGACTTTGTCTTGAAAGTAGTGAATGATTTCTAGGTGTTGCAATCAAACACTTTCTTGTTATTACAAGTTTCTAAATTTTACATTTCTGAATATTCACTTCGCACATAATTTGTCTACCTGTTGTCACATTTTACTAGTTTTCGACATCACAACTAATGTTGTACTTCCTTTGACAAAGCCATCTTTTCAATCTTCAATCCTTGGGCCATGGAGCAAACCTATTTTTAGGGCAACTTGTTAGTGTGCACGATCCCAACGAGTTCCTATAATGAATGTTATAGTAAACCCATTGCTCGAGACTTTATTACCACTATGTGATTTTGAATAAGATAATCTCGTAAACAAGTTAGCTTTGATTTGTAGGAACATCTACACTCTCTTAAATGGTGTGGAAAGGCAATGTTTTCAACCCTACCATACGTTTATTAACTTACCATCTTCTTTCAAGACTACAACTTATTGCACCTCCCTAAAACAAAGTTGTATCAGTATTCCTTTTGTTCATGCTTGATTCATTTTCAACGTCAACTTGAATGTAATGGACCTTATATGAAGAGCAACAAATCAAATTTTGATGGAATTGATCATTAAGCTAAACATTATTGCTCACACATATTAATGGGTAAGTGCATTGTCCATGTTTAGCACTTGCAAGTTTGAATGACTATTAGGCCTCACTAATGTGAGAAAGGAGTTTTACCATTAAATATTTATCATACCTCTCTTTGAATTTACAAAGCGTAGACCAATATTATATCACCCCAATATTATACCACCTCAATGGTAACCCCTTGGTAAGTTGCATATTCCTTATCAATGTATGGATGATTATATTGAGCATACGACCAAGTTGATGAATTAGTGAGACAACACTAGCTAGTGCATACCCATAAACTATATCAATGATATCATATCTCTCTCAATGGAAATCTAAAATACACCTTTACCATCAAGTTGTTTTAAAACCATGCGTCAACCAAATGGATTTGTATGTTTGTCAAGAGAGTTGACAACTTTATTCCCTATTGCAATCTCTTACGAAGCAACACTAAAATATGGCTAGCAATAGATCATCTCATTATTCATTCAACAAGCTTGCTATATATAGGGCAATATCAGAATAAGGACACATGAACACATCATTGCTTCACAAACACACTTGACATATAATGTTGACAATATGACAATGGATTTTGAAGCAACGAAGGGAACACATCACATGCCAAGGGCCAAGTACAAGCAAGGTTGATAAATGATGCTTCCACGATGGCATGAATGTATGTCCAATCTTGAGTATACGAAAGGTAAATAATTGTATTAGCAATGTTGCTTTACTGTATCGTGACACATTTAGTTCGCTTTTGGTAGTCGGTGGACAAATGAGAAAATTCTCTATTTCACGTTTTGTACGTCAAGGTTGTCCATTGGCCCTATTCCTGTCTTGTGCTACTTGTGGAAACCTTTTCAATGTATTTTTAAATTATTCACATGTTTCTCTTACGGGTTTGTCGTTGCCCTCAATTCAGCAACAATTGTTGGTTTCAGTATTTGCAAATGATACTACAATTTATGTTCAAGGTAATGATAAGATAATTTAAGAAAATTACAAGTAGCAGTGGAGGAATTATGCTTAGCTTCTAGAGCAAAGATAAATTGGCATAAATACTATGGTTTTAGGGTGTTACAAAATCTGATACCTACTTGGATGCCTTTGCAAGAATTAAAATGGGTTCCTGATGGAACCACTTTTCGTTGCTTGGGATGCCAAGTGGAACTTCACATTAATGTGGATGTGTAAGTTGCGCCTCTACTTTTAAAGCGAAGGATAAAATTGTTGCTTTGGGATTCGGTTGACTTGTCATTTGCAAGCCGTGTAATTGTACCTAACCAAGTTCTTCTTGTAACTATATGGTCTATTACTTCTACTATGTTGTTTGCTAGGTCATATATTTTGTAGGTGCAATGTCTTATCCATAATTCCATTTGGGGAGGAAAAAAAAGACAAGATAAATGACCTAAAGTAGCTTGGGCAATATTGATTGCTCCGAGACATAATGGTGGGTTGGGGTTGGTGGATTCGAAGTCACAATGTAAAGCTTCGCTCTCTAAATTTGTGTGTGGAGCTATGTTGCCAATGCAAGGTGTTTGGAGTCAGTTGATGATGCATAGGTTGTCTACTATGTGTCCGACAATAGGTGGATTGTGACAAACCTCATTAAGGTGGGCCTTTATTAAGAATTTAAATGTGTTTAAAACAACCTTGCCAGAAGATAGATTTCTTAATAGAATTCTCACAAGTTGGTCTGTCGTTAAAACATTTCTAGTTTGGAAAATGCCCTTGACAATGGAAGATTTGCCGTCCTAGACTTAATTGGGTGTAGTTAGTTCGAGAAGGGGCTATTATGTGTAATGATATTGTAAAGAATCAAGTGTGATTCTGTGCAACAGAAGGAGAATGTGTGTGTGTATGAGAGAGAGAAAGAAAGGGAGAGAGACACGGATATACATATTTTAGAGTCACGTTGGAAAATGATGGCCTTTCGGACAATCAGAAATAAGTTTCATATACTACGTGGATATGGTGAAAGGACTACGCGCTCCTAAAACAACGCTCGGCCACAACCAAGTCTAGGATCAAACACAGAAAAACGGATAATGTACGCACGACACAGTAAAGAGAAGAGTACACAGGATGTTTATGTGGAAAACCCAAACATGGGAAAAACCACGGCAGTTCACAGACTGCAAACTATCACTATGTTACAATGTGCAATAGATGAACACAGAGGCAACGACCTCTTGCTCATTGTCTTCGCCATAGGCGGCGGTTACAACAAAGACAATGTCCTCTTCGTCTCTCACTCTCTCTCACTCTCCCACTCTCTCTCTCTCTCTCTCTCTGTACACGGTTGCACTCAAAATCTTGCACCAACAAGAATGAATACAACACTCTACTAAGTTTGCCCTAAGTCATATTTATACTAATATGACTTTTCGGCTATTTACAAATATAGCCCCAATGGACTCTCAAAAACATATTTATGAATATGTCCCTTCATCCAGTAAGCACTCCTCACCGGGCCTGCATCATCCGGCTCTTGCCGGGCACTCGTCATCCGGTTCTCACCGGGCTTCCTTGCCGGGTACTCATCATCCGGTTCTCACCGGGTCTTCCGTTGCCGGGTACTCCACATCCGGATTCGGCCTCGGCTGAGTTGCTCATCAACACTGTTCTTCTCACTTCCCATCCGGAGGGACCTGTTTCCTAACATATGGGTATATTTGGCAATCAATATTGGCATTGCCTACATTAGTTTTCCCAATTCCAGAGTTGGTGGTCGAGGAACCATGGAAAGATTGGTCATTTGGTAATGGGAAATCGATTTATGTGGTGCACACTAATGATGTGTACCATAAGTCGATTGAAGATAGAGCTTGGTTAGAAAATAAGGTGTTGGATACATGGAGCATTACTAGAAATGTAAAGTGGTGGTGTAGAGTTTTAGATGCAGGGTGGCAGCCTCATCTTTCATTCCGTGCAAAGGTATTTCTTTGTCATGCCATAGTTGGTGGGTTGCCTTTGGCGATGGCCTTAAAACGAAGACATATTTCGAATGGGACATGTTTTTTCTGTACGGTGTTTGAAGAAGATGCTAGACATAGGTTCATTACATGTTCGGTTGCTAAGGCCATTTGGGTGATTATGTCAAAAATTTGGGCATCGATAATAGGGAATATTTTGTCACCTTATAAATGGGTTTTTATGGATGAGGATAAAGTTATGCCCACAACATCATATAAGGTGGTTTTTTATTACCTTAGATATTGGGGAATGTGGTTTAATTGGACCATGAGAAATGAGTTCTTGTTTGATGGACTTCATGGGATAACACAACAAATCCGTAGGATGAAAGGGAAATTGATTTGGCAATTTTCACAACTATGTTGTATGGGGATCTTGTCCCAAGAGGAGATAGACTTATGTCATCTAGTTTTACAACACTTGAGAGGGTTTCCCTTGCACTATCACTATTTATGAAGTAGTGAAGATAGCAAGGGGTGTATTATCATTTTGTTTTAATAACAAACATTGATTTACGAAAAAAAAGAAGACACGGATATACAAAAAACTAGAAATTTGTATAATCAAGAAAAATGAACAACCAATTGTTACAAAGAAGAGGAGAAGGTGCTTATGTAGTCACATATTCTCTCTATACTCTCTCACTACAACTACCTCTTCAGAAGAGGTGGAGACTTAACTACCTACTAATATGTGTAATAGGACTAACTTCTATGACACATTAGTTATAATACAAAGTAATGGGGTGTTCACACATTTGGCTATTCGTAAGGGGTGTTCCCATACTAAGGAAGTTGAGTTTGATTCTCAATAGATATGCAAGCGACATTGGGACAATTTATGGCTTCATGGTTCCCCTCAAGTAATCAGATATGGTTTGGCTATTTTTCTCCTTTACAAGTTAATTTAGGAGCTTAAAGTAGCTAATGTTGCAGGTGATGCTATGTACTTTAATTTTGATGGTGATGGCAGGTTGTGGCATGTATATTTTGCATCTGACATGTAGACGTCGCCAATATTTTGGTTATTTGAGTAGTTGCAAGATCGGGGGAAAAATGGTTTTTGGATCCATCCTTTGAAGAATGCTTGTTGTATTTAACAATCGACAATCATTCAATTCGGTTTGGTTCAATTCGAAAGTGTCAAAACCCAACCGTTTAAACATTCTGAACCTTGAATCAAACCGAACCACGAAACCGTTTTAAAAAATCCAAACCGCTAAATAAGTGGTTTCGTGGTTCGGTTTCGGTTTTCGACTTAGGTGAAAATTCAAAATTCAAAATTTTTTGTTACTTGAAAATTTTAAATTTTTTTCCTAAAATGTGAGAATTAGGCTTAAAAATGAAAAGTTTGTTTTAAAATATATTTAAAAACCATTGAACCGTTTAAAGCAAACCGAACTGAACGGTTCACCCCCCCAAACCAAACCGAACCGTTAATCTGTTAAGCCACGATTTCATGGTTCGGTTCGATTTAAACCATTTCATTGCCAATTGTTAGTTGCATTGTTCATTATGGGTTTTTCAGAAAAAACCTCTTCATCATTTGGACTAGGATCCGATTGATTATCAATGGAAGAAACCAAATGTTGGTGGAAATAGTACACCTTTGCAATTTTTCCAATATTCAATTAAGTTAGGTAGAGATTCGTTGTTGCAATCAAAGTATAGATGCCCTGCTGCCATGAAGCATTGGTCTGAGAATAATTTGCACGAATTGCAACTAGCAAAATTTTGGAAATGGCTATGGAGTATGCACTTACTGAAAAAAGCTATTTGTTTTTGTTGGTGGTTGATTCATTATGCTCTTCTTGTTGGTGATTCATTGAGACAAAATCAACAATATGCTTGTGGAATGCATTGTGGTGCCCCTACTTAATCTAATTTGCATATGTTTTGGTGGTTGTCCCATGATCAAGCAATTTTGGAGTAAGTTGTTTTTATTGCTGAGACATCGTTATTATCGTTCACTTTTCAACTTTTCTCTTGGGGTGCACTATTATGTTGGTGTACTATTACGTTGTTGGCTCTTTGGATAATATGGAAAGCAAGATATGGCTCTATTTTTGACAATGCTCACATACATCTATGCACTATGCTTCTTGACTTCTGGATGTTATTTGTCCACACACGTGGTCAATATGATCTGCAAGGTTTGGGTGATGTTCTGTGGCAAAGGCAAGTGGCCTTAAAGATTTGATGGCAAGGACTTCACTTATTTTTGGATACAAGTTCTAATCTGAAGTGGAATTATGCCATACCTTCTTTATTGTTCTACTTGTTTCATATATGACAACATCTACTTGATCAAATGCTAATACTAGTCTTTGTATCACTTATGTTTTTTCAATGTACAAATTTCAAGTAATATACTAAGGTGAATCTTTTAATAAATAATAATAATAATAATAGATGTATTATGACATCTCATCCACTTCTGATATTTATCCCGACAATCCAAGTACAATTATCTACATATTTCCATTGAAATCAAATACAACTAAACACATTCCAATAAAATAACTTGGATAGGTCTAGTAATTTATTTACTTTTTGTCCTGAGGAAAAAGGAAGAGATGCACTAGGGACAACATGCTATACATCCATAACTAAAGAACCCTTTGCATAAATATGACATTTTGGATAAAACATGGTGGGCTGTAATTCGAAAGAAGTCTGAAATTTACAAATAAATTATGAGAACATAATTTTGAAGCATAAAAAATGTGGGATGCTTTACAACAATGCCCCCTTGCTACTCCATCCAAATTTATCGAAGTTATTTTATTGTTCTTGTTAGAATTGTGCAGCCATACTCCTTGTTGATAAGACTTCCAATATCATGTTAGAAAATTAGTTCTGAATGTTTTTTGGAAAAAAGAAAGTTTTGAATGTCTTACCACACATTCAAGCGGATTTCTCTTTTCACGTCCTATCAAAGCATTCATTACCTTGACCTTTATTTTGGAACTTGTTACATACCATAGTGTTCCTCTTCCGCAATTTCAAAGCAATTTGCACAAGTGTGTATACCAGTTAACTCATAATAGACAACCATTTATGGTTATCGCACATCCTAAAAAGTTGAAAGATGGACAGTTTACCATGAATCTCTCTTCCTAATCAGGCATGTGCATGCACTATTGGGCAGATCATCTGAAAACTTATTCTCAAATTTAAGAGCATATATTTGCTATGCATCAACATGAACACACACAACCTTATATTACCAAATAGTCCCTCACCTTCTTGTCTTAAAATCTTATGGGGCCCCAAAAGAACAGTTTGGTTCTAAATGGCAAAATACTTGATTTCTTCTGATTTATATAGAATCAACTCAAGTGACAAAA
The DNA here is from genome assembly GCF_043228905.1 of Azolla caroliniana. Taxonomy (NCBI): domain Eukaryota; kingdom Viridiplantae; phylum Streptophyta; class Polypodiopsida; order Salviniales; family Salviniaceae; genus Azolla; species Azolla caroliniana. The sequence continues at coordinate 15,478,622 of NW_028230446.1, read as the reverse complement.
AGCAAATTGCACTATGATTCCTTCCATACATGTGTTGCACTACAAATGAGTATATACATATATTGTGAGACTGCCATAATCATGCACACGTGTCTTGTAATCACACAACAGGCAACAATGAAAATGGCATGTAGATGAAATTTGTTAAAAAATAACAAAACCTCATTAAGGCTTATATATGAAACCACAAAGCAGCATATACACCCCAATCCTCCATACAAAACTGACCTATTTGCTTATCTTGCCGGATATCAGTAAGAGAAATTCATTCATTGTTAATTTTCTCATATAGGTGATTCGAATTGGTAGCAAAGCTAGCTTGATTAGCAAAGAAAATAGAACCCACTAGCCCAAGTTTCCAAGCAAAGCTTCCCTTATAGACAAACATGCCTTGAACAAAGATCACCAAGGTCACCAAACGCATAAGGTGGATAAGTATCCATGGTTGATCATCAATCTGTGCGCGGCTTCTTTGGCGAAACTTGTGCTTTTTCATCTTGAGAAGTAGATACCACCTTGCGTCTTTTCAAACCCTTCATTTTTGCTAATGCCATTTTCTCCACCTGAGGTTTATTTAGAAAGAATGACATCATATACTAATGCTTAAAATCCAAATGAATAACATAAAAAATATATTGCCTAATATAAACCCAAAAAAGAATACAACAAAACTTTGAAAACTAAGTAGCAATATTATTGAGCATTTGTTCCAGAATTGCTTGCAAACCATCTCCAAAATCATTCCACCACATGTATTAAGACCATTATCGGGAATCTTTAGGAAACCTAGAGCTTGCATATTTGTTTCAGTATGGATAATATGAGTTCACCCATATACAATCGTAATTTTTCTCCATTGGTCAATTTTGGCTTCTAGTTTATGTTAACATATCTTTCTCTCTCATTAAAAATATTATTGAAGTATGATACAAGTTTATTATTTAATAGGAACAATTTATTGAGAGTGTAAAACTTACCTCCTGTTGTGGCATGTACATCCTTCCAACTTTACCAGCCAGTGAATCACGGCCAACATTCTTGATCTGCATACTTCATGATATTAATACAGAGGAGACAAATCTCATTTCTATAGAATGGCTTTGCTCCTAATATGAATCCAAACTTCACCTTTTTCTTGGTGCCTTTCAAAGTGGATTTCATTGCTTCTTTTCTCAAATCATCATTAGCAAGTCTATGCCTCCGGATAACCAAATCCATGGAAGGACCAATTTCAATGAGCTCAATCCTTGGTATCTTCGTTCCTGATTTCTTTAGTTGTATTGCACAGTGCTTGAAATATACCTGGTTAAATGAACATTTCTAGTTTTTCAAAATTCCGCATAAGTGATTAAATTGTAAAGAGGTAAAGGAAATAAGATGACCTTGTTACCAACAGCAACAAAAAGATATGTTCTATCAAGTCCCGCTAGATTAATTGCCTCCACTACCTAGAACAAAACCCAAAACGAAATTGCAACAATTAATATTATCTCTTTTTCTGAGTTTTTTTATCTTTGTTTTTTTGAAAAAGGATCCCTACTTCTCCTCTAAAAACATCAATCATGATCTCCTTCAGGTGCTTCAGTTGTTCATCTTCCTCAAAACCTTGACCAATAAAGACGAGGCAAGGTTTGGATCCTTCCTGTGGTGAGCTTTTCTTCCCACCTCCAAATGAAATTATCGGATCAAAGTTCTCCACGCCGATCTCTATAAGATCGTAAACATGGTGATCGTACATCCGTCCAATCACAAGATTATTAGGCCTCTTCTTGGAGTGAGAACCAAACTGTTACACCATATTGAGAATAAGTACATGTCATTTCTTACTTGGAGTATGCTCTAGAGAAATGCAGTTTCTTACTTGGAGCATGCTCTAGATTAAAACATCATAAGTCAAAATGTTCTAAATAAAAGAATCATGAACCCAAATCATACAGATAAATGCATGAATGAAAGATGCCAGTTTTTACTTAAAACACATTCTAGATCAAAACAGTTCGTATTCAAAAGATGTACTCAAATTTAAATGATCCAAGGCACCATGTTCTAGCTTAAAACATGTTCTCAAAATCTAGATTAAGACAATTTCATACCGTATTAGATGTTCTAGATTAGTTTTTTATTATTAAATCAAAGCAATACTAATACTTTCTAATCCAAATGCATGGAATAAAAATAAAGTTTAAATCCACTCATCTTGAGCTGCAACGAAAAGATACTCACCGCAAACAAGCTACAATCTGTCCTGCGGGACAGGAATTCAAGATAGGCTTCACCTCCAGCCTCAAATGGTCTAATGTTCTCATTCCTTCTCGTGTATTTGATGGCATTGCCACCCGCCTTCCGGAGACGATAGAAATCTGAAAGAATTCCTTTTACAACGCTACTGGTAGAAGTTCCATGGAGGAGCAAAAGCTTCTTTATGTTTTCGACCTACAAAAGATCCTCTCTATTTCCCTTTTTCTCTCGATCACAGCACACACTTACACTCACACACACACACACACACATCTAAAACATTCATAAAAAACTATGTCGCACACATATACAGGCACACAATCAATCTATCTCCGTGTTTCAATAAAAATACAGCGACAGAGACAGAGAATATAATAAAATTTTGGGAGAAAAGAGACAGAAATTAAGACTCACAAGCTTGGGAGCTCGTTTCTCCAGATCCCGGATGCCCCGCTTGGTCTTCGGTTTCACAGCTCGTAACATGTCTTCTCCGAGCTTCACTGTGTTCTTCTATTAACTCTGAAGCAGAAGAAGAAGAAGAAGAAGAAGAAGAAGAAGGAAATGAGCTACCAAAAACAGAGCAGAACATGTATGTAGTAAAACCTAAGGGAAGGAGAAGAGGCTGATATTTTTGGGCCCCTTCAGTTTTCCTTTATTTCAGCCCATGCCCCTCTGTCTCATAACCCTCCCACTTATTCCATCCAAATGCCCTTCCAAATTTCCTTCCTTATGTTATGGATTGTCCAGTACTATACTGATACGACTACTCTGGCCCAAGGCCTTCGGAGTCCTAATGGAACCATCGTGAGCACTTTCACATTGATGGTATGGAACGTTAATTGCCTAATAGCTCAGTATGTTGTTATAGTTATTTCATATGAAGGAAAGGCTTAGAAACCCTAAATTAAGATGATCGTAGAATCCTCACCAGATTGAAGGAATCATGCAATGCAAGTGTCGGGCCAAGTGAGACGTACAACCACATAAGTAATGGTTATGAAACCGATGATGATGGGATCAATCATCATGCGGAGCAAAGTGCTCGCTCGGTTGAGACATACATGCATCTAATTAAGGATTATGAAACCAATGGTAGAGAGATGTTGTAGAGCAAGCATCCATTTTCATAACATCTTCACTTAACGCACTCAAAGCGAGCAATGCCCTTTAAAAGAAAATGCCACCAAAAGAATTACAATATTCTTGATTATACGAACAAGGGTGATCCATAGTGTGAGGTGGTATGCAACCATAAACGAAAATCTAGTGAGGAAGTGTTAATACAATAGAACATTGAGGGGGATTTATAGGATGGTGTCCGATAACAAAAAATTTATGCTTCCTAAGGTACAACATTACTTTACAAATTCATCTTGCCAATTCAATGTCCTTTAATAATGATTATTAATGGTTTCAGGTCATGTGATATCGGCATTGTTGCATGAGTATCGTCCTATTGTGTCGTACATTACAAACATGGTATATATAGTATGGGGAGAAAACATGGAAGTTGTTCATGTAGTTAAGACAATAAGTTGTGGAAAAGCTTTTGCATTGTTGTACCTACCATTCCAAAAATGTGACAATACTTTCAAGATGACTTCTTTGTTGTCTAGGAAAAATTTTAGAGAGATATTGGGTTCTCAATTGGGCAACACAAACGTCTCAATTTATAAGTCGATATATTTTACTACAATAAACTTGCCAAGAAATCATGTCAAATATGGACATAAATTCCTTGGGTGATGTTATTGGATCTAAAATTTATATTATTTTGAGAATGATCATATTGCCATATAGTAAGAAACTTAAGGCGAAGATTATTCTAGTTCAAGTGGTTGTGAGACCATAAACATCAAGAAGTTATAATAAAAAATGTTTTTGCCATTAAGATTTAGCCACTTCACCAATTGACCTTGGCAAACCATTAAAAGAATGTGTATATGTTATTTGAGCAAAATCATCATGAATTTGTCCCTTTTTTTTCATCTATTATGTGTTGACTAACCAAAGGATTGGTCAATGCATCTCCTTTTTATCTTTTTGGGGGGGTTGGATTATGAGCATTTTGCGAAATGCCTTAACTCTACATACCAAAAAAAACTCATGCCTATTTCAAAGTTTTTCCCAATATTTTGTGGTGTTGTGTTTATGCACAATGCACAACAAAAAAGTTTGACTAACAAACATATATGGTCAATTCATCTCTTTTTTTATACATTTGTGCATTTCATCGAAAGCATTTTGGCGAAATGCCTAGACCCTACATACAAAACAAAAAACTCTAATACCTATTTCATAGTTTTCCCCGATAGTAGGTGGTGTTTTGTTTATGCACAATAGCCTTGCAAATTGTGTCTTAGACCAATTAAGTTAAGGCCAACCACCATAGTACAAGATGAGAGAAATAATCATTGGTAGTCAATCCACATTTTTCTAAAATCAGGTGTCACTTTGGATTAGCTAAGCAACATTGATTAATAAGCAATGAAAACAAACCAAGTGGATACAATTTATTTATATGAGGAATGTGGTGCTATTTAGAGAGTCAAAATGATCAGCCCTTTCCAACATGTGTGGGTAAAATGAGCATGATGTGTATTATTACATGAAAATGGAACATGCAATTCTTGATATATAAATATTTGAACACCCACTACACTTGATATTATAGAAAGCCTCCTCTATTCGTATGCCATCTACACATAACTGATGGAACTTGTGCAAATTTTGAACTTCTGGTTGGAAACCCAATCAAGATAATGTACAATCTCAAATACATTTCTGTTAAATATACCATCTATTTCACAGATGTATAGCATTAATTTAAGAAACCTGGACCATGAGGCCATGTTGGTAAGATCATACACCATTTACTTCAATGAAAGGGTTTAAGATGTTTGATTTGGTTCTTGCTCTATGAGCCACAACTTGGGGAGTTCAATTCCCACCAGCACAATTAAGTGAGAAAATATAAACAAAGAACGTAATGTTGATAAGAGATCTTAGATGGGTATATATTAATAATAAGGGAAAGAAAACCCAGGGAGTGAAGAAAGCTAGGGTAGGTACTGGAATACAAATAAAAGAAGAGATTTCTGGTTATGTGGCTGATCATCTTGAGCAAGAATATCAAATGTGGAAACAATGAAAGCTTCGATATATATATATATATATATACTAGAAGCATGAAGAATATTTAAGGTTAAGGTTTAGGGTGACAGATTTTGTCTTAGGATTATGGGTGGTGTTTCCATTTCAGGGTTTTGGGTCTAGAATTACATTTAGAGTCTTCCTTCACTTTGTGTTTATGAAACAAGAAAACAAGAAAGAAAGAAATGTAAGGGGTAATTCTTTGTTAGGATTTAGAGTTAAGGTTAGCTATAGGGTTAGGGCTTTATGTTTATCTATTTAGGGTTTTGGGTTTAGGATTGATGCATCTTTAGGATCGCCAGCATCTTTCAGGTTGTGTGAGACTCGTTTAAGCAAGTCTTCGATCTTACCCCTCATCGCTACCTGCGAGGTGTTCAGTTGCGAAGCCCTTGAAAGCTGCTCTTGGTGCTGGATCTTCTCGAAAAGCGCCTGCCTTTCCGCCTCGACCTCATTCAACCTTATCTGAAGATACCGCACCGTGTACTCTTCCTCGGCTTTCTCCGACTTATCAACAACAATCCGTTGCAGATTCATAGCATCTTTCATCGCATCATCAGCCCTCATCTGAAACATCTCAGATTCCGCCAACCTTAGCTTCACGATCGTCTCTAACTCATCTATCTCTTGCTTCTTCCTTAGCCTTTCAATTTGAAGCTCCTGTAGCTCTCGCTTCTTCTCGTCGAGTTCTTTGTCGGATGCTTCTAGAGCAGCTCGAGCTCTCCTGAGAGCACGAGATTTCTCTTGGGCCACCATCTCCATCTTCGCCACCGCTTCTTGAACAACTTCTGCAATGCGATTGCATGCTTCTTGTGGTTCTATCATCTTTACATTCTCGCCTTTGTATCGCTCAACTTCTTCTGCTTCCAAATCTACAGCAAAAGTTAGAATCAACAACAATCAAAACTATTAAGATTCCATCAATACACAACCAGTTTGATCTTTACAAAATGGCTCTACAATATTTTGATTAAAGTTTCCTTGGATGTTCAATTATAAATGATTGGATAAATTCATATCTTATCTTATGAAACTCTAAAAATGTATACAAATACTGGGTTAATATTTCCACTTTTTCAATAAAAATTCACCTTATTTTGAGCCTAACATTAATAAACTCTTAAAAATTCCTTAACTTCTAAAATAATTGCAGAAAGGTTCCAAAAACTATGAAAGCCTACTTTTAGCTATGAATCCAGAAAAAGAACGTAAATAACACACATCACCTGCATTGACGAACACAGATCATCTGTTCAATAAGCATAAAGAATGACACGCAACGAAAACAAATTATAAAAACTACAAGAAGAAAATGACAACAAAAGAAAAACAAGAATCACTTGTTTCTAAACAATCATCATTGATTTTTCCATGATAACAAATGCAGCAAAAGACATCATGTTCTCCAGTACTGATCAAAGATATGCATGTTTTTATAGCCACAGCATTGTAACCAATGAAACATTGTTTAGAAACATTTCATAGCAAAACGTATCTGACATAACCATATAGGAGATTGCAAAAAAAAGTAAAGTAAAAGAATGAAAACACTCAAAAAATACTTGGATTAATTTTCTCCACTAGATTCGTTCTCTCAGTTCTCTTTAAAAGCATGTCAGACTAATCTGAAAATTTTAGGGAACTTTTAGAATTTCAGCAATCAGTAAATACTCTCTGCTGACTGAGGAAAACTCATAAATTACTTATAATTTCCTAAATCAAGCTCTCTTTCCATATTATAAATATCTAAACATATATCACATGCACATGCACAGACATACTAATACATATATAGATAATGCATTACATTTGTATTCATTTGAATTGCAAATGTTTCTGTTTTTGAAACAAAACTTCAATACCATGAAACTAACAAAACCACAAAACATTTACTTGATGTTGTGACAATTACGCCATAGATAACACGCATAAATGAAAACAAAGAGGACTTTACAATGAAGTATACCTTGGAAGAAACGTTGCATCTCGTTGCACACAGAGCCACCATCTGCTCCATTCTTTAGCCTTTCCAGTAGTTCTCCTGACTTCCAAAACAAGCTCTTTCCTTTTGAATCCTCAGCCCCATGGAAGATCCGACGAACCGAGTCAAATTCTTTCAGAAGTTCTTCAGAGTCCCAATCACCCGCACAAGTTTGAAACACGTCTCTGACCCATCCTAACAATTCCGATGTATGCTTACAAGCTTTACATGTGAATAGCATTTCTGGTGAACCTTTCAATGATACACCCATACTAATTTGATGAACCTTCATTGCACAGTCAGTATGGGTCCAATGAGAGCATTCATCACATCCAATCCAACGGCATGTGTTCACATCAAAGTCAAATTTAGTACATATTGTGCACATGCATACATTGCAAAACCCACTCTTTGTAGAGCAAATGTCACACCTACAATCATCACCGGGTAACTGGCTCTGGCATGCCATGTTTCTACATTTCTTATGGAAGAAGACCTCAATTAGAACACTTTGTGTTGCCGATATGTCGGGGTGTAGAAATGCTTGTATTCCAGTCTTCAAAGCCACGAGAATCTGCAATTGACTCTGATTTGCTTTTAAAAGATTCTCTGGAGAAATATTCTTTCGGATAAGTACAAGATTCTGAAGCATTACGAATTCTTCTCTTTGGTTTGATCCACCAGAACCATTCAAAATATCCCGAAGCTCAGCTTTGAGGTGTTCTTGTGTTTCGGGTAGTTGCGCATTCATCACATCGGCAATGACTTCGATGGGTCCAGAAGCAATATCTTTCAAAGATATCTTGTCTGAACCACTGATAACTCTATGTATAACACTTTGCTCGGGCCCAATCTCCTCTTCTTTGATGAGGGTTTTGCTCAAATTCGGTTCATGAGTAAAAAGGCCCAACTTTCCTTCGTTTTCACTTCTTTGTTCTGCTGTAGACTTGGAGCCCCTTCTAGAGAGATCCATTTTTCCTTCATGCTCACTTCTCTGTTCGACTATAGGTCTAAGTCCCCTTGTACCAACACCAACAACAGCTTCAGAAGAAGAAACCTCGTTTGCTTGCTTTTCTAGCGTGTGAGTGGTAGATGACGCTCTCTGAGCTTCGACATGTCTCCTAGAGATCAAATCAGCACTGCCCATTTGTTGATGTGAAGGTAAAGATGAAGGATCGATAGGACCCATCTGCTGATAAGAAGACATATCTTCACCTTCTATGAAGGACCTTGCCCTCTTCATGGAAGCTTCAAAAAAGCAGGGTACAAAAAATACAGAAACAGAGATTGAAAAAAAAAGAAAAACAAAAGGAAGAGGGAAAACCAAACCAACCCTAAAATCTGTGGATTAGTTCAGAGATCGAAACTTGGTCCTCTGACTTGCGATGAAATCACCCAATTTCTTTCTGATTTTTCTGTGATTTTTTATTTGCCAAAGCTGCTAAATGGGACACACAAAGAGGAAGGAGTCATTGATTTAGACTTCTGTCTTTACTTCTCCTTCTTCTTCTTCTTCTTCTTCTTCTTCTTCTTCTCCCTCCCTCTTTGACATCTGAAATTACAGAATAGATCATTCATTTTCTTTGAAATTCTAAAATTGGCCTCTCCACTTTGGCTTTATATCAGAATATACCCCCATAGGGCCTTGACTCAGTCCTTTATATTTTGCCAAATATCAAAGTATGCCCTTTGACTTGAAACCCAAACAAACTAAAAAGCCTTTCCCCTCATCTTGGTGGGGTTAGAGTATCACTTTCATGCAATGAAACCTTGTTGGTTCGAAATCAAGAAGCACGCTCACTTCATAAGATTTTTACTCACCTTTTCACTTAGCCGTATACCAAGTTTCGTGCTTTCTAGCTCAAGTTCACATTCAATGTAAGCTAGAACCGATCCTTTTTCATTGGTACAATAAAAAACAGAGTAATCTTAGTGCTTACTCCCTTTTTGTTTTCTCTTCTAGCTCGGATAATTTAGCCTCCTACATTTTCGTTGAATGTCAAATACAGTCATCATTCACGATTTAGAGTTGAGTTTGCTAAATGTTATGTACGGCATTTCATTAGAATGATCGCCTCTAACCAATGAAGATTAATGGTAACAATTCCGAATGAGCAAGTACATTGTCTATGATTGTGCGCATCAATTGGCTTTTGAAAGTAAAAAAGCTTGTTAATGATTTTTTATTAGGGCATCTTGTTCTCTCATTTCTCTCCATCATAATGTGAACCCAACCTTGACATCTATATCCCACCACCAACTTCCATGGAAGTGTATCTCATTGTCTACATTCAAGCCTTCAAAATTTATTCCTCATGGCAACGAACATGTCCTGAGAAGGTTTATTTTCCTTTTGACAAGGGTATTGTTTCTCAATGCATATTTGTTGAGATGTATTCTGTTTTGATTTCCATGTCGTTAATTGTAGTTCGTCCTCAAAAGTTGGGTGAGACTCCATGAATGGTGAAATTTATTTGTGGTTTGAAGTCAATTGCAATGTTTAGGTGGATATTGGCATGAAAAATGTAATCAAATTAGTATCATGATGAAGACCTTTTGGGCATGTCCACATTTTGGGTGCAAAGAATTGTGTGTTGGAATAAGTTGTGGTGAAAAAAAATGGCTTTGAATAACTTATGTCGGGGGAGCACGAATGCGGCTTCATAACTTTGTTGGACTGTACTTCATGTTCATGAAACTTTGTGGAAATGCCTCCATTGCAACCCAACAACTAAATTCACGTTGTTGAGCCCAAATGAAAATCTCACTGCATAACCTCCATTGTATAGGGAATGAAGTCACTCAATTCATGAATAGAAGGGATTTATGCACTTTGCATCTTAGATTGGCAACAAATCATTAGCTCTTTCATGGTTCTTGTGTATCAAATTGAGGAAATTCTCCATGGTTATTGGATGCTTTCTGGAATGTTCTTATCGCTTATTGGATAATGCATCATGAACAATTGTTTGGTTCCTAATACCTATATTTGTAATATAGGCAAAGTTCTCATTGTTTTTGTTTTATGTGTTGTGCATCTTGAAATGTTTAGTCAAGGGGATAAGCTCTTCTTGATTCTTTGATATCGCATGATCGACCCTTTCTTGGTTCTTGGATATACTAGGTTATGGAATAAGTATACAATGATGGTTTGGACTTTGCACTCATCGTGTAAGTCTACTAGAAGGGGGTCTTATGCTTACTTTGTTCAAACAATGTCATAACCATTAATATTTTCATGTCTATGGATGGTGAAAAAAACGTTTTGACAATTATTGTTGGTCGTCTACAAAGAGTTATAACCATATTTTGAAACAATTATTATAAGGGTTACATGCCCGAGTATTAAATTTTAAGTTTTTGAAATCTAGTTCCAATATCTCTAAAGTTTCTATAATTCTTTTTCTCATGGTGAAACTTTGTTAGTCTAGAGTCAATGTGCTTCTAATCATTATGTTTTTCCATAGAACATCATAGCCAATAAAGTTCTCGGGTGCTTAGATGTAGGAATTTAGACAAATTGTGTTGGTCCCTCATGGAACCACCACAAAAATGAACCAATGTGATAAGCGCTATGTGTGTGACTTAAATTTCAATTGGATTGAATTTTAACGTCACTTTTAAAAGTGTGATTGTTCTAGACATATTGATTATTCTTTCAACTTCAAAGAACATCAAATATTGGGGAATAATATGACCTTCTACAAAAATATACTAAGAGATATGTCACCCACTTGACTTTCTATCTGTCATTGGTCAACACTCTAGCTCTTCACTTTAGCCTATAATAGGGTAAAGTAGTTATACATCCAAGAACTTTACTTGCGTTGAGATACACCAAACCTAGGTTTCATATTTAAGATGATATAGAAACTACTCATAATCTTACTACACCCTACAAATATTCTCTAGTGAGAACATGTCATTGACAAATCCAAACATGTGGAGTGCAACTCGATCCTTGATAAAGCTATTGATATGGAAAACAAAAACTTTTATGTAATCTTTATAATGATTTTTAGTTATGTATATTATGATTTGGTTTCTTTCGAATATTGTTTGTTTCATCATATTTGAAACCTATTGGCATATGCAATGCAAGTAACATTAAAGAAGCTACTAAGTTTTATTTTTTGTTTTGAATAAAGATTCACCTTGGTATTGATGGAAAGATACCCAAAGGCTACAAAGAACTCATACAATAAAATATAACCCTCATACCCACATCAACCAACATGTCGAGTACCAAAAGCCCTCATGCATGGTCCTTCCAAGACGGAGGCGGAAAAAGCCATCTTGCTGGAGCATATCTCCACTTTACTCTCTCCCCAAAAGAGGTGAAGACCTCTGCCTTTTTCCAAAATTCTCAAAAATGTTGTTGCTAACGAAATACAACCTCAAGCTTACTAGTTATTGCCTCATATTGACTTCTTAGAGTATGTAGGAGCATCAACCATATGTAGAAGCTACTAAGTTTTAAGTAACTAGACCTTTATGTCTATAAGCTTGGTTGTATTATCTTATAAGAGAATCTATTCCTCATCGTTAGGCTAATCAACCTTTGAATATTGATCTTTAGGGGCCTCATGCATAAGGGCTAAATTTAAGGTGTTGTGAAATCTCTTCGTGAGATTGCTTCTTGTTGGTGAGATCCCTCTCTGTCAATTTGTGATATCTCTTGTTCTATGGTGATGGTTGTTCACAACCAACAAATAGGGGGACACACACCATGGAAGCTACTTCTAACAAAAGGAAGAAGAAAACAAGCATATATTTCTTAGATGGAGTTAGCCTGGAGCCAAAGTTAGCCAAGTTGTTTCTATGCAATGTGGAGGGTATGGTGGGTCCATTTGCAATGTGGGGATATGTTCTAGTCAAACACGCTTGAAATGGTGACAATATACTTATCAAATGCGGTGGCCTCATTGAAGCAAAATATGGGGTTATGGGATTAAAACATCACTTGGTCAATGAACCAGCCACAATCATTCAAGGAATTCTTGATGTAAGGTAGGATTATAGGAACTATTAAGAGTAGAAGCATGTGAGGTAATGCTTATTAGGAGGTTGAAGTAGAGCCACCATAAATGAAACCCATTATGCTTGTCCACTACAATGCAAAATCATGGAATGTAAGGGACGTGTCCAACAATGGTGGTTGCCTCTTACCAACAAACAAGAGGCACACTATGTGGAAGCTACTTCTTATGAAGGGGAGGAGAAGTGTGCAAATCTCTCTCTTTGACACAGGTGTATGTAACTCAACACGTGACCTTGATGATACTAAGATGTAAACACAACAAACAATGGTTCTTGTCAAGTAGTTGGAAGACACTTAAATAAAGTGGAGAAACAAGTTCTCTAACATAGTATGGCATCAACATACTTACCTTTGCCTTCTTCAAGCTTGATACACATGTTTATACAATGGTTGTTGCCATCAAGGGCAATGTGTAACCATTGATTGCCCCTCGAAAAGTAAATGATTATATTCTATTGTTTCACATGTGACCCATAAATGGGTTCTTGCATATCATCATAAGTTTACTGTTATACCCTCTTTCTTTATTTTTACATGTCCTTCACTTCATGGGCAACACTTGGCATGATTGTTGGATAGTGACATTGCCCCCAAACAATCCCAAAAATCTAGTTTTGTCAAAATGTTGTTGTCATCTATTGTGTGATTAAAAGAGCATAGCAAGTCGGTGTTGCTAGCTATTAGTGGTGGTGGTTGGGTTAAGTCACCCGGAGAAACACTAACCACAAGGGAAGTATGTTCTCTTTCATATAATAAAATGCCAACTATGTTCCCTTCCATATTATGGGGACACAAGTTCCTTTTCGTAGGGTTTGTATGTTCTCTTCATCCTTTACATTGTTTCCTCACGTGAGTGAAACATACAATAATAGATAACTAACACTTGGTGTCCTCCTCCTAAAGGATTACAAGAAGCATCAACCATGTGATCATCTAAGACAAGCTATCCCCTTTCACACAACATATGAGAGATGTTCATATTCTATTGATGATGCAAATCTCACATATTTCGGATTTGTGGTATGTTGGACTTCCAGGTTAATATAAGGCCATATTAATACTAAATAGAAGACATTGATGGGGTCTTGTATTTGTGTCTTGTCATTTGTTGAGGGCTGGTTGGTGTGGTTAAGCTTCATTTGTAAATTGTTTTCTTTAATTTGTTTAGTTATTGTTTATATTTAGAATTGATTATTATAAGTGTAATATTCCCTACCAAGATTTTTCTCTAAATTACGAAATGCATTCTCCAATTTCAATGTGCATTTGTAAAATTCTTGAACAATAGTCACTTACTAACTCCACACACGTGGTGAAAATGTTTCATTTGGTTCAATAGCTCATATTTCATCTCCAAGAACAATACATATATTGATATATGTATGTGTGTGTGTGTGTGTATAATGCATTCTCAAATTCAATATACAATTGTAAAATTCTTGAATGACATAGCGAACGCCACACTTTTGACACGAAAATGTTTCATTTTGGTTCAATAGCTCATATTTCATCTCCAAGAATGAAATGTGTGTGTATACACACACACATAATTATGTCTTTAGTTTGATCGGGACAAGTTTTAATAAGACGAATTAAAAAATAGTGAGTCAAACATAACATTGAAGGTAAAGCAAAATTGGTACAAATTTAGACAAGAGTTGACATTTCGATGTCCATAATTATGAAAGCGTCATTAGTGGGAGTTATTGTTTTGATCATGGGCAAAGAACAATAGCATATGTACCTATAGCTACTATAATAGAAGGCGCTGCCTTTTCATGGTCAAAATAAATTAAAACTCACTTTTAGTACTTATTGGAAGAGGCGTTACATGCTGAACTCGTGATACTCTTTTACAAAAACAAAGATATAAAGCAAGCCACGAAAAAGAACATATCCTACCAAACTAAAATTGTTATATTTTCGTATCTATGGCTTGACAAGTATCAATAAGGCTTAGAAGAACTCGTGTTGTTTTTATTCTTTGTAACACAAGTCAATATTTTCAATTCAATTAACGCATACATTCAAATAAACTTGTAGTGGGCAAAAAAGTTCTTCAATTAACTAGCCTCAAATTTTCAATCTAGCCGTAAAGAATCATTATGATAAATTGGTAAGTATAAATGAATTTATGACACGACACCCACCGAGATTAATAAGTTTGTACCTTCATTTTGCCTTTATAGGTCACAAATGATTAAAAAGACAATATTAAATATGGCATGAATTTTGTTTTTGTCGAACATTTAAGTGTGACATTCATTTTCGCTATCATCCATCCATCTTCATTTACCATCTGCAATATGAAATCAATAATGTTGCATCCATATGCAAACTATGTAAATGCTACATCAATACATACTCATGTTGCTCCATCTATATCAACATAACCACAAACTTTAATTGTCACAACTTAGAAGTTTTGATCTTTATACTGCCAATTCACAAAGTTACCATTCCAATATGTGAATGGAATGCAACCATTAGACATATAATGTAATCTTGATTCGATTCACTTAAAGATGTATCTAAATATTTATTTCGCATACTAATCAATAAGATCAAGGAGATAGGGCCAATACATGGATCCTCGATTTGAGATCAAATTGGCCATGTCTACCTTCAATACATTTGTCTCACAAGTATATACGAGTTGGAAAACAATGTAACATCTCAAAACAAAAGTTTGTGCAATCTCCTGATAAAGAATGGTATTCTCTGTCTTGCTCTAAAGCCCAAATCAATTTTACGTTGTCTTGAAGAGTTTTGTCTTCTACTATGTCTTGGTTGAAGGATGTGCTACTTTCTCCTTTTGGTTTTGTCCCCAAGCAAGAAGATACTTGTTTTTATTAAATTTCACATTCATGTTTAGTTAAACGTACATTTTTGGTATCCTTATTTTTCATCTCATTGCACTAATATCTCTTCCCCACTTTGTTTCATTTAGAACATTTAATTTGGCTTGTGTTTTCAATCTTCAATTTTTCTCTCTCGATCACATTTAGGGTAAAAAGTACAACTATAACACAGTTGTTAAACGATATTAATTTCACATTGTAAGCTTCTATAGGCATTGTTGAGGAAATCCCACTTTTTATTTTAGCCTTCTATCTTTGAATGTGAGACTTTCTCGATTCATTACTTCGTAGTTGAAATTAACTCGAACTAAAAAAGCGTGCATGTGCATACAAACATTAACCAACTTGTAAATTCTTTTTTTGTAAAAAACTCTTAATTTAACCAAGATTTTCGCACTCAAGGCTTTCAAATGCTTGCTTTTGATAATATTACTATTGTAGATTTTTTTTTATCTCATCAAGGGGACAGGTATCCAATAATAGATCTATAATATTTTTCTCACAGTGTGATCCCTTTTAATTCTATTTTCCAAGATGCCCACATATTCCTCTATATTTTTCAAAATGCTATGCTTTTTGCCTAATAAATTGGGAATATGCGAAGAATGAAAAATGTCTTTGTCAAGTAATGTTTCTTCATCTAATTGAGATTTCAATGTCAATTAAGGAATGTGCTTCTAATTGAATGACGTTAATTAAGAAACATGCCATTGAGTAGTTGGATCATGCCACTTAATTAGGTCTTCCCTATCATGTTTCTTAATTATCCCATTAAGTAAATTCAATCACATTAGAATCCAAAAGCCCACTATTTATACTTCTTCAGAGTATTTAATTTTCATAACGTTGTGATTCACCATCTTTAGTGATTTAATCTTATATTGAATCGTTTCTTCTTCTTCGAGTTTTGCAAGGAATATGTAGATGGTAAGCTTTGGGAGCCGTTGCTTTTTTTGTACAACACATTTTTGTAAATGGTTTATCCTTATTTATGCTTCATAATGGGTTGATGTCTTCACATAAAGCAAGAGCTTCATGCACACATAAGTTCTTAAAATTCCTTGGCCACATAAGAACATCAAAGAGAATAGAGTGCCGTAAGTTCCATAATCATGAACAATTATGTTTTTTCAGTAGCAAGGGATGATAAAGATTTGGTTGAAAGAGTCTTCTGCACTTGTTTTGATTTTGTTGGCATTGAAGGGTGATGTTTAATGGAAAGCAAGATGCTAAACTTCTAGTATTTATAATGAATAATGTCTAGCATGAGTTGCATGGGCATTACTCTATTGATTACATAATGGGAAAGGAGTGTGCATGGGGACTCGGGAGGTAACTAAGGTTTAGAAAAGGCTAAGAATGTACATTGGATGATTGTCCAGGATCGGTGGCCATCCCATGTCATTATCTTTTGATAGGAGGACACATCAAAAGAAACAATTTAAAGCTAGGTTGACATGTTCTCAAACACGAAGAGTGTGGCCATGAGCTTAATATACTCACATCAATGTCTCTAGTTTCCCTCATTACATCTTACCAAAGGAGGGTGTCATGCAATCATTGAAATAGACTCAACAACTTGGTGTTTGTTTGTGCTTTACGAGTCTTCTTTGTATTGAACAAGACATATGACATGCTAGGTTGTAGGGCCAATAATGTTATTGGCTTAAATGAGATACATTATTTGTTTTTCTTGAGCAAAAACTTTTACTCTACTAAATGTAGTTCAATTGCTTATTTGTATAGCTTTGACATTGTCGTTAATGTCCCTTGTGTAGAGTTCTTTGTCCTTGTTATAATATTGTTCTGTCAATAATAAGAATAGATGGATATTCCTTAAACTACAATTTTTTTGTTTTCTTTTTTCCGTTACTTAAATGTTAGAATAACTTGTGTTTCCTTTGGGTCACAATAGATGTGATCCCTCTTTTTTGGATATTCATTTCAAATTGGGTTCTCCTCTCTCAACATTCAACTCTGTTTACTAATGCTTGTTATAAATATAAATAAAGCCTTGGATAAGATTCTTGAAATTTTTCTTCCAAGGGAGCATTAGCCAAATATATTATCCTTTGCCATCTATTCCCTCTTCATGGCCAATGAAGAAGTATTGGCAACAAGTTGAACAACCAAAATTTTCGTCTCTTTCCTTAATCCATCTCCATCTTTCCACCTTTTATGTTAGTCACTTGTCCTTCACTTGAGGGTCGTCCATGTGGTTAAACATCCTTGAGCCATTCTTAATCTTACTATTTGTATTTGATTTTTCCTTATCAACTCCTAACTTCATCGATGAATCGAAGGATAGATTTTGTTTTGTGATTGCTGAGGATAAGGCAAGGTTACTAAAGATTCTTCGATTGTTCTCCCCTATTTCTTTTTGCCATGTTTCCTTGTTTGTCTATTCAATAACTTCCTCCCATGCAAGATGTCCTGATTATCTCTCATTCCTCTTTATAGAAGTCAAGAGGAGTTTCTTTCCTATTTTGCATAGACCAAAAAGATTTTAAGGTTTAGTGATTGCTAAGGATAAGGCAAGGTTACTAAAGATTCTTCGATTGTTCTCCCCTGTTTCTTTTTGCCATGTTTCCTTGTTTGTCTATCCAATAACTTCCTCCCATGCAAGATGTCGTGGTTATCTCTCCTTCCTCTTTATAGAAGTCGAGGGGAGTTTCTTTCCTATTTTGCATAGACCAAAAAGATTTTAAGATTATGGTGCGCTATCGGAAGATCAACTTGGGCATTATCACCACTTTTGAATATAACCAAGTTTGACTTTATTATTGATAAAGTGAACTTCATCTCATCTTATTGTTGAAGTTCTAGATGAGGATGATGATATGTTTTATTGTTGATGGTGGTTCAATTGTCAAGATTGAAGCATTTTGTGCTTTGTTTTGATAATTTTTCTATGTTCAATACTCCCTTCTCTTTCAAGTACTTTTTGAAGTGAGCCATCCAACAATGTTAGATAATCCTCGGTGTGTTGCCACACTTAGGTGCATCACTTTTTGCTTTGAAATTTGATCAGCTTTTGTGACTTCTCCAAGTTGCTTGTCACCTTCTACCTCTCGTGGCTTCTTGCATGCTAGAAACAATCTGACTAGGCTCTTTTTAGACTTTCTTCACGATTTTACTTGGGTTTGTAATACAAGTTACTTTTAATGTCTTTAGCTAATGTCAACCTTGTTGTGCTCTCTCTCTCTCTCTCTCTCTCTCTCCCTTCACACACACAGAGTCTTGGAGTAGAGAGAAAAATGGGTTCATGTTGGATTGTCTTAACGAAGAGTATCACAAGAGATGCATAGGCAACAAGGAGAACTGATATTGATAGATTTAGCTACTGAGAGGTTCGTTTGAAGCATCTCGTGAAGGGGAGGAGAGGAGCTGCGTGTTTATGTGAAGATAGATAGTTATAGAGTCTTCCACCACCAACACCAACACCACCTTGAAGAGGTTCCTCGTGCTATAGCAATTGTACATAGTAGTGGTACCACAATGGTGGTAGTAGTGTGGACTGGCCGCGAGGGTTTTTTTGGTATTGAATGGACACACACACACACACACACACACACAAGTTTTACCTTGGACTCTTTACTAAGAAGAAAAGATATTTAGAGAGAGAGAGAGAGCTGATGGACCTAATGACGTGGCTTTCAAGGTTACCCATTGTGGTACATGCCACTCAGATCTTCATCAAATAAGAAATGATTGGAAAAATTCGACATACCCATGGTCCAGAGGCATGAGGTGGTGGGCATTGTGACCATGATTGGCTTTGAAGTTGCTAAGTTCAAGGTGGGTGACCATGTTGGAGTGGATGTATGGTCATGTCATGTGGAAGTTGTGATGCATGTGATAAGAAAGTTGAACAATATTGCCCCAAGGTCTCATGGACCTACAACAATGTGTACCCCAATGAAAGTCCCACTTTCAGTGGATATTCCAACATTATGGTGACAGATCAAAAATTTGTTCTTCCCATTCCCAAGAGTTTATCGTTAGATGCTGCGGCCCCGTCGCTTTGTGTGGGAATCACTGTCTACAGTCCGATGCGCTACTTTGGGATGATTGAGAAAGGCAAACATGTTGGCGTGGTTGGCTTAGGAGGGTTGGGCCACATGGTGGTCAAGTTTGCGAAAGCTTTCAGATGCGAGGGTCACGCTTATAAGTACCTCTCCAAAGAAAGAAAAGGAGGCCAACGAGATATTGGGGGCCGATCATTTCCTTCTTAGCATGGACAAGGATGCGATGAATAAAGCTTCGAGGAAGATTGATCACATCATCGATATAGTTGTTGTCCCTCATGACATGGAGGCTCTCGTGGCATTGATTCGTGTAAATGGCAAGATGGTGCTTTGTTGATGTTCCCGAAAAGCCTTTCGAGCATTGCACATGGGACTCGTAACTAATATTTGGTCGTTGTTTCGTGGGAGGTAGCCTCATCCATCGGTGGGATTGAGGAGACTCAAGAGATGTTGGAATTTTGCGCTTAAAAGAACATAAGCTCAACCATCGAAGGTTATTCATCGAGACTACTTAGAACACGGCCATGGATAGGCTAAGTGAATCGGAGGTTCAAGTATCGATTTGTGATTGACATGCAAAGTTCTTGAGGGTTTTGGTGAATACCAATTCACGATATCTCCATTCCTCAAAGCAATTGTTACTCTAGTTCCTGATCATATAGCATGCCACCTTATTGGGATAAGAATAAATCCATTTGATGGAGAGAGAGAGAGAGAGAGAGGCTTATAAAGAATGAAAGAAGGAAGAAGAAGAAGAAGTAGAAGAACTTAGAAGAGATCCTTCCCCCCCTATTGACAAAAAGGCTCATAATTCACCCACAAGTCAATCTCAAAGAGAGAGAGAGAGAGAAAAGGACAGAGATTTGAGGGGCCTTTTTTGCAAGAACAAAAAGGGAGGGGACTGAGGAAAAAAGAGAGGAGATTTGAGGGGCATTGAATGCTATATATTTAATAGTAATGCCTGCCTGTGCCCTTTCTGTCTGTCTGTCTGTCTGCATGTTTCACATGATTGAAGAAGAAGGAAGAAGTAGAAAAAAAAGAAGAATGTGAAGATGGATGAAGGAATTGAAGTTAAGTAAAGAAGGAAAAAGAGAAGAAGAGATCAAAAAATAGCATTGCTCCCACTATTATCCATGGATTCATCCTCCTCCACTTCTTCTTCTTCTTCTTCTTCTTCTTCTTCTTCTTCTTCTTTCTCTGCAATTTCTAGCTCTTTCTTCACCTAAAGTAATTCTTCATCATTCCCCATAATTCTACATTTCTACTCTCTCTTTTCCCCCTACTCATTCTTTAGTATTTGTTCTTCATCATGTCACAGTTTTATACCTTTGTTTATATTCTTCTTCTTCTCGATGGTCTCTTATTCTGTACACATTGTGTCATTGCAGCAGGTAAGCCATTAAAGAAGATTTAACAACGATCCATCCATCTCTCTCTCTCTCTCTCTCTCTCTCTGAATATGCGTTTAATGTCTGTTCATCTTTTCTTTTTTTGATGTTGTACACAGAAAACCAGTCCGCCATGGAAGACAGACAGACATCAAATGTCCAGGTTTCTTTTTTTCTTTTTCTTTTTTTTTGCGTTTCCTCTCAGTTCATTGCAAATGGTTATGGATTCTCTTTACTTCTTTTTTCTTTTTTTCGCACACAATCTTTGTAATTGTTACACCATTTCATTTTACCTGTCACTCCTCCTTAGATTAAACCTAGAGATGCCACATTTTGGTGCGAAGAACTGATCGATCGACCAAATGCCTCAGTGGTCTCGAAGAAATGGTTATGGACATGATTGATTCCACCAAGTATCTCAACCAATGACCCAAAATCCACTGTTTTTTTTTATGCCTCAAAGATGGACACACACACACACACACACATTTGTTTTCATGTCATACCATATTACATTTGGGGGGGAGAAATCTTCACCATGAAGCAGCAATCCTAAAGAATCCATTTGACATGCCTATGTTATGGGCATTAAGTATGTAGAAGCCTCCTATACTTCATGAACTCAAAATTCATTGAAAAGAAAAGAGCTACATGGACATTGGACATTGGACATGGACATTTGAATAGGCACACATGACCAAACAACAATACTCCTATACTCGGACCCATGCTTGGGTGGGGGAAAACCCCCTCCACTACCAATCCTTATGACAAAAACCCAGGATCCCCGATCATACATGGACATTGGACATTGGACATGGACATTTGAATAGGCACACATGACCAAACAACAATACTCCTATACTCGGACCCATGCTTGGGTGGGGGAAAACCCCCTCCACTACCAATCCTTATGACAAAAACCCAGGATCCTCGATCATACAATTCAACAAACAGATACAAAAACACTTATGTATAATGTGTAGTCCAGTCTTTTTTGCTCCATCAATTCATATCAGGTCTTCTTTTCCTTAATTAGATCTTTTACATTCACAAGTTTGGTTAACAATATGTGGAACATCATAATCTTTTGCCAAAAGGGACTTTATAATGTATGTATGTATGGAGTAAATTGAGTGTGTGCATACCTTTAGTATGTTTAATGGATGTGTGGTTACTTGCTTTTTTTACACATGTATATGTGTGCATGCATGTACATATATAGTCGTATATCTTTCTTCGACGACGACATGTTTGAATCAACTTACTACATTGAATGCATGATGCATGCCTTATAGTATGCTCAATTAGTGTTTTCTTTTCATATTCTTGAAATACAAGCTGAAATGAGGGCCAATTTAGGAGTGTTTAAATGTATAGGGGCCAATTGATGTGTCTTTCCACACAATTAGCTGATTCCATTATATGCTAATGTTTCTTGCCATTTTTTGTCTAGGGAAATACAAGTACGAGCTTACATCATCAAGTGAATCAACTTGCCCATCTTGAAAATGTGACTGATTGGGAAATCTTTCCCGATTTAGGGTTGGAGAAACAATTCCTCAATAGCACGAGAAGAAACCTTGGGGGCACTTTTGAAATTTGCGCTTTGTGTACTTGTTGCGGTGGACGAAGAAAATTTTGCATACCTAGTGCTTGTTGTTATACCATAACTTGTGGTTCTCCTAATAGGCCATTTGGGTTTTGTTCATTTATGCCCGTGTCATGTAACTGTATAACTTGCAAACTTTGATTCCCTTAAAACAAGTTGGAGATTGAGTTAGAATCATGACAATAACACTATTTTGTCGTGATCTAGTTTAACATACTTATGGTAGACATCAAGAGCAAAATACTAGATGTATAAATTTTCGATGTTTTGATCACTCAAGTTATTTGATGTCCATGAAATTGTATCTACTTATCGCTTCTTCGGAGTAAAAAGATTCTTATTTTTTTTCCCAAAAAAGAGAGCTACTTTCCCATTAGTATTTTTGTAAAAATATTCTTATTTTTTCATTGAATTAGAAATGATCGTAGGTCCATATTTATTAAGGTTTAGTTTAAAATGAGGTGAATGGCGGAATGAGGTAAACCTATCTTGGTTGGTTTATTGGATCACTCTATGGTTTCTTTTCTAGTATTTCACTTCTTGTCCGGCCAACTATTATGGGTCTATCATCCTATGTTCGTGACATCACCCTACAACTCTTTTTGGAACACAGATAAAGTGTAGAAGCACACAACAAAAGTTGAAAAGTGTGATATGTTTGGCCAAGCTAACTCAATTTTGGTAATACCATGGAAAGAGCAAGAAAAGTAGATTTGGAAAGGGAATTTGGACATGAAGTGATGAGGACAAAAGATTAGACATAAAAGCAAACCACGAAAGTATTATGGATGGTTGAAGGAAAAGAAGCAATAAGGGAAGGAAAATACAATACTAGAGAGATAGATAGATAGATAGATAGATGTTTTTTAGCGTCCATAGAGAGGCCAATATTGACCCAGAGAGAGATAGAGAGAGTCTCCCATGGGATGTTGGAACTTGGGAGAGTTTCCCACCTATTCATTTGTTGTGCCCTATAATACATTAAGGACATTTCGGAGATCGAGGTACCATGTTGGTTGTTGTTGAAGTTCTTTCACAACAATTCTATCCATGCATGGACTATTTATATGCTGACTAGGTGTGCCTTTTAAAAAACGAACACACACGAGCTCCTTTTGTTTTTTGCCCCAACCTCTTCTTCTTCTCTTTTCAACTAAAACTAGAGACCGAAAGTGGCTTTACGAATAAAAAAAGTTGAAAAAGGCTTCTCAACAGTTGTCACAGGATGTATTTGAGATGAAGATGTCATTGGTTTGTTATATTGATGTGGGTAAACATTATATCTTGTAACAAATATGCTCGGAAGTAATGGGTAACAAATATGCTCGGAAGTAATGGTCCTAATCCACGACTTTGAGCAAGCATATTTTACTACCAACAAGAAAAAAATAAATGAAGAAACCAGTAGGTCAAAAAGAAAAAGAGTAGAGAAAATGGCAGAAACAAAAGTTTTCTTTTTTCAAATAAAATATGCTTCATTAGTAAAATTATGCATACATGACGACCTAAATAGGCTAACAACATTACAATGGCTTTAGCCATGACGACCTATGAAAACAAAAAAAATACAATCTAAGATTATTTCCACCTTCTCGCCCAACATTTTTGCCAAAACTTCAAGGTACAAAACTATTACCACTGTTTGCATAGCATGTAATCAATGCATTCAATGGTGCCCTACCTGTTATAGGCATGGTTCATTTTCCCCCCCACATCAAATTCATATCAACCAACATCCATGTCCTATATGCCCTATCATCATTGCATTCCATGAAACCACCTATGTAGCTAGAAGCTTGTGGAACACATCTCCTGCTTCAACAAGGCGGCTAACATGATCATGAGAGTTCCATTTCCATCTTTCATAAAATAGTGTGTTACACCTTCCATTTCCAAAGTCTACTATTTTCTCTACAGCTTCTGCACTAGAATTCCAATGAATCTTCCTAATTTCTTGCATCTTACCAAAGTTGGTTTGTAAACATGAACTCCACAATCGATGAATTTCTTCCTAAGTAATGTTGCTGCCATGCCACCACCCATATCACCAAGTAATGTTCATGCCATGCCAAAGCCCATAGCACCAATTCCATCGTATTCAACATGTTGTATTGATATATATTCTTTCACTATGATTCCTTGATCGTTGTTGCATCTAAGAGTTCATCGTATCCAGATGAACCTACCATATGAAAATACTCATTCTCTACTACAATCCAATCTCCTTAGACCCTCATGAACATTTGCTTCTGCCTCCACCACCATCTTCGCTCATCATTGTATAAACTATAAATAAATAAAATTAATTTGCTTCAAAATATTTCCACTTCAACCATCTCGCCATTTTCTATCAAATTCCTATATAGACAACAAACAAAATGAATCAGTTATCCTCATCCACTCATGAAATTCTGCTTCAACTCTCGACAACATCCTCACTCATCCTTTCAAAAATAAATTGTTGAGAAATCGTTCGATCAAATCACAATAAACGAACTATGCTGAAATACGAATCACACCAGTATGCCAGAGAGAGAGACAAGATAAACAATAGTGCACAGAGATTTACATGGAAACCCTAAAACGGGATAAAACCACGGAGAACAGAACTTCACTATGTATAGTGGATATACAACAGAGGGTATGTTACAGCACTCTTTCGAGTGCATCAGCCATGCAGGGTTCTTGGCGTCTGTTGTTACGTACACAACTATGGCGCCACACTCTCTGTCTCTCTGTCTCACACGCTCTCACACTACTTATGTTCAACGCACACATGCAACGTTTTGCCCTAAGTATATTTATACTTATACATTGTATAGGCTATTTACAATTGTAGCCACTGCTACATATCATTACTATTATTGCTAGAATAATAATAATCAAACTATTAAACAATCGACTCTCTGTTTTTGACTCTTTGACTGTCGGCTATTTCCGAACAGTCGGATCTTCCTTGTCTTCGACTATCGGCACTCCTTGGTCCGATCAGTCGGCTCCTCGTAGTCATCGACTGTCAGCAACTTCTGTACAATCGGTTCCTCCTCCCACTGGAGGGACATATTCCCAACATAAATCAGCTTCATTTTCCACAACAACCATCTTGTCATTCATTGCCTGAGTCCTGTATCTCTCTATTTTCAGCAATTTCCTTTCATACACAAAACAGAATGAATCCACTCTCCTCAAACCCTCATGAAACCTTGCTTTTGCCTCGGCCACCATCTTCACTCATCATTCTAGAAACTGAAAAATAAGTAAGTTCGCTTTAAAAAACTTCCACATCAACCATCTCGCCATTTTCCATCAAAATCCCGTATAGACAACAAACAAAACGAATCAGTTGTCCTCATCCACTCATGAAGTTCTGCTTCAACTCTCGACAACATCCTCACTCATCCTTTAAAAAATAAATCAGCTTCATTTTCCACTACAACCATCTTGTCATTCATCGCCTGAGTCCTGTACATACAAAAACCAGAATGATTCTATTGTTTTCATCCCCTAATGAAAGGATGCTTTAGCGCCTAATGAAAAGATTCTTCACCCCCCCCCCCCCCCCCCCCCACCACACCATCCTTATCAAATAAAAACATCTGCTTCATTTTCCACATCCATCATCCCATCAATTAAGACCATAGTCTTGTACCTCTCCATTTTCAGCAATTTCCTTTATATACACAAAGCAGCTCTCCTAAGACCCTCATGAAAATTTACTTCTACCACTGTCACCATCTTCACTCATCATTCTAGAACTATAAATAAATAAATCTGCTTCAAAATATTTCCACATCAACCATCTCGCCATTTTCCACCAAATTCATGTATATACAACAAACAAAACGAATCAATTGTGCTCATCCCCTCATGAAATTTTGCGTCAATCCTCAACAACATCCTCACTCATCCTTTCAACAATAAATCATCTTCATTTTCCACATCAAATATCTTGCCATTCATCGCTCGGGTCCTGTACCTACAAAAAATAGGTTGAGTCTACTATTCTCATCCCCTAATGAAAGGATGCTTTAGCGCCCAATGAAAAGATACTTCAGCCCCCGACACCCTCAACATTCCTTCTTCTAAGAACTAAAAATGTGCTATATCTTCCACGTCAATCATATCGCCCATTACCATCAAAATCCTCAACTATCAATATGCAAGCATCAATCTACTTGCAACAACAAAACCAGTTCGCCACCATTAATCCATTTTTACCCCCACACTTGCTAACATCATCCTTACCCAAAAACCAACCTGAAAATATGCTACAGCCCCCAACATAATCTTCAATCATTAAAAATAGAACAATTACTGCTTCTTTTTCCCACATCCTCCCTCTTGCCGATTAACATCAAAGGCATGTACATACAAAAAAACAAAATGAGCATATTGTCCTCATCCCCTCTTAAACTATTATGTAACCCCCACCACCATCTTCGTCACCAAAATCCTTGACCAACCATCTCGTTGAATCCAACAATCTACTTCCACGAAAGGAGCAAGTCACCTATGCCTCAACCACCTCCTCCATCTCAAGGAAACAAAAGTTTAAGAGGAATGTGTGGCATTAGACATTTCGAGAATGTGCATGGTGCCACATTGGGACATTGAAAGAAATTTCCAAAGTAAAGAAACGGACAAGGATTGTCAGACATATAGGAATTGAAAATATTCTATATGATATTTTCAGAGTATTGGTTCCTGAAAGTTTTTGTTTTTACCAAAAAAGAATACATTCCATTAGTTCAAATATACACAACTTAGATCCCTTTATCGGGTAGGCCTTACCTAAACTATCCTATCATTCATTGAGTGATCTCACTTATTTATCTTATTCACATGCTAGGTCTCTAGCCAAACTTTCATAGACATCACCTTCATTCAATATCCCCCATGACATCTCGTTCACACCCTTCTTTCAACTAATGGAGGGACGAACAACCATTTGGGTACTACATACTGCCATTGTATATCCATTCCATTTGCTCTGACCACCGGAGTAGTACACCAACATTTTCTGAAACTCACCCTCATTAATTCTGAAGCATCAGCAGTACCATCAATCCGCTCATATTGAGCTCTCAGCGTAGCTATTAGTGTGTGCCATATTAGCTTAATCGATTTAGCTGGAGGGCGTTTGTTTGCTGAAAATACCATAGTACACCTTATTGTCCATATGCACCATATGGTAATGGGTGCACACAACATCCATAGATCTCTAAATTTTTGCTTCTGCACAATAACTATAGGTACCCTATTGTCAGTGATTAGCCGAACAATTCCATTCTCCCCTCTGTACATAGCTTTGCATGTGTTATTGTATTTCACCACATCATCCTCAAGACAGTTCTAGCAAGCATGTCCCCAGTTGAGGGTGAACGAACAAGAGGCATGGCAAAGCAAACGTAATGCCCTTCTCCATATAGTCACTACCTCGCAACATTCCCATAGAAAATGGGAAATGATTTCTAATTGTCCACATGCAGTACATCTAGGGTCTACATTGAGGCTTTTACCCAACAAGGCTCTATGCGCAATAAACCATATACACATTGACATTATCTTGCGGTCATTACTGTCATGCCAAATCATTTTCCAGAATTGATCTAGTCTCCTTTCACTAATGCCTTCCTGTATCCAAAATTTATGTGCTACAATCTTGTCATGTTCTTGTTCTAGAATCATTTGCCTCACAATTTTCGTGTTGTACCTGAAAAATTGAACCAACTTTGTCCCCTCAATTCGTCCTTGAGTTCTCCAAAAATACGACGTTGGGTCCCATGGTAGCTGATCCGAATGCCCTTGTATTGGCCAACACATTGTCATCGGTGTGGTCTCCCTTGGCTTAGGATCAATAATCATATCCTTTCCATTTTTTGCAATCAGCCTAATCGGTCTTTCGCTTTGATAGGCTGGTTGTTCACATCTTGCCATTCCCTACTCTATTTGGTAGTGGCATGCCTCATTCGATTATGCTTTCACTCCCTTAATTACAGTTAAACAATTCTCAACATCTATAAGTCTTGTCCACACAGTTTCAGAGGTAATTATATATTCCTCTTCCAAAGTATGCCTGTTGCATGCAATGACATCAGTAATTCTCTTGAGCATGCCTTTACCCTTGCTTATTCTCCATATTCTAGCCTTTTGAGTGCCCACATGATTAGAGAGAAATCTCTTCTAGTCCACTAATGCATTCCCTTGGGCATTCATTAAGTCGGCCCATTGGAGCCTAATTTTTGTCCTATCATCAACCCATCCACATCTCTAATCAGTGGGTTCCACCCAATTGGCATGTACATCCGGGCATATGCATCCTTTCTCCACCTACTTGTGATCCCCTTTCTTATTCCTTGCCATGCTTTCATAATGCCAACAACACATAGACTCTACATACTTCCCGAATATTTGGGTCGCATTTTTGGCACAAAACCCCAAAAGGGGCTGCTTGGCCAACTTCCACCTTGTCTTGGCAGCCACATCTTCCATCTGCGTCTCCATAGAATTTTCCAAGGTGCCTCAGGTGGTTGTAACCTCCTGACCACCAATTTGCATAACAAGGCCTTCATTTGCACCACGAGATCTATCAATCCCAGTTCGCCTTCACTTTTTCCTTTTATAAGCGTGGTCCAAGCAACCTTTGCACGAGCCTGTTTTTCCTCCATGCCCCCCCCCCCAAAAAAAAAATAAAAAATAAAAAATAAAAAATCCTAATAATCGTTTTTATCAATTTCATCAACTTGGGCACGATTATCCAACATGCAACAATATGCCATACAGTGGCCATTATTTGCAATCACAATATTGTCCACGAAGGATAGTTTTCTTGCATTCCACCATAAATTTCAAATAATTTACAAAGTTGGACAAAATCGAATTTAGGATCAATATTACAAATTTAGACTAATATTTAACCAAGAATAGTAGTATGCTCTTTGGTCGGGAATTCAAAATCTTTTATTAAAACGAGGTTTTAATCAATATTAGAAAGTAAGATGAGAAAAGAAATCTAGACCTGAATCAAACAAGGTCTTTCCAATTTGTATCCATAATAATTGTATCAATTTCCATATTTGAATTTGATATGTTTGAAGACACCTTGCCTAGTTACTAACTCATTCCACCTAATGGCAAAATGGAGTTTTGCCTACATACATGAAGGTAGTAGGCACACACTAATTCTATCCCATTTTTGCTTAGACGGTGTGAATTTGAGAGGGCTTCTCAACTTAAACATTCTTTCTTCACCACGCATGAGAATCTTGATTCCTTATCCCTTCTCACCAACACTTAATGGATCGCTCCATAAACCAAACCTCTGTCGGACCAGTGCTCGGCCACAACCGAGGAATGGGATTAACTCACAGAAAACAGGAAATAGAAAAAGCACAAAACAATAGAGAGAAAGGTACACTGGATGTTTTACGTGGAAAACCCTAAATGGGAAAAACCACGGGAGTCCTCAACCTCCAACTATCACTATGAACAGGGATGTACAATGGTGAAGCTACAAGGCAACAACCTTGAGCTCACTGTCCTCGCCACAGGCGGCGGTAATACACAGAGGCAACGACCTCTTCGTCTCTCTCTCTCTCTCTCTCTCGGCTGCTCTCACTTCTCATGAAAAATAAGCAACAACATAAAACTGTTTGCCCTAAGTCATATTTATACATATATGACTTTCGGGATATTTACAAATATAGCCTCAAGGGCTCTTAGCAAACATATTCACAAATATGTCCCTGCATCCGGATCTCTCTCCGGGTACATTCGTCATCCGGCTCCGTAGCCGGGGTCTTCATCATCCGGATCCGTATCCGGGTACTCTTCATCCGGCTTCATGCCGGGTACTCTTCATCATCCGGTTCCGTAACCGCAACCGGGCTTGCCGTCATTCATCTCCGGACATCCCATCCGGAGGGACCGTAATCCCAACAAACTCCCCCTTCACTTCGGCATGGGATGTCTCTCCAATCCGATCCTCTTCCGGCATGCTTCCAGCTTGTCGGGTGTGAGCACCTTGGTCAGCATATCCGACCCGTTCTCGTCAGTGTGGATCTTCGTCAGCACGAACTCCTTGTCTTCTATCCTTTCCCGGATCCAGTGGTATCTTCGCTGGATGTGCTTCGTCCGGGAGTGATAGGCCGCGTTCTTCGCAAGGTGGATGGCACTCTGACTGTCGCAGTAGAGTCGGTACTCCTCCTGCCGGATACCGAGCTCTCTAATGAAGTCCTTCATCCATATTATTTCCTTGCCGGCTTCAACAGCCGCCATGTACTCCGCCTCCGTGGTTGACAACGCAACTGTCTTCTGTAGCCTCGACTGCCACGAAACAGCTCCTCCTGCATACGTCATCACATACCCTGATGTGGACCGGCTGGTATCTGCATCAGCCGACATATCCGAATCAGTAAAGCCGTCGAGTTCGGGCTTACCGGAGCCGAATCGGAGGCACACGTTTGCCGTGCCCTTCAGGTATCGGAGTATCCACTTGACCGCGTTCCAATGCTGTTTGCCAGGATTGCTCATGTACCGGCTCACCACTCCGACTGCATATCCGATGTCCGGTCTCGTACACACCATGGCGTACATCAAGCTCCCGACGGCTGAGGCATACGGCACTTTCATCATATCCTCCTTTTCAGCCTTTGTCTTGGGACTTTGCTTGCTGGACAGCTTGCAGTTTGTCGGGAGGGACGATCCGACCGGTCTCGCTTCCGACATGTTGAACCGGTGAAGCACCTTCGTCACGTACTTCTCCTGTGACAGCCACAACTGCTTCTTCTTCCGGTTCCGGATGATGTGCATCCCTAGTATTTGTCTCGCCGGACCCAGGTCCTTCATTGAGAAGGTTCGGTGAAGAGCCTTCTTCAGCATCCGTATCTTGACCTGGTCCCGTCCGACGATCAACATGTCGTCCACGTACAGGAGGAGTATTAGAGAGTCTCCTCCTTCGAACTTCTTCACAAACACGCAGTGGTCGGACTGCGTTTTGAGGTACCCTTCGTCGGTCATGAAGGAGTCGAACTTCCGGTACCATTGCCGGGGAGCCTGCTTCAGTCCGTAAAGGCTCTTCTTCAACCGGCATACCAGGTGCTCCTTCCCTTTCTTCTCGAATCCTTCCGGTTGCTGCATGTAGATCTCTTCTTCGAGGTCACCGTGAAGGAATGCCGTCTTCACGTCCATCTGTTCTACCTCGAGGTCCATGCTTGCCGCTATGCTCAGCACCGTCCGGATGGAGGTCATCTTCACTACCGGGGCAAATATCTCGTCGAAGTCGACGCCCTTCTTCTGCTGAAACCCCTTCACCACGATCCTGGCTTTGTATCTCGGGGGGTTTCCGGCATCTCCCGGTTTCAGCTTGAACACCCACTTGTTACGGAGTGCCCGTTTTCCTTTCGGCAACTCCACAAGTTCATATGTGTGGTTCTCATGCAGGGAATCCATCTCGTCCTGCATGGCACTCAGCCACCTGCGGCTCTGGGTGTCATGCTTTGCTTCTTCAAAGCTCTCCGGCTCCCCTTCGTCGGTTAGCAGCACGTGCTCTGGTTCCGGAAATCTCCGGGGGGCCCTTCTCTCTCTTAGAGGATATCTCCGTTCCGGAGCTTCGGTAACCGGTTCTTTCGATTCTTCTTCATCCGAATCCATTTCGGGATCGGGGCCGGTTCCGGTATCATTTTCATCTTCCTCGGCCGGTTCTCTTTCTTCACCGTCTTCGGCCGGATCCTCGAGTGCTAACCGGTCCCTTGCCGGTCGGGACTGCTCCTCGTAGAGTTTATCCTCACCGGTCGACTTGGAGCTCTTCATCTTCTTCTCCGACTCCAAGTCGGCGAGTGTCTTGTCCTCCATGAAGATGATGTCTCGACTCCTGAATATCTTCTTGTCGACCGGGTCCCATACTCGGTAGCCGAACTCGTCGTCGCCGTAACCGAGGAATATGCATGGCCGGGTCTTTGGATCTAGCTTCCCTCTCCGGTCCTTTGCCACATGCACGTATGCGAGACACCCGAACACCTTCAGATGCCGGTAGGATACTTCCCTACCGGTCCACACTCTCTGCGGCGTGTCTCCGTCCAAAGGTACTGAGGGTGATCTGTTTATCACATATGTCGCCGTCGACATTGCCTCAGCCCAAAATCCCTTGGGTAATTTCGCATGCGCCAGCATACTCCGGACCCTCTCCATTATGGTCCGGTTCATCCTCTCGGCCAGCCCGTTCAGTTCCGGCGTCTTCGGCACAGTAAACTCGAGCCGGATTCCCTTCGAGCGACAGTACTCCTGGAACTGCCCCCGGTATTCCCCTCCGTTATCCGCTCGTATCGCTTTCAGCTTCTTGCCGGATTCCCTTTCCACTCTCGCGTGGAGTTCTTTGAAGACGGACAGTACTTGGTCCTTTGTCTTCAACGGTGCCGTCCACAGCTTCCGGCTGTGGTCATCAATGAATGTCACGAAGTACTGGGCTCCGCCATGTGACTTCGTTTCTACTTGACACACGTCTGTGTGCACCAGCTCCAATGGTCCGCTACGTCTCGTCGGTGGCCTTGAGTGGAAGGAGGTCCGGTTTTGCTTACCGGCCAGACAGTCGGTGCACTTCTCCAGGTGCACATGCTTCACTGGAATAAGGTTGTCTTCTGCAAGCCTCTTCATCCCCTTCTCACTCATGTGGCACAGTCTCTTGTGCCACAGCTCACCGGCAGCGTCGGCTGCCACGTTCAGCTCCTCCGGACATAGCCGGGAATTCATCAGGTACAGTGTGTTGACCTTCCGGGCCCGAGCCACTATCAGGCTCCCTTTGCTGAACTTCATGACACCGTTCCGGATGCTACCCGTGTAGCCTTCATCGTCTAGCCTCCCGGCCGAAATCAGGTTCAATCGAACCTCCGGAACGTGTCGCACATCCTTCAACAGCATCTTGCATCTGGTTGATGTCATCAGCCACACGTCTCCTATGCCGGCTATCCGGCACGTACCTTCATTTCCCATCCGGACAAAGCCGTGCTCACCGGCTGTGTAGGATGAGAAGTATTTCTTCTCCGGGGTCAGGTGGAACGACGCTCCGGAATCGACCACCCAGGTCATCTCTACGCCGGCAATGTTCAGCTCCCTCTCTTCGGTAATGAGCATTATCTCTTCTTCACTTGCCGCGAGTGCCGTCGTTCCTTTCCGGTCCTGCCCTCACCGATCAGGACCTCTCCGGTCCGTGGCTCCCCGGTATGCGCCGTTTCTCTCCGGTGACTTCTTCGAATCAGTGTCGTCGGCTCCGTTGTCCTTTCGGTAATGCCGACAATTCTTCCGGAAGTGCCCCGGCTTCCCACAGTGGAAGCATGTGGGTCTTCCTCTTGACTGCGACCGGGTCCCCGACTTCTCCCGTCTTTGCGGACTCCGGTTCCATTGTCTTCCCCGTTCCGATTCGGTAAGCAGCGCCTTCGAGTCGGAGACCGGTTCTTTATCTCTCCGACGCGCTTCTTCGTTCAAAATACTTGTCTTTACCGTTTGTAGGGACAAGTTATCTTCGGCGCAGGAGGTGCTGAGAGTCACCACCAAGTTCTCCCAGCTGTCCGGCAATGTACACATCAGGATGATGGCTTGCATTGCATCCTCCAACGGGAACTTGATCGCCGCAAGCTGGTTCACGAATCCCATGAACGTGCTTACGTGTTCCACCATACTCTCGCCGTCCCGGTACTTGAGGTTCACTATCTTTCTCATCAGGGAGGTCCGGTTCAACGCATTCTTCCTCTCATAGAGGCCCGACAGCTTCTTCCACATCTCATAGGCGTTCGTATCGTTTGCCACATGTTGCAGGACACTTACATCGACATATTGCCGGATCGTCGCTACGGCTTTCCGGTTCAGGAGCTTCCACTCCGACTCTATTACCCCCTTGGGTATCTCGGCATTGTCGATCGGTTCGTACAGGTCTCGGACGATGAGAAGGTCTTCCATCTTTATCTTCCAGTCGGCGTAGTTCTGTGAGTTCAACACCATCATGCCCGGAGGCCCACTGCCGCCGCCTTCCATTTTCTGTGTTAACTCGCTCTGATACCAGTTTGTCGGACCAGTGCTCGGCCACAACCGAGGAATGGGATTAACTCACAGAAAACAGGAAATAGAAAAAGCACAAAACAATAGAGAGAAAGGTACACTGGATGTTTTACGTGGAAAACCCTAAATGGGAAAAACCACGGGAGTCCTCAACCTCCAACTATCACTATGAACAGGGATGTACAATGGTGAAGCTACAAGGCAACAACCTTGAGCTCACTGTCCTCGCCACAGGCGGCGGTAATACACAGAGGCAACGACCTCTTCGTCTCTCTCTCTCTCTCTCTCTCTCGGCTGCTCTCACTTCTCATGAAAAATAAGCAACAACATAAAACTGTTTGCCCTAAGTCATATTTATACATATATGACTTTCGGGATATTTACAAATATAGCCTCAAGGGCTCTTAGCAAACATATTCACAAATATGTCCCTGCATCCGGATCTCTCTCCGGGTACATTCGTCATCCGGCTCCGTAGCCGGGGTCTTCATCATCCGGATCCGTATCCGGGTACT
Organism: Azolla caroliniana; assembly: GCF_043228905.1. Classification (NCBI taxonomy): domain Eukaryota; kingdom Viridiplantae; phylum Streptophyta; class Polypodiopsida; order Salviniales; family Salviniaceae; genus Azolla; species Azolla caroliniana. Next base: position 15,443,760 of record NW_028230446.1, on the reverse strand, counting down.
CTTCATCCGGCTTCATGCCGGGTACTCTTCATCATCCGGTTCCGTAACCGCAACCGGGCTTGCCGTCATTCATCTCCGGACATCCCATCCGGAGGGACCGTAATCCCAACAACCTCATTATAATGAAATTGATAAATTGAAAATGAGTAGTTACGCCTCCCCCAAAGGACAATAATATACTTCAAGTACAACATTGCATCTTTGACCATGCATAATATGATATCTTTTTTTTCCCAAAAAAACATTGCTTCTTAGCAAACAAAATACAACAAACTTCAAACATTAAGATCCACAAGGCCTAAACTTAGAGGGATCGAAATATCCAACAACTCCAAAAACAGCAATAAATTCAACAAAACTCACGTTGTCCCAACAAAATTATCCCACCTACTCTTTTACAACAAAGTTATGCGGGTACTACAACTATGGTAACTTACTTGTATCGCAACGATACATATTTACGTCTCATGTCCACTAATGGGAGCCATTGGCAGAAACAATCACCTGAGTGCTTGGTAGTTCCATTAAGCTGTTGTCGAAGATTTGACCATCATAGGAAAACCACCCCATTTCAGTAGAAATTTGACCTTGCCATTTTTGCTTCGTCTGATCCCCCCTAAATCGAATCATACCATCCATGCAACCAGTATACCAGCTCGAACCAGATATTTACCAACACCTCACCACTTGGGAGCTTTTGCTGCTGAAAAACAAACTTACAACGCTTGGTCCAAATGTACTAGACCGATAAGCACACTACCATCATCCATATCTCCTCAAAAAATGCAAAGTTTGTGCCAAGTTTCACCCCAACATATTGGAACACGTTGCCACCCTACACTATAAATCCGTGACCTTGTGGGTTTAACTGTTCCGCCCAGCCTTCCCTTGTTAACTTTAGAAAGAGAAGATCAATTGCGATTGTTCTCAAAACTCATTAAATTTTTCCATAAAAAATATCCTCCATTGGTATTAAACTTAAAGTGGTCAAAGGCAATATACAAAACAATCCACTATTAAATATTTAACTAGAAAACTATTGAACACTCATGTAGCTTCAGCAATCCAGCCACATTTAGCATCCATATCAAGCAAGGAATTACCAACAACAGCACTGGGTGCAAAAAAACCCCTCTTTTTACAAGCTAATATGGATTTTTCGTCTTTATAATTGGATTCTATGCCACTGCAAAACTCATTAAATTACTAACCTTGGTGGTGTGAATGTGTGATCTTTCATAGAATGAGTGCATATACCATGCAACTCCATTGTAATTTGAACATGGCTAGTGTTGCTTAAGGTAGAGGGAGAATATTTACGTACAAGAATTTTTTAATCCTTTTAAAGTTTAGATGTATACATTTTGGGCTTTTTCTTAATATTTATGACATGTGGATTTTATTTTTTATAAGTACATACTATATGTATTTTTTGTTTCAATACATCAAGTACAACATTGAAAAAATAATGTGTATTTTGTCATGGCGACATTAATCAATAGTTCGTATAACACCATGCATGAGGTATACTATATACCTAAACATTAAATGTGCATACTTAAATAACCTAGCCTTACGCAACACAGAACCAAACTCATACATGGTTTTACTCCTCGGACCTCCGTCCATGAGTGGAATAAACAATAAAGATCATTTGGAGTAAAAAAGTTTGGGAGCATTGAGGAAAATAAGGTGTACGGGTGTTTTGGAGTTTTACAATAATAGGCTCAATTCACATATAACTATTGGCTTAAACATTTTAAAAGAAACTAGTGCATACTTTATCCTTCAAAACAACAAAGTTCATCCTGGAAATTAAGTTTTTAAGTTTATCTTATAAATCAGTCTATATGTGAGAACTAGGCACTAGCTAGTAGCAAATTAACACATTGTAAACTAGAAATAAAAATTACCCACATTTTGTTCCTCCCCAATATCAATGTCCTCAATATCTTCATGATTTGTTGTTACCCATGGTGCGAAACAATCTCTCCATTGATGAAGAGCTCCAATATCACAATAAGCGTTTAAATGGCTAATGCTTGTAGTTCCATGAACAATTCACCTTACCCTTTCTATTATGGACGAAGAGAGATATTTTAAATGTCCATGATAGACCAATTGTGATCTATTACGGCCTAACCCATGGTTAGAATCGAGCTTAGGTTCTCTCAAATTTATGTCTTTGACAATTTAAACCACCAAGCCAAAAGGTAAGGAGAAAATGTATGAGCAACATGTGTATGAGCTAAAACCCCCGCTTATGTATGATCTTCCAATGGAATAGTACAAAAGAAACATGTGCCAAATCCCAATCTTCTCTTTCTTACGGTTGAACCTAAATATATCCTCCCAATCATCACTCTTCAAATAAATACCTTTGTACAAAATGGTAATTGGGAATGCCAATTACGCTGTAACATTTTCCACCACCCCGAATTGAACTTTCATGCATTCCACTCCACATATCCTTTGAGATAAAAGACAGTGAAACCATGCAATGATTAACAATCGACAACTATTCGGTTTGAACCAAACCGAACCACGAAATCATGGCTTAACGGTTTCAACGGTTTGGTTTGGTTTCAACAGTTAGAAACCGCAATTTCAACAGTTTAAAAATTAAATATTAAAATTTTGAATTTGACCTAAGTTGAAAACCGAAACCGAACCACGAAACCACGGTTTAACGGGTTGAAAAATGTTTTAACGATTTCGTGGTTTGGTTTGATTTGATTCAGGTTCATGTTCCAAAATATTTTAACGGTTCAGTTCCAAACCAGTTTGGAGTCTCTCAAACCGAACCGAACCGTTGCCAATTGTTAGCAATGATGATAAAATATCTTCAGTCTCAATAAAGATACATACAATAAAGTTATGCTTGGCAATTATTCACAAACAAACCCATAAATTGGGGGAAGATACAATGAACTTTTAACATCTTCAAATCCAAAGAACCTTTGACATTTAGAATCAACCACATCACCCAACTCTATCACCTTTAATCGAAACATATGAATGACTTGAGATCTCAATTTCTTTTTTCCTTGCTACATTAAAGATACATGCAATAAAGTTCTATTATGAAATTATTCGCTTATAAACCCTTAATTGGTAGAAGATACAATGAACTTTTAGCATCTTCAAATTCTAAGAACCATTGGGATTACATCAACCACATCCCACAACAATATCACCCCTAATCAAAACAAACAATTGAATTGAGATGTCAATTTCTCTTTCTTTGCAAGTATAACAATCTAAGAGAAACAAGTAAGTCCTTTTGTGATGAATTATGTTGTTGACAGCTATTTGATGGTGGTCATTCAAAATATGACAAAGCTTCTTGCTAAGATCTTACTAACTATTGAGACATAGAATGTCGAATGGAGTTAATGCATATATTAGGATGTTGAAAGGCATTCTTATATAGCATTGTTGAGTGTTGAAGTATGCAAAGATTGTTTCTTGAAGTACATATTCAAGTTTTTTATGGTTTTAGAGGATGTCCCTCTACCTTCATAAAAAGAGTTAAACTATTGTAATTGTGATGTTTTTTTCATGCAATGAATATAATTGTATGCATTACTAAGATTTTATTATCATTATGGGAGTCAAATATGACCTATAGGACTAATGGGAAATATTTCCAAGTAGTCCATGTCAAGTTGATAAACGACTTTAGATGCTCACAAATTTTAGCAATGAATTTTGTAATGGACAATGCACATTATCGCCAATGGACAATGCACATGTGAATGTTTAGGATTCAAGGTTTTAAATGTTTAGGGCTTAAGGTAAAAAATGTGAGCAAATGTAGCTCAAATACAATCAAGACCACAGTATTGGAATATAGTGTGATAGACTTGTGAAGTTATTGGGGGAGAAACATGCATAGTCAATGAGCCTCATTCTCGTTGCCCTAATACCATGACTTTAAGGAGTGGTATGGACTATGGACAGAGGGATGGGATCTCACGTGTTTTGCTTAATGAAATTTAATTTTAAGGAGAAGAGGATCAAATTGTCATTTGTTGCAACATATGCAATATAAAGTGCAAAGTGTGAGCCTTAGATCTCTCCCAAGCCATGATATAGGAATTATACCCAAATGACTTTTTCTACGTTAGAATATTGTTTATTTGATTTAAATCTCCCACTTCATATAAATGTTTGATCCAATTTGTTCTTCAATTGTGGGGCACGTCATGTTACTATGCATGAAAAACATGCTTGGTCTCTTTGAAATTTATCACATGTACGTGTTTTTCCTTGGTCTAAAATTTAAATATCACAACTTAAAGTAGGGGTTAAATGCATGACCTTTTGGTGTTCATTGGATAACCTTACCAATTGAGCTACATTCATTGGGCTCTTTCCCTCCCCTCTTTACGTGTTTACAAACCTAACCCCAAGCAAGACTACATTGAATGTGGTGTGTGTTGTCGTGTATCAAGTATGCGAGCTTGCATGGAATATATTGAATGCCTAAACATGTAGGATCAAGTGGTAGGGGTAGGATTAACTTACACTAGATTTAACTACAAAATGGCATTAACAATGTATGAGTGCACAAAAACACATGCATATTCTCATGTGTTTATCACTAATCATATGTGGTTTTCCTATCCTCAACTCCCTTGCCAGTTCTAAAAGGGGTATTGTACCCCTCAAAATATCCACCCTCAAATAGGTTTGATTCCTTCTCATGAAGGGCGCGTGTAAATGTTTGGTGAGTCTATCCATCTTCAAAACTCCTTGTTAGTTTTTATTTACCTTTCTTGCCTATTTATTAGATTTCCCTCCCATCTCTTTCCTTGCTAACTATATTATGCTTTTGAGCAAACCCAATGTGAATTGTGTGCTATCAAGTTGCATATTAAATAAATCTCTAGAGCAACTGATTTGATGCGGAACCAATCAAACAATTACTTAAAGTGAAAAGAAAACACTATCAAAGCAATACAAAGAAGTCTTGATTCTAGTGGTATAAACCAACCTACAAAAGCGGATAACAACATGATGTATTGCTTAAAGAAAGGAAGCAAAAGAAAAATTGCCCCATTTTAAGAGTAATATGAGAAATACCCAATTAACTTTGAAAATATCGAATTTATCCTTACCACCTTGGTAAAAAGCTAAAGTAATTAGAAATAATCTCACATTGATGGATCAAATTTCTCAATCTCCATCTCCGTCTCTGTCTCTCTCTCAATGTATGTACACATATTGGTGGAATTGCATCAAAATAAGTGTTTGACTGAATGTCGAGGATGATACCCTCGAAAACAAAACCGTATGATGGAAGGCATAACTCTTATTTCAATCGGCTATTCATATATGTAAAGAGAGTTGAGAGGAAATGTTTGAATAGAAAGAAAGATAAGAAACAACGACATTCGCACCCATATTTGTGAAATGCCATGGTGATAAAAGACAAACTCAATGTGAAATGTTGTTGTCAATGTTTACTCTTGTGAACTAGACTTTGCTATGACATATGAGTATATACTATAGACCGAAGTATCTTAATTGTTTGTTTAGTGTTTCTTGGCCAATTGTTGCCACATTCGATCTTCACACTTATGTGTAACAACTATTCCCCCTTGGTGCTCGTGCGACCAACCAATTGGGGCAATATAATCCTGTGCATTATTCTAAGCTTTTGACAAACTAAATTGTATGAAAGTTGAAAGATTACCATGATATTTATAAGGTTTCGTGTATATTAATATACATGCACACACATATGTACATACATCATATGGATATATATAGTTCACTCAATCATTTAAACTTGCCAAGTCCTTCATAGTACATATCTCTTCACAATTTGGGCATCATACATTTCGTACTCAATGCTTTCATGAGTATTGTTAGACTTCACATTTTGCGTGTCAAACTTTCATTATATTTGAGTGTTTTTGTGTAGCCAAATTATGTCAGTTTCCTGCTTCAAATAGAAAATCACTCTCAATAAGGTCTAAAATAAGTCCACCACAATTCATGAGGTAGTGGCATGGACCTTTGAATCTAATGTACACAACTATGTCATCTGATTCCCGATGGTGCTAGAGAGAGAATGTATCTTTCACGTGTTGTAGCTTTCACGTTCAATATTGGTACAACCATTCAATTTTCAAACTTTACTCATCCTACCAGCTGTAGTGGAAAAGGCAAGGGAACTTCAAATTTACATCCTTGCTTAGTCTCACCATGCATAAATGTTACATTGCATTGGATCCTTTCAAAAGAACATGTAATAGAAACACAAAACGAGATACCATCACGTGCGGCGCTAGAGACATGCATCTATGTACCCGCAAAAGCAAATGTTGGGAAAACTACCCTTTCAAGCTCGACATTGTTCAACATACTAATGTTGAGAGCCTTCTTGTTGCATATACGTAAGATAGATTTTGAACTATGAAATGCTAGCTTCTCTAGTTTGTGTATACCTCTTTGTTCAAATGAATCACTCTAGATATTATCTACAATGCGTTTCTTCTTCCTTTAATAACTCATGGCATCGTTAATGTATTAACTATGAATGGTTCACACCTTGGTCCTCCTTAATTGAGAGGGCCCCATCAACAACTGATTGGACATCCATGCTTTTCATACGAGAGATTCTATTTGAATTGACTAAGCTTTCGAATAAAGAAATCCTTTTAAAATGAACTTACGTTGAGTGGTGTGACATACAACTTGGTTGGTTGCTTTTCCGTACGAGCTCCGTTCAGGTGTGAAATAAGGACCCCTCCGCCCTCCCTCCTAGGCATGTGTGAGTGAGCTTTCCAGTGAAGCGTGAAAACAAGACACATGGTTTCGTTCAATTGAGCTTCGGTCGAGCTTCATGGGCAAGAGATACGAGCGAGAGAGGGAAAACAAAGCACGAGGCTGTCGAGCATAGTGCAAATGAAAAAAGTGAGAAGAGGGCATGAGCTTGGTTTAGAGGAGGTACTGATAGGTGTGGACATATGGACAAGCAAGCTGGGACAAAATGAACTAAGAGGGCGTCCTGGAGCTTGACGAGTAGCATGTGGAATAATGGACCCCATGGCACTCAACCAATCTTTCGAGGTAGAGATACAGAGATGCTCCAAAACCTTAGTGAATAAGGTGAGATAGAGATATGATATATATGTACATACATACATACATGATACATACATGATACATACATACATACATACATACATGCTCACATACATACATATATCTTCCTTCTCTTACTAAAGGAAGAAAAATAAGGAAAAAAGGAACCCTCTCTGAAACCACACACACTCACACACGCACATTTCTTTTTTCTTTTGGAGCTTTTCAAGCTATGGAAGATCGTTGCAGGCCAACAACAATGGGATCAAACCCTCCCCATCCCTGAATAATCTCTTGTTTTCTTTCTTTCAGAAATTAGGGTTTTTTCTTTCGCACCCATTTGCTGGTATTGTAAGAGATCAGGGCGGAGGAAGGAAAGCATCGAATCAAGCAATGGTGGGCTTACAGTGGAAATGAAGAAGAAGAAGAAGAAGAAGAAGAAGAAGAAGAAGAGGTAAGTGAACAGATCGAAGACATATATTTGTTTTCATTTCAATACAAAACAGGAGAGAGAAAGAGACAGAAAGAGGGAGGGGAGAGGAGACAGAGGAAAAAAGAGAGATCGAGAGAGGATGGATGGAGATAATAGAAGTGATAGAGTGAAGGAATGGGAAGATGGTTTACCTAGTGTAGCAGAGCTAACCCCTCTATCACAGTGCCTCATATCCCCACAGCTTGCCTCAGCTTTTAGTATAACCTCAGACATACCTCCTTACCATATCCTTGCAGATGTAAACAAAGCTTCCCAGTCCATTGTTGCCATCCTCAGAGGCACCCACACCTCAGAAAGCCCTAACCCTAACAATCCAAATAACCATCCTTTTAACCTCAACCCTAGAAACCCTTCTAACTCTAACCCGAATAGCCTTGGCCCTAATTACCCTGTTAACCCCAATTTCCCAAAATCTAGAAACCCTAATCCCAACCATCCTGTAATAACGTCTGGTGATGTCAATGATGGTGAGTCCCGATACCCCTTCGATAGGGGTGTTCAGATGGGCATCAACCCCGGACATGACCAAGACCGAGACCGAGACCAAGATAGAGACCGAGACCGAGACCACGATCCCCAACCGGAGGAGGTGGATTCTTCAGTGCCCGAGGAAGCAAATCCAAATGATGACTCGTCGGCCCGGACACTCAAGCGGCCTCGTCTAGTGTGGACACCCGAGCTTCACAAACGGTTCATAGAGGCGGTCGGCCATCTCGGCATCCACAACGCCGTCCCGAAGACCATCATGCAGCTCATGAATGTGGAAGGGTTAACCCGAGAGAATGTCGCGAGTCATCTTCAAAAGTATAGGTTATATCTCAAAAGGATGCAAGGCCTCTCTAGTGAAGGCCCTTCATCTTCGGATTACATCTTTGCATCGGCACCAATGCCCCCCGGGTACTATGCTGGTATGGAAGATGTTGTGAAAGCTTCAATTAAGACATTAGCACCACCACAAGGGCCTCTTCCTATGGTTCGGGGTTCGAACCCTACCACACCCGCCATTGAGCCTTACCCTTACAATGTATTTGCCCCTCCACCACAAAGATTCATTCACCCCGACCCTCATCATATGCACGGTGCCACCAGACAACAACTTCAGAACCACCCGAATCCTCATCAAGTTCTTCGCTCATTCCCAACAGGAAAGTGAAAAATTTCCCTTTTTTTTTCTTTCTTTATCGCGTATTCATCGTATCGATGCATACATTCCGAGGTATCAATGGAATGGATAACTAAATAAAAGCAAAATTTGTTACTTGGGCTTCCAAATATATAGACTCAAAAAAGAAAGGTATATCAGGATTAGCTGGTTAGAGCCTCTTTTGAGTATTGTTATTATTATTGTAATGATAATAATTTTTTGAATAAAATGCTGACAAAAACATATCTTTATTCTGGTATCTTGCCCTCTCCTGAGATAGGATGGGCTTCAGCTCACTTCAAATTTGTTAGATTCATTGCTACACGACAGTGTTATCAAGGTTTGAAGAGAAGGCTTTTGTGCTCAAATCTGGTTTAGTCTGGATCAAGTTAGAAATATTTTGTTAGGAACAGAAGCTATGCAAAACTGGAGAGTGAATTTTGCTTTCATTGTGGGAATGGATCTAAAAGAATTGGGGTTAAACAAACCAAGCATTCAACTAAATGATTGAAACCGTTGTGGATTTATTGAAATTCAAGTGACTTGGTGATTCTATTCTCATGATAGGACTATGGTGGGAATTCCATACAGGTTTTATGTCAGAAATCTGCTTGTTGATTAGTTTTTCATGGCATTTTATAATCACTGATGAGTTTTACTTAGTATTAGTCATATATACGAGAATTTTCAATATGTAAGACCTAATATTTCCATCCCTTAATACCACAACTAGAGAGTGAGTGAATTAGAGAAAAAGAGAGAGGGAGAGACCAAAGAGGTCTTAATTAGTTCCTGTGGTTGCTTGGTAGACAATGAAGATAATATGCAATCTTCCTCTACATTCAGCATGTTCACATAGTTATATTATTGGGATTTGATCTCACGTTTCAAGTTCATTGCAATACAATGTAGTAGGCCATGGTATTAGTGAGAAAATTGATAAGATTTGAACGTGGAATCTATAAATGAATCAAACTAAACCTTAGGATTTATCACTTGAATGCATAAAAAATGAATAAAGAAAGTTCTTTTGTAAAATATGCACATGTTTGAGGAGTTCCTTGGGTACCCACCACTAAGCAAATGATAACATACCAAAGGGAAGGAAGTTAGTGTTGGAAAGAGAGACATGAGCCTTTCCATACCCTTGGTTTTCTTGTTTTAATCCAACAGCATAAACATCTCCATTGTTAGTGACAATGGAAGTGAAGAAAATCCAACAATAACATGTACAACCTTCACTCCCACTCCCACTATTGTAATCATTGAAACATGAACCGGGCCACTAGTAGCTGCTTGAACCAAGAAAGATGGGGTTGAAGATTACATCTTTAGAGTTTGTTAAAGTTGAAATTGAAGTTGAATTTAACAATGCCACCGAAGTCGACTTTGAGTTATTTTGTATTCAAGCACTCAAGCATTGTATTCTTCTACAACAATGAGCACTATTGTCCCCATGCAATAATGCTCTATCGCAAGCACTATTTGTTGTGACCCCTTTCCCCTCAACTATTATGCAAAAGTATGGCAGAACCCTCTAATTCTATCACGGATGACTAGCCATGATGAGATGGGTGTGTGTTCACACAATGACGAGCTCACCATGAGAGAATTCTTTAACCTCTCTCGTGCGGAGCTCAACACGTACTCATCACAAGAGCTCAACATAAGGTTTACATGAAGCAAGCATCACCCAACAAAAGGGGATTGGATTCGTAGATCTACAAATGCAGGTTCAAATCCGACAGCTTGCCAAATTTTGATAATAACCTGTCTTTATATAATTGTAGAAATTTACTACCTTCTTGTGGGTTTTGCACAATGAACATATCATTGGTTGGTTCTATAAGTTAATCTGATGTGCTTCTTTTGTAGACAATCCCATTTGTCACAACCATTGTGAGATTTGTTAATGTTGATGTATAAATCACCCAAATACCTTTGAATATGTGAGAGTATATAATATATTGGCAAGTTTTTCCATGTTTCCAACATACACAAGATTATTTATTTGAAAAACTTCAACATCCTAGGAGACGTTGATATTCTTTGTCGTGATCAACTAGGGAAACAAGTTGCTACAATGTTATTTAACTATATATCCTTACAATGTGATTTAACTATACATCCTCAACATTCTGTAGAAAATATTGGTCTTCTTGGGCATTATGACTATGTTTAGAAAGGCAAGTTGTGACATGTTTCATATTCTTAATGAAGAAAATTAACAATATATAATGTGATTAGCTAAGAAATCTTCCATCAAAGAGAAATGTTCTTTAAGTTCTTTGTCATTATGGCCTAATCTCAAGTTTGTAACCCACTTTATATTATTCCTTAACAAATTAGCAAAAAGTAATACAAATTGATTCAACAAGATAATTGAACATATGATGACATTTTAATTTCTCTCCCTATTTGATATGAAGTTCAAATACGACCATCCCAACAATGCTATAATCATAGTGTGATTGACAATGGTATACACAAACTTGAATATATCCCACATCAATACAATATTCCCACAACTTCTTGCAACTTCCAAAACCGACTTAAACAAATTAGTGCAATGTGTCTTGAAATATACCTTCTCAACATTATGCATGTGTATCATTTAAACATAAATCATATCATATATCTTTGTTCAAATTTTACGTGCAATCAAGTTCAAATACATATATGTGTACATAATACATACATATAAATGCACGCTTACACATACCTCAAAACATTCATCCATCCATACACACATACACAAATACACGTTATGTGTTCATGAATATTTACATGTATGCATGCTTTGTTTTTTGTATATGTATTTATGTATATGAACAACTACAAGAGCTTGAACTCAACAATGAACATCATTCTAAATCGATAATCATGAAAGTAAAGGAATGTACACATGGCTATGTAAGAACTCTCAAGTTCGATTCTGAGGGAGGAGGTCTACAAAAAGATCCATCCATCCAGATCGAGGGGAACATGCCATTCAGGAGGGCAATCTTGATGAATCACTGGCAAGAAGATGTTTGTGTAATAATTCGATAAACAGTCAGAGGGGGTTGATTCTAACTCATGTTGGGACTAAGGTTGGGATGTTCAACCAAGGGCTATTCTGAAATACTAGTAATTTGGGACCCTTTGTAATGGACATGGCGTGATCCTTATGCGGGTCAAGGAAGCAAAGTCATCCCTTTCTTCCAATTCACGACTAGATTGGGTCGCCACATTCTAGCCGCTCAAACCGCTCGAGAGTCGGCTGCTGCAAAGGTCTGGCACACATATCATGTTCCTCACACAATTATCACCATGTTTTGGCAGAAAATCTGGAAACAAGAACACACAAGGTGAATTACTACATTCCAATGGCTATTAATACATAAGCCACTACCGGTTGGAGTGTGGCAACCTTAGCTCTCCTAATTGTGTAGCGTACCCAAATGCAACAAAATCAATCCGACACGCTCTTTGGGATTGCCCAGAGACCAATCGAATATAGCGGGGGGTTGGCCGCCTATTGCAATTATGCTAGGTGCAAAGCGCAATCAAGTGGGAAAATGTATGTTGGTTATCATGGCAAGCCCCAATTGATAGGTACGAACATCAGGAGGAGGAGATGACTTTGGTGATAAGAACAAGAGGTTCTTTTTTCCACCATCGGCACTATCCACTCAGCTCTTATTAATGCCGAATCTCAAGTTGTGTTGGAATTGGTCAACCCAATAACTCTCTAGATTCTATGGAAACAATAGTGTAGACAGTTCTTCTCCAACCAAACCATGCATCCAATAATGTTAATGCAAGAGATATGGAGTGAAGTTGTAACCACTCTAAAGAGCCAATATGATAGCCTTAAAGGTGGCTCCAATGGAGTTAAAAGACAACGACTAGCCTTTATCCAACAACGGTCATCCTCTCCCTTTCTTGAGTCTGTGGGTATCCACATAAGATGGAACTATCGTGTCCCTACAGGGATTTGTATATAATACTCTCATCTGTAATATTTTATAAAATAATGGAAGAAGGTTTTTTTGGAAAAAGAAAAGAAAAGAAAAGGAATGTCCATATGTACATATGAGTGTATAATAGTATATAAAATATCGATATATTTGTGTATTTCCAATAAAACTTCATTCGTCTTCTAATTCCAACTCTAATATACATTTCCATTTGTAATTAGCCAAACTTATAGGAGAATGGTTTTTTAATTGTGGGTGTTCTTCTACCTACCTAGCCCTATGTAATGTGATAATGGTATGCGGCCTCTATTTATGAATAAATAAGTGTACCTCAACGACAGATAATTATGTGTATAATTCATGTGATTTTGAACAAGGCAAAAAGTTTTTTTTTCACCATTGTGTCCATGTCGAAAAGCGTACAAGTCATGATCTACATCAATCAGTTACAGCTCAAACATGTGAATCAAACAAAAGTTCTCAACTTATGCGAGTATGCCTACTGGGCTCTTCGATTTTCTCAAATCATGTTTGCATAATTGGCCCAAGTGAATTTTCACTTATTTTTAATAGCAAATATACATAGATAATTTGGCTATCACCCTTGGAGGCCAGATATGACTTATGGACCTGAAAGGAAACATTTCATGTGGTGTGTTGTATGATTTGATTAGTGACTCTCATGGCTCAACAATTTTATAAATGAACGTGGCAAATCGTGAGTGCAAATCGAGAGATATGTGTAGGGATAGGTTTGAGTTGACAACGTTGGGAAGCAATACCGAATATTATCAAAGGTGGAATGTTGTTGTAGAGAGTGATGCTCACACTTACAAACCTGTTTAGGACCCTCTATGCAAATTCAACGAACTTCCTCACTTGTGTGAGTTACATGTATTAAATGTTGGCAACGGTGGACAAAAGAGTATGGTTTTATAGGTTGGTACAATAAATATGCATATAATCTATATTAAGCATGAGCATCCCCATCTCTTTGAAGTTGTGACACATTGGTGTTACAAAAACAACCTTATTCATCGGTAAATATATTGAAATGATTGTAATACATCCCATTTTCCAAACCATTTCCTCGCATATTGTATCCGCCCATAACTTCATATTTTGCTTTTGTATGCCGTAAAAAGTTGCAAACATTAATTACTTCCTATGAAATTTAAGCAAGGGAATATGCGTTTTATCTTTTAAAAAATCTTAAGCATGTACATTATCTTAACGTAAAGTGATCTACTCTTGAGAAGTAGGAGAATGTACGTATGTCATCTATATATTGACCCGAAGAAACATCATAAGAAATCAGTTTTAGACATTTTCAAATTTGTTCTAAGTGGTGTTACATATGTTACCATCCCATACTTTACGCCATAAAAAGGCATTGATGTCACCAATATAACAAAGAGATATTTGTGGAGAACATATCATTCAATTGTCTTCCATTGCATATGTTCTCAAATGCACACCTAGCCAACCCTCCTTTGAGCTTCCAAGCAATGAGTAACACATTTATTTGATCTATGATTGGATGGAAGGTATTTGAAGCATTCTAATAATTCAAGTACTCCCTCATAATCAATGCATGATTTGTCCTTATTTTTTGTTTTCACAAGGATAACCTTAGTTGTATATCTATCGAGAGTCAACTAACTATGCATGCACAAGATTTCCAAGTCACCCATACGCTTTTGTGCATCTCTTTGGAGTGTTTGTTAAAAGCACCACATCAATCTAGTTGTAGCAAATGCATTGTAACTTTATTCCCAATGGCAGCCTATTTAGAGCCCTTTTTTGTGTAAAACCATTTGTTCCAATTTAATAGTTAAAAAATCAAAGAGAAATAATATAAATGCGAACGCTTTTAAAAGGTCAACCTAAGATACCAAACTAGAGTTACAAGAAAAACTATTGAAAGGAATGGGAATGGGGATAGTCTATTCCATATCCTACACTAAATCCAAAAGATTTTCAACAAGGACATTGTTTGCCACACACAAACATGGGCTGAATTCCAAGAACATGCACCAAGATGCACGCCCAACTAATTCTGAAATTGTTAGACCAACACATCTATCATGCCTTCAATTTGCATGGGCCATGCAGGGGTGCAAGCGTCCAAGAGTTGCAAGATGAAATGTTCGGCCCGTTGATGCGACGGGCCTGAAAGAATGCTCCCTTGCATGCATGCAATGCCATATATGTATACCCAATCTTCTGCACCACCCATCCTACACTTACTATGAGCAAATGGAATGGAACCGTTACAAAAAGCACACAGATCATTACCCCCAAATATAATTGCGTAGACCCATTAACAAGCAGCATCCGGTCCGGTCCGACGATTAGCATGTCATCCACATACAACAACAGTATCAGGAAATTGCCTTCGTCAAATTTCTTCACGAACACGCAGTGGTCGGCCTGTGTCTTGTGGTATCCTTGGTCTGTCATGATGGAGTCGACCTTTCGGTACCATTGTTGGGGAGCTTCCTTCAGTCCGTATAAGCTCTTCTTCAACCAACATACCAGGTGATCCTGACGAAACAAGGTATAAGGCACGAGAGTAGTAGATCAGATGCCCACTGGAACGTTTCTTTATTTCTGTGTGAATGCCCTTGGGGCCTTTTTTTCCATGGCCTTCGATGGTATTGTGCTATGTAGAGCGCTTTGGTAGCTCACATGATCTGCTCTGATACACCACACACACACACATTAGTTTTTTAGTTTCCTCCATTTTGTTTCATTATATGTGGATACACACATATACATAGACACATACATAGACACATACATAGACACATACATAGACACATACATAGACATATACATATACATATACATATACATATACATATACATATACATATACATATACATATACATATACATATACATACACATACACATACACATACACATACACATACACATACACATACACATACACATACACATACATACACAGATACATATACATATACATATACATACATACACATAATAACTCAGATAAAAAACAATGTAAAGAAAGAAGGGGATTCCTGTCTTCTCTTGTAAACCATCCTCCTCCCTCCTTCACACTCTGTTCCTCTGTTCCTTCCTCTGTTTCTTTCCTCTTTGAATCAATGGAAGCAGAGATTCATCATCACCACCACCACCACCACCATCAGCACCCACGTTCCCTCGAAGAGATTTTCAGAGATTTCAAAGGCCGTCGATCTGCTCTGCTCTCCGCTCTCACCAATGGTAACCAATTTTTTTTTTACAACTTAACTCTCTCTTTCTGTCTGTCTGTCTGTCTGTCTGTCTGTCTGTCTGTTTTCATCCCCACCTCTACTCTGTTTTTCTTTTCCCATTGTTTCGTTTTAATTCATCTCCTTCTCTCTTCTTCTCTGCAGATGTCGACGATTTCGTCAAGCAATGTGATCCAGGTGGGTGCTCTCTTCTCTTCTTCGTTTCCCCTGCGGAATTGGATCCTTATCCATCTTTTCCCTCAAGAATTTGTGTTCTCGATGTGGATTTCTCTTTTTCCTTTCTGGAGGATTTAGCTTGCCTGCTGATTGGGTTCTCTTTCTGTGGGATTTGAAAAGGGAGTGAGCAAGAAAGAGAACTTCATGGGTATATAGTAGCTCAGCTGGGAAGATTTTGCGGTGGAGGGAGGAAGGGGTTACGTGTTCAAGAATCAAAACCCTAAGTTTTGGATGTGTTGTCTGGTGAAATTGGTTTGTGGTTTGAGCTTTGAACCCCAGGTCTATGGTTTCATAAAGGATATGGCTTCTTTAGCCCTAGGGTACAACCCTTAAGAGCGAAAGGTGGTAATGGTGATGTATTCTCGTCCTCAAAACACCGGTAGAGCATGACCCTGTCTGTGTGTTTGAGAGAGAGAGATATATATAGATTTGTCCAAAGCAGTTGTAGCACGGTTGATAAGGTTATCTGGCAGAGCCTAGGTCATGTGTCAAAGCCCTGGCATTCCACAGTGGCTTGTGGTAGTTTGTCAGTTATTTATTTGATTTGGGAAATTGATATAACTCCGTCACACAGATTCTTTATCCTCTCTGCTGGACCAAGGAGCTGTTGTGTACATGAAGGTCATGCATTCAAAGCCTATGCTTTTTGCATTGTCATCTTGTAAAGTAGTGCTTTTAGTGAGATTTGAATATTGTAGATACCCTGATAGTTGAGAGAGAGAGAGAGAACGAGACCACACTTTGACAATAATGAATCAAGACAGACAACACTGCAATGAGAAGGTTATCATATGGTGACCCGAATGTCATGTGTTCAGCCTTCACATCGGTCAATGACATCTGGTAAAGTAGTACAAGGATAGTGAGATTTGAACCCAGGTGTATGCATTCATAGAAACTTCTTGGCTTACCACTAGGGTGTAGCCCTAATAAAAACTGGCTTATTACAAGGGTATATCCTAAGAGAGACAGAACGTACACGCTTGATTCACCACATTTTACTTCATTCATGTGTTTTTTTTGCAGGGAGAGAGAATTTATGCCTGTATGGTTTCCCAGATGCAAAATGGGTGGTGACTTTACCAGTAGAGGAGGTGCCCTCGGAGCTTCCAGAGCCTGTGTTAGGTATCAACTTCTCGCGTGATGGCATGGATCGACATGATTGGCTCTCACTTGTTGCAGTTCATAGTGATTCATGGCTCCTTGCAGTAGCCTTTTTCTATGCTGCAAGGTTTGACAAGGTTGAAAGGTATGTTGTGACAATTTTTCAAACTGTGGAGTTCTTATCGTTATGTCGTATCATGAGAAAGCTTGATCTAGTTCAATGATATCCAATAATCTAGTCATGTGTAATGATTTATTCATATGTAAACAATCAGATGAAAAGCAACTATCTAGCGGGAATGGTGAAATCACGACTTTTGATGTGTTTGGAAACAGGAAAAAGCTATTTGGGCTGATAAGTGATCTTCCCACGCTATATGATGTGATGATGGAACGGAAACCAGTTCGAGGCATGAGCAACACCAACAAGGCAAAGAGCTCCTCGGCGGTAAAACCGGTAATAAGATATATTTCTATGTTCTCACTACATTGCCCAATAGAAATGTTATCTGGTCAAAAGGTATCACATTCTCTTAATTACATGATTAACCTAATAAACATGGTTATAAGAATCTCATCATCAGACCAGGCCCATAACCAAACAAGTACTTAGTATTATTGTCGGAATTGCAGCAAAAGCCGATTCGACAACCTCCTCCGCCATCATCGAGAAAGACTGAAGAACCAGAAGAGGAAGAAGAAGAAGAAGAGGAGGAGGAAGAAGATGAGCATGAGAATGCCCTCTGTGGGAAATGTGGTGAGAATTATGCTTCAGATGAATTTTGGATATGTTGTGACGTTTGTGAGCAATGGTTCCATGGGAAATGTGTGAAGATAACGCCAGCAAGAGCTGAGCTCATCAAGCAATATAAGTGTCCATCATGCAGTACCAAAAAGCTGCGATTATGAAATGGGCTACTGTAGGTTTGAACATGTCCTATGAGGGTATAAGGTACACAGACCAAAGGTAGAAGAAAAACCCTAAAAAAGTATACACATCCCTTAGATCTTGGAGATTGAGAGAAAACAGATGGGTTTGCAAAAGGACTGGGACTGAAAGTGAAATTTCATGAAAGTGTGGAATGTCACCCAAAAAGGTTCACATTCACACATTTAGCCTTTTGGTCCTTTGGGATGAAACACAGTATGGTTAGTTGAAATGTATGGCTCTTTCTTTTACTCTTTTCTTCTTTCTTTCATATCACTTACATTGTTAACCAAGAGATGCTGGTGTATGTCCAATGATTGAAATTTCAAAGGATTTGTCAACAAAACAATAGTGCATTTGTGTTACAGGTATAATATACACATGTTTATATCCTTGTGCTGTGGTTAGTAATTGATAGCTTGGATAGTATGTCAGTTTTTCGAAGGGTAATAGAGGATTCAAAGTTATCTTTATGATGGCCTAATGATCTTAATCTTAGTTCTGATATTTTACTACCTGTTGCACTGATCTAGGTTTGTCACCTTAGCCAAAGTCTAGGATTGATTGCGCCATCAAAAGGATTTTGGTTTTTTTATGTATGGACTAAATGTTATCTCATGCATAGCCAAATTTGATTTATGAGAAGTAATATTGTTGAAATGGTTAGAAGGTAATAACACACACAATACTGTTAGATGATGTGATGTATACCCTCTTCAGTCTGTCTGAAGAATCATACATTCAAATATAGTGCTCTATATTGCAAATGCCTTAAATGTGATTGCTCATGTTTCACGATAATACATCAAATGAAATGCGATGAAAGTTTTACTTAATGATGTATTGGAAGAACGCGTGTGAAGTTTGAGAGATACTTTGGATATGCTTGAGCAAGTCAATTGCACATGGCAGAATAAAGGTTAGTAAGTGCAAAGTAATATGTATCTCAAAGTTTTTGAAAAGAGGAGCAGAAATATTATTTGGTGCTATAGACAAAGTGATTCTTGTGAGTTGACACCTTCCCTTGGAATTGGAATATTTTAGAACATCATGCAATATCATAGATTTAGAGGCTATATGGATAATGTTAAATAAGCTGATTGTACACCACCATAAGCGAGAGACAATTATAGTAATGCCAAACAAATGAGAGGAAACGATGGGAAATACATGGGTTTGACACTTCACTGAATGTTAAGGCCTCACACTTTAGGTTCTAGCTATATCACCTGTGGGTTCAGGTTTTCCCTCATTTCTTGCACCTTGACAATATCACTTAAAGACGAGAAAGAAAAAAGGTAAATGGAAGTAGAAGCTTTACTCTGCTCATGACTTTCTCCTTCGGCTTGTACCATTGATTTGCGCAATCTTTGATATAAAAATTTGATACATCATAATATCCTCTCCCTATCCCTTGGCACGTGACTTTGGCAAAGTTTTGTTCAACTATATGTAACTAGCCCACCAAACTTTCTTTGACTTTATTGAACTTTCAACTTGCTATAACTATTTTGCCCTCTCGGTGATGTTAGTATTATTTTCCAAGGGTTAGCACGCGACTCTTAGTATTCCTTTTCTATGGACTTCTTTTTACTCAAGATCCTTATAGGAGCTTTTTTTTGCGTTCAAATGTTTTCAAGACTCGAACCAATTTGATATAATAAATCCAACCTAGCACATAAGATCACATATGTTGATTGATTTATGGTAGACCTTGATCATCCCTTCTTTATGTGGTTATTCTTGCCTACTCTAAAGAGTCCAGGAGATTGCATTCCCCTTCTGTTAGTTGTGTATGTTCTCTGATGGGCCATAGTAGTTTTTAAAATAACTAAGTGTTGTGGTGGGAATAAGGGGCCATATTGCATCTCTATCTACTACTAATTTGTAATAGAGCAACTTTGTGTGCCCATAGTTGGTTACTTGAATTGTCGATTAAGTTTCAATGTTGCATAGTAAACTTTCTTTGCAACTACATCACAACTATTACGACAATATTTTTTATATTATTCTATGGTTTTTCAAAGACCATAGTATTGCATATATAGCGAGTTGTTCAATACATCCATGTAATGAGTTGTAGTTAATTGTTTACATAATGTTGTAATGATGATCTTGTAAGATTAACATTCTTTCCAATTGCATCAAAATGGTTAGGTTCATACTCGAATAAAATCACTTGATAATGTTATCTTATTGAATGTTTTGGATAATTCGAAAATGGTCCCATTATAAATTCAAAAAAGCTAGAAACATTCAAAAAACAATGTTCATTTTAACATGTTATATATACATCTGACATATTTGTGACACAGAAATATGGAGTTCCATTACATGGCATGTATATGTAATATCAATGAGTCTCTTGGAGGTTTTAACTACATTAAGCCAATACATTAAGACATGGTAAAGTTTTCTTTTCACAAATTATTGCCTGTATCCTCAAAAGATGGAATATTAACCATGATAACATGGTGGTCAAGTTTGTGCTTTGTAATTGAAGGATTGTGACTTCAAACCTCGATCAATGGGTTCAATATCATACATGTTATAGAATATTGTTACAAGTTTGGGTTGATATCAAGCAACTCCTTGTTTCTTTATTTCAAATTTTGCTCACAAAAAATGGCTTCACAACTTTGGAATTGTCACATTTTCAACATTAAAATGAGTAAAAACCATTGCATGGCCCTCTAAACAAAAATGCCTATATCGATAGAAATGGCTTAATACTACAATATGTATCCATCATGTTTCCAATTGAACGGAAATATGTTGAAGATGATATTGTGATAGTGGTTTAAAGGGTATGCACAGAGTAGCACCCATATTGGAACAAGACAAGTCGTTCAATGCTCTCCACCTTGTTTTATTATTGCAAAGATGGGATCCAAAAGACATAAGCAATAACCTGTTCAAAAGGAGGAGTACCTGTTCAAAAGGAGTATGGGTCCTTCTTGTTTCCTTTGGACTTCCATTGTTTTAATATATTGCTTCATATTATCAATTACCATGCTTGTTAGAACATATGATTTTGTTTGAATGTGTCACATGATTGTAACATATGTAGCATACCATACATCTATCATATGTGTTGGATCTTGACGTCTCTTTACACACTTTTATTACACCTTTGTGCCAAAGTGCACATTTAATTCAAGGGCTCGCTAGCAAAGTTCTTGAAATACTTTGATCAAATATATTGAGAAAGCATGGAGACTATGATGGCGAAGATAGATCACAATGCAAGTTGCAAAAAATCAAAGAAAAAGAAGCAAAAAGAGGAGGATTTAGACGGTTGTCTTGCCAAGAAAATGCCAATTATATTTTTTTCCCATCTTAAATATAAACCTACAAAAATGGGTCCAATATTTTGTTACTATACAAATGCAGTACTACAATATCAAATACGTGTGAGTATTAGAAATCCTTTTTAAATAACTATAATGTGGCATTAGTCATCAATTTTAGGTTCTTAATACTTACTAATTACATATATTTACAATTCAAAATTAAGGGTCTAGTGTATGGTCTTTTTAAAGTAGAGATGTGATAAAAATATCAAAATATGTTTGTACGCGACAACAATTTAAACTATCAAGTGTCTACGGACCATGACTATTTGGAACCTCTCTATTGACGTGATAAGAATAAGGTACATTGAGATTCAAAGCATTGCTAGTTTCTTGTGCCATTTACCTAGTCTTTGTACACTATTATATTTACGTAACTATCATATTATTTTAATAGTCAAACATACATATAATATGTAGTTAGTGCGAGGTTTAGTGTTTTTTTTTTCCAAAATAAAGCTACTTTCCCATTAGTTAGGAAGGATTATTACAAGGAGACTATACAAGGAAGCTTATACACAAAACGGGGAATCTCCCTCCGATCAAGATCAAGAAAATGAGACTACTTACATAGTATTTCAAACCGACGACCTAAAGTAAGTAGATACCTATAACTAAAAGCAGTGGCCTTTAGTGTCGGTCAGTATGAACAGACTCCATGAGGGCAATTGGACAAGGTTTACAACCACTCCAATGACGTGGCCACTGCCCGTTTGCGCTTTTGGCAAAAATGGCAGAACACACCTATGGTGATGCTAGGAGGAAGTGGCCAAAGGTGGAACTACCAACCCCCACGTTGGTTGTTTCCTTCTCACAGTGTGAGGTTTAGTGTTATTTTGTTAGGGTATACCGTATACCCATGGTTGTCAAAAACTTCTTGTTGTTTTTTTAAGTATTTATAATCGGGGAATTTGAATAGGTTACTAATTTGTCATGAACATTTGTGATGCCTTATATAAACCCATTCCAAATCAAAATGAAGCACACACAATGATGATGCTCAAGCCAGTATCATGGTAATTTTGTAATCTTTATCATCTTATTCTATTAAAGCCATGTTACATAGAGTGCACTTAGTCCTCCAGAATCATACAAAATTTGTGCCTTTTGTATATGCATCCAAATAACATACTCTTGTATCTGCAAATGAGATTCTTAGCACTTCCATTTGCATGTACTTGTCTACTGACCTCAAACACTATATCTCCTCGTGTGTTGATCTCCGTGGAGTGGGCCTCTATATCCTTCTTGAATTTTGACAACATAAATATCCTTTTACAATATACATTACATGAAGCACATGAGATAATCTAATTGTTAAGGAGTTTATCATGTTGTTCTACATTTGTAATTGTTTATATGCTTCTTTCTTTATATTGTTTGTTACCATTGGTTTATGCATCGTAATATTTTCAACCCTTGGGTCATGAAAAAAGTAAGTCCAGACCCAAGTTCGTAAAAGCAAACATTTGTGGGGATGTTGATAATATCTTACATTATGATTTAACACGTGATATCTTATTATATTCAATATTGCCACATCGTTCTTGCATACAATTGTCGTTATGTATCCAAGTTTTTGCATGGAAAATTACTCATTAAGGTGAAAATTAGTTCGTTTTCAATGTTTCATTAATCATTTTTAATATGAAATCCTTGTAACCGATTTAAGAGAAAAGCTCTTAGATACTTGAAGTACCAATTTGGCCAATTTAATGTGTTTGTATCTTTAGGATCTCATAAAAAAATGTTAGTGGTTTCTTCTCATTGATATAATGTAATCGCAAGCGTGTCAGTGTGAATGCATTTCAACTATACTAAAGAGCTCTACTTGGCCTTGAGCCTTGTTACAAGAAATAATGTCATTTTCTTTAGTTTTAACAAACCTTATATGGATTAATATTTCCAATATAAATTGGTCATGGACCAAATGAAGAGAAGAAACATGGTCATATTATAAAGAGCATTGCGATTTGAGATGGGGCGTTGGGGCACAAGTGATGAAAGTGGTTGACTATGCACACTTTGTGCTAAACAAGTTCAAGAGTTTGAGCATCACACTTTGATACAATTCTTTGCCTTTGATCATATTCGACCATGCTTTCCACACATCTTCGACCAAGCCCAATCCTTGCACAAATTTCTCTCACAATCACAATGTGCACTCTCGATTGCAACATTCATTTGTAAAGTTCTTGAACATTGAGAGTCGCGACTCACTTTCACACTTATCACATGAAATGTAATATTTTTGGTCTCATAGGTCATATTTTACCTCTGAAGACAATAAAATAATCTATCTATCTATATCTCAATACAAGTAAAAAATGTCAAAACATATCCAATCACACCTCACTACTCCCTTGACCCTTGGCTATGAAAGAGCCTTAACACTACTCCGAACTAGCTCGTGCAAGTTAGGTGTTCAGGTACGATCATGGCATCAACATGCAAACATGAAGGTATGGAATGAAAACCTAATGGAAGATGAATACAACTTAGTTATCGCATGCTCATCATATAAGTTAATTCGTGAAATATATGATGACTTGTTAAATGGGCATGATAATGTGAGTGTCATACTCAAACTTCCCCCAAGAATGGTGAGCACATAAGTCCATGCATTATTTTCACATGGAGATATTTTACTATATAGTCAAGATTCACATATAAGATGATATGTTGATTTGGTCCCATAGGTCAAATTTGACCTCATCATGGACGATAAAATTTCTATTCTATTATACTCTCTCTCTCTCTCTCAATCATTTTCCTAATTATAAGTTAAGACCCTAGTCATTGTATTATCAACAACTTGTAATTAACATTGCACTAATGAAAAATTACGTAAGTTGATAATTTTTTATTCCTTTGTTCTTTAACCCTTGTGTTCATTTTCTTGTTTTCTTCATCTTGCTAATTAGTCACAAGTCGTGATCTACTATTTTTATAATTCAAGAGTATAACGTTAATTCTAACCATGACTATTGATTAGTATTAGTTGGTAATTCAGGGTATTAACAATATTCTCTTCCCAACACAATCTAGTCCTTGGACAAAAAATATCAGTACGATTACGAGGCTCTAAGTGTACATTCCAAGGATTACAGTTTTAGGCTTGTTGAGAATCAAGCTCAACTTGGTCTAGTGTGTGAACTCACCTTAAGAGTGAATAGACACTCCAACGGTCAAGCGTCACCATTATGTCACCTCTTTGTATTCTAGCATTTAGTATGAGTCATAGAATCATATTCTATGACACATAACTTATGAGCTTTCACATTCCCCATGCTCCATGAATCTTGTAGTTAATGAAGAGAGAGGGTGACTATATAAAGCACCCTCCTCCCACCTTGTATTGTGTCAAGTCTTTCTCCTTTGTTAATATAATCTACCTTGCGTATACTCTGTGTCTCACTCCTTCTCTCTCTCTCTCTCTCTCTCTCTCTCTCTCTCTCTCTCTCTCTCTCATACACACAATTCACACCTATTCCGCTACACAAGAATCACACCCGATTCTTTACATGGTATTAGAGCGATTTGGTAGCTCGATCTAGCCCATTCGCCTCATCGTGATCGTGTGTTGTGTTCCATGCCGATGACCAAGAACTGGCTCATCGCTATAGTAGCTTCGCTACATAGCTCGCATTCAAAGAGAGAAGAAGAAGAAGAAGAAGAAGAATCGACATAATGAATACTCAAATGGGGAGCGCTCTCCCTACCGAGAAGTTGGATCGAACCAACTTCGCATCTTGGGAGTACAAGATGCACCAATACCTTGTTGGACAAGGCTATTGGAGCTACATCAAAGGAGCGCATGAAGATCGGCCCGCCGAAGCGGCTCCCGGATACGCGACATGGGAGCAAGCCGCAAGCTGTGTGATGTATTGCTTGGCGACATGTGTTCATGATCACATGCTCGGCTACATTCGCGGAGCCAAGACGTCGAAGGAGGCATGGGAGAATCTCCCTCCTTCTTCGAGCTCCAATCAATGCTATTGGTCGAAGAAAACCACGTGCGTACAATGAGCAATGAGTCGGAAGGCTACATGCTCTACACGCATTCGAACGGAGGAAGAGGACGCGGACGAGCGAGAGGCCAATTCGGCCAAGGACAAGGCGGACGAGATCCGACCTACGACAACAACTCCCAATTTCGGCCGCAAAATGGAAGCCAATGAGGAACCTTCGCAAGAAGGGGGAGCTTCCACTCCGGCCCGAGCCGTCAAAACGCAACTGAATGCGGATATTGCGGAAAGCTCGGCCACCACGAAGAAGAGTGCCGAAAGAAGATGCACGAATCGACTTCCACAAGCCGACAACTCACAAATTACACGCACAATTCCGACTACGAAGAGTATAGTGGAATGTACGGGCACAACTCTGACTATGAAGATCGTGGCGGAATGTATGCACGCAACTCCGACCGTGGCGGAATGTACGCGCACAATTCCGACTATGAAGAGTATAGCGGAATGTACGGGAACAACTCCGACTACGAAGATCGTGGCGGAATGTATGCACACAACTTCGACCGTGGCGGAATGTTCATAATGAAACCTCAACTAGTGCCCTCAATCCGGAGGACGTATGGTTTGTTGACTCCGGAGCCTCAAACCATATGACATCTGATAAAGAATGGTTTCTCGAACTTCGAGAGCCGGAGTGACCCAGTTATGTCGAAACCGGAGATGACACTACGCACCCGATTCGGCACATCGACAATGTTCCGTTTGGAAAAGAAGGTAAGCAAAATTACATTAAAAATGTCGGCCAAATTGTAGAGCAAGGGATGTAAGTTCGATTTAATCAAGTCGGTTGCTTCATCGAAAAAGAGGGCCGACTCATCGCACGCGGACGAAGAGAGGGCCGGATGTTCATTCTCGATTCACGCGAGATGAAGTCCGATCACGACCCGAATGAGCGGACCACAAGAGCCTTTGAGCAATTAAAGCACATCACGGCCTAGCCCGAAGATGGACAAAGGCAAGTCGAAAATGGCGGAATATGCAGACGATCACTTCGACGAGGATGAGTCGACTCAGTCATTCGACAGTGAGTTTGGCGGTTTCGAGGTACCAATCGGAGCTAAGAAAGCCCTCATCTCTGCAAATGAAGAGCTTCGCCGATCCACCCGTGAAAAGAACCCCGTAAGGAGATTCGGCTACAACGATTATATGGCGTACCATTACGCCTTTATGATGAAGGTAGCAACAGTACGAGAGCCGGAAACCTGTTCCGAAGCAGCCAAGGATTCGCGATGGATCGAAGCCATGAACAAGGAGATGCAGGCACTACGCAAGAACGAGACGTGGGATCTCGTTCCCACCTCACCACACAAAAAGGCGATCAGATGCAGATGGATATACAAAGTGAAGTACAACGCCTACAGCTCCGTCAACCGCTACAAAGCGCGTCTCGTAGTGAAAGGCTACACCAAATCGCACGGAGTTGACTACGAGGAGACCTTTGCTCACGAGCCGATTCGGCTACAACGATTATATGGCGTACCATTACGCCTTTATTATGAAGGTAGCAACAATACGGGAGCTGGAAACATTCTCCGAAGCAGCCAAGGATCCGCGATGGATCGAAGCCATGAACGATGAGATGCAGGTACTACGCAAGAACGAGACGTGGGATCTCGTTCCCATCTCACCACACAAAAAGGCGATCGGATGCAGATGGATCTACAAGGTGAAGTATAACGCCGATGGCTTCGTAAACCGCTACAAAACTCGACTCGTAGCGAAAGGATACGCTCAGACACATGGCGTTGACTACGAAGAAACCTGGTCCCCAGTGGCAAAGATGACGACGGTGTGGACCGTAATTGCGCTTGCCGCGGCGAAAGGGTGGCACCTCCATCAAATGGACGTCAAAGACGCCTTTCTACAAGGCGAATTAGAAGAAAAGGTGTACATGATACAACCACCCGGCTTCAACTCAAGCACCCTTCCGAAAGCTGTATGCCGACTCAAGAAGCCCCCCTACGGCCTCAAGCAAGCACCACGTGCTTGGCATTCGAAGATAACACAATATCTTCATCAAATCTATCTGGCTCGAAACCCGGTGTTCCACCCGCGGACAAAGCACATCGAAGTGCACTATCACTTGATCCGAGAGTGCATTCTAGCTGGCGATGTCGACCTACAACACATTAGCACAAATCTTCAAACGACCGACATCTTCACTAAAGCCTTAGGAGCTGACAAGTTGTGGCAATTCATGACCGATCTTGGATTGACGATCCTTGACCTGCCAAGCTTGAGGGGGAGTAGTGAAGACATTACACAATAACACGTGGATTCCGCAAGCCACGCACAATATGCAAGAACGCGTGGATTACGCAACCACGCAACGAAGCCGCGAAGAGCCGATCTACCGTGCAAAGCCGCGAAGAAAGACGCAAGCCGAAGCACAGACTTCGCAACTACGCACAACGCAAGCTGGAGCATGGTTTTAGCAACTCCGCATAAATGCGAGTCGACGCGGACTCTGGAACGCTAGTCAAAGCGGATTACGGATACAGTCTGAAACCGACCCGACTTGAGCTTGAGGGGGCATGTTGAGAATCAAGCTCAACTTGGTCTAGTGTGTGAACTCACCTTGAGAGTGAATAGACACTCCAACGGTCAAGAGTCACCCATTATGTCACCTCTTTGTATTCTAGCATTTAGTATGAGTCATAGAATCATATTCTATGACACATAACTTATGAGCTTTCACATTCCCCATGCTCCATGAGTCTTGTAGTTAATGAAGAGAGAGGGTGACTATATAAAGCACCGTCCTCCCACCTTGTATTGTGTCGAGTCTTTTTCCTTTGTTAATATAATCTACCTTGTGTATACTCTGTGTCTCACTCCTTGTCTCTCTCTCTCTCTCTCTCTCATACACACAGTTCACACCTATTCCGCTACACAAGAATCACACCCGATTCTTTACAAGGCCCTTCAAGGTTTTGGCAAGGACAAACATATAAAGATTGTGTTCAGGCTAAAAACCTTGACAAAAACCATATACCTCACAAGAGACCATCATTTTCAGGTTTTAAACCTCAATCGGAGCCATCATGTAAAGCTCACAATAAACCATTGTATTGAGGTTTTACATTTCAACACGAACCATCATGTAATGTATACCATCATTGTGTACGTTGTCGCGTTGTTACGCGCGTACGTGTAGAAAGGGGCGGGACCACGGGGGTCTTGGACCGAGGAGCGAGAGAGAGAGAGAGAGAAAGATTCACCAACACGTAGAAGCGAGAAGAGAGAAACAGAACACAACACTTAATTATAATGACAGAGATTACAGACTCTGACGATTACAACCGACAAAGCGGCGACGGGCCCGACACGGGGACCCTACTCACGCACACCGACGACAGTCATCGACTCAAGGAAACAAAGGGGAAGGGGAGCGACTCTGCTGGAAGCGCACGGGCTGTCCACGAAGCAGAGATAGCGACCTCCTGACACCCGTAGGGAGCGACGATTCGAGTCGTAGAGAGAGAGCTCCGCCTTCCGTTCTGCCGCAACCTCCTTCCTTCTGCTCGTGCGCGATATCATCCTTCTCTTCTCCTCTTGCCTTTATTCCCTGTCCCCCCCCCTTGACCGGGATACGCACAATCCCCTCTAATAAATGCGTGCGGCTTAGTAGTTACATCCACCAGTTCGCGTGCAAAGTATCCAGTCACGCGTTCATCCATGTAAGGGCCGGTTTACGCGCTTTCTCTCCAATTCCGCCTATGGCCGGTTTTCTTCACGACATCCACCCCCACCAAACCGCGCATCCACCGGCATGCGCCTACCCTAAACCGGCCTCACTCGTTGCTCTCCGGTTCTCCGCCGGACCCGAACTGATCGTCGTTGTCGCTCCCGCTCGCAGGCTCCGGCTCGTCTTCGAACCGCTTTTTGAAAGCTTTGATCCGCTTTCCGGCCACCAGCACCGCTAACCGTGTCCCGTTGAGTTCCGCGAGGTGGTACGTGCCGTTGCCGTTCGCGCTCGTCACCATGTAGGGCCCGAAGCATCTGCTAGCAAACTTTTGCACCGCCTTGTGCTGATTGTCGAGGCTGCTGTCGTATACCAAGACCTAGTCGCCTTCCTCGATCTTCTTTGGTCGCAATCGATGCGTTCGGTTGAACCGGATCTTGTTCCGCTCCCTTGCCGCTCGCAGCCTTTCGTTCGCCCGTATCACGTCCTCCGGCCTCCGCTCGAGTTGCCGAATCCGCGCTGCCAGCAACTCCTCCCGGCTCATTTCGTCCTTCCAATCTACCATCGCCCACGAAGAAACCATCCGCTCCACCGGCGTGATCGGCCTCTGTCCATACATTAGCTCCGCCGGCATGAACCCTATCACCCAACTGTGCGTAGTCCGGTCCGCCCATAGTGCGTTGTCGTGAAGAAAACCGCCCACAAGAGGAATCGGAGGAACAAGGCGTGGGAAACGGCTCTACACACACACGCGCGCCAAGAAGTACCTAAGGACGAAGTAGGTACATACGAGGATCCTAGGTGGGCAGATTCGGTTGGTATGCAGTTAATGCCAAACGGCCTCTTGACGGGCTATAAAAGGAAGAGGAAGAATAGAAGTCGGACATCTCCCGCGGAGAGGACAAAGTGCTGCCGAACCGATTTCGGAGCTTCTCTCTCACTCCTGCTCTCTCTGTCTTCTGCTCCATCGCGTACCTGTGCAGGTTTCGAGGAGGCTTGCGCTGTTCCGTGGAACGCCCCGAGTGCGTCCTGCAGCACCTCCGACCTGTTTTCCCCTTCTGTGCGTCGCGACATACAGGGGTCGGCAGCTGTTCGCCGCCCTGTTCGTTTCCGTTAGTATCTATTTTGTGCCCCACCGTGGGTTGTAATACTTTAGTCTGTTATTTTCTTGCGTTCATAAGCACATATCTCTCGTTGTTGCGTCCATCTGCGTCGGCGTCTATTTGTGATCTCTGTTTGTTGGGCCGTGTCCCTGTGCAATCGTCGGTTCTGCGCAATCGGATCTTCGGTTCTGTGTAATCGGGTCTCTCTCTCTTACTCCTCTCTCTCTTGCTCTTCGGTTCGAGACCCCCGTGGTCCCTCCTCCTTTCTACACGCAAGGGCGTAGCAACCCCGACATCTTGGTGAACCCGACGTGAAAGAGGCGGCAGAAGAGTAGGAAATGAAGGGGGCGGATCTTGCAGAGGCCATGGCTTCGGCCGTGGATCGGATAGTAAGCGCGCGCGAGGGCACCGGCGCCCTCGATAGAGCTATTGAGGCGGTCGTCGGAACGATCGGTCGATTCACTGGAAAAGATGCCACGAAGTACCTGGCGTCCTACGGTGCGGAAATGTTAATGCGGGACATTCCGGAAGACAGGCGTCTTGCCGGTTTTCCCCGAGTGGCGATGCCGAGCATTCACGCGGAGGTGCTCGAGGTGCGGGCGGAGAGCCGTACCTGGGAGGAGTTCGAAGGTCGGCTCCTGGAGAAATACGGACTGGACGACGCGCTCCGGCTTTCGAAGCGAAGCTTCATGGAGTGGGTGGAGTCTCCCGGGAAAGGAAGGAATGCGTCGGCACTCCTCCGGGAGTTCGAGGAGAACTTCGCGCGCCTTTCGGCGCTTGACAGGATGGTCCTGGATACAAGCCGGGTCCTGCTGTTCGTCAAATCGGTTGACGAGAGGGATCGGAGTCACGTGGGCGCCCTGCTAGAAACCGAAGACGGGCTGACAGCCGACTGGGCGGCGGTCAAGAGAGCCTGCGGCCGTTTCGACAAACGGCGAGAATGGGAGGATGACAGAGCAACCGGTTCGGGCTCAGTCGCGGCGAGGAAACTCGAGCCGGCGCAGCCGGTGCGAAGGGAAGAGACTCGGGAGTGGCTGGAATCCGGTTCAGCTCCGACCGGCGTGATCAGAGGCTCGACTGGAGGAGCTGCGTTGGAGGAACTGACGAGGGCGATAAAAGACCTCCAAATCGCACAGGCCCGCAGAGAAGACGGAGGACCTGCTCGTGACCGACGGCCGGCGGCAGGGAACAGGTGCATGTGGTGCGACGGGGTCGGCCACATCCGAAAAGACTGCGGCGATTTCGCAGAGGCGCTGAGGAACCGGGTGGTGTACCTATGGGAAGGCCGGGTTCACGCCAACGACACGAGAAGGGCCCTAAACCGAAACGACGGGCGAGGCGGAATGAAGAGGTTGATGGAAGAGGCGGCGGCCCGACATGCGGAAACCGTCCACTACTCGGCGTCGGCCGGTATTCGAGTCGGGGGCGGCGAGGCCCGAAAGGAAAGCAAAGCCGGATTCTGGCCGACGATGCTGGGAGGCCTTGCCGGTGCAGGGCTTAAAAGGGAGGAATCGGACCGTGCGGAGAAACGGGTACGGGAGATGACCGGGTGGAGCGACCCGGTCGAGGAAAAGACGGGCTTCGTGGAAGCCGCTTGCCGGAACTACGAGGCTCTGGTAGAAGAGAAGCGGGTGGGGAAACCCGGGACGACCGGGCCCTCACAACGATACGAGACCCGGTCCGGGCCACGACGGGACGAAGCCGGCGGGGCCGGTACGCAAGATAAACCCCAGAAGGGCGGGTACCGTCTGGGGACGGAGATAGAAAGAACCACGGACTTACGAAAGGTCCTGGAGGAACGGATCCTCGACAGCAAGGTGGAGTTGTCGCTACGGGAGGTGCTGGGAATCGCCAAGAAGGAGTTCCACGACTCCATCGTGGACTTGGTGAAACGGAAGAGGCTGTCAACGGAGACAGAACCGGAAAGACCGGTAGAGGTGCGGACGACGCACCTGGACGACATGGCGCTGAAAGACGAGTGGGCGGAGAGCCACTATTCGCGGCCACACTGGGCCCGAGCGACCACGGAAACCCCGGTAAAGATCGGCGATGTCCAGGAACCGGTAGTAGCTTTGGTGGACCACGGATCGGAAATCAACCTGATGTCCATGGACTTCTATAAGAAGGGCAAATGGCCGATCAACACCAAGCACGGGTGGAAGATAAGGGCGGCGACGCGCGCCACCGAGGAACTTCACGGGGCCTGCCCGAATGTACGGGTCAAGATCGGCGATGTCGAGATAGACCAGCACTTCTTCGTGCAGGAGTCGTCATCGCACCCCGTCATACTGGGAGAGCCGTACATCACGGCGGCTCGAATGGAGACCAAGGTGCTGGACAACGGTTCGGCCTATGCGCGGGTCAAGAGCCAGGACGGGCGCCATTCGGTCCAGTTTTTGACGGTTAGGCCGAACCACGAGCGTAACCGCGACTCCCTCGGTTCCGATAACCGAGAGGATTTTTAGAGAGGGCTGCCAAGGCGTGGGGCCGCGACAGTCCGGACACCCCGGGAAAACCCCACACCTGTACGATAAAACCGAAGAAACCTTGTACCATAGGTAGGGAATTTTTGTTCTCCGACAGCGGAGCGTGTACGATAGTCGGCATCGGCGGCCGAGAGAAGACAAAGGCGGAGGGGAGACTTCGAGCGTGCGGAGTTCTCGGCCCTGACGAGGAAATCAACGGAGCCGTGGAGGCGGTCTCATTCGACGACACCTTGGGAATGCTGGGAAAGGTAGTCGAAGAAGGCCTTAACGAAGACCGGACGATACCGGTGTGTTCCGAGGAGATGTACGAAGTCGTCGCGGACTTCGGTCGAGGGCTCGGGTCAGTTCGGACGGCCCACGTAAGCACCAAGTACAAGACTGTGGACCGGAAGGTAAGGCCAGTCGCGGCACCCTTACCGGAGGACAGCGCGTCGAGAATCAAAGGGGTTGCATCGGACCCTAGTCTACGAGATCCGGCCTGCATAGGGCACACCTTCACCGACGAGACGCTCCGAGAGCTCAAAATCGGTGGGGGCGGGTTCCTACTGCCGGCGGAGGAAGACCGGTTTCGGAGAATGCTCGGAAGGCACGGGAAAGCCTTCGCATTCTCGCCGGAGGAAATCGGGTGCGTTGACCCGACGATCGTGGAGCCGATGGTGATTTTCACGGTACCGCATGTACCATGGAATCTCAAGCCAATCCCGGTTCCGAGAGCTCACATCCCGAAGTTGATGGAGCTGCTGAGGCAGAAAGTTGATATGGGAATTCTCGAGCCGTCGAGCGCCCCATATTCGAATCGATGGTTTACCGTACCGAAGAAAAACGGTTCGTTGCGCTTCATCCAGGACCTGCAGCCGGTCAATCGAGTGACCATTCGGAACGCAGGGATCGGGCCGACCATAGACGAGTTCGCGGAGGCCTTCGCCGGAAGGTCAATTTACTCGGTCGGGGATCTATACTCAGGGTACGACCAGTTCCAGCTTGCCGTGGAGAGCAGAGACATTACGACGATGCGAACTCCCCTCGGCCTAGTTCGGATGTGTACACTGCCGCAAGGAGGGACCAACTCGGTGGCCCACATGGTGAATGCGATGAACAAGGTTCTGAGGGACTGCATCCCGGACATCACCATGCCATTTCTGGACGACATCCCGATCAAGGGATGCCCGGTGGAAGAAAAGGACGAGACGATCGGGCCGGACGGATGCCGGCGATTCGTGGCGACGCACATCGACGACTGCGAGAAGGTACTGCAAAGGCTAGAGGATGCGAGACTCACCTTCTCCGGGGAGAAGTCGGCCTTCGGGCAGTCAGAAATCATGGTGGTCGGACACCTGTGCGGACCATATGGCCGGAAACCGTCTCCGGCAAAGGTAGAAGCCATCTCCGCGATGAAGCCCGACTGCAGCTCGGTCACGGAAGTACGGAGATTCCTGGGGGCATGCGCGTTCTATCACATATGGATCCCGCATTACGCACACGTCGCGGAGCCACTGTACGGGTTGCTGAAAAAGGGGCGAAGGTTCGAATGGCTAGACAAGCACGCGGAATCGGTCCGGAAGCTGAAAGAGGCCCTTGCAGCGGCACCGGCACTCCGGAAGGCGGTTTACGGGAAGGGTACCCCGGTATTCATAACGGTGGATACCAGTCCGACCGGGATCGGATGGGTCGTGAACCAGGAAGACGAGGACGGCAATCGGTTTCCGATCCGATTCGGCGCGAAAGTCCTCAGTGAACGGCAGCGAGGGTACGCCCAGGTTAAACGCGAACTCTGGGGTATTGTTTCGGCGGTTAAGGCCGACAAAGACTACCTGATAGGGACGGAAGTGATCATCGAGACGGATTGCCTGCCGATTCTCGGTATGGTTTCCGGATGCGCGACTCCGGACCTGGCGATGCTCAGGTGGATAGCGTACATCAAGTCCCTGGACCCGGAAATACGACACATTTCCGGGAAAGACAACGCCATGGCCGACATGCTTTCGAGGGCGAGGTTCGACGACGAGGGCGGCATGGTTTCGGAAGACGAAGAAGTCGGCGTGGATTTCTTCGAGGCGGCATACATAACGACCGACGGGATGAGCACTCCGGCGCTTAACGAGTTCGACGCGAGCAAGTACGACGGGGAATGGCTGCAGATCGGCGGGTTTTTGAAGACAATGACGCCCGAT
Organism: Azolla caroliniana; assembly: GCF_043228905.1. Classification (NCBI taxonomy): domain Eukaryota; kingdom Viridiplantae; phylum Streptophyta; class Polypodiopsida; order Salviniales; family Salviniaceae; genus Azolla; species Azolla caroliniana. Next base: position 15,408,720 of record NW_028230446.1, on the reverse strand, counting down.
GCGTCATGGACGAAGGACGAGGCCAACCGGATCCGGAAGAAAGCATATCGATTCCTTCTCCGAGATGGGCATTTGTGGAAGCACCCGAAGAAGAGGAACGGCGTCCCGCTCCGGGTGGTGGCGATGAAGGAAGAACAGGAGGAGCTACTGGCGGCCTACCACGACAGCCCTTGGGCTGGACACCGTGGAACGTGGGCGACGTTTGAGAAGCTGAAGGGGAAGTACTGGTGGCCGGGATTGTACCGGGACGTGCATCGGTTCGTGTCAACTTGCGAGAGTTGTCAGATGCACTCGATAGTCCGACACCGGGACGGGCTTCACCCTACGTACCCTCCGACTATCCACTTCAAATGGATGGTAGATCTGGTGACGATGCCGATGGGGGTAGGACAGATGCGGTATCTGGTCCTAGCGCGGGAAGACCTGACGAACCAGGTGGAAGGCCGAGCCCTTCAGAACAAGACGACCGCGGCCGTGTGTCGGTTCCTAGTCGAGGACGTGATATGCCGGTACGGGTGCGTCGGGAAGATCGTGGCTGACCGAGGGGAGTTGGACGCCGAAGAGGCCGCGGAGCTGTTCGACCGGCTTGGAGTCAAGCTCTCGCTCACCACTGCGTACAATCCGGAGGCGAATGGCAAGGTGGAGCGCGGACACGGACCGATCGTCAAGGCGTTGATTCGGGCATGCGGGGGCCGAGTCGGTAACTGGCCGCGGTTGCTACCTTATGCTTTGTGGGCAGACCGGACCACGCACAGTTCGGTAACCGGGTACATGCCGACGGAGCTCATGTTCGGCCAGAAGCCGATCATGCCGATTGAACGGACGATCTCCTCGTGGGCAACGGTCGACTGGAGGGACGAGATGAGCCGGGAGGAGTTGTTGGCCGCACGTATACGACAGCTCGAGCGGAGACCGGAGGACGTGGCACTGGCTACGGAGAAGCTCCGGGTGGCGAGGACAAAGAACAAAGCCCGGTTCGACCGAACGCACCGGCTACGACCGAAGAAAATCGACGAAGGTGACTGGGTGCTCGTCTACGACAGCAGCCTCGACAACCAGCACCGAGCAACGCGGAAGTTCGCACGGAGATGGTTCGGGCCGTACACGGTACAGAGCGCCAACGACAACGGGACGTATCATCTGGCGGAACTCGACGGAACGAGAATAGCGATACCCGTGGCCGGGAAGAGGATCAAAGCTTTCAAGAAGCGGCACGACGACGAACCTGACCCGATTCTCCTGGATAGCAGCGACGACCGATCCGAGGCCGAGGAAGGGCCGGCAGGCGAAGAGTAAAGGCGGGCCGGTTTTCTCCGTGCCAACTCAATTTGGCGCATGCCGGCGGATGCGCGGTTAGGTGGGGGCGGATGTCGTGAAGAAAACCGCCCACAAGAGGAATCGGAGGAACAAGGCGTGGGAAACGGCTCTACACACACGCGCGCGCCAAGAAGTACCTAAGGACGAAGTAGGTACATACGAGGATCCTAGGTGGGCAGATTCGGTTGGTATGCAGTTAATGCCAAACGGCCTCTTGACGGGCTATAAAAGGAAGAGGAAGAATAGAAGTCGGACATCTCCCGCGGAGAGGACAAAGTGCTGCCGAACCGATTTCGGAGCTTCTCTCTCACTCCTGCTCTCTCTGTCTTCTGCTCCATCGCGTACCTGTGCAGGTTTCGAGGAGGCTTGCGCTGTTCCGTGGAACGCCCCGAGTGCGTCCTGCAGCACCTCCGACCTGTTTTCCCCTTCTGTGCGTCGCGACATACAGGGGTCGGCAGCTGTTCGCCGCCCTGTTCGTTTCCGTTAGTATCTATTTTGTGCCCCACCGTGGGTTGTAATACTTTAGTCTGTTATTTTCTTGCGTTCATAAGCACATATCTCTCGTTGTTGCGTCCATCTGCGTCGGCGTCTATTTGTGATCTCTGTTTGTTGGGCCGTGTCCCTGTGCAATCGTCGGTTCTGCGCAATCGGATCTTCGGTTCTGTGTAATCGGGTCTCTCTCTCTTACTCCTCTCTCTCTTGCTCTTCGGTTCGAGACCCCCGTGGTCCCTCCTCCTTTCTACACGCAAGGGCGTAGCAACCCCGACAGCGTAAGGAAGGAGTCGCGGCCAATTCCCGACCTGCCCACCGCATGCACGCACCAACGCCTTTACAATCGGTCCATGCCCACGTTCCACCTTTCCATTCGCCTCCGGATTGTACACCGTGGTGAGGGAGAGTTTGACGCCTTGCCGGTCGAACAACTCCTCGGCCTCCCGCGCATCCAGCTCTCCTCGGTCCGCCACGATCCTCCCAACGCACCCCCTACCAACACACTACTTCTTCGATTAGGAACCGACATACCGCCGCGGTTGTCTTGCTTTGCAGTGCACGGCCTTCGACCTGGTTCGTTAAGTCTTCCCGTGCAAGCACCAGGCATCACATCTATCCTACCCCCATCGGCATCGTCACCAAGTCCACCATCCACTTGAAATGGACAGTAGGCGGGTAGGTCGGGTGTAGCTTGTCCTAGTGTCGGACTATGGAGTGCACCTAACAGCTTTCGCAGGTCGTTACGAACCGATGCACGTCCTGGTATAGCCCCATCCACCAGTACTTCTCCTTCAGCTTCTCGAACGTGGCCCACGTTCCGCGGTGTCCGGCCCATGGGCTCTCGTGGAATGTCGGTAGTAGTTTCCCCTGTTCTTCTTTCTTTGCCACTACTCAGAGTGGGATGTCGCTTCTCTTCTTTGGGTGTTTCCATATGCACCCGTCCCGCAGGAAGAATCGGTACGCCTTCCTCCGTATCCGGCTCGCCTCCTCTCTCGCTCATGCTGTGTCCGACGTCATCGTCCGTAGGAACTCCCCGTTGTACCTGCTTTCGTCAAATTCGTTAAGCGCCGAAGTGTTCCCTTTCCTTCTTGTCATTACAGTAGCCGACCCGAAGAAGTCCTCACCGACTTCTTCGTCCTCCGAAACCATGCCGTCTTCGTCGTTGAACCTTGCCCTCGACAGCATGTCGGGCATGGCGTTGTCCTTTCTGGAGATGTGTCGTATCTCCGGGTTCAGGGACTTAATGTACGCTATCCACCGGAGCATTGCTAGGTCCGGCGTCGCGCATCCGGAAACCATGCTGAGTATCGGCAGGCAGTCCGTCTCAATAATCACCTTTGTCCCGATCAGATAATCCTTGTCGGCCTTGACTGCCGAAACGACACCCCAAAGTTCGCGCTTAACTTGGGCGTACCCCTGCTGCCGCTCACTCAATACCTTCGCCCCGAACCGGATCGGGAATCGTACCCCGCCCTTGTCCTCCTGACTGATTACCCACCCGATCCCGGTCGGGCTTGTGTCCACCGTTACGCAGATGGGAACATCCTTGCCGTAAACCGCTCTACGGGGAGCTGGCGCTGCCGTAAGTGCCTCCTTTAGTCTCCGAACCGACTCCGCGTGCTCCGTCCTCCACTCAAAGCTACACCCCTTTTTCAATAGTCCGTAGAGGGGTTCCGCGACATGTGCGTAGTGCGGGATCCAGATGTGGTAGAACGCGCATACCCCCAAGAATCTGCAGACCTCCGTGACCGACCCGCAAACGTTCCTCATCGCGGAGATGGCCTCTACCTTTGCCGGAGACGGTTTCCTACCGTAAGGCCCGCACAGGTGTTCGACCACCAAGATCTTTGACTGTCCGAAGGCTGACTTTTCCCCGGAGAAGGTGAGCCTCGCGCGCTCTAGTCTCAGCAGCACCTTCTCGTAGTCATCGATGTGGGACGCCACGAAATTCCAACATCCGTCCGGCCCGATTGCCTCATCCCTTTTATCCATTGGGCATCCCTTGATCGGGATGTCGTCTAAGAACGGGATGTTGATGTCCGAGATACAATCCCTGAGCACTTTGTTCATCGCGTTCACCATGTGAGCCACTGAGTTCGTCCCTCCTTGTGGCAGGGTACACATCCGCACTAGGCCAAGAGGAGTCCGCATCGTCGTAATGTCTCTGCTCTCCACGGCTAGTTGGAACTGATCGTACCCTGAGTACAGATCACCGACAGAATAGATCGACCTTCCAACGAAGGCCTCCACGAACTCGTCTATGGTCGGTCCGATCCCTACATTACGGATGGTCACCTTGTTGACCGGTTGTAGATCCTGGATGAAGCGCAGCGTGCCGTTCTTCTTCGGCACCGTAAACCACCGATTTGAATACGAGGCACTCGACGGTTCGAAGATGCCCATCTCCACCTTTTGCTTTAGGATCTCCATCAACTTCGGGATGTGAGCTCTTGGCACCGGAATCGGCTTGAGATTCCACGGTACATGCGGTACCGTGAAGATCACCATCGGTTCGACAACTGTCGGGTCTACGCACCCGATCTCCTCCGGTGAGAATGCGAAAGCCTTCCCGTGCCTTCCGAGCATTCTCCGAAACCGGTCCTCCTCCGCCGGTAGTAGAAAGCCGCCCCCACCGACCTTGAGCTCCCGTCGCGTTATGTCAATGAATCGGTGCCCTATGCCAGCTGGATTTCGTAAACTTGGGTCCGACGCGACCCCCTTTATCCGCTCCTCGCTGCCCTCCGGCAAGGGTGCCGCGACTGGTCTCACCATCCGGTCCACAGTCTTGTATTTCGTATCCACGCGGGCCGTCCGATCCGACCCGATCCTTTTCCCAAAGTCTGCGATGACTTCGTACATTCCCATCGACCCTATCGGAATGGTCCGGTCTTCTCTAAGGTCTTCATCGATCACCTTTCGTAGTTCGCCCAAGGTGTCGTCAAAAGAGACCGCCTCCATGGCGCCGCTGATGTCTTCGTCAGGGAAGAGGACTCCGCATCCCTTGAGCCGCTCCTCCGCTCGCTTCCTCTCCCGGCCGCTGACGTTGGTTATAGTACAACCTCCGTTGTCGGAGAACCAAAACTTCCTACCCATGGTACAAGTCTTCTTCCGTACTGTACATTTGTGGGGTTGTTCCCGGGAGTCCAGACTATCGCGGCACCACCCCTTGATAGCCCTCTCTTAAAATCCCCTCGGGTTTCGTTGCCGAGGGCCTCGCGGTTACGCTCGTGGTTTGGTCGCACCGTTAGGAACTGGACCGAGTGACGCCCGTCCTGGCTCTTGACTCTTGCATAGGCTGAACCATTGTCCAACACCTTGGTCTCCATTCGTGCCGCCGTGATATATGTCTCTCCTAGTATAACCGGATGCGAGGACGTCTCCTGCACGAAGAAGTGCTGGTCGATCTTGACATTGCCGATTTTCACCCGTACGTTCGGACATGCCCCATGTAGTTCTTCCGTGGCGCGTGTCGCTGCCCGTATCTTCGAGCCGTGCTTGGTGTTGATCGGCCATTTACCCTTCTTGTAGAAATCCATGGACATCAGGTTGATTTCGGATCCATGGTCTACCAATGCCACCACCGGTTCCAGAACGTTGTCGATCCGTACATGGGTTTCCGTAGTCACCCTGGCCCAATGCGGCTTCGTGTAGTGGCTTCTCGCCAACTCATCTTCCAAGGCTCCGTCTTCCAGGTGCGTGGTCCTCACTTCCACCGGCTTCTCCGGTTCCGGCTCTGTCGAGAGCCTCTTCCGCTTCACCAAGTCTACGATAGAGTCATGGAACTCCCTCTTGGCGATTCCCAGCACCTCCCGCAACGACAACTCCACTTTACTGTCGAGGATTCGCTCTTCCAGGACCCTTCGCAGGTCTGTGGTCCTTTTGATCTCTGTGCTCAACCGAAACCCCGCCTGCTTCTTTCCGTCCGGTGCGCTCGGGTTGCCGGCACCGGTCGGTTTCGGTCCGAACCGGGTCTCATACCTCGGGGGGGCGACCCCTCCGGCCTTTCCTACCCGTTTGTCCTCCACCAAAACCTCGTAGTTCTGGTAAGTGGCTTCTACGAAGCCCGTTTTCTCTTCCACCGGATTGTCCCAACCGGTGACCTCCTGGACCCGCTGTTCCGCGCGGTCCGCCTCTTCTTCCCCAGCCAGTTAACGGCTTCGATGTGCCGTGTCACGGCCTCTTCCATTTGTTGGGAGACAGGTCCCTCCGGATGGGAAGAGAGAAGAACAGTGCCGACGAACAGAAACGGTATGAGGAATACCCGGCTACGGAGAGCCGGATGGTGCAGACCCGGTATGAACCGGACGAGGATTACCCGGCTACGGAGAGCCGGATGGTGCAGACCCGGTATGAACCGGATGAGGAGTACCCGGCTACGGAGAGCCGGATGGTGCAGGCCTGGTATGAACCGGATGAGGAGTACCCGGCTACGGAGAGCCGGATGGTGCAGGCTTGGTATGAACCGGATGAGGAGTACCCGGCTACGGAGAACTGGATGGTGCAAGCCCGGTACGAACCGGAGGAAGAGACATATTCGTAAATATGTTTCTGAGAGCCCATCGAGGCTACATTTGTAAATAGCCGAAAAGTCATATTAGTATAAATATGACTTAGGGCAAACTTTTAGTTACTGTTGTTGTTGTTACTTTTCTTGTTGGTGCAAGAAGAAGTGAGAGTACGTAATAGTGTACAGAGAGAGAGAGAGAGAACGAGGTCGTTGCCTCTGTTGTAACCGCCGCCTGTGGCGAAGAGCGTGAGTCCGAGGTCGTTGCCTCTGAGAACTCACTGTTTTGTACATTCATACATAGTGACAGTTTGCAGCATGTGAGCTGCCGTGGTTTTTCCTCCAGTTTGGGGTTTTCCACGTTAACCTCCTGTGTAGTGTGTGTGTATCTTCCTCTCCTTTGTATCGTGTTGTATTTCCCGTTTTTCTGTGTATGAAAAGAATCTCGGTTGTGGCCGAGCATTGCGCATAAGGAACATAGGTTCCCATCACCATCAACCTCTTCATTCCGCCGCGCCCCGTATTCCAGGGCTCTCCAGGTCTCGCTCGCGTGCACCCGCCCGTTCCAGAGGTACACCACGTTGGTCCTGAGCGCGTCGGCGAAATCCGCGCAGTCCTTCCGAATGTGACCGATCGCGTCACACCACATGCACCGTTGCCCAGTCGACAGCCTCCGGTCGCGAGGTTGTTCACTGCTGTGTCTTCGGGCCTGTGCGATCTGCAGGTCGCGCACCATCTGTGATAGCTCCTCCAGAGCCGCTCCTCCGGACGGGCCTCTGACCATGTCATTCGATGCCGACCCCGATTTCGGCTAGATTCGGGTCTCTTCCTTCCTCCCAGCCGGCACCGAAACCGGCTCCTCGAGCCTCCTCCCCGGGACCGGCTCCGACCCCGATGTGCTTCCGTTGCTCCAATCGCGCCGTTTGTCGAAACGGCTGCAAACCCGTTTTACCACGGCCCAATCCGTTGTGAGCCCTTCATCCGTTTCCAGTAGGGGACCCACCTTTTCCCTGTCGAGCGCATCCACCGACTTGACAAACAACAGCACTCGACTCGTCTTGAGCACCGTCCGGTCCAGCGTCGACAGCCGCGCGAACCGTTTTTCGAACTCCTGGAGGAGCACCAACGTGTTCCTCGCTTTTTTGGGGCTTTCCACCCACGCCATGAAGTCCCGCCTCGACAGCCGGAGCGAGTCGTCAAACCCGTACTTCTCGAGGAGCTACAGCTCGAACTCCTCCCATGTCTGGCATCCGGCCAACACCTCGAGCACCTTCGCATGGATGCCCGGCGTCACCACCCGAGGGAATCCGGACAGCCGCCTGTACACTGGGATATCCCTCATGATCATTTCGGCCCGGTAAGCCTCCAAATAACTTGTGGCCGTCTTTCCCTCCGAAACGGCCTATAGAGCCGACGATCGATTCAATGGCTCTGTCGAGGGTACCCGTTCCCTCACGAGCGCTCACCAGCCGGTCGACGGCCACCGCCATTGCCTCTGCTAGCTCCGATCCCCTCATCTTTCGACTCCTTTGCCGCCCTTTCACGTCGGGTTCACGAATATATGTCGCGTTGTTACGCGCGTACGTGTAGAAAGGGGCGGGACCACGAGGGTCTTGGACCGAGGAGCGAGAGAGAGAGAGAGAGAGAGAGAGAGAGAGAGAAAGATTCACCAACACGTAGAAGCGAGAAGAGAGAAACAGAACACAACACTTAATTATAATGACAGAGATTACAGACTCTGACGATTACAACCGACAAAGTGGCGACGGGCCCGACACGAGGACCCTACTCACGCACACCGACTACAGTCAACGACTCAAGGAAACAAAGGGGAAGGGGAGCGACTCTGCTGGAAGCACACGGGTTGTCCACGAATCAGAGGCAGCGACCTCCCGACACCCGCAGGGAGCGACGATTCGAGTCGTAGAGAGAGAGCTCCGCCTTCCGTTCTGCCGCAACCTCCTTCCTTCTCCTCGCGCGCGATATCGTCCTTCTCTTCTCCTCTTGCCTTTATTCCCTGTCCCCCCCCCCCCCCCCAACCGGGATACGCACAATCCCCTCTAATAAATGCGTGCGGCTTAGTAGTTACATCCACCGGTTCGCGTGCAAAGTATCCAGTCACGCGTTCATCCGTGTAAGGGCCGGTTTACGCGCTTTCTCTCCAATTCCGCCTATGGCTGGTTTTCTTCACGACAACGTGTTGAATTTCCAAAATAATGTAGGGGGCCATCAACAACTCTTACCATGGTAAACTATTTTCGTGAGCCATCATGGTGAATTCTCATGATGAGTCATTGCAATGACTAAAAAATAGTGTTCAAGTATGTTTTGCTCAGCTAGTCCTCTCAAAGCTTCATTCTTGATTTCAAAATCAGCACTAAGTGTGTAGAGGAAAGTGATATTTGGTGATAAATATGGAGATGTGATGGCTTTCCACATTGGCTTTTAAATGGCACATTATTATAGTTGACGACATTGTCAATGCCTAAATTATATTTGATGGAGCTCAGACATTTGAGCTTACATCCTTTATGTAAAGAATCGGATATGATTCTTGTGAAGCGGAAGAGATGTGAGTTATGTGTGTGTATGAGAGAGAGAGAGTGAGAGAGAGAGACAAGGAATAACACAGATGTTGGGATTACGGTCCCTTTCGGATGGGATGGTCGGATGTCAGAGATGAATGCCGACAAGCCCGGTTGCGGTTTCGGAACCGGATGATGAAGACCCCGGCTTCGGAGCCGGATGACGAATGTACCCGGTGTCGAGATATTACGCAAGTGCGTGTGGAATAGAGGCGGGACCGCGGGGGTCTCGAACCAAAGAGCAAGCGAGGGAGGAGAAAGAGAGAGAACCGGCTACGCAGGACCGGGGATACACAGGGACACGGCCCTTCAGCACGGAGAACGCGAACAGACACCGACACAGACGGATGCGAATGACTAAATATGTGTATTAACAAAATGGCTAACACGACTACAACCCCCGATGGGGCACAGGTTGGTTGCAACCGAACAGGCCGGCGAACAGATGCCGATGCCTGTTCGCTTCGACGCACAAACGGGGAAATGGGGGGGGGGGTAGCAGGTCGGAGGTGCTGCCGGAAGCACTCGGGCGTTCCTCGAAACAGCGCGAGCCTCCCCGGAACCCTGCACAGAAAGCTTTGGAGCTCAAGAAGGAAGGAAACAGAGAGAGCGAAGCGTCCAGAAACGGTCCGACAGCACTTCGTCCTCTCCGCGCCAGATCCCTGCAACAGCTCTTTCCCGCTCCTTATATAGGCCGACGAACAGGCCGTCGTGTCAGCTTTATTCCCTGTCCCTTTTGGACAGGGATCCGCTCCGTTTTTCACGGATCCGCGTAGTTACGCCGCCGACTCGTACAGTTCGCGCGCGCGACCGAAAAGACTGTTCGCGCGGTCTTTGTCTCCACTTGAGTTAGGGCCCGTTCCTGCCGATTATCCTCTCAATTCGTTTCTATGTACAACTCGGAGCGTGCGCGCGTGAAGAACCGGTTCCCACGCCTTGGTGCGCCGATTCCGCCTATGGACGGTTTTCTTCACGACATCCGCCCCCACCTAACCGCGCATCCTCCGGTATGCGCCAAGAGAGTTGGGACGGAGAAAACCGGCCCGTCTTCATTCCTCGCCCGTCGGTTCTTCTTCATTTTCGGATCGTTCGTCACTGCCGACCAGGAGAGCCGGGTCTGGCTCGTCGTCGTGTCGCTTCTTGAACGCTTTGATCCGCTTCCCTGCAACCGGTATCGCCATTCTCGTGCCGTCAAGTTCCGCCAGGTGATATGTCCCGTTGTCATTGGCGCTCCGTACCACGTAAGGCCCGAACCACCTTCGTGCGAACTTCCGTGTGGCTCGGTGCTGGTTGTCGAGGCTGCTGTCGTAGACGAGCACCCAGTCACCTTCTTCGATTTTCTTCGGTCGTAGCCGGTGCGTTCGGTCGAACCGGGCTTTGTTCTTTGTCCTCGCCACCCGGAGCTTCTCCGTAGCCAGTGCCACGTCCTCCGGCCTCCGCTCGAGCTGTCGTATACGTGCGACCAACAACTCCTCCCGGCTCATCTCGTCCCTCCAGTCGACCGTTGCCCACGAGGAGATCGTCCGTTCAATCGGCATGATCGGCTTCTGGCCGAACATGAGCTCCGTCGGCATGTACCCGGTTACCGAACTGTGCGTGGTCCGGTCTGCCCACAAAGCATAAGGTAGCAGCCGCGGCCAGTTACCGACTTGGCCTCCGCATGCCCGAATCAACGCCTTGACGATCGGTCCGTGTCCGCGCTCCACCTTTCCATTCGCCTCCGGATTGTACGCAGTGGTGAGCGAGAGCTTGACTCCAAGCCGGTCGAACAGCTCCGCGGCCTCTTCGGCGTCCAACTCCCCTCGGTCAGCCACGATCTTCCCGACGCACCCGTACCGGCATATCACGTCCTCGACTAGGAACCGACACACGGCCGCGGTCGTCTTGTTCTGAAGGGCTCGGCCTTCCACCTGGTTCGTCAGGTCTTCCCGCGCTAGGACCAGATACCGCATCTGTCCTACCCCCATCGGCATCGTCACCAGATCTACCATCCATTTGAAGTGGATAGTCGGAGGGTACGTAGGGTGAAGCCCGTCCCGGTGTCGGACTATCGAGTGCATCTGACAACTCTCGCAAGTTGACACGAACCGATGCACGTCCCGGTACAATCCCGGCCACCAGTACTTTCCCTTCAGCTTCTCAAACGTCGCCCACGTTCCACGGTGTCCAGCCCAAGGGCTGTCGTGGTAGGCCGCCAGTAGCTCCTCCTGTTCTTCCTTCATCGCCACCACTCGGAGCGGGACGCCGTCCCTCTTCTTCGGGTGCTTCCATAGATGCCCATCTCGGAGAAAGAATCGATATGCTTTCTTCCGGATCCGGTTGGCCTCGTCCTTCGTCCATGACGCATCGGGCGTCATCGTCTTCAAAAACCCGCCGATCTGCAGCCATTCCCCGTCGGTCGTTATGTATGCCGCCTCGAAGAAATCCACGCCGACTTCTTCGTCTTCCGAAACCATGCCGCCCTCGTCGTCGAACCTCGCCCTCGAAAGCATGTCGGCCATGGCGTTGTCTTTCCCGGAAATGTGTCGTATTTCCGGGTCCAGGGACTTGATGTACGCTATCCACCTGAGCATCGCCAGGTCCGGAGTCGCGCATCCGGAAACCATACCGAGAATCGGCAGGCAATCCGTCTCGATGATCACTTCCGTCCCTATCAGGTAGTCTTTGTCGGCCTTAACCGCCGAAACAATACCCCAGAGTTCGCGTTTAACCTGGGCGTACCCTCGCTGCCGTTCACTGAGGACTTTCGCGCCGAATCGGATCGGAAACCGATTGCCGTCCTCGTCTTCCTGGTTCACGACCCATCCGATCCCGGTCGGACTGGTATCCACCGTTATGAATACCGGGGTACCCTTCCCGTAAACCGCCTTCCGGAGTGCCGGTGCCGCTGCAAGGGCCTCTTTCAGCTTCCGGACCGATTCCGCGTGCTTGTCTAGCCATTCGAACCTTCGCCCCTTTTTCAGCAACCCGTACAGTGGCTCCGCGACGTGTGCGTAATGCGGGATCCATATGTGGTAGAACGCGCATGCCCCCAGGAATCTCCGTACTTCCGTGACCGAGCTGCAGTCGGGCTTCATCGCGGAGATGGCTTCTACCTTCGCCGGAGACGGTTTCCGGCCATATGGTCCGCACAGGTGTCCGACCACCATGATTTCTGACTGCCCGAAGGCCGACTTCTCCCCGGAGAAGGTGAGTCTCGCATCCTCTAGCCTTTGCAGCACCTTCTCGCAGTCGTCGACGTGCGTCGCCACGAATCGCCGGCATCCGTCCGGCCCGATCGTCTCGTCCTTTTCTTCCACCGGGCATCCCTTGATCGGGATGTCGTCCAGAAACGGCATGGTAATGTCCGGGACACAGTCCCTCAGAACCTTGTTCATCGCATTCACCATGTGGGCCACCGAGTTGGTCCCTCCTTGCGGCAGTGTACACATCCGAACTAGGCCGAGGGGAGTTCGCATCGTCGTAAGGTCTCTGCTCTCCACGGCCAGCTGGAACTGGTCGTACCCTGAGTATAGATCCCCGACCGAGTAAATTGACCTTCCGGCGAAGGCCTCCGCGAACTCGTCTATGGTCGGTCCGATTCCTGCGTTCCGAATGGTCACTCGATTGACCGGCTGCAGGTCCTGGATGAAGCGCAGCGAACCGTTTTTCTTCGGTACGGTAAACCATCGATTCGAATATGGGGCGCTCGACGGCTCAAGAATTCCCATATCAACTTTCTGCCTCAGCAGCTCCATCAACTTCGGGATGTGAGCTCTCGGAACCGGGATTGGCTTGAGATTCCATGGTACATGCGGTACCGTGAATATCACCATCGGCTCCACGATCGTCGGGTCAACGCACCCGATTTCCTCCGGCGAGAATGCGAAGGCTTTCCCGTGCCTTCCGAGCATTCTCCGAAACCGGTCTTCCTCCGCCGGCAGTAGGAACCCGCCCCCACCGATTTTGAGCTCTCGGAGCGTCTCGTCAGTGAAGGTGTGCCCTATGCAGGCCGGATCTCGTAGACTAGGGTCTGATGCAACCCCTTTGATTCTCGACGCGCTGTCCTCCGGTAAGGGTGCCGCTACTGGCCTTACCTTCCGGTCCACAGTCTTGTACTTGGTGTTTACGTGGGCCGTCCGAACTGACTCGAGCCCTCGACCGAAGTCCGCGATGACTTCGTACATCTCCTCGGAACACACCGGTATCGTCCGGTCGTCGTTAAGGCCTTCTTCGACTACCTTTCCCAGCATTCCCAAGGTGTCGTCGAATGAGACCGCCTCCACGGCTCCGTTGATTTCCTCGTCCGGGCCGAGAACTCCGCACGCTCGAAGTCTCGCCTCCGTCTTTGTTTTCTCTCGGCCGGCGATGCCGACCATCGCACACGCTCCGTTGTCGGAGAACAAAAATTCCCTACCTATGGTACAAGGTTTCTTCGGTTTTATCGTACAGGTGTGGGGTTTTCCCGGGGTGTCCGGACTGTCGCGGCCCCACGCCTTGGCAGCCCTCTCTAAAAATCCTCTCGGTTATCGGAACCGAGGGAGTCGCGGTTACGCTCGTGGTTCGGCCTAACCGTCAAAAACTGGACCGAATGGCGCCCGTCCTGGCTCTTGACCCGCGCATAGGCCGAACCATTGTCCAGCACCTTGGTCTCCATTCGCGCCGCCGTGATGTACGGCTCTCCCAGTATGACCGGATGCGAAGACGTCTCCTGCACGAAGAAGTGCTGGTCAATCTCGACGTCGCCGATCTTGACTCGCACATTCGGACAGGCCCCGTGCAGTTCCTCGGTGGCGTGCGTTGCTGCCCTTATTTTCCACCCGTGCTTGGTGTTGATCGGCCATTTGCCCTTCTTATAGAAGTCCATGGACATCAAATTGATCTCCGATCCGTGGTCCACCAAAGCTATCACCGGTTCCTGGACATCGCCGATCTTCACCGGGGTTTCCGTGGTCGCTCGGGCCCAGTGCGGTCTCGAATAGTGGCTTTCCGCCCACTCGTCTCCCAGCGCCATGTCGTCTAGGTGCGTCGTCCGCACTTCCACCGGTCTTTCCGGTTCTGTCTCCGTTGACAGCCTCTTCCGTTTCACCAAGTCCACGATGGAGTCGTGGAACTCCTTCTTGGCGATTCCAAGCACCTCCCGTAGCGACAGCTCCACCTTGCTGTCGAGGATCCGTTCCTCCAGGACCTTTCGTAAGTCCGTGGTTCTTTCTATCTCCGTCCCCAGACGGTACCCGCCCTTCTGGGGTTTATCTTGCGTACCGGCCCTGCCGGCTTCGTCCCGTCGTGGCCCGGACCGGGTCTCGTATCGTTGTGAGGGCCCGGTCGTCCCGGGTTTTCCCACCCGCTTCTCTTCTACCAGAGCCTCGTAGTTCCGCCAAGCGGCTTCCACGAAGCCCGTCCTTTCCTCGACCGGGTCGCTCCACCCGGTCATCTCCCGTACCCGTTTCTCCGCACGGTCCGATTCCTCCCTTTTAAGCCCTGCACCGGCAAGGCCTTCCAGCATCGTCGGCCAGAATCCGGCTTTGCTTTCCTTTCGGGCCTCGCCGCCCCCGACTCGAATGCCGGCCGACGCCGAGTAGTGGACGGTTTCCGCGTGTCGGGCCGCCGCCTCTTCCATCAACCTTTTCATACCACCCTTTCCGTCGTTTCGGCTCAGGGCCCTTCGGGTGTCGCTGGCATGCACCCGTCCTTCCCACAGGTACACCACCCGGTCCCTCAGCGCCTCCGCGAAGTCGCCGCAGTCCTTCCGAACGTGGCCGACTTCATCGCACCACATGCACCTGTTTCCTGCCGCCGGCCGTCGGTCACGAGCCGGTTCGCCTCCTTCCCTTCGGGCCTGCGCGATTTGGAGGTCCTTTATCGCCTTCGTCAATTCCTCCAGCGCCGCTCCTCCGGTTGAGCCTCTGACTACGCCGGTCGAAGCCGAACCGGTTTCCAACCACTCCCGGGTCTCTTCCTTGCGCACCTGTGGCGCTGGTTCGAGCTTCCTTGCTGCGACCGAGCCCGACCCAGTCGCCCCGTTATCCGCCCATTCTCGCCGTTTGTCGAAACGGCCACAGACCTTCCTGACAGCCGCCCAGTCGGTAGTGAGCCCGTCTTCGGTTTCCAGCAAGAGGCCCACTTGCTCCCGATCCCGCTCGTCGACCGACTTGACAAACAGCAAGACCCGGCTCGTGTCCAGGATGGTTCGGTCGAGCGCCGAAAGGCGCGCAAAGTTTTCCTCGAACTCCCGGAGGAGTGCCGACGCGTTTCTTCCCTTCCCCGGGGACTCCACCCATTCCATGAACCTTCGCTTCGAAAGCCGGAGCGCGTCGTCCAGCCCGTATTTCTCTAGGAGCCGACCTTCGAACTCCTCCCAGGTACGGCTCTCCGCCCGCACCTCGAGCACCTCCGCATGGATGCTCGGCATTGCCACTCGGGGAAAACCGGCAAGACGCCTTTCTTCCGGAATGTCCCGCATCAACATTTCTGCACCGTAGGACGCCAGATACTTCGTGGCATCCCTCCCATCGAACCGGCCGATCGTGCCGACGACCGCCTCAATAGCTCTGTCGAGGGCACCGGTACCCTCGCGCGCGTTTACGATCCGATCCACGGCCGAAGCCATGGCCTCTGCGAGATCCGACCCCCTCATCTTCTGCTCTTCTGCCGCCTCTTTCACGTCGGGTTCACCAAAGATGTCGAGATATTACGCAAGTGCGTGTGGAATAGAGGCGGGACCGCGGGGGTCTCGAACCAAAGAGCAAGCGAGGGAGGAGAAAGAGAGAGAACCGGCTACGCAGGACCGGGGATACACAGGGACACGGCCCTTCAGCACGGAGAACGCGAACAGACACCGACACAGACGGATGCGAATGACTAAATATGTGTATTAACAAAATGGCTAACACGACTACAACCCCCGATGGGGCACAGGTTGGTTGCAACCGAACAGGCCGGCGAACAGATGCCGATGCCTGTTCGCTTCGACGCACAAACGGGGAAATGGGGGGGGGGTAGCAGGTCGGAGGTGCTGCCGGAAGCACTCGGGCGTTCCTCGAAACAGCGCGAGCCTCCCCGGAACCCTGCACAGAAAGCTTTGGAGCTCAAGAAGGAAGGAAACAGAGAGAGCGAAGCGTCCAGAAACGGTCCGACAGCACTTCGTCCTCTCCGCGCCAGATCCCTGCAACAGCTCTTTCCCGCTCCTTATATAGGCCGACGAACAGGCCGTCGTGTCAGCTTTATTCCCTGTCCCTTTTGGACAGGGATCCGCTCCGTTTTTCACGGATCCGCGTAGTTACGCCGCCGACTCGTACAGTTCGCGCGCGCGACCGAAAAGACTGTTCGCGCGGTCTTTGTCTCCACTTGAGTTAGGGCCCGTTCCTGCCGATTATCCTCTCAATTCGTTTCTATGTACAACTCGGAGCGTGCGCGCGTGAAGAACCGGTTCCCACGCCTTGGTGCGCCGATTCCGCCTATGGACGGTTTTCTTCACGACACCGGAGAGAGATCCGGATGCGGGGACATATCTGTGAATATGTTTGCCAAGGGCCCTTGAGGCTATAGTTGTAAATAGCCCCAAAGTCATATGTGTATAAATATGACTTAGGGCAAACAGTTTTAATGGGGCTACTCATTTTTCTGTTTTTCCACTCAAGAGGAGTGAAGAGAGAGCAGCTGTGAGAGAGATAGAGCGTGAGAGAGGAAGAGGTCGACGCCTCTGTGTATTTCCGCCGCCTGTGGCGAGGACAGCGAGCTCAAGGTCGTCGCTTTGCAGCTCGCCATTGTATACTTCTCTGTGCATAGTTTTGGTTCGGAGTCTTGTACTCCTGTGGTTTTTCCCGTACAGGGTTTTCCACGTTAAATCGTGTGTCCACTTATTTACTTCTACATTTCCCATTTTCTGCAACAACGATTCGTGTGTTTCCTTGGTTGTGGCCGAGAGGTGAAGTTTGGAAAGTGTCGATTGATTTTTTTCATCAATTTGGTATCAGAGCAGGCTGCTGCAGAAAATGGAAGGCGGCGGCAGCAGGCAGTCGGGGATGATGGTGCTGAATGCGCAGAATTACGCCGACTGGAAGATCAAGATGGAGGATCTTTTGATTGTTCGGGACCTGTACGAACCGATTGACAGGTCGGAAATACCGAAGGGAGTACTTTAGTCGGAATGGAGGCTTCTGAACCGGAAAGCCGTTGCAACCATTCGGCAATACGTGGACGTGAGCGTTCTACAACATGTGGCGAACGACACCAACGCATATGAGATGTGGCGGAAGCTGTCGGGCCTCTACGAGAGGAAGAACGCGTTGAACCGGACCTCCCTGATGAGGAAGATAGTGAACCTCAAGTACCGGGACCGCGAGAGTATGGTGGAACACGTAAGCACGTTCATGGGATTCGTGAACCAGCTTGCGGCGATCAAGTTCCCGTTGGAGGATGCAATGCAAGCCATCATTCTGATGTGTACATTGCCGGAAAGCTGGGAGAACTTGGTGGTGACTCTCAGCACCTCCTGCACGGAAGATAACTTGTCCCTACAAACGGTAAAGACAAGTATTTTGAATGAGGAAGCGCGTCGGAGAGATAAAGAACCGGCCTCCGACTCGAAGGCGCTGCTTACCGAATCGGAACGGGGAAGACAATGGAACCGGAGTCCGCAAAGACGGGAGAAGTCGGGGACCCGGTCGCAGTCAAGAGGAAGACCCACATGCTTCCACTGTGGGAAGCCGGGGCACTTCCGGAAGAATTGTCGGCATTACCGAAAGGACAACGGAGCCGACGACACCGATTCGAAGAAGCCACCGGAGAGAAACGGTGCATACCGGGGAGCCACGGACCGGAGAGGTCCGGATCGGCGAGGGCAGGACCGGAAAGGAACGACGGCACTCGCGGCAAGTGAGGAAGAAATCATGCTCATCACCGAAGAAGGTGAACTAAACATTGCCGGCGATGAGACGACCTGGGTGGTCGATTCCGGAGCATCGTTCCACCTGACCCCGGAGAGAAGATACTTCTCATCCTACACAGCCGGTGAGCATGGCTGTGTTCGGATGGGAAATGAAGGTACGTGCCGGATTGCCGGCATAGGAGACGTGTGGGTGACAACCTCGACCGGATGCAAAATGCTGCTGAAGGATGTCAGACACGTTCCGGAGGTTCGATTGAACCTGATTTCGGCCGGGAGGCTAGACGATGAAGGCTACACAGGTAGCATCCGGAACGGCGTAATGAAGTTCAGCAAGGGGAGCCTGATAGTGGCTCGGGCCCGGAAAGTCAACACACTGTACCTTATGAATGCCTGGTTGTGTCCGGAAGAGTTGAACGTGGCAGCCGACACTGCCGGTGAGCTGTGGCACAAGAGACTGTGCCACATGAGTGAGAAGGGGATGAAGAGGCTTGCAGAAGACAACCTTATTCCAGTGAAGCATGTGCACCTGGAGAAGTGCACCGATTGCCTGGCCGGTAAGCAGAACCGAACCTCCTTCCACTCAAGGCCACCGACGAGACGTAGCGCACCATTGGAGTTGGTGCACACTGATGTGTGTCAGGTAGAAACGAAGTCACATGGCGGAGCCCAGTACTTCATAACATTCATTGATGATCACAGCCGGAAGCTGTGGACGGCACCGTTGAAGACAAAGGACCAAGTGTTGTGCGTCTTCAAAGAACTCCACGCGAGAGTGGAAAGGGAATCCGGCAAGAAGCTGAAAGCGATACGAGCGGATAACGGAGGGGAATACCGGGGGCAGTTCGTGGAGTACTGTCGCTCGAAGGGAATCCGGCTCGAGTTTACTGTGCCGAAGACACCGGAACTGAACGGGCTGGCCGAGAGGATGAATCGGACCATAATGGAGAGGGTCCGGAGTATGCTGGCGCATGCGGAATTACCCAAGGGGTTTTGGGCTGAGGCGATGTCGACGGCGACATACGTGATAAACAGATCACCCTCAGTACCTTTGGACGGAGACACGCCGCAGAGAGTGTGGACCGGTAGGGAAGTATCCTACCGGCATCTGAAGGTGTTCGGGTGTCTCGCATACGTGCATGTGGCAAAGGACCGGAGAGGAAAGCTAGATCCAAAGACCCGGCCATGCATATTCCTCGGTTACGGCGATGACGAGTTCGGCTACCGAGTATGGGACCCGGTCGACAAGAAGATATTCCGGAGTCGTGATATCATCTTCATGGAGAACAAGACACTCGCCGACTGGGAGTCGGAGAAGAAGATGAAGAGCTCCAAGTCGACCGGTGAGGATCAACTCTACGAGGAGCAGTCCCGACCGGCAAGGGACCGGTTAGCACTCGAGGATCCGGCCGAAGACGGTGAAGAAACAGAACCGGCCGAAGAAGATGAAAATGATACCGGAACCGGCCCCGATCCCGAAATGGATTCGGATGAAGAAGAATCGGAAGAACCGGTTACCGAAGCTCCGGAACGGAGATATCCTCTAAGAGAGAGAAGGGCCCCCCGGAGATTTCCGGAACCAGAGCACGTGCTGCTAACCGACGAGGGGGAGCCGGAGAGCTTTGAAGAAGCAAAGCATGACACCCAAAGCCGCAGGTGGTTGAGTGCCATGCAGGACGAGATGGATTCCCTGCATGAGAACCACACATATGAACTTGTGGAGTTGCCGAAAGGAAAGCGGGCACTTCGAAACAAGTGGGTGTTCAAGCTGAAACCGGGAGATGCCGGAAACCCCCCGAGATACAAAGCCAGGATCGTGGTGAAGGGGTTTCAGCAGAAGAAGGGCGTCGACTTCGACGAGATATTTGCCCCGGTAGTGAAGATGACCTCCATCCGGACGGTGCTGAGCATAGCGGCAAGCATGGACCTCGAGGTAGAACAGATGGACGTGAAGACGACATTCCTTCACGGTGACCTCGAAGAAGAGATCTACATGCAGCAACCGGAAGGATTTGAGAAGAAAGGGAAGGAGCACCTGGTATGCCGGTTGAAGAAGAGCCTTTACGGACTGAAGCAGGCTCCCCGGCAATGGTACCGGAAGTTCGACTCCTTCATGACCGACGAAGGGTACCTCAAAACGCAGTCCGACCACTGCGTGTTTGTGAAGAAGTTCGAAGGAGGAGACTCTCTAATACTCCTCCTGTACGTGGACGACATGTTGATCGTCGGACGGGACCAGGTCAAGATACGGATGCTGAAGAAGGCTCTTCACCGAACCTTCTCAATGAAGGACTTGGGTCCGGCGAGACAAATACTAGGGATGCACATAATTCGGGACCGGAGCAAGAAGCAGTTGTGGTTGTCACAAGAGAAGTACGTGACAAAGGTGCTTAAACGGTTCAACATGTCGGAAGCAAGACCGGTCGGATCGACCCTCCCGGCAAACTGCAAGTTGTCCAGCAAGCAAAGCCCCAAGACAAAGGCTGAGAAGGAGGACATGATGAAAGTGCCATATGCCTCTGCCGTCGGAAGCTTGATGTACGCAATGGTGTGTACAAGACCGGACATTGGATACGCAGTCGGAGTGGTGAGCCGGTACATGAGCAATCCTGGCAAAGAGCATTGGAACGCGGCCAAGTGGATACTCCGATACCTGAAGGGCACGGCAAACGTGTGCCTCCGATTCGGCTCCGGTAAGCCCGAACTCGACGGCTTTACCGATTCGGATATGTCGGCTGATGCAGATACCAGCCGGTCCACATCAGGGTATGTGATGACGTATGCAGGGGGAGCTGTTTCATGGCAGTCGAGGCTGCAGAAGACGGTTGCGTTGTCAACCACGGAGGCGGATTACATGGCGGCTGTTGAAGCCGGCAAGGAAATAATATGGATGAAGGACTTCATTAGAGAGCTCGGTATCCAGCAGGAGGAGTACCGACTCTACTGCGACAGTCAGAGTGCCATCCACCTTGCGAAGAACGCGGCCTATCACTCCCGGACGAAGCACATCCAGCGAAGATATCACTGGATCCGGGAAAGGATAGAAGACAAGGAGTTCGCGCTGACAAAGGTCCATACGGTCGAGAACGGGTCGGATATGCTGACCAAGGTGCTCACACCCGACAAGCTGGAAGCATGCCGGAAGAGGATCGGATTGGAGAGACATCCCATGCCGAAGTGAAGGGGGAGTTTGTTGGGATTACGGTCCCTTTCGGATGGGATGGTCGGATGTCAGAGATGAATGCCGACAAGCCCGGTTGCGGTTTCGGAACCGGATGATGAAGACCCCGGCTTCGGAGCCGGATGACGAATGTACCCGGAGAGAGATCCGGATGCGGGGACATATCTGTGAATATGTTTGCCAAGGGCCCTTGAGGCTATAGTTGTAAATAGCCCCAAAGTCATATGTGTATAAATATGACTTAGGGCAAACAGTTTTAATGGGGCTACTCATTTTTCTGTTTTTCCACTCAAGAGGAGTGAAGAGAGAGCAGCTATGAGAGAGATAGAGCGTGAGAGAGGAAGAGGTCGACGCCTCTGTGTATTTCCGCCGCCTGTGGCGAGGACAGCGAGCTCAAGGTCGTCGCTTTGCAGCTCGCCATTGTATACTTCTCTGTGCATAGTTTTGGTTCGGAGTCTTGTACTCCCGTGGTTTTTCCCGTACAGGGTTTTCCACGTTAAATCGTGTGTCCACTTATTTACTTCTGCATTTCCCATTTTCTGCAACAACGATTCGTGTGTTTCCTTGGTTGTGGCCGAGAGGTGAAGTTTGGAAAGTGTCGATTGATTTTTTTTCATCAACAGAGAATACGCAAGGTAGATTGTATTAACAAAGGAGAAAGATTCAACTAAATACAAGGTGGGAGGACGGTGCTTTATATAGTCACCCTCTCTCTTCATTAACTACAAGACTCATGGAGCATGGGGAATGTGAAAGCTCATAAGTTATGTGTCATAGAATATGATTCTATGACTCATACTAAATGCTAGAATACAAAGAGGTGACATAATGGTGACTCTTGACCGTTGGAGTGTCTATTCACTCTCAAGGTGAGTTCACACACTAGACCAAGTTGAGCTTGATTCTCAACATGCCCCCTCAAGCTCAAGTCAAGTCGGTTTCAGACGATATCCGAAATCCGCTTCGACTCGCGTTCCGGAGTCCGCGTCAACTCGCATTTATGCGGAGTTGTGGAATCCGTGCTCCAGCTTGCGTTGTGCATAGTTGCGAAGTTTGTGCTTTGGCTTGTGTCTTTCTTCGTGGCTTTGCGTGGTAGATCGGCTCTTCGCGGCTTCGTTGCGTGGTTGCGTAATCCACACATTATTGCGTAGTGTCTTCAGTACTCCCCCTCAAGCTTGGCAAATCAGGGATCATCAATCCGAGATCGGTCATGAAATGCCATAGCTTGTCAGCTCCTAAGGCTTTAGTGAAGATGTCGGCCGTTTGAAGATTGGTGCTAATATGTTGTAGGTCGACATCGCCAACTAGAACGCGCTCTCGGATGAAGTGATAGTGCACTTCGATGTGCTTGTCCCCGCGTGGAACACCGGGTTCCGAGCCAGATAGATATTGCTCATGTTGTCGCAATAAAGGGAAGTCGGATCCTTGATGGGTACGCCCAGATCCTTCAAAATCCTCTTGAGCCATATGGCTTCACACGCAGCTACGGTTGTGCCCCTGTATTCCGCCTCCGTACTCGAAAGAGCGACGGTAGGTTGGTTCTTGCTACTCCAGTATATTGCTCCGATGCCGAGGGAGAAAACAAATACGGAGGCTGATCTTCTATCGGCTTTGTAGCCGGCCCAATCGGCGTCAGTGTACCCCTCGAGTCGTATTGGCATCACGGTCTTGTAGAGGATGTCGTAATCCATTGTGCCACTAATGTACCGTAGAACTCGCTTAGCGCAATCCAAGTGAGTATCACGCGGTGTTTGCATGAATTGACTAAGAAGACCGACCGGATAACTGAGATCGGGTCGAGTGATCGTGAAGTAGATGAGACTCGCGATGAGTTGCCGATACTGAGTTAGCTCACACGCTTTGGTGCCGGAGTTCGCATCTAGTTTGAGATTACGATCGAGCGGGGTTGCCACGGATTTACACTCAGCCATACCGAACTTGTATAACAAGTTGAGGATGTAGTGCCGTTGAGAAGAAATCATGATGACGGCCGGAGTCCGAATTACCTCGATGCCGAGGAAGTAGTGGAGTTCCTCCATGTCCGCCATCTCGAACTTGTCGGAAAGGAGGGATTTGACCTTATTGATTTCGACGAGATGCTCACCTCCAATGACTAGGTCATCCACATATAAGATGATGACGATAGGACTAGCGAAATTGCTTTGTATGTAGAGGGAGTTGTCCGATTTTGACATACGGAAGCCGATTTGATGAAGATATTGCGTTATCTTCGAATGCCAAGCACGCGGTGCTTGCTTAAGGCCGTAGGGGGGCTTCTTGAGTCGGCATACAACTTTCGGAAGGGTGCTTGAGTTGAAGCCGGGTGGTTGTATCATGTACACCTCCTCTTCTAATTCGCCTTGTAGAAAGGCGTTCTTGAAGTCCATTTGATGGAGGTGCCACCCTTTTGCCGCGGCTAGCGCAATTACGGTCCGCACCGTCGTCATCTTTGCCACCGGGGACTAGGTTTCTTCGTAGTCGACGCCATGCGTCTGAGCGTATCCTTTCGCTACGAGTCGAGCTTTGTAGCGGTTTACGAAGCCATCGGCGTTATACTTCACCTTGTAGATCCATCTGCATCCGATCGCCTTTTTGTGTGGTGAGATGAGAACGAGATCCCACGTCTCATTCTTGCGTAGTGCCTGCATCTCCTCGTTCATGGCTTCGATCCATCGCGGATCCTTGGTTGCTTCGGAGAATGTTTCCGGCTCCCGTACTGTTGCTACCTTCATAATAAAGGCGTAATGGTACGCCATATAATCGTTGTAGCCGAATCAGCTTACGAGGTTCTTTTCACAAGTGGATCGGCGGAGCTTTTCATTTGCAAAGATGACGGCTTTCTTAGGTCCGATAGGTACATCGAAGCTGCCGAACTCACTGTCGAGTGAGTGAGTCGATTCATCGTTGTCGAAGCGATCGTCTTCATATTCCGCCATTTTCGCTTTGCCTCTGTCCATCTTCGGGCTAGGCCGTGATGTGCTTTGATCGCTTAAAGGCCCTTGTGGTCCGCTTAGTCGGGTCGTGATCGGACTTTCTTCGATCTTGCGCATAGGGCGATCTTCATCCTCGATCTCTTGTTCGGCAAATTCCGGGTCGAGTGGAGTTGGAGGCGAAGTTGTCTCTGGTGCGTACCAGGATATGGACTCGTCAAAAAAGACGTCTCGACTTACTTGAGATTTTCAAGTTGAGGGGTTGTAGCACTTGTACCCCTTTTGTTCGAGTGAGTATCCTACGAGCATACATTTCTTCGACTTCGGGTGAAGCTTTTGACGCTTCTCGTCGAGGATGTGCACGTACGTTATCACTCAAGACATTTTTAATGTAATTTTGCTTACCTTCTTTTCCGAACGGAACATTGCCGATGTGTCGAATCGGGTGCGTAGTGTCATCTCCGGTTTCGACATAACTGGGTCGCTCCGGCTCTCGAAGTTCGAGAAACCATTCTTTATGAGATGTCATATGGTTTAGGGCATTAGTTGAGGTAGAGGCCGACATAGAGTTTGCTCTATGTTTCATTATGAACATTCCACCACGGTCGGAGTTGCGTGCATACATTCCGCCACGATCTTCGTAGTCGGAGTTGTTCCCGTACATTCCGCTATACATTTCGTAGTCGGAGTAATTCGTGAGTTGTCGGCTTGTGGAAGCCGATTCACGCATCTTCTTTCGGCACTCTTCTTCGTGGTGGCCGAGCTTTCCGCAATATCCGCATTCGGTTGCGTTTTGACGGCTCGGGCCGGAGTGGAAGCTCCCCCTTCTTGCGAAGGTTCTTCGTTGTGTATGGAATGAACAAAGCCGTCAATGCGGAAGAGATCCACAGTATGAATCTGTGAGGAAGAAAATACCTGAGTATGAGAGAGGCAAGAACAAAATACGTACATGGAGAGAGAGAGAGAGAGAGAGAGAGGCAAAAAGCATATATCTATATTCATAAAAGGGCAACCGTTACAACAACGAACAACAACTTTACAAAAGGTTACAAAGTCACTTTATATAGTGACTCACATAGGGCAACTGCCCTTTATGTTATTTACAGAAATAGCCCGAACTTGGGCTCTCTAAGAGAATAGTGTGAATACGTCCATTATAAATTTGTATTCGACACTCCCCCGTAATGGGCGTATACATGGGTTATCTAAAAAATACAGGTATAGGCATAGGTTCTCGAACAGGTCGGTTTTGTTCGAATCGGCCTGATCCGTAGACAGAAGACCGAACTAGTCGGGTCGAAAAAGCTGAAGCCGATCGTCAGTGAACCGATGTCTGTTGTCCGAAACCATCTTGCACTATGTCCGGCTTCAATCAGACCGATATGTTGTTATGCCCATCTGTTGCCGAAGAGACCGGAACCGGTCTGCCGAAAGACACTTGGTCATTCCATCTGCGACATTGTCGGTTGTGGATATCTTCTCTAAACCGATTTTCCCGGAAATGACGCAGTCCCGAACGAAGTGATATTGAACTTCGATATGCTTGGAGGTGTTGTGATGAAACGGATTTTTCGATAAAGCAACAACACTCTGACTGTCGTTGTAGACAACTGGAGCCGAGTCGGAGTCGACTTGTCGAAACGTGTGCGCCAGCCAATCGAGCCATAAAGCTTCTTTCGTTGCGTCGGAGGCAGCTACATATTCTACTTCGGTCGTTGAGGTGGTTGTGCACTCCTGAAGTTTCGACTTCCACGAGATTGCTCCATTGCCGAATTTAAAGCAATATCCGGTTGTTGACTTGCGACTGTCCACACAGCCGGCGAAGTCCGAGTCGGTGTAACCGGCTACGCCTGAAGTTGAGTTCGGACCGAAAAGGATGTCATGGTCTTTTGTGCCAGCTAAATATCTGAACACATGCTTGACTGCGTTCAAGTGCGATCGGCCGGGATTGTGCATAAATCTGCTGATGACTCCTACGACGTGAGAAATATCAGGCCGTGTCGTGACCATCACGTACATCAGAGAGCCTACTGCTGGTGCATACAGTACTGACTTCATGTCTTCCCTCTCCGGACCGGATGTCGAGCAGTCTCGCTGAGAAAGCTGAAGATGAACGGGGAGCGAGGGCGAAGCAGACTTGGCCGATTGCATGTTGAAGCGTTCCAAGACACGTCCGATGTAGTCGGTTTGAGACAGAAAAAGCTATCTTTTGGCGCAATTCCGACTAATCTTCATTCCGAGTATGTGTCTTGCCGGACCGAGGTCCTTCATGGCAAACTTCAATCGCAGTTTCCGAACGAGTTCGGTGAGCTCTCCGGTATGCCGACCGGAGAGTAGCATGTCGTCCACGTAGATGATGAGGAAGACGGGAGAACCGTCTTGAGCTGTTTTGGTGAAGAGGCAGTGGTCCTCATCGCTCTTGGAGAAGCCGACCAGCTGGATGAAATCGTCGAACTTCTTGTACCACTATCGGGGTGCCTGTTTCAGGCCGTAAAGACTCTTCTTGAGTCGGCAGACTAGATGTTCCTGACCGGTGGCCACAAAGCCTTTCGGTTGCTCCATGTAGATTTCCTCCTTTAGATCACCGTGGAGGAATGTCGTTTTCACATCTAGTTGAATCAGCTCCAAATTGTCGGCAACCACAACACCGAGCATGAAACGAAGGGTTGTCATTTTCACCACTGGTGAAAAGATTTCGTCGAACTCGACGCCATATTCCTGTTGAAATCCCTTCGCAACTAATCTGGCCTTGTACTTTGGGGTGGTCGAGTCGGACGTCTCCTTTAGTCTATAGACCCACTTGCAAGGAAGAGCACGTCGATTCTTCGGTAAGTCGACCAGATCCCAAGTCTTGTTGGCGCGGATGGAGTGCATTTCCGACTCCATTACCAGATGCCAGGTGGCTGAATCGGGAGCTGCCGATGCTTCTTCGTAGGACGTCGGTTCGCCGGCGTCGGTGAAGAAAATTCCGGGAGAGTACCTCTCCGGAGGTTGCGACAGTCTCTCGGATCTTCGAGGTATGACTGGACTGGTCGCACCGGGTGGCGATGTCGGATGGTCGGAAGCCGAGCCATTCGGCTGTGCTGAATCTGTGGATTCGGTGTGAGAGACGTCGGTTACCCGTGAAACCGGTCTCATGTTGTGTGTTGGGCCGTCATGAAGGGTTGGCACTTCGGAAAATATTACCCTTCGGACTTCAATAGGCCTTTCGGCCATTTTGTGCATAGTTGACTCGTTGAACACGACGTCCGAACTTCGGACGATTTTCCTGTGCTCGGGGTCCTAGAGTCGGTATCCGATCTCGCCGTCGGGTCCATACCCGAGGAAAACGCATTTCCTTGATCTTGGTTCAAGTTTTCGGCGGTCGTCTTTCGGTATGAGGGCGTATGCCTTGCAACTGAAAATCCTCAGCTTATCATAATTCGGCTTTCTGTTGGTCCATATTTCCTAAGGTATCTTAAGTCCTAGAGGTCTACTTGGCGACATATTGATTATGTGTACTGCCGTGAGTAGAGCCTCTGCCCAGAAGCCATCCGACAGTCCGGAGTGTTGGAGCATGCATACAACGCGTTCTTGAATCGTTCGATTCATGCGTTCTGCTCCGGACTATATGGTGCCGTATATTCACGTCTAATGCCGCGTTCTCGGCAAGATTTGACGAATTCATCATATTTGAACTCACCTCCATTGTCGGTTCGGAGACACTTTAGTTTCCGACCGGTCTGGTTTTCGACCATTGCGAGCCAATTTGAGAAGATTGAGAACACCCGATCTTTGGTTCTGATGGGGTAAGCCCACACCTTCCGAGTCGAGTCGTCAATGAAACTAACGAAGTACGAGGCACCACCGAGTGACTGATGTGGCATCGGGCCACAGACGTCCGAGTGGACCAAATCGAGCAGGCTCGACTCTCTTGGTGTTGATGTCGGGTGTGATGCGGCTACCTGTTTGCCGTATTGGCAATGCTCGCAAAACTGATGGTCCGAGAAGGAGAGTTTCGGGATGTATTCGGCTCTAGATAGGTGCGTGATGCCGGCCTTGCTGAGGTGTCCAAGTCGTCCATGCCATAAGGATGACACAGGGATATCTACCAGAAATAAGTCACCCTCTCTGAGTGTGACATACAAAGGGTACAATGAGTGTACCTTTGGTCCTCTAGCAAGCAGGAGGTTCCCTCTATGGAGTGTCCACCCTCCTGATGAGAAACCAGCACGGATGCCAGCTTCATCAAGTTGTCCGATTGAGATCAAGGGTCGTGAGAGCTCAGGAACGTGTCGGACGTTGTGTAGTACGAGTGTAGAGCCACCCGGAAGGTTGAGCTCTACGGTGCCGATTCCGATGATAGCACAGTGCTGCGAATTTCCGACTTGAACTGAGTCAGAGTGCCGGTCCGAATATTGCCGAAACTGTAATCGGTGAGGTGTCACGTGATACGACGCACCCGAGTCCAGAAGCCATGTGCTCGATTCCTCAGTCGTAAGCAGAACTTCTTATTCGACTGGATTCTCTATGGACAATATGTTCGGGTCGGTCGTCAATATCTCGGCTGAAGAGCCGACGTAGTTGACTACCTCATGCCGGTTACTCCTCTGATCAGCTCTCTGAGCTTTGTCTGTCTTTGACTTGAGTACCCGACAGTCGGCCTTGATGTGTCCTGGTTTCTTGCAGTAGTTGCAGATTCGGGTTTCTCGGGACTTGCTGCGGCTTCGTTGATTTGTCGGCGGTCGGGAAGAACTTCTTCCCCGGTTGTTCGATCGGTCGGTCGAACCTTGTACTAAATAGGCTTCTTCTGTCGAGTCTTTGGTGAAAGACTTTCTCCGAGCTGCTTCAGTCAGGATTGCACTTGTGACTTCGGAGTACTTGATGGCAGTCGTAGAAGCGTTGCACACAGTTGTAACGAAGGTTTCCCAAGAGGAGGGGAGATTGCTCATGAGTATCATAGCTCTGAGTTTATCCTCGATTGTCGTCCCCTGTGACGAGATTTGGGAGCTCAAACTTTCATACTTGTTAAGGTGTGCCTGAACCGAATCGGAGTCTTTCATCCGCAAGTTGTAGAGGCGCCGGATCAAATACATCTTCGTTGAGGCGACCTTTTCGTAGGTTTCCGACAGCTTCTTCCAAAGTTCGAAGGCTATCGTGCACGATAGCACTGTGAAGTACACTGACTCCGACAGGTGCATCCGAATCGTGGCGCAAACGATTCTGTCCAGCTTCTGCCACTCTTTTGCCTTGTATATTTCTGGAGCAGTTTCATTCTCAATCGAATCGATCTGACCCTTGACTATAAGATAGTCCTGCATTTGCTCCTTCCAAAAATTGAAGTTCGAACTCTCGAACCTCCTTAGACTCATTTCCAATGAGCCCGATGTTGATGCCATCAGATTTAGTTTCGGTTGACGAAGCTCGGTTCGGAGTTGACTACGAACCTTGTTGGAGTGTAGCCGGTCGGCTCACCCGATATCGTTCTAGTCGGATTTGAACCCGAGTCGGTTCGGCTTCGGATATATGTATTGTTGAACTTGCTCGAATTGACTCCGGTAACTTGAGGGACAGAACCGACTGGTCTTCCCGAATGTTGCCGAGTCGGAGTGAGCCCGGTTCACTTCCGAATATATATGCCAAATACTGATTATTGAAACCGATTGTCTGGACCGATTCTGCTTCAGGTGACTGCAGCGACGAGAGAGACGGATCCAATTGATCCTCCCGAATGTCAATCAGCCGGATGAAGCACGAATTGGGGTTGTTGTCTTGAGACCGATCTGCACCGAGTGGTTACAACGGGCGGCGAGCAGCGTTCGATGACCTGTTCGGATGCCGTTTAACGGAGTGGAGCACGATTGTGTCAATGTTGCACAGGGGGATTTCACCTCAAGCGGTTACGATCATAAGGAACAGAGTACAGCCGGTTGGCTTACTCCAAGCGAAGATGATCTAACGCGATGAGATGCAAGCCTCGTTTTTCTTCTTCTTCTCTCTTCTCTGTTTCTTCAAATACAAAGCAAAAAGAAACAAAATGTTGTGATCCAAAGATTCGAATGGCAGCCGGCAACGGGATGAAGGACATCCAAGCTCTGATACCAAATGTAGGGAATGAACAAAGCCGTCAGTGCGGAAGAGATCACACAATATGAATCTGTGAGGAAGAAAATACCTGAGTATGAGAGAGGCAAGAACAAAATACGTATATGGAGAGAGAGAGAGAGAGAGGCACAAAGCATATATCTATATTCATAAAAGGGCAACCGTTACAACAATGAACAACAACTTTACAAAAGGTTACAAAGTCACTTTATATAGTGACTCACATAGGGCAACTGCCCTTTATGTTATTTACAGAAATAGCCCGAACTTGGGCTCTCTAAGAGAATAGTGTGAATATGTCCATTATAAATTTGTATTCGACACGTTGGCTTCCGTTTTGCGGCCGAAATTGGGAATTGTTATCATAGGTCGGACCTCGTCCGCCTTGTCCTTAGCCGAATCGGCCTCTCGACTGTCTGTGTCCTCTTCCTCCGTTCGAGTGCTTGTAGAGCATGCGGCCTTCCGACTCATTGCTCCTTGTACGCACGTGGTTTTCTTCAACCAATAACATTGATTGGAGCTCGAAGAAGGAGAGAGATTTCTCCCGTGCTAGAACGGCGGTTCGCATCGCACCGAACTATGGTGCGAGGCCGCAGAGGCATATTTGAACCATCTCATCATCATCGATATTTACGCTTATTGAGCCGAGCGAATCGCAAAGCTCCTTGATCTTCGAGGTGTATGTGGTAATGGACATGTCCCTTTGTTGAATGTGGTTCAACTCTTGGCGGAGTTGAAGCCTTCTTGCGGTTGTGTTCGCCGCGAAAATCTTTCGTAGATTTTCCCATGCCTCCTTCGGCGTCTTGGCTTCGCGGATGTAGCCAAGCATGTGATCGTGAACACATGTCGCCAAGCAATACATCACGCGGCTTGCTCCCATGTCGCGTATCCGGGAGCCGCTTCAGCGGGTCGGTCTTCATGCGCTCCTTTGATGTAGCTCCAATAGCCTTGTCCGACAAGGTATTGGTGCATCTTGTACTCCCATGATACGAAGTTGTTTTGATCCAACTTCTTGGTAGGGAGAGCGCTCCCCATTTGAGTATTCATTATGTCGATTCTTCTTCTTCTTCTTCTCTCTTCGAATGCGAGCTATGTAGCGAAGTTACGATAGTATTGAGCCGGTTCTTAGTCGTCGGCGTGGAGCACAACACACGATCACGATGAGGCGAATGGGCTAGATCGAGCTAACAACCTCGCTCTGATACCATGTAAAGAATCAGATATGATTCTTGTGAAGCGGAAGAGATGTGAGTTATGTGTGTGTATGAGAGAGAGAGAGTGAGAGAGAGAGACAAAGAATAACACAAAGAATACGCAAGGTAGATTGTATTAACAAAGGAGAAAGACTCAACTAAATACAAGGTGGGAGGAGGGTGCTTTATATAGTCACCCTCTCTCTTCAGTAACTACAAGACTCATGGAGCATGGGGAATGTGAAAGCTCATAAGTTATGTGTCATAGAATATGATTCTATGACTCATACTAAATGCTAGAATACAAAGAGGTGACATAATGGTGACTCTTGACCGTTGGAGTGTCTATTCACTCTCAAGGTGAGTTCACACACTAGACTAAGTTGAGCTTGATTCTCAACACTTTAAGAAATGTGTTTTGCATGTACGGAGGCAATGTAACCAAAAATTTGGCCTAAGGTTGGTTTTGAATGTTGTTCACTTCGTGTTGATAATCGGTAGTGCTTGGCTCAATCTTGAACTAAACCATTAGACCATTTTAAACAGTTTGGCAGTCAGGTTTAAACTTGAGTTTCCTTAATTGGTTTGAGATAGGTTTCAGACAGCTCAAGCTAAATCAAACCGGTTAAAGCTTAATCGCTTGGCTAAACCGATTCCTTAAACCTAGTTAGCCTTAACTAGTTTAGGAACAAGTTCTGTTCAAGTTCGGAAACTCCCAAACTGGTTAAAGCTTAACCCGTTGTCGTGAAGAATTTCGGCCAGAGGCGGAAACCGGGAAACATTGGCTACATCGGCGGGGTGCAGCATGTGTGTGCTCACCCTTGTACATTTAGTGTGAATAACGAGGGCGCCTTTATGCGCCGAAGAGTAGTCAAGTCGGGACAGACGATCCCATGTAAGTTGGGATTTATCCCACATTGTAACGCATCCCTCTCCTTGTTCTATAAAAGGAAGGGAGCGCCCTTTGTGAAAGGGTTGCCCATTTTTCGTTAGAGGGTATACCGTTAGATTTAGGGTTAGTTATTCTTCTTCTTCTTCTTCTCCCCCTTCGTGTTCGCTTAGGGTTGGCTTCAGCTCGTCTCCTGCGCAAGACCCCGCTCGGCGCGACAAGCCCGTGAGCTCCCGACCTGCGGCTTGGCAGCCGACGACTACTGTAACCTACCTTGGTCCGGCTCGAAGCCGCGAGTGTATTCCTCCTTTTATATATATACATTTGCGTCTGTCTGTGTATATTGGTGTCTCTGTTGGTGTCGGGCACTTCCCCTTTTCCTGCGTTTCCTGTACATAAGGGCGTGAGTCGGGTCGGCCTGTGTGTGTGTGTGTGTGTGCGCATGAGTCGACGTCAAGTGCGCGCTCCTTCTCTTTCTCTCTCTCCCTTCGGTTGCTTCCGGTGTTCTTCTAGGATGCCCCGGAAACGGTGAAGCCACGACTTCCTACGCACCGTCACTCCCTAGTCCAAGACCCCCGTGGTCCCGCCTTTCTCCACGCACGCGCGTAGTAACACGACATCTTTGGTGAACCCGACGTGAAAGGCGGCAAGGGAGGATGAAGTCGGAAGACGACAACCTCGCGGAGATGGTGGCCGAAGTGGTGTTGGAGTCAGCACGAGTGGTGATGAGGCAAGAAGCAGCGCAACAAGCGATTGAGCGAGTGGTCAAAAGAGTCGGCCATTTCAACGGGGACAAAGTCCCATCTTACTTGGAAGCCTACAACGCGGAAATGGAGGAGCGCGGCGTAGACGAGGCGTTGAGGCTGGAGTTCTTCTATCGGGTCGTAGTTGTTCGGATGCATGCGGAAGTAAAAGAGCTCCGTGAGGCTCATAGTTCGTGGGAGGCCTTCGAAGAGGCGCTCCTGAAGGCATACAGAGACGGCGGAAGAACCGGGGATGACACAACTTCGACCAGCGGGTAGCATCGGTAAAGACCCACCGAGGCGCGACCAAGGCGTTCCGAGAGTTCGAGCGACGGCTTGCTCAGCTCCTGGAGCGGGAACAAGGTTTGGTGGGGGCGGACAAGGTCCTATTGTTCGTCAGGTCGATCGACCGAGCGGAACGGGAGGTCATCGGGATTGAGCTCGAAGACGATGACGAGGCGAATGGGCTTACGAAGGACTGGTCGAAGGTCAGAAGGGTGTGCCAACGGCTAGATGATGAGCGAGCCGAGAAGGCTAAGAGGAAGGCGCGCGATGGCATGCCATCACAGCAGGAAGAGGCGGAACGGCAAAGGGAGTTGGCAAGGGTCAGCGTTGAAGCCCGGATTGCGGAGGCGTACGCAGCTCTCGAGGCGATGCTCGAGGAAGAGGAAAGACCGAGGCCGCAAGCCGAGACTGAGGAGACGGACTTGCCCCACGCGATGGCGGAAGATTGGTACCACGGTACCACGGGAGAGGGTGCAGAACAAAACGCCCTCTCGACTTGCGGAGATAGAACGGCCAAGGACGAGGCTGAGATACAGATCGCGGAACCGGATAGTTGGGGCCAGCGGTTTCGGGCGTGTCAGCCCGAAACCCCGGAAATCGGGGAAGCAAGCCCAGGCGGGGCTTGCACGATCGGTAAGGAGACGACCGCCGACCGCGATCGGTGGCTACGGACAAGGGCGTAAAACGGATGGGCAAATCTTTGCGTCTTCTCACGCTTGCTCCCGAGACGACGACAGTCGGGCCCGAGTGCCCACATAAGTCCCAAGAGGAGGAAAGCGGCCGCGAGAGACCAAGAATCACCGGCGAGACGATACAGGGAAGGAGCGGACGAAAGCCCACGGACCCGATTCCGGAGAACTCGGCATTCGGGCCCGTATGCCCATGTAAGACCGAGGAGATGGATGGCAGTACCGAGGAGTCCTGGCACGATGCCAACGAAGATGGATGGGAGATGGCCAGCGAAAGGGTCGACGAGGAGACCAAGGAACGACCCGACCGGGTACCGAACCACGCGACGCTCCGATACGGGTGGAGCGTGATCCGGTCGTGGATAATTCGATCGGGGCCGGATTCGGCATAAAGGTGCCGATACGGGAGAGGGTGCAGGACGAGCTGCCCTCTTTTACATGGGGAGAAAGACCAACCGGGCGAAGGTCGAGAGTTGGAAGGAGGGTGATCAAAGGTTCGGAAAGAGTCTGGCAAGATCGGCATCAGAGCCGAAACTCCGGACATTGAAGAATCAAGCTCAGGCGGGCTTGATTGATCACAGAGCGGATGCTATCCACCGACACCACAAAAAGGGGCGGTGGCCCGGACGAGTCGTCGAAAGACGTTGTAAAATCGGTTACCCCACGTCCTATCTGGAGACTTTGGCAGTTTGGCCGACGTGGCAACATAAGACCGAGGGAGAGAGATGGAAGATGGAGGCGGGATCGCAACAAGGAGAGCGACGACGAGTTCGGGAGAAGTACAGGAGAATGGAAGCCGGTCCTATGGAGTTCCTTACACCGATCCGGCTGTCGGCCCGAGTGCCGGCGTGAGTCCTATAGGAGAGGTCGGTGGCGACAGGAGATCAAGACCCGGCAATCCGGTGAAGGACGAACGGACCCGGACGAGAACCGGGCGAAACGGACTTCCGGAAAACCGTTCCGGGAGGGAGGGAGAGAGCAGGCCTACGAAGAGGCCGGGAACACGGTACGTCGGTACCACAGGAGAGGGTGTGGGGCGAGCCACCCTCTCGACTTACGAAAGAAGGAAGACCCAGGATAAGGGTCAGAGATATGGCAAGCCCGAGGAGGATCCTTCACACCGGTTCTATAGAAACCGGCGGTCGGCCCGAGAGCCATCGGTCGGCCTAAAGTGACGAACGGTGGCGGCGAGGGGATGAAGGCAAAGGGCTACGGATAGGTGGTCTAGGGAGATCCTCACATCGATCCGACGGTCGGCCCGAGAGTCGACGTGAGTCCTATAGGAAAGGACGGTGGCGGCAGGTGAACGTGACCAACAGGAGAGGATGGCGAAGGCAGAGTGGTGCAGCTGTAACCTTACACACACCGATTCTAGAGACTCCGGCAGCCAACGACAAGAGGAGGCGTGAGACCTAGAGTAAGGAACGGTGGCGGCAGCAATGCGGGCAACCGAAGCCAGAAGGGGAAGTCCCACGAAGACACTCACACCGATCCGGCGATCGGCCCGAGAGCCAGCGTGAGTCCTATAGGGGAGATCGGTGGCGGTAGGAGAACGTGATCGGACGATAGGAGGTGAAAGATGGCAAGGAGGTATGAGGCCGGCAAGGCGGCTACGGACCATGTCAAACCTTCCGGCGGGTTGAGTGGGCGTAAGGAAGTCCGGACCTACGGGATCCCCACACCTAACCAGAGACTCCGGCAGTTCAGCCAACATGGCAACATGAGACCGAGAGAGAAGGTTGGTGGCTGCAGGAAACGGGACCCGACTACGCGGAAGACACGAGGAGAGTCCGGGAGGGACTCAAACAAAAGACACCCGGATTTCGGCAAGTGACGAAACGAAGACCGGTCCTATGGGATCTTCACACCGGTTCCGGATACTTCGGCTGTTCGGCCAACGTGGCAACATAAGACCAAGGGAGAAGGAAGGTGGCGGCAAGGGATGGGACCCGGCATCGACAAAGAAGCCGGTAAGACGGGCGGACGAAGTGCGAAACCCTCACCGGCCGGTTACGGTTTCGGAAGGAGCCGGTAGGGGCAAACACGGGGAGGTGTGTCACGTCGGAAAGGCACACCTGGGACGGAACAAGAGTCTCGCAAGTGGCCATCGCGGGCCAGATCGAAGCACGACTACGGGACGGTGTTCGGCACGGGTGGAGCCGAACAAAGGAAGCGGAAGGCGGCACAAGGGAGGTGCCGGGAACGAGGTGACGAGTGCATAGTGGACT
Organism: Azolla caroliniana; assembly: GCF_043228905.1. Taxonomy (NCBI): domain Eukaryota; kingdom Viridiplantae; phylum Streptophyta; class Polypodiopsida; order Salviniales; family Salviniaceae; genus Azolla; species Azolla caroliniana. The sequence goes on along the minus strand of NW_028230446.1, from coordinate 15,372,734 downwards.
GCACAGGGTCGGAGTCAAGGGATGACAAGGGAGTCCGGAGGAGGATCCTCCACACTCGCTTCGTAGATCTCGGTAGTCAGAGTAGCGAAGATTGACACGGCAAGCCCGAGATGATAAGCTGGTGGGGCGAGGGGATGACGACAAGCGGAAGACTCAGGACCTGATGCAGCAGCGCAAAACGGGAAAGGCAAAGCGGGCCACTACGGGCATTCCTCAAGCGGAGGACATCGGGCATACGACGGAGAGCGGGGCGTTCATATGGCCGAACAAGGGCCAGCGGAAGTACGCGTACTACGGAGATCGCGGTGAAGGACCCATCGACGGGTCGAACGAGCCTACGGGGAGGTAAGCGCAAAGGAAGAACCGAAGCCGACGGACCAAACCGGCAGCGAGCTGGAATGCGGATTACGGAAGACCGGTTTCTCACTGGCCAAAATCTCTCACCCTTCACCGGATTTGGCACGTACCGGTGGACGTGCGGTTTGGTGGGGGGCAGATGTCGTGAAGAATTTCGGCCAGAGGCGGAAACCGGGAAACATTGGCTACATCGGCGGGGGCAGCATGTGTGTGCTCACCCTTGTACATTTAGTGTGAATAACGAGGGCACCTTTATGGCGCCGAAGAGTAGTCAAGTCGGGACAGACGATCCCATGTAGTCGGGATTTATCCCACATTGTAACGCATCCCTCTCCTTGTTCTATAAAAGGAAGGGAGTGCCCTTTGTGAAAGGGTTGCCCATTTTTTGTTAGAGGGTATACCGTTAGATTTAGGGTTAGTTATTCTTCTTCTTCTTCTTCTTCTTCTCCCCCTTCGTGTTCGCTTAGGTTTGGCTTCAGCTCGTCTCCTGCGCAAGACCCCGCTCGGCGCGACAAGCCCGTGAGCTCCCGACCTGCGGCTTGGCAGTCGACGACTACTGTAACCTACCTTGGTCCGGCTCGAAGCCGCGAGTGTATTCCTCCTTTTATATATATACATTTGCGTCTGTCTGTGTATATTGGTGTCTTTGTTGGTGTCGGGTACTTCCCCTTTTCCTACGTTTCCTGTACATAAGGGCGTGAGTCGGGTCGGCCTGTGTGTGTGTGTGTGTGCGTGAGTCGGCGTCAAGCGCGCGCTCCCTCTCTTTCTCTCTCTCCCTTCGGTTGCTTCCGGTGTGCTTCTGGGATGCCCTGGAAACGATGAAGACACGACTTCCTACGCTCTGTCACTCCCTAGTCCAAGACCCCCGTGGTCCCGCCTTTCTCCACGCACGTGCATAATAACGCGACACCGTTTGGTTTGGACAAGGCCAAACGGGTTAAGCTGAAACTGAACTATTGTCAAATCCTACTTCGTGCTACTAGCATGATGAAATCTTCTAAGTGGTATATGCATAAATTGGTATAGGGAATGATAGGGACACTTGTTTTATGCCCCAATAATACTCTCAAAATCATTGGGAAAAACATATAGCATTCTTAACATTGAACTTGCTTATACATTCATAATAGTGTAGTTTGGAGTTCATTAGGTATGCCAAAGTTTTGTCATGTGTTCTCTATAGAGAGAGGGACTTGCAAAAAACAATTAATAATACCCTACATCCTACCACATGACACATGGGTGTTCTTGATCTCATTGTAAATCCAACCTTAGGATTGAAAATTAAAGACAAAGTATTGCCATGTCTATGGCTTACTAGGTCCACCTCCTCATTGGCCATCATTTTAAATATAAAGCTCCACCTCATGCTTCGTTGCCAATGAAACTCATTCACCCACCTCATCAAGAGATGGCTTTCTCTCTTGCTTCGTTGTGAATCCTTCCTTACCCACCTTCAATAAATCATGCACTTCACTAATATATGGTTTTCCTCTTGCTTCATGGTGAATCTACTCTTACCATTCAAAACTAAGTCATTTTATCACAATAGCTTCAACCTATAATTCGATGCCGTCAAATATGCCTTTTCCTCGTAATTGTTTTTGCAATATCTACAACATAGAAATCCACCTTTGCATTATTGGAAATCCAAACACCTCATCATACACTAATTTCCTTCTTGCTTCATTACACATCTAGCCACAATATCAAAACTTCAAACATTTTCTCCCGGCATATATATATGTATATTGTAAGGGACAACTTCCTCCATTTTGATTGTTGTGAATTTGAGTATATCATTGCCAACATGACTTTGCTTTGTGACTTCATTGCTAATCCATCTTTTTTGGCATTTTAAACATCTTTCCACTTGAAATTTTGAGTCCGACCTTAAAATAAAATTTTATGAGGTATTCTCTTACAAAATAATTAGAATACATGTATGTAAGCCCAACTAATCAATTACTAACTTTCCTTCTGTGTGCATGCAAGTCTAACCTTAACAAGGGTCTCCATAAACCTAATTTCAACTTATTGGCATGTGTGCCAATCCAAGTCTTCATATATATATGTAGAGATTTTTAATTAAGCTATTTTTATGGATATAGCTTTGGTTTGTTTTGGAAACACAAAAAAGTTTACCAATTTTGGTTTGAGAAAATATTTTTATCAAACTAAGAATTGAGACAAGATATTGTAGATCTTTCCAAGAGACAAATTGTAAGAGTAAAGTCTCTATTATTATCTAGAAACTCTAGAAGTCTAGATGTCATGTATGAAGATTCAAAAAGTATTTTCATGGACCACCATCTTTTGAATCATTTTTGTGTGTAATTCTCTCTCCCGACTTTGAAAGTTCATGTACCATAATTTCGTCTAATGTTGTCCCTCTAAAGTCTTCTAACTCTTTTCTCGAAGAGTTTCTCTCTATTTACCTCTCTCAATGTGACCACTTAATAATAATATGTTATGTAAGACGTTGGGTGCCAACCAAAAAAACATCTACTCCAAATGAATTGCTTAACCACATTCTCTTTGAGTATAGAGTTTCCCCGGTGATGTTAGATGGATATACGAAAAACCTTAAAAGAAGTCGACTAACATTTGGACGAAGAGGTTGTTTGGTATTGAATTAGACTGTTTCGAAAACAACTCATTATCATCAACTTGAAACAAAATGGATGAATATGGTGACAAGGGAGTTGAGTCGGAAGACTATATTGTGGGCATATATAAACCCAACGAGACTAGAGTTTCCCTAGTGATGTTAGATGGATATACGAAGAACCATAAAAGAAGTCGACTAACATTTGGACGAAGAGGTTGTTTGGTATTGAATTAGACTCTTTTGAAAACAAAATGGATGAATACGGTGACAAAGGAGTCGAGCTGGAAGATTATATTGTGGGCATATATAAACCATGATGGGCAGGGAAATTATAGTTGGCTAAAACCCAAGCCACAAGCCTTACATTAGGATGTGTATGGAGGTGCACGTCCACAACATATATTGCCCGATTCCACATTATCTCCTTTGGTCCCATTGGTTGAATCCCCCCCCCCCTAGAAACAGAAACTCCTCTGTCATCCTTGTATTTTCCCTGATTTTCTAAACACTCTTCATTTTCTCGAATTCTCGATGCTCTCCTGCTAGAGCTCTCTCCGTCTCTGTCTCTCTTTGTGGTTCAAACTTCACATAGTAGACAATAGTGTCCGAAGTCATAGAATCTAGAGAACCTGAGCAACTCTAGTGCTACTTCTACAATTGCAAGTGGTCATCTTACCAAACTGTGCTACATCTTATTGCAAGTGTCCAGACACCTAACCAGCTCTGCACCACGTGGACCCGTGGCCGAGACATGAACATGAACCTTGCATAGAGAGAGACTCTCTCCCTCTCTCTCTCTCTCTCTCACACACACACACACACAACTCTCCAATGCCTTCTTCATCTTCTTCTTTCTTTCTTGTCTTATGATGATGAAGATTAAGGAGGGGAGGAGTTTCATGAAAACCAGCAAAAAGGGTCTTCTTCTGGTTAAATAAATAGATTAAAATCAAATCTTCCTCTTCTCTCTCTTTCTTTCTCTCTCTTTCTTTCTCTCTCTCTCTCTCTGTGCCTTCTTCTTCTTCTTCTTCTTCTTCTTTCTCCTTCATTTCTTCTTCTTCTTCTTCTTCTTCTTCTTCTTTATCCCCACCCCTTCTGTCTGTCTCTTTATCTTTCTGTCTCTCTCCACCTCTCCTTCTTCTTCTCCGACAATCAAGGTGCATTTTTCCCGTCGTTTCCTTTTCCTCGCCATATTCTCTCCGCATTCTGCCTTCGTTGTCATTCATCTTCATCTTCATCGTCATCGTCATCTTCTTCTCTTCTCTTGTTTTCGCGGATCAGATCTACGAAATTCTCATTCAAGCTATATATGCACTAGCGCCGGCGGATCTCTTCCATGATAGAACATAGGTAAGTAATTTTGATCTCACATAATGATACTGATCTCTCCGCTTCTGATGTTCATCATGCCATGGTAACGGTTCTGTGTCCTTAGCTCCCGATCCATTCATTACATCAATTAATGATCATTTTCCAATTCAATTCAAAGTCTGATGTTGCTTCCATTCATTCCTGTATAGGAACGATTCTTTCAAAACTAGCTGATTTTCGTTTTCTTCTATTTAATCCATTTCTTGATCTTTCAATGCATTAAATTTCCATATGGTTCTTGCGTTAAAAAAACAAGCAGTTCCAATTTACTCATAGGAGTTTGTTTCTATTCCATTCGCATTCCGGTTTTTATTTCTTCTTTAGTAAATTTGCTTCCATTTCTTGTTTTTTTTTTTTTGAAATATTAAACTCATGTGCGTCTATGTGGAACCGATTTTTGTAGAGGTTATGATCGTTTTTATTTCAAAGAAAAATTGATATGTGTTCTTTTTCTTCTAATGCAATCTGGTGCTTCATTTTCCTGTATACTATCTAGGACTTAATCCTTGTTTTCCTTAAGAGAACTGGTTTTGAAGGGTTTCTTGAGTGTAATCAGTTCCCATGTCCTCATGTATCCATGTATTGTTTCACATGGAGAATAATGGTATAATTTTATGCTTCGCTTCCATTTCTTCTTCATCTTTACGATGCAGTCTTAATATTGCTTCCATGAATGCCTGTACACTGATATGATTCTTCAAAAACCGTCTTTTTGTGCATGTTTTTAGCATTTACTTTTGATTCTCTCTGTTCTTCATCTTTTTGATGCAATATTGATGTTGATTCTTTTTATTCTTGTTCATTATTTAGATTATTCCATGATTTGATTTCCATCAATTAAAGGTATACAATTGCTTGTTTCTTTACTTTCTTTCCATCTCTTTTTCATGTGTTCAATGCAACCTATAGATTTCTTCCATTAATTTCCTGCACAATAATGTAATACTTTGAAACTGTCTCTTCATAATTCAATTCAAGGCGAAAAATGTGTAATTGTTTCCATCTTTTGTATTTTCCTTCATAACATTAGTCTTTTCTCATCACGACAAAAGTTCCGTAAATTAGTTTCTCATGGAAATCTGATGCTTATATTTTCAGTACTTAAATAAGCTAGGGGTGGGTTGATTTCTAAAACAAACCAGGGCTTCCCTTATCACTAGCAGAAATTTTCTTTTCTTTGTTTTTAATCCATTCTGTGACTTTTCAGTGCAATCTGGTACTCTTATGACTTGTCATAGGAATTAGTGTTTCCTTCTTATTGTCAACACGTTACTCCTCTATTCTCAGGTTTTATTTCTCACAACATCCTTTTTTCTTGTTATAATCAATAAGTTTCCTACTAGGTTGCAATTTATATTATTTTCTTTGATAAACTAAATTGCTAATATTTATATGTTTATGTGGATGTTGTCATTGATACAGATGCTTCTTCCATGTATTATGATTTGTTTGTTTTCTTTAATAAGTGAAAGCTGCTAAATTTCTTTAGTAAGTGGGTTTCACCATTCATGCAGGTGTTTTTTCTTCACATTTGAGAGAGTTTGTTTCCAATCACACTAGACAATGGACACACTTCGTAGGCAAGCAACAAAAATCCGGGACCAAGTAGCCAAGCAACAACAGGTATGGTTGTATTAAAATTCATGTTGTTTTCCATCTCATACCATTATTTTTTACTGATCGATCTTTCTTTTCCATAAACTTTGATGTGAAGAAATACCTCACTATATATTTATGATGAAAAATGCACTCAGATGTAACAATCGGCAACGGTTCGGTTCGTTTTGAGAGGGTCCAAACCGAACTGTTAATTTTTTAAAAAACCTGAACCAAACCGAACCAAACCACAAAACCGTTAAACATTTTTCAAACCGTTAAACCATTAAACCGTAAAAACCGAGGTTTCATGGTTCAGTTTCAGTTTTCCATAGGTCAAATTTTTACTTTTTAATTTTTTTAAATTTTTAAGATGTTCCTAAAATGTGAGAATAAGGTCTAAAAATGAAAAGATTGTTTAAAAATAATTTTAAAGTTTTTTTAGATTTTTTTTAAAAAATTAAAATAAAAAATAAAAAACTGTTAAACCGCGGTTTTTGACTGTGGAAACCGAACCGAACCGTTAATAAAAACCTAAACCTGAACTGAACCGTTAAGTGTTAAACCTGAACCGAACCGTTTAGCGGTTCGGTTCGGTTCAAACCGAACCGTTGCCGATTGTTACTCAGATGCAGATTTTGAACCAGTGTATTTGTTCCATCCAATATGAATGCTTCCTTAGTTGATTCTCTCTCCACAAGCATTGGCATAAAAAAACCCTTGCTATATAAAAAAGGAAAATTTCCTTCAAAATGTGGATTCTGAACCATTTTTGTTCCATCTAATACTCGTAGTTGTTTTTAATTGATCATCTCTTCCTTCAACATTGACATGAAGGGATATCTCACTACATAATGATGGGAAATGCATTTAGATACTTGGTCTGAACCTTTGTTGCTCCATCTAATATTGGTAATTTCATTTGATCAATCTTCTCTTCCACAAACTTTGACATAAAGGACTGCCACATTATAGAAAGATGATAATCAAACTTGCTAGGAAGTATCTATGGGGCTATTACCGTTGACTAGATCTTCCAACCATTTGACAAATTCTTGAGGAAGGTCCCCATCCTAATGAAGTGCATGATGAATCAATGACATGACTACGTGGTTCATAGTTTGGTCTAATGACTACCTTGATTCATAGAGTTCAGGTTGTTCTAATGTCCATGATAGGTATGATGTTTTGTTACCATTCTATCTGCATGATTGTACAATTAGTTCTGCTTCATTTTTTTCCTGGCTAGCTGGATAAACTTTCTTTATATTTTACACATTAAAGCAAGTGTCACAAGGGTAGCTTGAAGCTTGGATGATTCGCAAAATTATAGTCCTTGACCTAATAAACATATGTTGGCATGCTGGGTAACATATGTAATGAGCAGAGATAACATTATGAATGTGCACTTGTAACCCTACAGTAAATTGCAAGGATGGAGGGAAGAATAGCTAATATGTCTACAAAGTCTGTCATAACATTATTATCATCAGACAGACTGTTATCTCTGGATAAGCAGTTACAAGCCTCCTTAACTCAAATAGTTTAAAGTGCTTCAGCAATAGCAGACTAGTATTATCAAACAGACACGTTATCTCTGGATAAACAGTTACAAGCCTCCGTAACTCAAATAGTTTAAAGTGCATCAGCAACAGTGGGCTAAATGGACCATTCTTTTGTATCTTTATATTTCCAAATTTGGTTTATTACAGATTGTCCATAAATTTGTATTCACAATGAGCTTCTATCTTCTTTCTTCTTAAATTGGAACTCATGGAAACATATTCCTTACGAAGAAAGAAGCAAGATTCTGTGTTTTTGGTTCCATTTGAAGTTTGAAGTGTAGTGCGTTGATATGGATCAGCATGGTATGTAAGTTTTTTTATTGTAGGTTGCCTCTATTTATTTGTTGTTTAGAGAAGATACTTTATTTCATCCCAAAATTAAAATAAATTTCACTTTCTCTTGTTTTCCATCTCTTGAAATTATAAATGTGACCAATTATGTACAGAGGATGAATATAAGGTTCCATTAGTACATTATAACATTCTTAAGAAAATCATTACTCTCTAAAACGGTTGCCAGTTTTATCACATTAGTGTATCATAAATGGTTGTGACATATGTAAAGCAAAGAATTATAATTCTCGTGAAGAAAAGATGTTCAAGGTATGCAGATGTATAGCTTCTATCCTTCTTTTGTTTTTAATTCTGACAACTTCCAAAAGAGGTGAAGAGGATGAATTGCTGAAAATAGTAATATTTGCTTGACATGGGGTTGGCCAATGGCATTTGGAGAAATAATAGAAACTCGAGGGAATTTGGGGAAATAAAGAAAGTTCAAAACTATTTGGAGTTGTTTTTTCTCCTCCTTATTTCTTATTTATGTCTCAATATGTAGTGCTATCTATGAAAGTTTGGATTCTACTATCATTTCACCTTTTGTGTTTTCTTGGGGTTTTTACTAAGACTAGAGTTCTTTTTGTCTTCAGGCTGTGTTCAAGCAGTTTTCTGGGCACACAACCTCACAGGATTCTGAAGTCTTTGCAGATGTAGCAGACCTTAAAAGACACCAACAACTAGAAAAACTCTACATATCAACACGAGCTGCAAAGGTATGTATTGCCATTTCACAGATTTAGCTGTTCACGACATTTTGTTCTTGCGTCATTCAGAAGCTAACAGTTCATTTCATTTCTTATTTTTGTTCGTTTTTCTCTTACTTAAGAACTGGAATGTTGCAGCATTTTCAAAAAGATGTCATCAGAGGCATTGACGGTTTCATCGCTTCAGGGACAAAACAACTGGATGTTTGTATGTGGTCACTTGCCTAACGTATTAGCATTTCATTTCCCTTATTCTCATCCCATGTATGCATTGCTGATGTTTGATGTGATCCCTTGGATATCATATTAATCTTTCAAGCCTTATTCTCATTACACGTACGATGGTGATGGTTGCATGCAATTACTTTCCTGTCATATAGGAACTTTATAACTCTTGTTTTTATCACATATATGCAAGATTGATGAAGTTGTATGTTGCCCTTTGCATACCATATTAGGACTCCATACCTCTCGTTTTTATTACATATATGCAGAATGATGAAATTGTAGGTGATCACTTGCCTATCATGTTAGGTCTTCATACCTCTTGTTTTTATCACTTGTATGCAAGATCGGTGAAGTTTGTGTTGTATTCGCTTGCCTATTATATTAATCTTTCATGCCTCATATAGGCTGATGCTTGCAGTAGATCATTTGCCTGTCATATCAGGCTTTCATACTCCTTATTTCTAACACATTTATTCAATGCCTGATATTTTTATATGATCACTTGCCTATTGTAAGGTTATTACTTCTTGTCTTTGTTATATTCGAAAAGCCCACCATCTTTAAATTGCTAGCTAGAGTAGTTCATTCTATTGGGTTTCTTATAATGGCTTTTCTTCAGGCATTAAGCTATCAGAAGACTGCCGCAAATATGCCACTGAAGGACCAAGTTCTACAGGAGCTCTTGCTCGAGCATCAAATATATTTGGCAATGCAATCCAGCAAATGGAGAAGGAAAGAGAGACTTTGCTACGTGCTCTTGGAACTCAGGTTAACTGGATCTGCATACCTTGTTTAAATGTCATGCAATATGCCTTCTCTAGCTTTCATGCAATTTCTATTTTTCTTTTTGTGATGCTTTGCATCATGATCTTATAATTGACTTTACAAACGTTGTGGATCTTCAAATGTTTTTATAAAATATGGCAGATTGAGTTTTTTGTTATTTACATATTAAACCACATATGCCAGGTAGCAGAACCTTTGAGAGCTATGGTGATGGGTGCTCCTCTTGAAGACGCAAGACATTTGTGCCAAAGATATGATCGGCTACGGCAAGAAGCAGAAACTCAGGTTACAATAGATCTAGCTTTGTTATGGCAGTTAGTTCTGTATTGTAATTAATGTTTTCTCTGCAAAGAAGAAGATAAGGGAGCCAGGGAGATCATACAATATAATGAATACAGTTATATAAATAAGAAATAGATGGCAAGAGTAAAAGTCTCATGAAGAGATATTTTACAGTGTCTATATATTATGATGAGTTATGATCAATGAACATCGTCAAGATGTATTACAAGTTGAGAATAGCTCTCATACTGAATATGTGTCACACATGCAGCCATGCAGCCATGCAAGCATACTAAACGTATGATAAAAAATACCTCTAAAGCATAATCATCATCTCATGTATTATATCAGAGTGGAACATATACCCATCTTAACTATAAGCCTGTTGTGACTTCAAATCCTAACAAAACCTTTTATTGATCAAATCAATCAGGCCATTGATGTTTCTAAGAAACAAGTAAAGTCCAAAGAGGTGGTTGGGAATGCAGAGAACATATACAGACTGCAAGTTGCAGAGACAAAGCTAGCAGAGCTTCAAGCAGCTATGTCAACACTTGGAAAGGAGGCAGTAGCTGCCATGGTTGCAGTTGAAGGTCAACAGCAACGTCTTACTCTTCAACGTCTCATTGCAATGGTAAGTATTCAAACTTCCATTACATGCCAGTTTTATGGAATGAGTTTTTGTTGCATTTTCCAGATTTTCCATGTCACATAAATTCCTGCCATTTTGTGGTATGGAAAACTACCAAACTACACCCTCCTCAGTTTTTCTTTATTTCAGCAAATGCCCATTATTTCAATTTTGCGCTGTTTGAACAAGTATATGGTCAATCATCCCCGTTTGCATGTGCCATTTGAGCCTTTATATGGTGAATTCATCTGTCACAAAGGGAGATTAGGGGAATAATGAAAACATATTCACATTTGGGGTTTAAATGCTCGGATATATTGTAGTTTTTCCTTACCAATATTTGAAGGTAACTTGCGCGAAAATTTTCAGCATTGTTGGAATCTATAACACAGTGATATCATGCAGGCATATCATTTTCATCCATCTCCATCAGATGTCTATCTGAGAAACAATAAAAAGATCCACATCCAAGAATTAAATAAAGCAGAAAGAATATATTCCCATCTACAGATCCTCATCCAAGTGTTGGCAAGTTAAGATCATGTTCTAGAAGGGTGCAAGACTTTGTTGATATGCTTGATTTTTCTTTCTTCCGTATTTGTATTTCAGAACATTTATTTCTATGACTAATGAACCTTTCCAGGATATCATGTTATCCTTATAGGGGGAGTGTATATATCTTGATTGGGATCGTATATGATTGATTGTTAACCCTCTGATTTCTTTGTTTTTCTTGTGTACGTAGCCCACATGATGTGAGGGCAAGACACCTTGTCAATTCATTGAAATAATTGAATCCCATTAGTCTGCTCTATGAAGCCAATTATAATTGAACACATCCATATAATGTCTATGGTATGAACAACTTTGCTGCCACATCTAGGCATGGAATTGTTTTGCATTCAGCTTGCGTAAAATGTCTCTTGATTCATTTTGACTTCTTTCCTATCTCTGAATTCATTGTTTAAACCTTAGCTGCTGCTTCTTGATAGAAATTGACCGAGATTCAATTGTAGCCTTTTTATGTAAAACATAGTCTCACCTAGGCATGGAAACGTTTTCTAGTCAGCTTCAGCTTGTGTGTGCACTTATCTTTATTTGGGTTTTCTTCACCTGATCTTTTCTTTCATCTATGGATTCAATTTCACAAACTTTCAGCATGTATGTGCTTAGAAATAATAAAATTAAACAAAGATTGAAATGTAGTTTCTTTATGTTTAATGTATTACCATTGCAAGTCTAAACATGTAGTTTTTATGTGAAACTACAGGTTGAAGCTGAACGTTTATATCATCAGCGAAGTGCAGAAGTTCTCGATCAGTTGCACGCCCAGGTGCCATAGATGCATTACTTGTTTATGAATCCTAGTATATACCAATTATCTGTTGTAGAAAATCCAGAATAGATTTGTCGATGAAAGATAGAAAGAAAGAAAGAAATATTAATGTCTTTTAAGAGATGCTTATAACTACCACCATGTTCTTTTAATGGAATATAGATGGTTGCTGAACGTCAACATAGTGAAGTTACACCATCAATCACTGCATCTGGAGAGTCTTATCTGGCACCACCATCATATGAAGAAATCAAAACAAATGAATCAGAATCTGCCATACAAAATGCTGAAGTGACTGAAACTCAGAAGACAATGTTCTTCTTTGCAGAGGTGATGATATATAACCTTGCTTTTTGATCCTGTACGTGGCAATCAATCCACATAATGTGTACGAGAGTTATTAATGATTTGAACTTCAATCATAAATCACATTTCTGTCATTTACAATTATTAGGCATCAAGCTTTCGTATGTTGTGATTGTGTCATGCATGTAGTTCTGTTATCAATGAAAACCAAAAGAAAAAATGCACAAAAAATGAGTGAAATGTGTTTGTACTCTTTTTAATAAACAAACATCTACATTGTGAAGGATTGTGTGCATGTGAATCTCAAACATCTGTAGGTATGTGAACTTTGATATTTTTTGGGAGTTTATCCAGAATGGTTGGAGCACAACATTTTAGCCTTGTTTTTTTTAAGCTCACATTTTTATTTCAAGCACCTTTCAAGTTAACGATCTATATAAGCATTCAAATAAAAGCATTTGTTTGCCGTAGCATCCCATTTAATTTTAATTTTTATATTCCTGTTATCAATGAAAACCAAAAGAACAAATGCACAAAAAATGAGTGAAATGTGCTTGTACTTTTTTTAATAAACAAACATCTATATTGTAAAGGATTGTGTGCTTGTGAATCTCAAACATCTGTAGGTATGTGAACTTTGACTTTTTTGGGGAGTTTATCCAGAATGGTTGCACAACATTTTAGCTCTGGTTTTTTTAGGTTCACATTTTTATTTCAAGCACCTTTCAAGTTAACAATCTATAAGAGCCATGCAAATAAAAGCATTTGTTTGCCATAGCATCCCTTTTAATTTTACTGTTTATATTCCTACAAATAGGTGCTACATCCATTTGAAGCAGAAGCTCCAGGCGAGATTTCCCTGACGGTAGGCGATTACGTTGTTGTTCGTCAGGTGAGCATTTTCTGTCATTTCTGTTTGTGCTTCAACGTAATTTTTACTTTGCTCCATTTCTATTTAAAGATTATGCAACGGAGGAGAAATTGAATGCTAGGAATTCCATCAAAATATGCATAATGATTTATATATAGCCTTATTAAAAAATGTTTCAATGTATTTTACTGGAATTTATGAAGTTTCAAAAAATGTGTCAGCATATTATGCATGCTGTGTCTTTCTCCATCTTTGCATCATTTTAATGATTTTTTTGTGTTTTATCTATGCTATGCTTGGTACATCATAACATTTTGTCCCCTAGAATTTGATGTTGTGGTTTCCTCCATCTTTGCATCATTTGTAACCAATGATTATCTACATGTGATTTGAGCAGTTATATTGAGCATACAGTGTGATTCACAGGTCTCCCCAAGTGGTTGGTCTGAAGGTGAATGTAAAGGAAACTGTGGATGGTTCCCAACATCACACGTGGAACGTCGGCAACGAGCACCTGCGAGTAAATTAGTAGAATCCGGCTCATTAATGTGAAGCTACGTATACACTCTGCATGTGTAGTGTATGTATTCTATCTAGATTGTCATGGCGTATCAGCATCCATGTGTTATGCAGAATGTTGAATGGATTCTTTGATGGGGGATCTTGTGAATTATCAATATTTGTTTATTTGTTTTTGTGCAATATGGTAAAAAGAAATAAGGATTAGGCGAGAGAATGGTGTACAACTGAGTTCATGCGAATGATCAAAAGCTGTTATTTTATTACATCTGTATTGACTCGTGTCTTGAAATCCATGTTAGACTCTCCATATGCAAGCGAGATTTCACTGAGAAGGAAGTTTAATAAGAAAATGCTCTAAAGACACGAAAAACATAATACTCTTGTACACGAAACTTTCTATTTCAGAAACAAATACATGTTCATGTAAAACACAAGAATTTGAGATTTGTTAAGTGCTCAGATAAATAATTGCTACAATGAGCTGAAAATGAAGGGAAAGATGATGAAATTTATTTATTTAATCCCAAATGGAATGTTGTTGGGGATTATTCGGTTGAGTTGAATTGTGGCAGTATTTTATGTGGGCTAATAGTTTGGAGAGGTATTAAAACATGCAGAATCCTACTTCACACCATCTTTTTAGACTATTTGGAATTCACTAGCTTGTATCATTTCAGTCCATATAGATCAGTCTATTATTTATAGAATAGTTTATATCCATTGAGAAATGGCCCTTCCACTCAGTACCATCAGAAGGGAAGGATTCTGTTGGTTGGTCCAAATGTTAGCACTTGTTGTAATCATGGGCATCCCTTTGTGCCCAATCCCTTCTTTATTGACATACCAAGGGATTCCAAGGGTATATATTGTATGCTTTCTACCTCCATAATTTTTCCAAATTCTTGCATAGATTGAACCAACATATTATAATAATCCTTAGGACCAATTGCATTGTTTTGAATGTACATGGTACCACAATCAAACGTCGTGTTTGTATTTGGTACTATGATCATGGAGCAACATACTAAAATTTGATTATCATCTAGATAAGAAATTGAGACTAGACAATAGTGTTAATGGGGAGAAGGGTGTGCCACCTTAACTGATAATTATCTGTAACATTGAAACTCGGTATTTAAGTTGTGATTTGTCTATGCATAGTTTATGAGTGTTTTCTATGTAGTTTGGATGCAGGTGTCCATAAAACTTTTTTATATTCTCGGTTTGCACATAATGAACTTTTAGTCACCCCCTTTGGATTAACAAATGCTTAAACTAAACCTTTAGATATCACTGGTAGAATTATCTTAGAAGATGATATTCTTGCATGTAGTAAAATGGATGATGGCTATCTTTAACACATGGGAAACTTTTTGATTTGTTCAAGTTGAGCCGATGCATCCTAATACTTATAACTTTATGTATGATTTTTTGTGCCAAAAAATCATTACTACCAACAATATCCAAATGGAACTCACCAAGGTCAAACCAATTATGGAGTGACCTTCACCTCCGGAAGTTCTATGTTACGAAGTTTTCTAGTTCTCATAAGCTATTATGGCAAATATATCCAGAATTATGCTGACTATTGTATATCAATGACAAAATAATTGGAGAATGGCAGGTATAATTCTATTAGAGGGATCCTCAACAACAAAGCTTGGTCTACTTGATATAGGGATTAGTACAACACCCACGTAATCAATTCGTATTGGAAAACATGTGAGTTCTTTTGCAATCTAGATCATCTTACCCAACATGGCAGACCTTTGCTAAAGTCGAGAATGAAAAGCTTGACAACACCCAATAGATTTTCTCCACATGCACACAACCTATTGCTATTGTGTGTGCTTTTAAGCAGTGGCATAGTTATTTACATGGTGCACGTTCAATGTTTTGTTCGATCAAGATAGTGAGTATCTAGGTTGTCAACGAAAAGGACGTGAGTAAGAAGGTCAAATGGAGACATCATTCATAATTGTGCATTACATTATTCTGGAAATGATCTTAGTCATATTCTGGAAATCAATGCCTTTTTAATTTACTGAAATTAAGGCTGATTTCCCACTCATTGGAGTTGACAATGGGCAAATGATATTGCCCTTTCTTGTCTGGTTTATAATACATCCTGTCTTGTTTCAAGAACTCTTGATATTGGGCTGAATTACAAGTACGTGGCCTTAAAGACCTTATGTAATATAAATCTTTCTAGTGAATTCTAGTGTACAATTTTGGCTGGTATCTGACACATTTTGGCTGCAAAACATGAGAAAGAAAAAAACGTAAGTTTGTAAAACATCTCTTAACATAGATGTATTACAATCATAAGGCAGATGAAATATCTCATCCATATGCTTGAGTTGACTATAAAAACTGCATTCGCACTTTCAAGTAAGACTCCCATACATATTCAGGCCTTTTAGTATCATGGAAATGTTTTTAACACCTTTCAAGTAAGTGAGGTTGAGGCTGAATTGAGGGTGGGTTTTCACTTGCATCCCACTTGTACTTTTCTTAATACTGGTCTCCATCCCATGGACACAGACAATTTACTGAATCATGTAAATTTCTTGTGTTCCCTCTTTCATTTTGTTTTGTTATGCTTTTAATTGACCAATATCAGATTTGCCAACGGATTGCCCACCACCGCAACAATTGGTATCAGAGCCATGGCAAATGCATAGTTCCACTTGGTGCCTTTGATGGGAAGATCAACTTCCATATTTTGCAGCAACGTACTGCCAAAGATGTGTGGGTACGACAGGGTCTATATACAGCTTTATTTGATGTAAAACCCCAACACATAGGAAATGATGTTTGGAATGCATGGCAAATGAAGATAGTGAGCATAACGCAGTTCACTCTTACTCAAGAAATCAGATTCAAAGCTTCTCTTGCGGAGCTGTGGGAGAAGCTGGGGAGCCTGTTTTACATGTCATACCCTTTGATGAATAGGTTCTACTTGAAGAAAGAGTTGTTTGCGTTGAAGTCTCCAATTCACATGAACAAGTGCATCACTCAAAACTACTTCGTGTTGAGATTAAAATGTACAAAGAAGATCAAGCCATTATTTTGTTGGCTTCTTTGACAAACTGTTATGTGACTTTGATGACCATGTCACTTGTATGCACTTCTTAGTGTTATGATCAAAACTGACAGAAAGATCAAGCCATTATTAAGTTGGCTTCTTTGGCAAATCATACTTGACTTTGATGACAATGTCATTTGTCAGGATACAAACTTTGACAATTGATGAAGTCATAACAGACCTTCTAGAGACGGAAAATCAAACAGCCAAGAAGTTTGTCTCAAACCGAAAGTCTTGTTGTGAAAGAAAATAACAAGATGAAATTAAGGCATGGTAGAAGTAAATCTTCTGGGCAAAATGGCCCAAGCAATTGATCCCAAGAGTCACGTCAGATGTCGCAACATTGCTGTCATAAGAAAAGACATACCAGACAATTCTGTCACAAATTGAAAAGAGACTTTGAAGAGAAGTAGAATCAAAAGGAAACAAAAACAAAGCCGATAAAGATGAAATTGTTAGTATATTCTTGGCATCATGGAATGGAGAATATCTGCCATATTCATGGATGCTTGCCTCAGGATGCACATATCATGTGTCCCAACCAGGAATGGATTTGTTGCAGCTTTGCAATGTTAGAACATGTTGGGAAAAACTGGTCCCTCCGGATGGGAAGGACATAAGTCAAATGAGAGTGAGAACAAGCCGAATCGGTCTATAGCAACTCGGCCGAGGCCGAAAAATCGACCGATTTCCAATTCGGTCGAGGCCGATAATCGAATGATAGTCGATTCAGCTAATAGCCGAATGGGTCAAAGCCGACTCGGGGCTATATTTGTAAATAGCTCATATTGTGTATGAGTATTAATACACCTAGGCAAATCATTGTGATTGTTATTGAACAATTGTTGCTGTTGATATAGACAGAGAGTAGTAGAGTATATCTCTGTGTGCGTAACCGTTATCAGACAAAGATGAGCTCAAGGTTGTTGCCTTAGTGTCTCCTGTTGTATTCCTTCCTACTATAGTGATATTTTGGAGTTTGTGGACTCCCGTGGTTTTTCCATCTCAGGGTTTTCCACGCTAAAATCTTGTGTCTTTGTGCTTTCTTTCTTTTGTCTGTTGTGTACTGTTGTCGTGTTCTCTGTGTCTCTCATTTGCACGTGTTGACCGGTTGTGGCTGGCTACATATTTATAACAGAACATTGGACATATTTTCCCCAGTTGAAGAAAATTTTGAATTCATCGGGAACTTCAGATTCTCTGGGCTGTGGTTCCTTAGCAAAAGGCAGTTTGCAAAAAAATCTCAAAAGGAGCTTTCCTTTGAGATGAAGGTTGACAAAATCAGAAACCTGCAGAGTCTGTTAAGAAATATTGTTTTTTAAGAGGAACCTTCTTCTCATGTAAAAAGTGATCTGTGTGTTTCCTTTCTCCGGTTGTGACATATATGTATATTCTTGAGAATAAGCGTGTTTTTCTCATTTTTCAATATGGTATCAGAGCCTAGATCCGCCCCTATGCCAAACCCTAGATCTTCCCCTCTGCCAAACCCTAGATCTGCCCCTCTGCTGGTGTAACAGTGAACGGAACAGAATTGAAAAGAAGATGGATGAGGTGTTGTCAAAATTGAACGAGGATCAGGTGAAAACATTGGTGAAATACATGCAGCAGGCTGAGATTGTAGCGTTTGGAGGTGTGACAAGAACACAACCACCACCTCGCCTTCCAGAATATGGAGGACGTGGACAAACTAGAGGTCGCGGTTGTGGGGGGCGAAGAGGCGGAAGAAGAGGTCACCAAGCAAACCTGATGGTAGCAGAAGAGGAGGACAGAGCTAAGATGATGTTCACCGAAGAGGATCAAGCTCTCTTAGAAAAACCGAGGAGGAAGCAAAGAGCCGCATTCATGCAAAGGGGTAACGTTGCTACCTATGCTTATTCCGCCAAAGGTACTAGTAACACACATACTCTTGCCTCTACACCAGAATGCATAATTGATTCTGGTGCATCTAGGAATGTGACGGGTAATGCTACCAAGTTATCCTCGTATACTCACTTAGCAATATCAGAGAGCATTCAAACTGCTGACGGTACAACACAACCTGTAGTTGGTATAGGTACAATGAAATGTACCAACTCTATGACATTGTCTAATGTGTTGCATGCTCCTTCTTTCCCAGTAAACCTATTATCCATAAGTTCTATCATACTCCAACTAAAATGTGCTTCTTTTGATATTCCCAAGGTGACATTCCAAGAGAACGGGACAGGTCGGAGACTTGGGACTGGCACATGGCATAATGGACTATGGTATTTGGATCATGAAGGGCTGGATTCAGCATTAGCATCTATGGTAGAGGGAACAGATGTAAGGGGGTCTAAAATGAGTTGCGAGCGCTTGTTGATGCTTTATCACCATCGTATGGGACATACCTCTTATGGGGTTTTGAGTCGGGTGTATCCACACCTTTTTGAAAAAGCTGATAAATCGAAACTTGTTTGTGATGCATGTGAATTTGGTAAGCTTACTAAAAGCTCATATGTTAGTTCACGTCATAGGAGTCCCCATGCATTTGATGTTATACACTCTGATGTTTGGGGACCATGTTCCACAAGTTCTATTAATGGATATAGATATTTTGTCTCTTTCATTGACTGCTTCTCTCGTGTTACTTGGTTATATTTGATGAAAAATAAGAATAAAGTATTCACTTGCTTTAAAGATTTTCATAGAGCTGCTCAAACTCAATATGGTGCAGTAGTAAAGGTGTTGAGATCTGATAATGGAACAGAGTATGCTAACATTACGTTTAGGGCATACCTGTCAGATCAAGGAATACAACATCAAACGACATGCCCATATACACCGGCACAAAATGGAGCAGCAAAGAGGAAGAACAGACATCTTCTAGAGTTAACAAGAAGCATGATGATTTCTATGAATGTCCCAAAGCAGCTATGGGGACGGGCAGTTTTGATGGCTGCTGCATTGATCAATAGAATGCCCCCAAGAGTATTGGGGTGGAAGTCTCCCTGTGAGTTGTTGCAAGAAGATAACTCTGGGATCCTTCCTTTGAAGGTGTTTGGATGTGTGTGTTTTGTAAAGGACAGTAGAACATCTGTAGGAAAGCTTGATCCTAGAGCTGTGAAATGTGCATTTCTAGGATACTCTGCCACACAAAAGGGGTATGTTTGTTGGAGTTCAGTGGAGAAGAGTTTATTTGTGAGCATGGATGTGCATTTCCGAGAGCGGGAGCCATATTATAAACAAGAGGTAACTTCACCCTTTGATGACTTAGTTGAGACTGAAAATATGAGGGAAGGAGATAATGGTGAGATGTTGCTAAAAATAGGATCAATTCCTTTGTTGATCCCTACACCAGCTGAGAAACAAGTGAGCGTAGGAGATGAGGACGAAGGAAAAGAAGACGAGGAACCTGTATGTGTTGGGACTCAATCTGCGGGTGAGCTAAAGGTGTATACCCGAAGGAAGAGGCAAAAGGAAGGAAATATGAACGTCTACAATGTTACTTGTGCCATCAAGTCCCATGTCCCCACTTGCCTCGACTTCTGAAATACCTATAGAACTCCCAAACCCAGAAATCACAGGTGATATGATTTCCTCTCCTTCTCCTTTAGTGATTAGGAGGACCTCTCGCAGTAATGCAGGAGTCCCTCCTGATCTTTATGGTTTTCCTCATGATATTGCTCAGTTTATCTCTTATTCTAACATATCAGCTACACAGATCATTGCATCATTAGACTTTGTCACTTTACCCAAGTGTTGGCAGATTGCTAAAGAAGATCCAAAGTGGAAAGCAGCTATGCAAGAAGAACTTGGGGCTCTTGAGAAGAACAAAACTTGGGAGATTGTATCACTACCACCAAGAAAGAAGTCGGTTGGGTGCAAATGGGTATTTACAATTAAACAAACCCCAAAGGGCAAAATCGATCGTTACAAGGCATGATTAGTGGCTAAGGGATATAGTCAGACATATGGCATTGATTATGATGAGACTTTTGCACCTGTAGTGAAGATGAGCACTGTTAGAACGCTTATTTCCTTGACAATAAATAAGGATTGGAAATTCCATCAATTAGATGTAAAAAATGCATTCCTTCATGGAGAGTTGATGGACGAAGTGTACATGGATATCCCCCCAGGTTTTGGTACAATTCAAACAGTAGGCAAGGTGTGCAAACTAAGGAAGTCGCTTTATGGACTGAAGCAATCTCCTTGAGCCTGGTTCGACAAGTTAAGAAGGGCTATGGTGGGTATGGGCTACCAGCAGATCAATGCGGACCATACTGTGTTTTTCCGACAACAAAAGGAGCATACTACATTACTTGCTGTGTATGTGGATGATATAATTATCACAAATAACAATGAAGGAGAAATTGCCCAACTGAAGGTACAACTAGGTAAAGAGTTTGAGGTGAAAAATCTAGGGTTGCTACGATACTTTCTTGGAATTGAGGTAGCTCGTGGCGCAGAAGTTGTTCTATCTCAGCGAAAATATGTATTAGATCTTCTTACAGAAACTGGAATGTTGGGTTGTAGGCCTGTAGATTAAGATAATTGAACTTGCAGGAGAGAAAGTTGATCGTGAAAGGTATCAAAGATTGGTAGGTCGGCTGATTTAT
This sequence comes from Azolla caroliniana, assembly GCF_043228905.1. Taxonomy (NCBI): domain Eukaryota; kingdom Viridiplantae; phylum Streptophyta; class Polypodiopsida; order Salviniales; family Salviniaceae; genus Azolla; species Azolla caroliniana. The sequence goes on along the minus strand of NW_028230446.1, from coordinate 15,351,564 downwards.
TTGACTCACACTTGTCCAGATATTTCATTTGCAGTAAGTGTGGTAAGTCGCAACATGCATGATCCGAGGAAAGATCATATGGATGCAGTGTACCAGATTCTAAGATATCTCAAAGGTGCCCCAAGGAAGGGATTGATCTTTAGAAAACATAGTCATTTTGACATTGAGGGCTATTGTGATTCCGATTGGGCTATTTGTGCTGATGATAGGAAATCCACATCAGGATACTGCATGTATGTTGGGGGCAATCTGGTATCTTGGAAGAGTAAGAAACAGTCGGTAGTAGCAACTCAACAGCGGAGTTGCGGAGATGTTGTGACTGAGAACTCTCCTAGTAGAACTAAAGATGAATCAAGAAAATCAGATGAAGTTGTGGTGTGACAATAAGTCAGCAATCAGCATTGCCAACACGGTACAGCATTATAGGACCAAGCACATTGAAATCGACAGAATCTTTACCAAGGAGAAGATTGATAGTGGAATATTAAAATTGAGTCATGTTTCTACTGAAGATCAAGTAGCAGATTGTCTTATGAAACGACTTGGGCCAGTAAGTCTTTCTAGATTGTGTGACAAGATGGGCTTAGTGGATTTCTTTCACCCATCTTAAGGGGGAGTGTTGAGAATGATTAAAGTTATAGCCAACCAGCTAGCCAACCCCAACGGCCAGATCTTGGCCTTTAAGAGGAACCTTCCTCTCATGTAAAAAGTGATCTGTGTGTTTCCTTTCTCCGGTTGTGACATATATGTATATTCTTGAGAATAAGGGTGTTTTCTCATTTTTCAATAAGCACCTGCCAAAAGGAGAGACAGGATGCAAATTGGAGTTCTCCAAATTTTGCATTATAGGAGAGCAGAAAACAGTAAGTTCTGGCACTTTGACCAGCATCAGCAAAGATCTTCTTGATTATGTCCATACTGATGTGTGGGAACTCTCTCCAACATAGAAGTTCTATTTATTTTATCTGATTTGCTGACATGATCGCTCTAAGAAGGTTTGGGTGAACAAAACTGCAACATTTCCAAACAAATAAAAGGCTGAGATTGAAAACCAGACAACCAGAAAATTGAAGTACAAAAAAGTGATGATGGATGGAACAAAAAAAACTGTCTAGAATTCTGCAAGAATAAAGATATCACTCGGCATCTGAAAGAGAATCAACATAAACACTATTTATCAGGTCAAGGAAAATGCTCAGTTTCTCCGAAAGAATGGATAAAGAGAGAGGAAAGTGATAACCTTACTTATAAGAGTTTCTTTTCTGGAAGTTTATAACATACATCAACAAGATCATTAAATTTTAACCCCCCGAGCATACAAAACCAAAACTAAAAGAAAATGACACAGATTGAGAACCAGATCTTGTGGACCTGATGTCCCCTGCAGAGGAATATGCATCATATCTGTTATGCTTAATTAAGAAGTCAGTATGCATATATTCACACTACTAAAACCTGGATGACAGATCCTTCTTAGTATTAGTACTAATCAAACCTCAAACTCATGAACGAGAGGGAATTGCAAAGAGGAATGGCAGAAACAAGAATATGAAGAATGGCACATATGAGGATGTACCTAGATATGAGAGGGTGAAAAGTGCACCAACACTAAGAGAGTTGCCGAATCAGAATCGACGAAGGATGTCATCATTATCAATGGTGTACACAATGAAACCAACATGTTGCAGAAGAAGTTAATAACCAAACTGTTATGAGGATCATGCAATGAAGCCCAACCACTCAGGTGGAGTTCAAAAAGATGTGAACTCTACCAACAGGTCCAACACAGGACGAAGAAAAGCCTTACTCATTTGGCATCAGAAGAGAAAGACAGATATGATGAGATGTATTATCAGAGCATCTTTGAGATATTGCAACATCATTGCTTTCTCTCTATTCATTGATGAAGAAAGTCTGTCCCGTTTTGAAGAGATTGATCACTCGGGCACTAAACGTGATCAACAGCAATCGCAAAAGACATGGAATTATTGCGGAAGAATCAAACTTGGAAATAGGTGATTTTGCCCAAGGAAAAAAAAGATGGTTGTATGTAAATGGCTTAACTGGGAAAAAAAAAAGCTATCACAGAATATAAGCAACAGAAGTTTAAATCCTCATTAGGCAAAGAATATTGTCAGAAAGAAGATTAATATTGTCGACTGTAGCAGCAAATAAACTGGAGTTCAAACAATTAGATGTGAGCAAGGGGTACATGGAAAATTAGATCAATACTAGAGGGATTCAAAGAGCCTCAGAAAGGGCTAGTATGTAGGCGGAAGAAATCATTGTGCACCTTGAAACAATCGCCCTGGCAATGGCTCAAGCATTTTGACATGTTTACTATGGTATTTTGTGTGTATGATGTTGCATTTATCCTAGAAGATTGAATGATGAATCTTTCATTTATTTCACTCTTTATGTTGATGGCATGTTGATTGCTGTGAAGAGCAACCCTCACACCTCTAAAGTTAAAGAGCAGGTTAGAATGGTGAGTACAAGATGAATAATCTTGAACCACTAAAAATATCTTTGGTGTTGAGATTTAAACAGATAGAGAAAATATCAAGTTGTTCTCACTAAACAAAACTATGTGAAGAAAGCTCTAGAGAGGGTTAGTACGCTCAAGCTAAACTTGTAAAGATTGCATTAATTAGCTTCACATTTTTGTTTGCCTTTAGAACTTTGCCAACAGCCAAAGATGAGGTGGAATACATGGTTTGAGTGTCTTATGCAAATGCCATATTATACCGAATGTGCACAATTGGGTGTATGGCACCAAGAAATTTGTTTGTTAAAGGTCCGCAGTTGATAGAATGACAAGGCCAATTTGAAATTTCAAGCATTGCTTGAACTTATTGTGAATCACCTTATATTGAGAACAGGTGCAAACACTGCTCCCCGAGAAAAGGGTTTACATTTCCACAAAAAACATTGCTTATTATTGCCAATCACTTTATATTGAGAATCAGTGAAGAGCACCACTACTTGCTATTGAATTTATTGTGAATCACTCTTGGATAAGGCATAATCTTAAGCCAAGGTGGAGATTGTTAGTTAATACAACTAACACAGCTTCAGTTAAGTCAAATGTTTATGATAGAGGTGATGAATCCTTGCATGCTATTACATGTTAAGCAAGTGTCTATTGCATTTTCATAACATGCAATGGTTCACCGCTTGTAATTATCTTTGTGTATCTCAAAAAACGTAGGGAAATTACTGAACCACAATAAATTCCTCGTGACACCACATTCATTATGTTTTGTTTTGTTTTGCTTTGTTTTGTTTTGTTTTCATTTTCCAGAATCATGTTTGCCAACAGGATCGTGATTACCCACTTCCACTAGCACACAGATTAAGAAAAAGAAGCAATAACTAAGACTACACTCATAAACATCAAAACATTGCATATTAAGGAGTTTCATTAATTGTAATATTTTTCTGTGTAGGGCATTTCTTTTACGGTTCTTAATACTTATGTTTCTATACATAAGAGCAATCCAATTAATCACATGTTCTTTTCTCGAATAGGACATTCAAGAGTTGTTAGTATTTTACATTTCCATAAATAGTTAGTCCAATCAATCATGAGTTCTTATTTTAAAATAGGTCATTTTAAGCATAGCTCATACTTACATTTGTATACAAAGAGCCATTCTGATCAATCAATCCTCATTTGCATACAACTGTGTCCACGCTTTTGCTGTATTTCATAAAGTGCCCGACATAGTAAGTGCCATGTCAATTAATCATATGTGAGATCTTGTTTGCACTATGAAAAACCCTCTTTACCTGTTACAGTTGCATCACTCTCATTACTCTTCCAATGTTTTGCAATATCTTCAGAGAGTGGGTCATCCGGATTGGGAGCACTCAATAATGCTTGAATGCTAGCAAGAAATTCAGATATAAGTAAAAAATGGCAGTCAAAACCCAATTTTCCATGAGATAACCATTGAACATGAATAAGCAAACCTAAGTAAAAGTGTCGCAATCCGCAATGCTGGGCTCCATTTGTCCTTCAAAATGTCTAGGCATATGCGCCCCAACTGCAAAAACAAAAGCAACCATAAAAAGATGTGATATATTTGACAATGAAAGACATTATTTACACAACTTTGGGTTTAGAACTTACCTTGTCAATGTTGGGATGATAAATCTTTGTCAAAAAACGAACCTGAAAATTTTCCAATTCTTTATGAGAAATGAAGTATTGTAATATTAAAAACTTCAAAATGCCAAAATTATCTCTGAGACCAAAACTTGCATTAAAGTGAATCTTATAGAAGTCATGGACTATTTATTGGTTAATCAAATTATTCACATAAACAATAGAGCTAGCGTTTACCCCAAAATGCAACTATCACAAAAGAATTGCAGTTGACAATAATAAAGAATAAGATCAACCACACATATGAGACAGCCAGTAATTTTATCTAAATGGCTATCTATATATATAATTGTGAGATTCTACATATATGATGATGAACCTACATGTCCTAGACAACTGCTTCTCTTGACACTAAACATGATTCTCAAATGAAAATTTTAGCCAACCAAAAAGGCTATCTTAAACATCTCACCTTGGGCGCAACCATTGGATACTCCTCTGGTAGAAAAAGTTCCAATTTAAACACACCACCTAGATTAAACATAAATGCCTATGTGTGAGATAATAAAGTAATTCCAAAAAATAATTACTAGAATTTTCAACATTTTGCTTGTGCATGAGATATATAATATATCATGGGAAAAAATCTCTAGTTTCTGGATCCTCAGAATTCGGTTTTATAGCACGCATAAAGGATCAATTAAAATTTCTAATCTCCCATTGACTTTTCAGAAGCTTTTAAGTTACATTTACTTTTCAACGGGTTTCTAGAATAATGTCCCAGCTAACTTATACAGAACTTTCTGGAATAATTTTAAATGAAAAATGGAATGTTAGGTTTGGACCTTTGGAGTTCCTTAGAATGTTCATGCAATTGATTTGTCATTGATACTTCGGATTGTCTTGTACCTCACTAGATGTCTCTGAGATATTTTTCTTGCCATAACTTTGACTTTCCTACGAGAAGCTTCTAGATCGACTTTGACTTTGACTTTAAAAGGTAATGTATCATTTATCATTATCGATTTTGCCATGAATTAGATTGCAACCCATGAATGGCATTGAGTTAAAAATATATTCATTTATTAAATTGAAAATTACTAGAAGGAAAATGTGGTCGATCTCAAAATTGCTGGATTTTTTCTGCCTTCAAGTTAAAAATGAAAAGACGATTTTCAAAAGACAGCTATCCGGAAAGAAAGAAAGAAGGATGTGGAGTATACCTTCATAAGGGGATTGCGCGGGTCCCATAATCATGACATTAAAGTAGCGCACGTTTTCCTCTGAAGGAGAACCACTGATACCAGGTTCTGAAAAGATCCAAGAAAATACATATATGTATATATACATAAAACTGTTGTAAGAAGTTGGTGCAATGAGAAATATGGCTAGTATTCACAAGTTCCACCATGAACATCTATTGTATGAACTTAATGCAACGAGACATATAGCTAATATTCACATGTTCTCACCAAGACGCAAAAGATCCAAGAGAAAGAAAATACAATAAAAAAAACTTATTGTATGGACTTCAATAGAATGCATTTTTTGGATGATGTATGGATAGCATTCAAAAGTACTGGATAGGATCTGAAAGATCTGTCGGAAAACAAAGTGCAAACATTGTGATGACAGATTGCCATTCCCCACAACTTTTGACTATGATTTGAATGGCCTGAGATAAATTTCAAAACAACCTGTTGTAAGCAACAAGGAACTGATTGACCTAAGAAGAAGGATCAGAAATATCATAAGAACTGAAGAAAATGCAAATGTGAAATCACAGCAAAAGTTTTTCTATCATTCATGAGTAGAGTAAGAACTTAACAAAATGTAAATGATGGGTGGAAATAGTTTGCTAGTGTTTCTCCACTAAAGAAATGAGAGCATGAGAGTATAGAAAGCTATTGTAAGAGCTTAGATTTCACACACAAAATAAGAGTTAAAATCAATTATTCATTCAAGAATTCGTTACCAATGTTAGAAACTTAAATTTCGCGATAAGGGAAAACGAAATTATGAACAAATTAAAGGAATGAATAAATCTTTAAATACCTGGTTTGTTCAGAAGCTCCCAAGTTTCCTGCCAGAAAGGAAAAGGAAGAGTTTTAATCGGATAGAGAATAGACTTGCGAATCCATTTTTTACAGGAAAGCTTTACTAATTAGATAGAAATATAACACTTTGTCAGTAGAAAATTCCCTTAAGATCGATGAACGCATATTGACATAAGAAAGGTCTCATTTTCAGAGAGAAGAAAAGCTTTTCTATTTGGAGAGAGATATAGAGCATAAAAGAACAAAAATTGCAATCTAATTTTCTTGCGAGAATGATCCCTTCTATGAAACTGTAGAGCAAATGGAACGGCAGGACGGGTCATTTGTTATTGAGATTGAGGATTCAAATTTCACCTTGTGGATACGAGAAGTGAGCAAAGGGTTTGCAGACATATCTTCTTCCTTTTCCTCTGTTTTCTTCCTTCTAACCCTAATCCTTTCTTCTGTTTACTTCCTTCTAATTTATATATGATTTCCTCTATTCTAGTCTCTTTCTTCTTTCTGTCTTGAAGAAGGAAGGATCGCGAAGGCGAAGAAGCCATGGCGCATTTAAATATATACATACATATGTACATACATACAGGCTTATTATAATACATACAAAAACATAAAGGGGCATTTGGGGAAATAGAGAAAATCACACCAAAAGGGTATTTTAGGAAATAAATAAATTGTTGAGAGAGAGTCGATTGTTGGGGGGGGGGGGGGAAGGGGGCATTTGGGGAAATAGAGAAAACCTCACAAGAAGGGTATTCTAGGAAATAAGCAAATTGTTGAGAGAGAGAGAGAGATGGTCCTAGGGGGCCATGCATGGTTTTGACGTGGTGGATCTGTCCTCTGTCACTCTGGATATGTAGAAATATATCATGTTTATGGCCCCCAAAGGCCCCGTAAGACAATACACACATATCCATCTCGTTGGTCATGTATGCATGAGAGTCCGAATGTCCATGAAGTGTGCCGAAAGACCCTCCATCCTACCCCGCTAGATCCGGATCATTCATATGTGTAGCATGCTCTTGATGTCCATGAGGGTGGGCCAAAACAACCCTCGCCCTGCCTCCCCCCCCCCCCCCCAAGTTTATAGATCCACGTCACTCAAATGTAGCATGTTCTCGACTATAGCAAGACGAGTTAGAGTTGACTTACTCAACAAATGCCACCACATTTTCTCGTTGTACGCAGAAGTATATGTGTTGACTTTTAAAATTAATCCTTGGAATCTTCGAGTAAGCCCCTTGCTCCCTCTCTTATTTTGATGGATTGTCAATGAGCCATGTTGTTTGGTAGCCATCTTGAAACCCGATAGGTGATTCGTGTTTAAATAATCATATTGTGTGTAGGAGAAGGAAGGGTTGACATAAGAAAGGTTACGATGCCACGATATCGAATCAATGGGACAATGAGTCAGAAAGGTAATATGTATGAATGATTAGTATGACTTCCGATGTGACTCAGTGATGAGTCTTCCACACAACTTTTGAGAGATCTTTCAAGCAATTGACGTTTGTAGGAAAAACAAGGAAGTTCCAAAAATAAGGATTCAAATGCGACTAGAGAATTGGCCTTGATGCATTTGTGGATGTGATGGAGATGGATGCTCTTATGAAGAATGGTAAGGCATGCGTAATTGGGGTAGATGGTTGTTCACATGTTTCTTTCACAGTGGCAATTTATTGTATACCTTTGTATTGTACACCCAATATATGTCATTGTTGCACAAGCAAATCCATTGCTCAAGGGAAAAGTTCAAAAGTGGCGAATGAGTGATAGTCAACCAACTTGTTGAGCATTGTTGTTGCTTAAGTCAAGGACCTTTTGTAGGAGTTTCTCATGGAAAATGAGCTTCACTAATATTGTGTTTTTGGTATCCTTGCAAATCAATGTGTTGAGAGTTCATCATCAAATTTGATGATTTGGATGACAACAATATTAGGTTTTATATAAGGATTTAATCAAGCTCAATTTAACGTCTAGACTATCTCTGAAAACTTTTGATGGCACAATCAAATGTACTCCATTATTATAATTATTCTTTGTCGCAATACTAGTTTTTGTGCAGGACACGAGCTTTCTCATTCCTAAGGGGAAATATAAAAATTGTGCTCTCTAACCAAGCTCAACATAACGTGGTTAAACTTGAATACTTGGGATTCAACTAACAAATTTTAGGAGTTTGTGGGAAGGATACATGACATGGTACTTCTATCTTTAGAATAACCCAAGTTTCACAACTGGATTTTGCCATTGCAAATAGTTGCATGTTTTCAATATTGTTGTCAACATGTGGTAACCATTCTCGTGGTCACATGATATTGTTCTAAATGTATGTGATACCAATAATAAACATCGTGTTCATATATTTTTCTAAATGACGGAGCAACACACAATTTCCCATGATCATTGGCTACTTAAGAATCGGTACTAGAGAATGGTAACTCACAAGGGAGGCAATGGGTGTGCCATCATCACTAATTACATGTAATCTTGAAATTCTATAATTATGTCATAAATTTTCAACAAATGATTCATGAGTGTTTCCGAGTTAGCATGGATAATCGTGTGCTAAAAATTTATTTTGTGTACTCATTTCGACCATTACAAACTTTTCTTCTTGCCCATTTGGGTTATCAAATGCTCCAATCACACTTATGCTCCGTTTATAATGGCCACAATTGCATGTTTAGATTGTCTCTCGAGAGATTGGTGGTGGTTTTCTTGGACGGTATACTTGAGTATAGTAAAACAAAAGAATAACATACTAGGGAGTCCTTGATCCGTTAAGCGTATGACGGCTTCTAAGTGTGACTTTTTAATGCACAATTTCCATATTTCAAGACTAACGTAGCTACTGAGGGCATCAAGTTAAACCTCGTTTTGGTCAAAGTTATCTTCAAATGAATTTTAGGGCAATAATTTGAGTTGCAATTTTTCTAGGTCTTGTTGGATATTATCACAAATTTATCCATTATGTTGAAAATATCATAGTAAAGGCAAAGTAGTCATAAAATGACAAATATATTTGGTGACAAAAAAGTTTGTTGTACTTAAATAACAATCATTACAACAGGAAACAATGTGAAAGTCCTTTTGCAATAAATGCCATTTTACTGAATATGGGATACTAATTGCATTCTAGAGTAAAAAGTTTGATGAGGCCCAATATTATTGCTACATTCTAGAGTACGAATATTGATTTGCTATGGTGCATTCTTCTAGGCACTCGTGCCATTATTTATTTTCTCGTGAGATTATCACATGGGCATATATCCTTATTGATTCTACGTACATTGTTGTAAAGACCGATATAATGTCGTTGTGGATGATGTTAGTTGTTTCCATAAATCAACTCTCTTTTAAGTGTTGACCACAAATTTGAAGAGCAAATTTCTAGAAGGTTTACATGAGAAGTGAGACTATGGCCCTGCCTATGAAAAGTTGTATTACAACTCCTTGCTTCGAAGACATGAAGTTTTGTGAATCCACATGTGACACATAAATCAACTCTCTTTTAAGTGTTGACCACAAATTTGAAGAGCAAATTTCTAGAAGGTTTACATGAGAAGTGAGACTATGGCCCTGCCTATGAAAAGTTGTATTACAACTCCTTGCTTCGAAGACATGAAGTTTTGTGAATCCACATGTGACACATAAATCAACTCTCTTTTAAGTGTTGACCACAAATTTGAAGAGCAAATTTCTAGAAGGTTTACATGAGAAGTGAGACTATGGCCCTGCCTATGAAAAGTTGTATTACAACTCCTTGCTTCGAAGACATGAAGTTTTGTGAATCCACATGTGACACAAGGTACTACTTAGATCTTCACAAACTAATACAAAAGAAGATTTTGGTGTAGTTAATGGGGTTTTACTTCATAATCCATTGGATTGTGCTCAAAACTTGGTATACCCTTAAAGAGTATCACGATAGTCCTCTAATGCATACTATGATATGTAAGGGATGTATGTCTCTTTTAGCCATCTAGTTTATTGGATGTGCTTACGTGTATGTTTATGGGCAACACTCAAACATATAAATTGTTATAGCAATGAAGTGAATGCCTAAATGTGGGTAGGTTGTTACATGTAATATTGATTATATCTCGTGCAAAATCGAAAAGTACCTGTATGGATTTTATTGTTGGTTAACCACCGATCTATAAAGTTCACAACTCTAGTTGGAGGTCATGGGCAAGTAAAATTATAACCACTAAAAGTACAATTATGATGTCATAAAGCAGTTGAAGTAGTCTTGGTTATGAGGAGTTTTTTTCCAATAGGAAAATACTTTGGTAGTTGGTATTAAGCAGTTGCATACAATCCGTTCACTTATTTTAGTTGAAGTCCTCAAATTGAGAGATATGGGCAAACTAAATGGGTAATTTACACATGGGATAATGTGTTGGATTATGTGTACATAAACAAAACACAAACTAATCGGGAAGGATTATTCGTACATTCTCGAGTTTCCAAGTAAAAGGAGTTAAACATGCTTCTATGATATTTAATACGTTCTATTTAACAAAACATTCAATGGTGGTAAGATAAATAAGGGCTTCGCAATAAACCTAAACACAAACATTATCTTGAGTATCTCAGACAAAGGATAGTCTAGAATCCATTGTTTACAACATCAGATGGTTTAGTGTTGGGTTCTAGACAATGGTTATCGTGGGGAAAAATGACTAAAGGTCTTGCAAAAACAGTTCAGACATGGCAACGTTTTTTATCACGTTTATGGGAAGAGCAAAAAGAAATCCTAGGTAGTATGCATGGTGACCAAATAATGTATCAACAAATTCAAGAAGCTATGAGTAGATTCCCCATTCCACCCAATAACTTCAACCACAGATGGGTTGGGGTTTATTCAAGATTGGAAGTACTCTTGGTTGTTAAGGGATATTCAGATGATAAGACCTACCGATCTTTTGAGGTGGATGAAGCAAACCAATTGACACAGTTAGGGGAAATGAGGATAGATTACCCTTATGGTATGGAACACAATATATGTTGACCTTAAATGGTATATTGACCCAATGATTGAGGAAATAAAGACACATTGGAAGTTGTGGGTGTTGGCTAAAAAACCGGAATTCAGATTAGAATGGGATCCAATTGATTATCAGTGGACAGATCTTTTTACGGGTAACAAGTTTAATTTCTTCCAATATTCTGTACAGTTAGGAAGACATGTGCTTTCATATACACGAGATGTGTTACCAGCTGCATTTCAAAATTGGAATCAACAAGGTATTACTCCCCGATTCCTTGCAAACTTCTGGGTTGTAAGAAAACAACCACATCAAATTTTGCATGTACAGTGGTTACTTGTACATTGAGCCTTGCCGGTTGGCACATGGCTACATAGGATGGGAGTAGATTCTACTTGTGCACGATGTCATTTACAAATGGAAACTCAAAAACATTGCCTATGGGAATGCACCGAGTTTCAACTGATATGGCAACGTCTCCTTAGAATTTTTGCTAACTATTTCCCCCCATTGGTTTTTGCTTGGGGCATGGTGGTTTGGACATCTCTTGTCCGTGATGCATTTCATTATGACATTGAATCTATGGACCATGGATTTTACACTAAATCTGGAAGTGTTCACACATTACCATTGTTGTCATTACAGTTTACAGGAACATGAAAGGAAGTCCAACCAGCATGGGAGATACTGAGTAGTACCACTATATATCACATTTGGAAGTTTAGGTGCTCTCTCATTTTCCATCAGCTTAAAAAACCACCGGCTGAATTGGTTTCAAATATTTGGTTAGACATAGTTCATACTTTGAAGGGACAATGGGATAGTATTGTTGGAGATTCTGATGCTAAAATTGCTCAACGGCATGAGTTTATCACTATATGGAAAAGGTACTCCATTCATGACAACCAAGTGTGATACTCCTTATTGGCATTTTCAACATCCGAAATGGTTGCTTCCCCCACCGATCACATAGAATTTAAAATCTTGTAAAAATGGTTACACTAATGACAAGATATATTTATTATTTTATTTTTAAAAAGGGCTTTTTTATGTCATGGATTTTATCTCAGAAGTTGAAACATTGTAGTATGTTGGTTGAAATTGCTAGACATAATAACAAGCTGGCTTGACACTCTTATAAGAAATATGTGGCTTGACAGTAAGGTAGCAAATATACTACATACAAAGTTTGGTCAATACCACGAGGGCGAATGAACAAAAAAGGAGCATTTTGGGACTTAAGGTGGCAATGTATAGCCTCGAACACAAGAGAGCATTCATTGATTGGGTGATGACAGGAGGGAGATGCTATCTATGGGGACACCTGGACCGCGAGATCGACACATAGAGAGCGGACCCGAATTGAAGATGATTTTGAGTGCAAAAACACGAGAGAGAGAGAGAGAGAGAGAGAGAGAGAGAGAGAGATAAGAAGTATATAATAGAGAGGTGAGGAAGTTGGGTTTCAAACCCACAATGCAATGCTTGTAGTGCAAATAACGTACCACTAGGGTAAGGTAATTACGATAAAAAGAGAGAGAGAGAGAGAGAGAGATCATCATCATCATAAGGGGGAACAAAAAGAAGAAGAAGACGAGTCCACACTCAGTTGGGCATTCCGAGGACATTATCAAGGCATTATGATCATCATGGCCCACTATCTTTCCAAGATCTTTATATACATATGTATGAAGGTTATGGGTGAACCTCAAAAAAGAGCCTCCAAAGTAAAGGATGTGTATGTGACCTATACATGTACATATATATATACATATGTACATATATATACATATATATATCTGTAATATATACATATATATATATGTATATATGTATATCCTACAAAATATGTACATATATATATCATATATGTATGTATGTATGCAGGGTATGGGTGAACCTCAAAAGTAAAGGATATGTATGTGACCTATACATGTACGTATATATATCAATATGTATATCCTACAAAAATATGTATATATATATTTATCCTCCAATATACCTATATATATTGTGTATTATTGCCAACAAAAAAGGTGAATGAATCTTCAAACAATGCTCTGCTTGATCTAATCCTAAAGTAACACCAACACAAGTAGGAAGGAGAGCATACAGATCAGAGTTTGCTTCTCTGCAATTGAACCATAAAATCATATATCCATTTAACAACAAGATCATGCCAAGGTAATGCATACATACATTTACATACATAGATACATATTAAGCATGCATACATACATTCATCCATTCATACAGTATATATCTTCTTCCCTTTCCTTTTTCCTTCTTCTTCTTTCCAGATGCATGGTGATGGGTCACAGTAATTCACGTGTAGAGAGACGAGGTCATAGTAATTCACGCCCGCTGATGAAGCATAGCTTCCATGGCTTCTTCAACAGCCTTGGAATATTCTCTGTCTTTTCTGCCATTGTATTGCTTTGTTGGATTTCAGTCTCTCTCATCTCTCGCATTCTTGAAGACATTAGATTGTTATCTGTTCCTCAGGTACTTACTACCGTCCATTATTTGTTTTTTTTTTCTTTTTAGCTAGATTTTAACTCATTATTTTATTGTCCCTTATTTATCATTACAGTTTACTTATTGAATTGATTCATATTTACTTGTCCCGTTTTGTTTTTTAAATACTTCGTGGTGCATTTGCCCACATAATTGTAATGAAAGTAGAGAGGATAGAAAGATGTAAAGTGAGATGGATCAAAATGTGGAGTTTTTTCAGGAATTAATACCTTTTTACAGAAATGTTTTGGAAAAGTAAGAAGCAGAGGAAGTGAATCAGATGTTATTCTTTAAGGATTTATATACACATACATATCACACATACGTAAAAAACCAAAAAGTGAATAAAGTATGGTATGGTTTTCAAGGACTAATGATAACGTTGTAGTGAATTAGTGAGAGTAGAAAGAGTTAAAGGCGACGGGTTAAAGGGATATTTTGAGGATGCATTACCTACATTAATATCTTGTAAGAGAATCTCTGACAGTAGAAAAAATTAACATGAGATGGATCAATATGCTTGACCTTTGAAGAAACCTTATATCAGAGATGGGCTGTTGATACATACTTATGCCTACATCACCAACTTCTCAATCTGAAGGTATATACATTGTAAAGAGATGGATCAAAGCCAGTCTTTTAAGGAATGTTTACTGTAGATGATGGTTTATTTAGGATCACTTATTATATAGCTTCCAATCTCAATGTGGAGGTAATATATCTTGTGACTCAGTGAGAACAGAAAGGGTTAAAAGGAGATAGATTGAAGTGATTACATTTTGAGGAATGCTGAGATATTTCTGAAAATGAAGAACCCAAAAGGTGAAGAAAGTATGTGTAACATGGGGGGGGGGCTGGATAAATGCTTATATAAACCAAAGAATTTCTGAAAATTAAGAAACTGGAAAGCAAATAAAATATATCACTGCCAGAGTTGGGGGTTTTGAGGAATGCTTATATAAATTAGAAAGCATCTGAAATTCTTTTAGTGAATACTGTATATCTTTGTCAAAGTGAGTTTTTAATGAATGCTTATTCTAGAGGATAGAGATGGATTTTCTGAGGAATGATTATATGAACCAAAGACCTTCTGAAAATAAAAAGCTAAAGAATGTGAATACAAATATGTTATTGTCAAATTGGGTTTCTCAGAAACTGAGAAAATTATGAAGCTAAAAGGTGAACGAACGTACTGTCAAAACTGAGTTTTTTAGGAATGCCTGAGGAACTTCTTGGTGTGTCTAGTAAAGTAGTACATATAGTGAGATTTGGATCTGAATGCAGGGGTTAGTAACTTACTAATAGAGTACGACCCTAATACAGAAAACAAAAAAGAGAGTAGCCAAGAAGGTGGCATATAGTACTACAGGAAATGCAATCAGAATGACAATGGAGCAAGAAGGCAACATACATGTGAATAAAGCTTCATCTACTATTAAATGATGCAGTTGGATTTCATTGATGTGAAAGTTTGGTTTGGATGGTAAATAGATTAATTTATGGTCATCATGTTTGATTTCTCATATACCTCTTTACCCACATCTCTATGTCGATGTACATCGCATAGCAAAAGCAGCGAGGACAGAGTTAATATGCAATGGATCAAATCGTCTTGTAACAAGACATTTCATGCAAAAAAAGTGAACCAATATATTGATACAAGAGAGTGTGGCTATATGAAAAGGAAAAAAACATATGAGTGGATAGTTAAAAAGAAAAATATAAAGTGAAAATAAAGAAGGGTGATGAACAAGGTTACATGACATTTCTTTGTTTGATGCCATCTTATAAAGGACCTACATATTCCACTGAGTAAGCATTGTTTGTGTGTAAACCTTTCAACTGTTTACTAATTCATGGATAGAAATTAAACATTTTGAGCACATATTCTTTTACAATATGTGATGAAGTTATACTTGTGGTTAAATATTTATTTATTTATTTGTAGATAGATACCAAAGAGCTTTGGGAAAGTCGTCCTTCAAATGGGTGGCGTCCATCGTCTATAGCTGAAGATGAATGGATATGTATGAATAAGCAGTCATATTCATAATATATATTGAAAATTTCTTTCAAGTAATTAACTGATGCTAATCCTGATCAAATAACTTGAAGTATGAAATTCTTTTAACTTGCAGTGCCATCAAGCGAAAATAATGGTTTTCTGCTCGTTCGTTGTAATGGAGGACTCAATGAGCACAGAATAGCTGTATGTGTCTAAATTTTGTTTTGAATAGTGCTTGGATTAACATTTTTAGTAGATGTTGTATTGCACACAAACAAGACTGATATGAGCCCTATAATCTGATATTTGATTTTGGTGTACAGATATCTAATGCTGTGCTTACAGCTAAGATAATGAATGCTACACTTGTTCTTCCTGAGCTGGATACAAACACACTATGGCCTGATGACAAGAGGTTATGTATGTTCTTGAATGTTTCCATGGTATGATGTAACTCATGTTGCTTTTTGTTTCAAAAATATTATTCTTACAATTGATGGTATTCCTTTGTTACAGTAGCTTTTCAGATATTTACGATGTCGAGCACTTTATTAAATCTCTCGAGAATGATGTAGAGATTGCGAGGACATCACCCCGTATTCGTACAGTTGGGTATAAGAGGAAACCACTCAGACCTTTCCAGGTACTTTCAATGTGATGTCCTTAGAAAGGAGTTTTGGACATGTATTTATTATTTGATCATACTTTGCAGTTACAACCCCCTAAGGACGCATCCCTAGATTGGTATCAAACTGTGGCGGTTGAGAAAATGAAGGAACATGGTGCAATATATCTCATGATGGATGTATCAAATCAATTATCAGAAGATGTTCCCATAGAAAGGCAATACCAAAAATTGAGGTGCCGTGTGAATTTTCATGCGCTAAGATTCAATGAAGAAGTGAGGCAGCTTAGCTCTCGAATTGTCACTCATCTTCGTTCAAATGGTTCCTTCATGGCAATACATTTCCCGTCAGACATGGAAATACTTTCTTCAGAAGGGTGCGTGTAAATGGCTTGCATATCCATTTCGGGGTTTTGGAAATTAAATTGAGATTAACATGATGATAAATCATGTTTTCTTGGAAATAATCAAGTTTCCTCACATGAATGTACATATAAACCATCACATGCATTGAGATATAATAAATGCTAGAGAATAATTTTTTAGTCATCAGCAGGTGCTTGTCAGTATTTACATCTCAGGAACAAGAGATATTAAAGAATTATGAAAACAACTTGAAAATGCCGCGTGCTTATGGGAAATCGAATAGGAGATGCCCTCTCACTCCACGGGAGGTATTTCTGTTTATATCTTGATGTTTTTTCCAAAATCTATGTGATAGTGCCCACTTTCTTCATCGTTGGATAGAAAGTAGAGAGATTAGATATAGTAGTCTGCACTGTAAAATTTCTTAAGGAATATATGAAATTGCACTTCAATGAATTTGTTGTATTTTAAAATTCTTTTGTGCTCGTATCTCATCCCAATACTAAAGTGTCACAGTAGCAATATAAGAAACACAAATAAACAAAATGTTGATTAGGCTTCGGTTAATTGGAATTGTAATTTTGTTTTTCCCTCAATGAACACGAGGTGTGTTGATCAGCATTCAAGATGTGCTCTTTTCATGGTTGATATGTGTTTTGGGTTCTTGACATTATTAGCTCATTTTGTGGGTTTGCTTATAATTACGTTGCAGGTTGGACTTATCTTGCAATCGATGGGTTTTAGCAACTCAACGATGATCTATGTTGCAGGAGGAGTCATTTTCAGGGAAGAAACATTTATGCAAACGCTACGTTCAAAGTTTCGTCTTCTCGAAACTCGTTCGTCGATAGTCACTGCTGTTGATGGGTTAGTGGAAATCAATACAAGTGAGAAGACTTTACTTGGAGCTGCTATAGATTATATGGTTTGCCTCATGGCTGACATTTTTATGCCCACGTATGAAGACTTTGGTATTAGTTTGATCGGTCATCGTTTATACAATGGTTTTAGAACAAGCATTCAGCTTAATTTGAAGGTTCTTGGTCCCAGAAATCCGAGAAACTTTGAAGCCAAGTTGAAATGGTTATTTCAAGGTTCTCAGTTTGGGGATCTACATAACCGTGGAGCTCGAGAATCATTCTACAGTAATCCTTGGCCACAGTGTTTTTGTAAGAAGGATTCAATATCTCAAGATGAGAGGTGCTTCCGGAGTAAAATGCTGGATCTTTTTAGTTGGGAATTGTCTGAAGATTCTGGAATGAGTAATGGAAGCCTAATATAGGGGGTGCATGAGTATATATAGAGATCGTTGAACCCCAAACCCCAAACCCTAAGCTCTAACTCTAGCCTTGATCCAACCCTAATCCTACCTAACCCTAACCCTAACCCTAACCCAACACTTAACTCCTATTCCTATCTTTACCCTTTCCCCAAAGCCTAAGTAAGCATAATCCCAAATCCTGAATCTCCAACAATAAACCCTAGAGCCAAATACACCGGGATTGAAAGACGAATTCAACCATCTAGCTTTATGAATGATTTTATTGATTCATTAGCGATGGGACATTGATGTAGGGGGGTCTGCTTTGCATTTATGGCAACAAAGATTGGGGGCATCCCGAGTGTAAAAAGTAACATTTTTGGAAGGCACAACAACTGTTTGGCTCTTCCTAATTTTTCCTACATAATTATATGTTCTTACTCTTGGTAATCATGTGTCTCAGCATTATATTGATGAAATACAATACACCTAGAACTTCAGAGGCATACTTCAAAATTTGGGCAATCAAAGAAATTCAAATTTGGGTTATTAGAGAAATTCAAATGTTTCAATCTGAAAGCTTTATTGGGTGCATCCTAAACTTTCTAGGCATATATTTACATGGAAAATGGTGTAATAAAAGCTTTCTTTTAGAAACTTTGTACACTGAATGTTCAATTTGATTAGGTATTTATGGCTACTTAGGTTAAACATTTAAAGTTACTTGGATGAGATAATTGTGTTCCTTGTGTGCATGTCAAGCTACATTAGTATTGCATATGGATGAGGGGTTTGAAGCTAACATGCTATAGCACAATTATTTGGAAGAGAGGCGTATACATGTGTTACCAAATTTCCTTTTCTCTGCCATTTAGATCCATTGTAATTATAAGCATTTCTAGAATTGTTACTAGATGACACAATTGTAGCCATAAAAGTAATGAAACTTGACACCATTGATTTCAAAGAATTCTCCAATTAGCATGAGTGTTTGCAAATATTTAATAATAAGAATTTCTAATTTAGTTTCTACGATGTCTAGGGTTAATGTATTATCTCTCTCCAATTTGCAAATATAGACAACTTTGTTTGATGAAGTGTGCATGGCTTCATCACATACACATCCTATTGACACAATCCCCATCCAATCTTTTGATGTCTTGCTTTTTATTGGGTAGGAACCAATTATCCTCAAAAGCCTTGTTATATCATGTGTAGTAGTTGTCATGTAACATCCTAAAATGGACCAAAGAAAGAAAGTGTAGTAGAGCTTTGGATCCTCAATTCAATTAGAAAATCATTCACCACAATGGAAAGAAGAGCATGGGACTTAAACATTCATCTTTTTTAAATGAGACATTAACATTTTGTTATGAAATTTTACTTAATGAGGATTGCAAGCACTAGTTGATGAGATTCTAGCACCTTAACCTTGTTAATGCTCATGTCCAAAAGCTCTAAGTACACCTATCTCTATTTATATACCTATTTATACCTATAGATAAAGACATTTTAGATGCCATGTGCATTGATACATGAAAGGATGATTTAATATGGGGTAGTGAAATAGTGCCTTTTGATAAGATATAAGAGTAAGGAGGCTTTGTAAGTGACTACATGAAATCTCCAATGAGTAGAGAGGATAATAGTACTTGACATAGGATATGATGATGACATCACCACTAGCAACATAAGAGATTGCTTGATGTTATCAAAAAATTTGAAAAATGGACTACTTTGCATAGATCATAATCATCATTATTATTAATATTTTTGCTTCCCTAATAATTGATTATATTAATATCATTCAATGTCATAGTTTTGCCTTGTTCACCATAATCGTTCGAGACATAATTGTTGCATTGTAAACCTCATGAATAGGTTTTCCTTGATCCCACATTAGTTTTTAATATTTATTCACTCAAGGAATGAATACAACTAGCCTCATGTGTAAGCTACCTTTATGGAGTCATGGTAATTCAATAAAAAGAAAATTTCTCGTTTATGATTATTGAAGCATCTATGATCTTATTCTTTAGTACTTAGCAAAAGCCCTAATCACTCCTATGCCAAATTGAACTTCACTTGTTTGTGTATGTTTTCTTCCAAGTTCCTATTTTGTCGAATGAACCCATCATTGGTAAGTTATGAATGGTAGACTTGACATAATGGAGAATAATGCATTCTTCAACTTTCTGACTTTTATCGAGTTTTTTTTTTCCAAAAAAGATCATTCGTATTATAAAACGTTGTAAGGCTATACATACAAGATATGCCACAAATACCTTTTTTTCTAAATTCTACCCATTAGCTTAAATAAATACGTTGGTGTCGAGTAAAACCACTCCACCTTATTAAACAACCGTCTATAAAATATACCTATGTCCCAAATGGCATGGAAATCCAATCGCTTAAGCTCTACTTGTTGCGTATTACCTTTTATACTATCCAACAAACCTTTGGGATTATGCACAATCTCTGTCCAAATCCCATAATTTATTTGGGTAGGTCTTTCAGTCACATTTTGAAATACCTTCAAACATCGAGCCTTCCAAATATACCAAATTGTAATACTACTTACCAATTGCCATATTTGAGGTTTATTCGTCTCTATTTGTGGATTCAACGGTATCACTTTTTTTCCCGTCAAACCATGTGTCATCACTACAACATTTGCAATCGAGTTTGCAATATGCCTTAAGTATTAACTCCACAATAGTCTCCCTCTTTCTCTTTTTCAATGATTTTATATCATGTATCGATTATGCCAACTTGACACAACTTCTCATTCTCACTTGAGCTATTCTCATTCTCACTTGAGCTAAGATGGCCTTAGCTTGAGTAACATCCTTCATGCACATTACATGGGAGATTGTTGGGGGTATCATAGGATAAGAGAGGTATAAGCTAAGAAGATAGGACGTGCCAAATTTTTAAAAAGAGAGATCTAGAGACAATTAAAGTGTCACATTATGAGACGTTGCTTCACCATAATTTTAAACCTTTTAGATTGAGTCATGGATTACTGTTATCAAAGATGCTTGGAACTCTTATCTACAAGAGATTTGTAGATATCTACTACCCATGGTAGATCATTGATTTCTTCCAAAATCTAATAATAGAAAATTAACATACAACTACTACCAATTGTGATTAGCGAATACCAACTAATAGCTAAAAGGCCCCTTATACCAACTACAAACATCTTATACTACCAATGAAAAGATAGACTACATCAACTTTTAGTAGCTAATACCAACTTATATTAGAAGTATCAACATTGGCCCAAAAATTATAAATGCTTAGAATTTACAATTGCAAAAGTCACTACAAGATGCAAGTAACTTATCATTAGATAATCTTTCATTCTACGCCCCAAATATTGAATATTTGTATATAAGGAACAAACACTTATATTTGAAGGTAAGAATTTTTTTTTTAAAAACTCATAACTATAAGAATTCTCTTTCTTTGAAGTCACCCATTGATTCAATCTTTTTAATCCATGCAAAAAACATGCTAATCTTAATTGGGCTTTAGAATGTTGGCAAAAGAACACTTGAGATTAACTTTTCAAAATGGAAACATTATGAGAACATTTTTCTCTTAACGCCATTGAAATCTCATGCTTGACCCATCCATAACATCCCAAAAATCAAAGTGCATTGTAAGCATCATGAGTGGAGGCTTGGTTGAGAAGACTATCAAATAAATTCAAAGTTGGCTTTGCATGTGAAGGCCTTATTCCACGTATCCTTGAGGAAGTATCATACCAAGCATTAGATTTATTTAAAAGACACGACATTTACTTGAGTATAGCATGTGAAGATTGTCATAATTGTGAACATACAATGAAAATTGGAGTCGTTGGAAAAGAGCCGGGTTTTGAACTCACCTAAAACCAGTCATAATGTCAAGATTTGTCTTGTTGTCCACCTAGTCATCCATCAATGGTGAACCCAATCATTGTATTTCTATTTCTTTTTTTACATTCAAGTGTTCACCATAAACAATTGGGCCTAAAATTGATTCCTTTGTGTCAATATAAAACAACCCATTACCCATAAAAGATAGTGATAGGTCCCGAGGGGCAAACAATTAATTCCATTATGAAGCACACATAGACAATAAGTATGGGCTCGGGGGATTCCATGTGTGATATCACCGGCCTTTCTAGTGCTATAAATTCAAGGTCGCCATTTGATTCCTCAATAGACGTAGCCGTAGTAATCTGTCCAAGAAGTTGTTTGATAGGCACCGACGAAATCGGATGAGGTTTTCACCCACACAATTTTTGCACATGTCAGATAGAGAGCGGTCGCCTTGAACCCCATCTACATCTTGAAGTAAAAGGACAAGACGAAAAGTAGGAGCCAAAGAGGATTTTTTGGGGGAGCCTTGAATTGAAGCGAGGCACTCAATTTTCTCCGCGCGATACATTTAAGTCATTGGAGTGTGGGAAGAGCCACGATTATGTGGATTGTCTTCCCACGATCATGTGGATTGCGACCCCCATTGAAATCGAAGCCTTCCACAACATCTACATGCCAAGATCGACATGCGTTGTGGATGGCGTGGAGATCCTCTCACACACACATGCACACACACACAAACATGCGTACATACATGCATACCATACATACTATACACATACATACATAGTACATAGTACATACATGCATACCATGCATAGTACATACTATAAACTTACATACATAGTACATAGTACATACATGCATACCATACATACTATACACATACATACATGCACACCATACATACTATACACATACATAACATACATAACATACATAACATACATACATGAAACATAACACACACATACATACACACATAACACACATACATTAAACATGTTACATAACACACACAACATAAACATCTCTCTCTCTCTCTCTCTCTCTCTCTCACACACACACACACACACACACATACATAACACACATACATACATAAGATACATACATACATTGCCTAAATAGATACATACATTTACATACGCCCACCAATATGTATAAAGAAGAACTTCTCGAAAAATTAAAATCTCGTTCTCTTTTCTTCTCTCTCTTCCTTCCCATTTATGCCCTCCCTCGTCCTCTCTCATGATCCAATCTCTGCAGATTTACATCGATCCTTCACAACCTCTCCGATCCTCTCAGAAACCCTCCCCCAAAATCTCTCTTAACCATCATCTGCTTGATTCGCTGAACCTCCTCCCCTCTTTCTCCTCCAATAATAATAATCTCTTGAAAACCAGACGGAAATCTCTGCCTCTTCTGAATCTCTCCATCCCTCACGTTCCGTCCCTGAATTCAATGGAAGGATTGATTCCGATGGCTTATCGTGCCCTCCGACATCATCGTCGCAAATCTGATTCCTACATCCGCCTCCCTTCTGTCTCTTCTTCTTCTTCTTCGTCAAAATCCTCCTGGAAATCCCTTTCTAGTTCTGCTAGATTTCCCTCTCATAAAACCAAGTAGTTCGTTCATCGATTGCCTTGCTTTGCAGTCAGTGCATTCATTTGTAAATTACTGCACATCCATCCACATACCGAACCTTCCGATTGCATCTGCCTTCCAAACAAATGCATCTGTAGTTGTTGTATTATAAATATATTAAGGTTCCATAAGCTTTATGGAACCCTAAAAACATCAACTTGCCTCCTTGGATCGGAAAGCTAGTCCCGGGGGCAACATTCATTCTTCTTGATGTCTCAGATTGGCGAGAATCAGTGCCGAAATTTCAACTCAGTGCCGAAATTCTATGTATTAGAAGAGGTCACAGGAGTTTGGATGTATCATGTAGGCGTCTGATGAAAGCCCTCATCATAATCACACCGTTGAAAGATTGTGAATTGATGATTGATTGTAAATTACCACAAATTAATGATGTGGTGCATGTAAAAGTACCATGTAAAGTTTGAATACCCCAAGGTATTATAGATTGCCCCAATAAATTTACATATAAACATTAGCTATGAATGAATGGTTACATGACAGTTAGGGCATTAAAGAAAAAACCTCAATGGAGGAGGAAGATTCCTATCATTATAACCATCAGAATGCACATATGCACCCATTGGTAAATAACTCTTCCACTTCATTGTTTGGACTTGGGTTCAAATCTACACAGATGGCACAATCACACCATTGAAAGATGATGAATTAATTATTGATTGTATTACCACAAATTAATGATGTGGCGCATGTAACCACTATGCAAAAAAGTTTGAATACCAAGGTATTATGGATTGCCCCAATAAATACATATTGATATAACATTAGCTATATGAATGGTTACATGATAGTTAGGGGCTTTAAAGAAACCCAATGGAGATTCTCATCATTATGTATGACCATCACACGCACATGCACACATTTGTAAATAACTCTTCCACTTACTTCATGTTTGGACTTGGGTTCAAATCTAAAGATGGCACAAGACCGTGGCAAGTTATTTAATAACCCATATACTCCTCCCAAGACTATGGCAAGTTATTTAATAACCCATATACTCCTCCCAAGACCATGCACAATGTCCTACACCTCTTTGAGAGTCGTAAAACATCCCCTACATTTTCAATCCCATAAGTTGTTTTGGATAGTGATTTGTAGAGGATTTTCTTACGATAAATGTAAACATGTCCTCGAAAAAGATAAGTGTTATAACCAACTTATGAAGCCATTGGGTTCAAATCTTCACATCACTATATACATTCTCCATAACACCGTTCTACCTTTATTTTTTCTTTCCTATATCTATTTAGAACTAATCGTGCCTGAACCAAAAAGAAACTCTCTTCGAGGTTCTTATGCTACGAGGCTACGACCAACACACAATCTCATGATCCCCATAAGCATCAATAGTCAACTCAATCATTGAACCATTATATTTACTATAAAAATGTCAAATGCTTTACTAGGTACCATACATTACCACAAAAGAACCAAACAGAGATTAAGGTCGATGTTAAACCTTAGGACTTCTATTGATATAATTACAAAGAGAAAGAGATATACAAAGAGGCAGAGAAGTGAAATGAAACCATGTATTAACACCTAGGTAAAATATCCTACAATGTCTCCTAACAAATTATCTATGAAACCAAAGAAATTACATCCATTTAGAATGCCTACAATGCATGTGTTTGATAACAAGGAAGAACAAAACTATGGACACAATAAACAAATAGTAAATTGATTCAATAATACATCAATGAACTTGTGATAACTTGTAGTTGTCCCTTAATAGTTGGTATACATTCCTTGATGGTTACTAGTTAGTGATAGTTAGGTTGGGCTCATATGTATGTTTTGTCTTCCTTATTAGCTTGCATTTTGGCATTGGCTAGTAAATGCTTATATTTTCTAAGCAAGATTGGTATAAGCTATACGTTATTTGTTTCTTAAGAATGAGCATACTTTGTATCTTAGTTATGGGTTTACTTTATAACTTAGTTATTAGTTGTTATGCGGTAGTATAAGTTGGTATTATCTATACACAAGTAATCTCGATGTCGTTGGATAAGTGCCTCTTAGTTGTTGGTATAACCTTTATCACACTTAATTGTTGTTGTTTGGTAAATTATCAATAACTAAAACCTATGAATGAATTCAAGGTGATGTTCACATACAACCTAGTATAAGTGCCTCTTAGTTGTCGGTATAACCTGTATCACACTTAATTGTTGGTGTTTGGTAAATTATCAATAACTAAAACCTATGAATGAATTCAAGGTGATGTTCACATACAACCTAGTATAAGTGCCTCTTAGTTGTCGGTATAACCTGTATCACACTTAATTGTTGGTGTTTGGTAAATTATCAATAACTAAAACCTATGAATGAATTCAAGGTGACGTTCACATACAACCTAATGCATTTGAGTTACTCAAATAGAAAGTATAAGGATAATACATGCTAATGTACCAAATGCAATCTCCTTACGAAACAATAAACCAAAATCCCATCATTACTTTGGTATTCACGACATTGCATGTAGTTCGAGGTGTCACATATTGTATGATGTAGACAAATGCAATGCATAATAAACATTAAGGAGCATCAATGAAGAAACCTCCAAGAACCAATGAAGGGAGTCAACATTATAAATGTATGATAAGAAAAACATAACTTCTAGTTCCATTGTAAATCCAAGGGTGTTAGGTTTTGATGACCTTGGACGAGGAAAGTTAAATGCAAATGAGGGAGTGCATGTTCTCTATGATGATAAAATTCAATGTAATAATTAGGAAGAAATTACTATAGTGAATGTTTAAAGGTTTTTGTTGAGCAACGCGAGGTTTTGCTTGTAGTGTTTGTTTGGAAAATGCGTCTAATTTATAAAAATTTGTCTCATTAAGATTACATATTGCCTTTTCTTGTGTACTCCTTTGGACAAGTGGAGATCTATATCATTAATTGGTGTGTAAGTTTTGCCAAGCATTTGCCCTACCCATGATCGAGTTACTATTGACAAAGACATCTTTAAAATATTTTGCATTTGATGATGGCGATGAATAATGATACCAAATTAAACAGAAAAATTGTAATGACATCATGAGACCATGTACATGTGTTCATGTCAATTGTTGAGTAAGACCATCGGGACCTTGAACTAGGGAAGATGGCTTGTCAATGAAGGGTTGTGAGAATTATGGAGTGGACACTTCTTTGGTCTTCTTCAAGATGAGCTTATTATCCCAATTAACCTTGTGAAAATATATCATGTGTGCAGTATGCTTGTGTTTGGCAATTGTGTGCATTGGGATGTAGTAATGCTTTTGATGAGCCATTGTCTAATTTGCATGAGAAAGGAATAGTTAGTTAAGTGTGTTCCCATATGCAAGTGGGTGGAGCTTAAGTGTGAAGCCTAAGCTACATGTCAAGCGTAGGCTTCGGATCTCTAGGTTGCAAGCTCTTTATCATGCATTCATGTTGAGCGGACAAACTCAACCGGATCTAGATCGGCCGAATAAGCCAAAACCGGATCGGTATCTGGAACCAAGAGCCGCATCGCATTGTAACCGGTAGGTTGTTAGAGGCCTACGATCTTAGCCTAGTACGTAGGCATAATTCTTGGAATTAGTGTCAGTCGCCAGTATGAGCATTGAAGTACATGTCAGTACTTCTACCAATCCTTTTAAGGAGTTGTACAAAAGTGCGCATTGAGCACATTGTATGAACATAGTGATATTTTTGAAATTGAGTTTATGTTGTTCTGCTCTCTCTGTCTCTCTCGTATATTCTCTGTGTGTTTTTAAGCTTCCATTAAACCTGTGTATATTTTCTGTTAACATCCGGTGAAGTCGGTTAGGTCTTCAAGCTTCCGCACACAGTTCTTTACAATTCACATGCTAACATTAACCTGCAACGATAACGATTGTAGAAGTAGAAATAACATTAGGGGAGCAACCCGTTGGCCGCTTCTTCTCCTTCCTCTTTCTTTATAGTTCCTCGCACAAGCAACAAGCAATTGTTTGTCATCCGTCCGTCTTTTCCATGCCCTCGACAAAATCAACCATAGTTCGGGGGGGTCCTAGGAATAAAGATGGGGTCTCTAGGTCTGAAAAGGGGACTAATGGGTAATTACTGGACCCTTAGGTCCGAAAAATGAATCTGGGGACACATTTTAACTCAACTTTGCCTTTGGTACTTGGAATTCTAAGCTAGAAATTTCGTTTCAATCACCAAGTAGAGCGGTAATCACTCGAAAGCATGGGTTTGGATCTCGTCTCATCAATTAGGGACAATTTTTAGTGAAATTTTACTTCTAGTGCTTAGATTTTCGAGCCAAACATTTTATCACAATCCTCGCAAGAGTGGCTCCGTGGTAGAGTGCCAATCACTTGGAAATGTGGGTTAAAATCCCATGTCATGTTGACTTATTGTTGAATGATCCAATATTTCTTGTAAGAGAGAAATAAATATTGTAATTTTCCTTGAGCAACCAAAGCAATCCTCGTTGAATTTGAATTGCGCAAAAAACACAATTTACAAATCCTTTTGAAATAGATGCAGATTAAAACATTGAGGCAGCCAACTGGTCATTTGTTGGTGAATTGATCCCACAAGGACACCTATTATTAAAGAGCTTTGTGAGGTGAACGCTTGGTTCAAAAGATAATTGAACCCAAAGAAATTAACATATGTACCACAAATAGAGGTAGACAACAAACCAATCAAGTGTAATTTTTGCTTCTTAGATCAAGATGTTGATAAGATATAATTTCCTCATATTATAATATACTCAAGTTGGGGCCCCAGGTGTTACACTACCAATTTGTTTTTGTGATTAGGGTGTATCTCCGATCGGACTCAAACTCGCGTGACCATGCCGCTCGATTGTGTGAAGGATTACTTAGCGAAAGAATTTGAACCTACAGAACCCTTGGCTTCAATTTTGAAAGACAAGACTCTTCACAGATTAGATAACTTGTTTGATTGATTAATTATATGATTTTCCCCTTTACATGCATCCCTTCCCTCTCTATATATAGGTGGTGACACGCATAAGAAAAGCATGCAAGACATGTGAATTCATATGAGTTCCCATGTATGAAAATAGACTTGAGGCATAAGTATGATGATGATAATATAATTATATGAAATAGTTGATTCTAATGGTTTGTACTTTGTACTTGATATACAAGGTTGTGAGTTTCGAAAGGTTTACAAATTTCATTTGATATAATATTTGAGTTTGTTTAGAATCCCACGACTCACACCTCAAGTCATGGGCGCCTTATCTACCTATCGAGAAGGCCCTCAACTCAATTCGTTGAGGTGGTGTGTTGTTTGGAATCCCTAAAACATCGGATGTGTTACAACAAGGGGGGGCGATCAACATCCAATAAGTTTTACAATAATTAACCATTTTACATAAAGTGAGAGAGATTAAGATAATGAAGAAATTTTGGAGAGATATCCTTGAGTTTCAACGTGGGGACCCTATGATTAACGACACATTGTATTATCATCCTCGGCCATCATAATTCACTACCTTGGAATTTCGTTCATTGATAAAACATGGGCATTCAACCCCCAAAATTTGTGAACTCAACAGAAAGCTCTCTTGTTTGATAAAAATAGTGGTGCATGACGTCAACAATGTATAGAATGTTGGACATAAGGCAACAATCTCAATGTATACGGTTAGTGTTTGACCACCTTTGCTATTCAACTCCATGCTATGAGGAGAGTACAAAAAATGGGTTCTTGTTTGATGATCTCCATGGATCCCTTCTT
Source organism: Azolla caroliniana (assembly GCF_043228905.1). Classification (NCBI taxonomy): domain Eukaryota; kingdom Viridiplantae; phylum Streptophyta; class Polypodiopsida; order Salviniales; family Salviniaceae; genus Azolla; species Azolla caroliniana. Next base: position 15,322,364 of record NW_028230446.1, on the reverse strand, counting down.
GCAATTGAGCTGCGAGCAACTTGCCATCGAAGGAGTTATGTATGTATATTCTACTTTTACATTAAATAAAAGAGAGGGATATTCTTATTCTTGAATATCGTCTCCATCATATCTCCATAGCTTCCGCAATTTCATGAATCATGAAATAGTACTAGAAACTTGTAGAAGTCGTTGGTTTAAAATTCCCCCAACCACTTTCATCATTGCATCTTACGATATTAAGTTCATTTAGGTGTGCCCCTCATTGAGAGCGTGGGAAGAAATGAAAATTGAATTTGCATTTTGTTTAGTTTGTTGTAAGGCAAAATGAACTCTCATATATATTTGGAAATTTGTTTATGATGAAGGCAAAGTAAATTTATGCTTATGTGTTGCATCGGAGGGTCAAAGCTAAGGTGTCACATTCATTATTTACATAAATACCCCTACTCGACCCTTAAGAATGAGGAAAGCAATGTAAATGGGCATTTAACAAGACATCTGGGTGTGAAACAAGGATGATTTACATGTATAATAATTGGAGATGAGCTTAGTCATTCATATTTGGGAAAACATAGAAAACTCAAGGTCAATTTACAGAATAGAATTTGAAGCATCTTTTAGAAGTATGATCCCAAACGACAAATACAAATGACTTTTACAATGAGTTTAATATCATGATTCATCATTAAACATTTGCTACATATGCCTTAGAATGCTTCCATTTGTATTGTGACAGTTGACAAAAACAAACTTCGAAAGGCATGGGAATATCTTTTTTTCTTTAATGTTCTCACTATAATTTGCTCAAGCTTTGGATCCATTTTTTAAACCTTGCCAATTACACGCTCTTTGATATCCAAAACATTTTGTTGCGAGAACATGTGCATATTGTGATTCCCCTAAATTAACACTAGTCATGCCGAAGGCAAGATATCGTAAGTGACATCCTCACCAATTTTGTCTCACTTTGATGAGGTCTTGCGATGGTTTGAAACTTCATATTTGTAACTGTTGTAAAGTGGCTTTTATTATAAAGCAATCACAATGCCCAAAAACGCTTGTGATGGCATTCCTTCGACTCATTTACATGGCATGTAGTTTAACAAAAGAAGAGAATGTGACATTAAGGGAAGGTCAAAATGACAATGTCAAGATCTTACATAAGTACTAATTAAATATTTTTGCACCACACGAACAAAATAACAACGTAACAACATTTTCATTTTGTAGCATTTGTAAGAATAACGTATCTTTCATGACTTACTAGATTTTGTGGCATTCCTTTCATGTCATCAACTCCTCCAACACCTGACTCTATGAAAGAAAAAGCTCATCAAAACATAATGTTCTAGATTTTATTGTTATGTTGCATTCATGCTAATGTTCTATTTGGAAAATAAATAATGCCCCTCATTAAGGCATAATACCAATACCACCCTTATTGATTTAAAGGAATGTATGTGTTTGGATGAATCGAGTGGATGGTTAGTGTCTTGATGTTTTGGATAGCTAGAGGTTAGAATTGGTGAATAGAGAAGTCTAGTTTGGAACTTGCGACCTAAGACTTGCCAAAGTAACAAGGAACAAAAAACATTTGTTTATGAGCAAATTCAAAGGCAGATTATTTGTTGATAGTTTTTTGAGCTGGTTTATTTTTGTCGCCAAGCTTTTTCAAGGGTGTGAGTTCTATCTTTAAAAAGGGGTATATTTTGAAGGGGATACTATGTGTTAAATGCATGTCAACATATCACAAGAAGACTGAAATTGTTGTGAGAGCTTAGTGATTGATGTGTTAAAAACCTTAAAAGTATTATATAACAAAGTGTAGCCTAATGAGAATTTCTAATCTTGTATATTATTTGCAATCATGCGGATTTGTGTACACATTTATTATGCATATTTAAGGGGAAAATAATCAAAAAGTGAGAAACGTGGTGAAAGAAAGCAACAATTTCATTGATTGTTTCATGATTTAATATAACTTTCAATACATTTTCTACTACCAAAAGTTAATGAAATTACGTGGATGTGCGCTAACTAGTGAATGTTGAGTATTCACGCTTATTCAACCCATATGGTCGTATAATAGTATTTTGCATTTTCTTAGCACAACTGATTCCTTTCTTTGCCATCTTTAGGCTACGATTCAAGCAATTGTTTTGAAAGAGTGAAATGCACACAAGTAGAGATTCTATTTGTCGATTCATTTATTTTATTAGAAATTTCAAAGGCACCTTCAATGGTAAGCCAAGGATAATTATATGTATTTTTCTAGATAATTTATATCCATTCTACCAAATGTTCATACTTGGCTTGTTGAGTAATGTATCATGTTTGGAGCTTTGGTGGTAAGTGTTTTATACATATTTCAAGTATAGAACAATCCAAATTCAATCAAGTTTAGACAAATTGGGTGAGAAACTTAATGTGGACAAACGCAACTGGGTAACCTTGACAATATTTTACTTAGACTTCTACAATCAATTATATATAACGTTGGTGTGGCATAATTGTAATTACCTACATGACATTTGCATGAATTGATTAAAAAACAATAATGTTGCAACATTTTCTCATAAATTTTGACAAATGATGTTTTCTGCAATATAAGTACTTATTGTTTTGAGATATTGAAGATTTAGCAACTTTGAGGAGGCTCAAGTATCTATGCATCCATAACATTATTAGTTCATTACCATGTTGTAGGTGCTCCATACAACATATGAAGTTTATTGTATGTGATCCAATGAACAAATGGCAATAGTTCTATGATCTCCATATGAAGGTTTTTTAGGACATCGTAAAAGAAGTGGGGAATGAAAAGATGATGGGACGATTTCATAAGATGACAAAAGAGTCATCGACAAACCGGAAAGGGATCATTTCGGAGAGAATGTTGGGGGTAACTAGTTTGATAATAATGGGATTGTGTGTGCCATTATTATGGGTGGGCATTTGGCAAGCTAAAAGACACCACCAAGATTGCCTCAAGTTCTTGGAGTTTCCAATATTGCTAGTGAGCACGTCCCTATTGATTGCAGCATTACTTGGTTTAGTGGGTGCAATGTATCGATATGGAGTGTTGGTGTGGGCTTACATGCTCCTAGTCCTCTTATTACTAGTTCTATTGCTAGCGTTCACTCTTTTTGCATGGTTTGTCACGAGGGGAGGTGGTGGTCATATTGTCTCGGGTGCTTCCTACGAAGAGTATCGCCTTGGTGATTTCACACTGTGGTTCCAACAACAAGTATCTCTTTCTCTCTCTCTTTATTTTTCCTTTTCTATTTGTTATTATATAAAATACATAGTCACAATAAAAGTATGAGACATGATTGCTTGATGCTAACATCACATTAGGGGCCCTAGAACCGGTGAATTATTGTAGAACCATAATTGATATATGGATTTCTTCACATGCCTTTCGATGAGAGTCCAAACAATATTGGAAAAATCACATACCTAACACCATCAACTCATATGTTGGATTTTATTTGGATTTACTAGATTTAGATGTGACATAAGTTTCAAGATTCTAATGTTGAGGTATAAAAAAATTCTAGACATATTTTCTAGGTATTTTTGGTCATCTCACTTGTGTGATCTAAATTCTAGTCCATGTAGAGTCTTCATACCTAGTTGGAAGTTACAAACAAATTTCTTTCAAACTATACAACTTTTTCACATAATGAATGTACTTTTCCATTATAAAATGAATCTTGCTCTTTATTTCGATTTTTGCTTTGCTATATGTCAAGATTTTTTATTGATGTAGCTTTTGTAGAATAGACACGAGATCCAACAAAATGGGCAGGCATGAGAAGTTGCATACAAGATAAGAAACCATGTCAAAAACTTGATAAAAAGTATCCTACAATTGAGGCCTTCAATAATGCAAAACTCTCATCAATCCAGGTAATGTTTACGTTGAATAGATGGTCATAGTTTGTCCTATGTAATGTATGTAATGAATGAATCAGATGGGATGTGGATAAATTTACTAGCTATCATTTTGTTTTTTGGTCTTGTAGTCAGGATGTTGTAAGCCACCAAAGGCTTGTGCTTTTACATTTGTTACTCCTACTCATTGGGAAAATGCGACACATGCAAATGCAACGGGTGATTGTGGTAGATGGGATAATAGTCCTTCCTTATTATGTTATGATTGTACATCATGTCGAGCTGGTCTTTCACAAAATGTAAAGGAAGATTGGATTCAAGTTGCTAAAGTATGCTCATATGTCTTACTTTTGCTAGCTCTTACATACATTGTAGCATGGGTGGGGTTTCTAAGAGCTTTATGGGATGATATCTATAATCAACAAGAGACCAAATCAAATGACACCTCCTCAACTAAAGAAAATGTTTGAGGTTTTATAACAGAGAAATGAGATCACACTCAAATTCAATTGTAAAGATAACCTCAACAAAACATATATTTTTGAGGTTTTATGGCAAAGAAGTGGCACTATACCACAAGCTGCATTCTCTTGCAAAATAAAATGTGGTGCCACAATATCATTTTTGCAAATAATGAAGAATCCGTGGTTTCCACGTGGCAATCTTTATTACACAAAGTGGTGACCTTGTGCCACACCCCATAGTGACCCCATATACTATTAGTAACTTAGCATATTTGCAAACTTATTGTTAGTTCTAAATAAGACATTACGACAGAGACATTAGTACAAGATGTATCATTATGTTACAACACAGTTTAAAAGTTAAGTTTATTTTGAAAGATTTTACGGCTTCATGTATGCATGAAAAAGCATTGAATCTGTTATACACATGTTTTTGAATAAGAACATTCTTAGAGATAGATGCCCCCCTTAATCTTATTAATCAATGATTTCACAGGCAAGCGTAAACGTTTTTAAAGTCAAGGGCACGTATGTGTGATCAAACCTTTCATTATAGAATATAATAAGACTTTTCTTCAACCACTTCACTAAAAATGTTAGATTCATTTTTTCGCCATGCATATGTATGCAAGGTATCTGTTTAAAGGTTTGTCCCCTGAACATTCTTACATTTTCCTATTATATGATGATCTATCAAGTATTTCTCCATCCCATACCTTGTGTGATCATGTTGTGCTCAACTATTACCTAGTCATCCCCTTGCATATTGATAATTTTTTTCTCTGTGCTTAGTGCTAGATTTATCATGATTCAATCCTAGCATTGATGTGAGTATCAGAGTTTATGTGATAAATTTGGTTTGACGGAGCTTAGCCTTGACAGCAAATTGGGACATGCCCCTGGGAAAGAGAGTTCATCGTTGGCTCTGATATCATCCCCATGTACAAATTTCTCTGGTAGTTTCAGAAATTAAAGCCTTGGCTTATAGCAGAATTCGCGGTAACTCTGTTTGTCTCGGTTGAACTTTTTCAAAGACTTGTTTTTATCACCTAAGATCAATATGCAATCCCATCTCATACCACATTTTTTGGCAGAGAAGAGTTTCCACCTATTGGGGAAGCATATGCCAAAGTTGATACATGGTTTGATCGCAAACACTACACAAAAACTTAATGTGTTGCAAGTTCATCCACCATTATGTGGTTGGGCTCTATGCTTTTAACCCCTCTTCCATACAAATTTGAAAGTAATATGTATGGTGCATCTTTATCAGCATTCACTTGAAACATGCGTGTTGCTGCCTCTATGGCTTGTTCCAGTTTACCATGTATGTTGTATGAACTCAACAAAGTTTGCCACATCTTTTCGTTCTTTTCAAATGGCATTATGTCTATCAATGCTTGTGCATCTTCAACACATCCTGCTCGACCGAGAAGATCGATCATGTACAAATAGTGTTCTGCACACTGTGTTATGCCATAATCCATTTTCATTGATGCAAAAAGTCGCTTTCCATCTTCAACCATTCCCATATGATTGCAAGCTGATAGGAGGCTTATGAAAGTGATTCCATCGGGTTTAACTAAATCTTTCTCCATTTCGTAAAATAAGGAAATAGCTTCTTTTCCATGACCATTTTGCGCACATGCAGCCATCATGGCATTCCAAGTAACCACATCCCGATGAGCCATTAGCAGAAAGACATACCTTGCACTACCCAAAAAACCACATTTACCATACATATCTACAAGGGAAGTTCCGACCTGAAGTTCCTTTTCATAGCCAAAGAAGATTAGCTCAGTATGTATCCTCAGGCCATCTTCAGATCTACAAGCATTGCTACATGAGTTAAGAGCAGCTACATAAGCAATTGGATCGGGCAACAAATTATTGATATATATCTGGTGAAATAAATGTAATGCCTCTTCGTTGCGACCATCACTTGCACATGCAGTGACAATTGCACTCCAGAGGGCAACATCTCTTTTCGGCATTTGATCGAATATCATCTTTGCATTATGAAAATCTCCACATTTTCCATACATATTCACAAGGGCAGTTCCAAGCATGATATCTCCCCGATACCAATCGCCAGTGATGGCTTTATCAACCTTCCTCCCTTCTTCCAAATCTCTCAAAGATGCACATACATCAAGAACACACAAGAATGTTATCTCGTCTGGCTTAATCCCAACCTTTTGTAACTCTTTGAAAAGATCTAAGGCTTTCTTGTTATGACCACTTTGGGCATAAGCAGAAATCATTGCATTCCATGTGACAACATTTGGGTGTTCAATCTGATCAAACATCTCTTTAGCACGCAGAAGACTTCCACATTTTCCATACATGCTTACAAGCGCATTCATAACACTTAACTCTTCTGAGTACTTGCTCCTTGCAATAATTGAATGTATTTTTTCCCCTTCTTCTAGCATTTTCCCACTTGCACATGCATCTATAACACATAGGAATGTCACTGAAGTGGGTTCGATCCCTTCTTTCTTCATCTTGTAGAAGTAACAGAGACCTTCTTCACAATATCCATTTTGCACACATATCGATATCATGGTACTCCATGATATCACATCTAGCTTGGGCATATTAGAGAAAACTTCCTTTGCATCTGTCAAACTCCCACATTTACCATACATATCTAGAAGAGCATTACCTATTATGATGTTTTCCATATATCCATTATGGATGATAGATTCATGAATTTCCTTTCCATCTCGTAAAGCTCCAAGGCTTGAACAAGCGTCGAGGGCACAAACAAAAGTGATGTGATTGGGATCAAATCCTTGACCCTTCATTGTATTGAAGAGGGCAAGGGCATCATCAAAACTTCCATTTTGTGTACAAGATGCAATTATAGCATTCCATGAAACGACATCTTTCACATGCATATCATTGAAAATGAGCTTTGCTTGATGCAAACCCCCCTTTTTGCTATATATGTTCATTAGGGATGTACACACGATTACGTCTTTCATCAACCCATGTTCGATAATGGAAGCATGAATCTCATGTACACCATGTATTGAGGAAGAAACACAAGCATTGAGGACAGATACAAAAGTATATGTATTGGGTGCAAGTTCATGATTTTGCATCTGGTGGTAAATGTCCAAGGCGGTTTCAAAGTGCTTATGTTTAGTGAAAGCATTCATAACGATATTCCATGAGTGAAGGTTAGGATTTGTAATGCGATGGAAGGAAGAGAGAGCTTCATCGAGTCTATCACAATTTGCATACATTTCAATGAGGCAATTGCCCAAGTAAGTGTCGTGGGAATTAAGGAATTTGCAGATATGTGTGTGAAGAGACATACCTTGCTGGATATCCTTCGTCTTCCCGCAGTCTTTCAAGAGGGAGGGGAGGTTATGGTGAATGGAAGATGTGGTCTTCTCCTTGATGTGAGGGGGAGAATCGAGCCATGGACCATTCATCGTTGGTTGTTGTTGGTATATGTCCATCTTCTTCGTTGAGGCTGATTAACTAAATCAGAAACCCATCAATGGAGACATTCTCTTTTCTGTGTTGGATCCATCAATCAGATCAGAGGGATAGACTGGATGGATGGCTTTCCATGGCTTCAGATCAAATGAATAGTTCTACAAAGCAAACTATAGACACACAAAACACCCCCCATGAAAACAAGTGTATAGGAAGGAATGAGTGTGCATCGGTATCTATCGGATTCTGGGGTCTTTCGGTGTGTGCCCAAAGTTTGAGATCCCCGGACACGACGAAAAAATGTCCACACATTGGAACGAGACTTCCGTATACAGATCCGCACTATGGTTTCCATTCCATACCTTTTTTTGATGGCCCACACAATCGAATCCAATCACGAGCTAATCCGTCGCATATTATGTTGCCAAGTAGTTTTGCCTGAGCTTCGCCCGCTTTCTGTATCAAGCACACACTCCCATCATTGATAGGTTTAAGAAAGTATGTGTTTTTGTATGAATCACGCATCACCATATATGTGGCCTCTTTTGGTTGACATAGCTTTAAGCCCCCCCTTTTGTCATCCTCTAGTTCCTCGTTCCCCACCTTAATAGGCTGATTATTTGTCATAGAATCTTCTTGGACTAGACATTGTATGATTGATCACAATTCAGGATGATAGTTCGGTTGGGGTTCGTTGAAGCCTTATAGGAGCATGCATGCAAAAAAAAGCTCAAAGTTTATCCCATCGACCATTACATGTTTACAATGCACTTCAAGGACTCAATCAATTGTCTTCATTTATCGTAAACATTTGCCTGTTAGACATGTCTTGTATCCTTTATTTATCTTCCAATATTTATATTATCATCAAAACATGACATCTTTCACCTACTAGCAATGATGAGAAAACAAAAAATGCACACATACTTTATTGTGGGCTACTATAATTAGAAATATACTAACTAATGACTCTTGACGCAACTTAATGATATTCTTGTCCAATTGATTCACATAATTGTAATATATTAACATATAACAATAATTGGTATGTACATTGCAATGCCACACCTATCAGATAGTAAATGTACTAAAGTGAGAGTTGTAGAATCCATCCATGATCATGATGCTAGCTCCTCTTGTGGCCATGTCTCTACCTTCAAAGACTTACCCAACATTCCATGTAAAGTTGATCACATGTCATTATATCTTCACAAAATCTTACAAGCTTCAAGTATGACCTTCAACATGTTGATATATGCTTAATCACATATATCCCCGTCAAGGGTGCATAAATCTCTCCCCTCAACACAAGACACAAACTTTAATCGATGTTTGCATTACAACACACAATCTGAAGCATATGGGCTTAAACAAGGATAGGTGGTTTCGTCTCGCACAACGTAGCATGGATGGGTGTGTGTTTGTTCCAAGTGGAGGTGCATGACTCCCCTATGTTGTGGATGTGAGGTGTCTTTCTTGGTGGCCACGATGGACAAATGATATGAACAAACATCTATGTACAACTATTTGATGTAAATGCAGACCACGCCAATGCACCACATCTTGTGACCCTATGACAAATGCTCTATAGAACGCAATAACCACATATTGTAACCCTATGACATATTCTCTATAGAATGCGATCACGACATATTGTGACCCTATGGCATATGCTCTATAGAATGCGATCACGACATATTGTGACCCTATGGCATATGCTCTATAGAATGTGATCACCACATGTTGTGACCCTATGGCATATGCTCCATAGAATGCGATCACCATATATTGTGACCCTTTGACATATGCTCTATCGAATGCGATCATGGCATACTATGAACTTGTGACATATGCTCTATAGAATGTGATATTGTGACCTAGTAGACCAATGAAGATTTGGTCTAGCCATTAGGAATCGGCAACGGTTCGATTTCAGCTTAATCGGCTTTGCCTTGTCCAAATCAAACCGGTTAAGCCTTCACCGATTTGGGATTTTCCAAACTTGAACCAAACCGGTTCCTAAACCAGTTAGCCAGAACCGGTTCAGTCAAGCCGATTAAGTCTTAACCGATTAACTTGTCCATTAGGTATGCTTATGCATGAATAGACTATGAGAACCCAAGTTTTGGTGTATTCTTGAGAAGAAGTATGGTCATGACAAATCCTCCACTCTGTGTGATGAACACATATTTGAAAACCCCCAAAATGGTCTAACCCTGTAATTCGCGAGAGCAGATAGTCGATTCTTGAGTTAGATGCACTAATCTCAAATGGGCCTTCCTGTCATGAAAGAGTTGAGAAGAAGAGGAATCAGAGACGTGAAGAATCACCATGATAACCTTAGATTTGTAGAATTACTCAAAGATTGCGTGACAAGTAATGATCTCCAGAAAGGCACCACATTACATGGAGAGATTGCGAGGAAAGGATTGCTTGAAAAGAACCCTTACATTGCGAGTGCTTTGATCACCATGTATGCCAAGTGTGGCTCTCTATTGAAAGCTCGGAAAGTGCTTGAAGAGCTTTCAATTCAAGATATAGTCTCTTGGAATGCTCTTATTGGAGGATATTCTCAGAGAGGTCAAGGTCATGAAGCGCTAAATTGTTTTGAAAAGATGCAAAAGGAGGGCCTTTCTCCCAATGAAGTCACTTTCACTTGCATTCTCAAAGCTTGCGGTAATACAAAGGCTATTGAGAAGGGGAAGCAAATTCATGAAGAGATCGTTTGTCGAGATATGTTAGAGAAGAATGTTGTGATTGGAAACGCTCTGGTTGATATGTATGCTAAATGTGGCATGTTAAAGAAAGCACGACAAGTGCTTGAGGAACTTCCTGTTCGCAATATAATCTCATGGTCAGCTTTGATTGCTGGATATGCACAAGAGGGACAAGGACATGAAGCACTTGATTGTTTTGAACAAATGCAAAGAGAGGGGTTTCGACCAGATTGGATCACATTCATTTCAATCCTGAAGGCATGTGGTAGCATCGGGGCGATTGACAAAGGACGGCAAATTCACAATGAGATTGCACGCCGAGACTTGCTGAAGAAAAACAGTGTGAACCTTGGTAACGCCCTGGTGAACATGTATGTGGAATGTGGTTTACTTAGAAGTGCACAAGAGACGTTGGGAGAGCTTCATGTTCGAGATTCGCTCACTTGGTCAACACTGATTGCAGGATATGCCCGAGATAGGCAAGGCCATGAAGCCCTAAAATGTTTTGAGGAGATGAAAAATGAGGGTTATACTCCAAATGAGGTTACATTTATTAGCATCCTCCAGTCATGTGGGGACATTGGTGCATTTGATGAGGGTAAGCATGTTCATGATGAGATTGTGAGTCGAGGATTATTAAAGAATAATCTGGTGCTTGCCACTGCTCTGGTAGATATGTATGCCAAATGTGGTGCACTCGTAACAGCAAAACAAGTCCTAGAACAGATTCCTATCCGAGATATAGTCTCTTGGTCAGCTCTAATTTCAGGATATGCCGAACAAGGGCAAGGTCAAGAAGCATTGACTTGCTTTTGGCAGATGCGAAAGGATGGGATCTCTCCAAATGAGGTCACTTTCCTTTGCATTTTGAAGGCTTGCAGCAATATAGGAGCCCTTGATGAAGGCAAACGAATTCATGATGAGATTATTGATAGGGGCTTGCTTAAGGATAATATTGTGCTTGGCAATGCTTTGGTGGACATGTATGCCAAATGTGGTGCACTTACACAAGCACAAGAAGTGCTCGACAACCTTCCCAGTCGAAACATAGTCACTTGGAATGCTTTAATAGCAGGATATGCTCAACAAGGGCAAGGTCATGAAGCACTCAATTGTTATGAAAAGATGCAAAGAGAGAATCTTGCTCCGAATGAGGTCACCTTCACTTGCATGCTTAAAGCATGTGGAAGCATAGGGGCTATTAACAAGGGCAGAGAAATTCACGACCAAATTATTGATGAGGGCTTGCTAGACAAGTCTATAGTTCTTGGCAATGCATTGGTGGATATGTATGCTAAATGTGGGGCACTTGCAAAAGCAAAGCAAGTGCTAGAGGAGCTTCCGGTTCGAGATACTATCTCTTGGTCCTCACTCATAGCAGGATATGCTCATGAAGGGCATTCTCATGAAGCATTGAACTGTTTTGACCAAATGCAAAAAGAATGTCACCAACCTACTGAAATAACCTTATTGTGTGTGCTAAATGCTTGTAGTCGTGCTGGAAAATTTGATGAAGCTCAAATGTATTATGAGAATATGAACTCAAGATATGGTATAAGACCCAAGCTAGAGCATCACACGTGCATGGTGGTTGTTTATGGGACTTCGGGGTGCTTTGACAAGGCAATATCAGTGATCAAGACCATACCATCTCCAGTCGATCCAACAGTTTGGATTGCTTTATTGGACGCTTGTAGGAAATGGGGTAATGTTAGGCTCGGGATGCTAGCTTTTGATCAAGCACTGCAACTTGATCCTAATCGTGCTGGTACATATGTTCTCATGGCAAGTATTTATGCAGGTGCAGGCATGCAGGAAGATGCCGAAAAAGTTGAAGCTATGCGAGTGAAATTTTGTTCCCCAGAAGAAGTCGTGAATAAGCATGTGAGTGGCTGAAATGTGAGAAAGTAGTTATATATTTCTCTATTTGGGATATGAACTCTTTCTTTGTCTTAGAAGTGATAGAATCCATGGGGAAAGAAAGAAAGGTGCGTTAATGTCTGAAAGGGACCAAAATGACATACTTTGCCCATCCAAGGATGCCAAAACTGAAAATGTTGTCACGTTGATGAAAAGAACAAAAGAAACTATAGAAGCGGGATGTTTTTACAATGAAAAGGGGATTTTGTTTCTTAGAATCCATGAAAGAGGAAGAACCAATGCAGTCGCATTAATGTTGTGAAGAGACCGAACGAATGTTCTATGAAATTCCAAAGAGCAATTAACAACTGAAAATGTTAATGTTGTGACTTGTACGAGAACACTAAATGAAATGAACGGAGAAGACTACCTAAACTTGACTTACAAAGTCATGGATAGAAAAATAACAAAATCTTCTCTATGAAAAGTGAAATCGATGTATTTAAGGATATACATCATAGCGCAAGTTCAAGATGGAGATGTCATGAGATTGGATTTTGCAGTTGCTTCAAAACCGTGTCTTCTGATATGAAGCAAGTAGGAACAACCTTCTTTGCACTCTATTTCAGGATGTTGACTTACGAAAGTCATGAATAGACAAATAACAATATCTTCTCTATGAAAAGTGAAATCGATGTATTTTAAAGATATACATCATAGCGCAAGTCCAAGATGGAGATGTCATGAGATTAGATTTTGCGGTTGCTTCAAAACTGTGATTTCTGATATGAAGCAAGTGGGAATAACCTTCTTTGCACTCTATTTGGGGATATTGACTTACAAAAGTCATGGATAGACAAATAACAATATCAACTCTATGAAAAGTGAAATCGATGTTTTTTAAAGATGTACATTATAGGGCTAGTCCAGTATGAAGATTTTGAGATTGCTTCAAAATCATGCCATCTGATATGAATCAAGTGAGAACAACCTTTGTTGCACTCTATTTGGGGATATTGATAAATATATGTCGATATGTCAAATTTACTTGTGAGGCCGTAATTTATTTCAAAACTAGTTATGAGGAGGTTGGCGAAGCTTATTGAAGGGGAGGCAATGGAAGGTTGAGTTATAACAATTTACAAATTCTTTGGCACTGAAAGGATGAAAAGCAAATCTTGCGAGTGACAATGTACTATGATCACACCCTTGCCTAGATTAAGAGATATATATATTGTGCACCAACCAATCATTTAGTGCACTTAGGCAATAAACATAATTTGTTAATGCAGATTGTCAAATTTGCTTGTGAGGCCGTAATTTATTTCAAGACTAGTTATGAGGAGGTTGGTGAAGCTTATTGAAGGGGAGGCAATGGAAGGTTGAGTTATAACAATTTACAAACTCTTTGGCACTAAATGGATGAAAAGCAATTCTTGCCAATGACAATGTACTATGATCACACCCTTGCCTAGATTAAGAGATATATATTGTGCACCAACCAATCATTTAGTGTGCTTAGGCGATAAACATCATTTGTTAATGCAGATATGTCAAATTTACTTGTGAGGCCGTAAGTTATTTCAAGACTAGTTATGAGGAGGTTGGCGAAGCTTATTGAAGGGGAGGCAATGGAAGGTTGAGTTATAACAATTTACAAACTCTTTGGCACTGAATGGATGAAAAGCAATTCTTGCCAGTGACAATGTACTATGATCACACCCTTGCCTAGATTAAGAGATATATATTGTGCACCAACCAATCATTTAGTGCGCTTAGGCGATAAACATAATTTGTTAATGCATATGTGAACTCTCATGACATGTATGTTTCCCTATCACCCCAATAGTCTTCAATATCCATTTTGTAACCTTAAAACATAAAAATCAATCTTTTCTATAGGTTCCGTTATATTTAATCATTCACAATTAGAATTGAAGTCAGAAGCGATAAATATTTGATGAGCTCTATAATTTATAAAGAGCAAATTCATAGTGTGCATGATCTCAATCTAAATGTATGGATCGTTCACAATCTATAGATATGAAGTTTTATAACAAGATTATTAGATATGGCTCAATGTGCCACTCAAGGCATCCAAATTGCCCTCTACAAAGTTTTTCTTTATTTGAGGCATCAAGTTTGTGTCAAAAAATGATTATTTAACTTTGAAATTCCCTTAGGTTATGTCACCATTTCACATGAATTTTACAAATGGTTGTGGCCCAATGGCAGCAACATCATTGACAATATTAGGATATTGGCATTGGTATTATGGTCGGTGGGTTTCCTTTGATGATGGCTTTAAAACAAAGACATATTTCGAATGCGACATGTTTTTTCTGTACAATGGTTGACGAAGATGCCAAACATAGGTTCATTACATGTTCGGCTGCTAAAGCCATTTGGGTGGCTATATCACAAATTTGGGCATCAATAACATGAAGTATTTTGTGACCTTTCCAGTGAGTTTTTATTGATGATGATAAAGTTATACCCGCGCCATCACATCAAGTCGTGTTTGACTATCTTAGGTATTTGGGGATATGGTTTAATTGCACCATGAGAAATGGGTTCTTGTTTGATTACTTCATGGGGTAATACAATTCCTTAGGATGAAAGGGAAATTGAAGTAGAGTTATGTCATTGAGCTAGAGTTATGTCATCTAGTTTTACAATACTTGAGCGGGTTTACCTTGCCATATCGTTACTATTGAAATAGTGGAGATAGCGAGAGTTGTTGTATTGTCACCTTGTTTTAATAACAAACATAGATTTTTGAAGAGAGAGAGAAGGTTTGGTTCGTAAGGTTACCCAATGGAGACCGAGAGGTCATGGGTTAAACCCCTACATTACACAATGCCATCTAGTAAATTAAGAAATATCTTTAGAGTAATAGAGAGTTGCGAAATTTGGGTATCAATCCCAATACATACTTATTTTTAAAAATAAACGAAATAGTCAAAAAGTTAGGACACATTAAGCATTTTTATAGGCATTTTTATATAAATATGACCATTATTCAAGTCATAATGACATGACAAAATTGTATAGGTGCGTCCATTACAAAGTCCTCAACTTAAATAAGGAGACATTTAGAACCTCAACTATTTTTACATCATGTGCTATAGATTTTGAAGTACATAAGCCATTTATAACACTTCACAACGCCATTGAGAACACTATTAAGGTCGAGCCAAGTTTGGTTAGATGTCTACGGTGAGCCCTTCTTAATGAGGTTAACGAAGTGCAAATCACTTCCGTGAACTACTCCATGAGTCCTTTTTTCACAAAATAATTTAACCAAAGATGCAACACACTTCCTTGATGAACTGAATACAACTATTTTAACTAAATAAAGAAGGAAATAATGAGGAATAAACCTCGCCTTTGATTAAGCTTACTTGATTAGGTATAAGAGATTGGTGTTGCCTAGATAAGGAGTGGAGGGAGGAGGTTCTTCACAAAATCAGGGTAGCAATCAGTAGAGTTCTACATGTTAACTCATCTACATTTAGGGACATTGTAGAAAAAGGAGGAGCTCTGTTTGTCAAGCTACTTTGCAAAAAAGATACAGTGTTACCTAATTGGATTCGTCTTCCAAAACTACAAGGTAATATGTGTAAAAAATTTAGAAACTGCTTTACTTCGGTTTGCCCAGCCGATGTTTTTCTTGTAAAAAAATTGGCCATTTGGCAAAAGATTGTTTGATTGCCCATGGGAAGCCTATTGCAGCTATGAATAAGCAAAATAATAGTGTTGTCACTACATTGTTGCCTCATGAAACTCAACAAGTATAAGGTTACAATACATTGTTAGATAAAGTGGGCAAGGGAAAAAGTGTTGATATGATTTGCTCCAATTTCCCTCAATATGCACTATCAGAATGTAGTATGGACACTTTGAGGCAAGATTTAGGAATGTCGGTTTCTACTCCATCTATGGAGATCATTCTAGCCATTCCTCCTCCCTTGGTATTGCTGGAATGTAGTATGGATGCTTTGCAAAAAGATGTAGTTATGTAGTTATGTCGCTTTGCAAAATAATAGTGTTGTCACTACATTGTTGCCTCATGAAACTCAACAAGTATAAGGTTACAATACATTGTTAGATAAAGTGGGCAAGGGAAAAAGTGTTGATATGATTTGCTCCAATTTCCCTCAATATGCACTATCAGAATGTAGTATGGACACTTTGAGGCAAGATTTAGGAATGTCGGTTTCTACTCCATCTATGGAGATCATTCCAGCCATTCCTCCTCCCTTGGTATTGCTGGAATGTAGTATGGACGCTTTGCAAAAAGATGTAGTTATGTCGGTTTCCATTTCCTCTTTGGAAATTGTTCTAGTCATTGACCCAATGCCAGAACAAGTTCCGACGAAAGTTAAAGCGCCAGTTCAAAAAATGATAACATCGTTTCAACATAATGATCCAAAGGTAGATGCTCGATCATATTCAACTGTTTTGCAGACAGGGGTCGGGCAATCACCATATGTTTTAGGATACTATAGAAGCGCTTGGGAATAGCAAAAATAGGGTATATAAAGATCATCGTGTTTTATTCAAGGATTCCCGTGTGGAAAAAAGAATAACAAGAGCAGTAACTTTGTCTCAAAAGGAGAGACAAGTGGTTTTGACTGATAAGAGGTCTTCTCCATCTCAATCCTGATATGGATTATTTTAATATTTTATCTTGGAACGGTGGCGAGAGCTTCACTTATTTTCAGATACAACTTCTGGTATGAAGTGTAATTATGCCATACCTTCTTTTTTATTGCATAGCTTGTGGATTGTGCTCCATCCGTTTCTTATATGATATCATCTATTTGATTAGATGTTGGTATTAGCTTTTGTATTACAATAGAGGTGAGACGAAATGTCTCCTTCTGTTTTCTATATGTACATTTCTCAAGTAATATACTAAGGTGTATCTTTCTTGAAAAAAAAGAGAGATTGGTGTCAGGTTTATTTCACGAGTTATAAGATATCAATGCAAGGCTTAGAATAACCATAGTTAATAGATGAAAATGAGAGAGAAGAAACTCTAGCCTATGTTTGAGAAAGTCAAGAGCCAAAATGTTGACTTTTATACGTTACATTTAAGTTATTTTGCTTTTGTTCCCTTTCACACTAGAGAAGACATGAGGTTTTACTTTTCCACTTCTATTGCCATCCTTTCTATATCCATACACTTTGTTGTTGGTACCAATGCTAATGTCAGAGGAAGCACAAGATCACAATAAAGTACACAATGGTATGTGTGTGTGTGTGCGCGCGCGCTGACACACATATATACACTCAACAAAACATGGAAGCACAATTATAATGGTCGCTAGAACGAGAGTTATGACTCATGTGCTCCTAAGTGAGCAAATACAAGTACAATTCACTTATAGGAATGAGAACTAACACTAGAATGCAATCAGGTTTGGTTATATACACTAGGTTAGGACATCCAACGGTTAACCCATGGATGTATAGTCATAAAACATTGAAAAGGTTTCCATTGAGAATGTACCCAACATGTAGTGCTAAGAATAAAAACTTTAAAAGATATAAAAAAACGCTCCTACTTCTAGATAGTGATGATGACTTCCCGTTAAGATTGTCGACACTAAGAGACATACGATAAATGCTAAGATGTTTATTAAACTTCATGTCTACTTAGAACTAGAACATTGGTGTAAAAAGTTCAAAAAACATGCAAAAGTAGAATATTGAGTTTATCGAAATTGCACTCACCCATGGATGTTAGAGGTCATTCCCCTTGTCTACCATCTACACCATTGATTCCCTATGACTTAGAGTGCATTCTCTGTTATATGAAAGAGGGAATTGGGTCATTGGCAAGGAGATTCATTGATTATTCATGTTTTGCCCAAACCAAATTCGAAAGTATCACACACTTGCATTTGCTTTCCACACATTTTCAACCTCAAACCATCCATACACAAATTCCTTTCTCATTTGTGTTCTCCATTGCAACAAAGATAAGTAAATGTTTTTGAGCATTGTGAGTTATGTTGGTTTCAAAATTTATATTTGGCATAATAAAAGGGAATTGGTAAATTCACAGTTTTTTCTATATTTTCACAGTTTTTTTTTTAGTTCAGAAATATGATTACAAATGATAGCCAGATTCCATCCCCCAAAAAAAACAGTGAAAATACGAAAAAAACTGTGAATTTACCAATTTCATAATAAAATCTATCTATATCAATATATATGTCTCTCTATGTAAAAATAGACTTTAAGATTATCTAGTGGACAAGTGATGATTGCATGAATCCATAAATTTCTCATTATTTATGAATACCCAATTGGTAATTCCAATTGTTTGTTGAATGCAAAAAAATTAGCTCCTTATCCTCATCATCTTTTTGTATTTATGACTTCAACCCTAAACCCTAAACCCTTTTATTTTATTTTATTCTCCAAAAACATTTCCTTCCATTAGTTATAAAATTTTACAGATGAAAGTGTTATATACAAATCCATGTAGGGACGCGATAGTTTCATCTTATGTGGATGGTCACTGACTCAAGAAAGGGAGAGATCGACCATTGCTGGATGAAGGTTAGTCGTTGTTGTTCAACTCCATCGGATCCGCCCGTGAGGCCATCATATTGGCTCTTTAGAGTGGCCACAACTTCACTCCATATCTCTTGCATTAACATTACTGGATGCATGGTTTGGTTGGAGAAGGCTCGTCTACACCATTGTTTCCATAGAATTCAAAGAGTTATTGGGCTGACCAATTCCAACACAACTTGAGATTTCACATTAGTAGGAGTTGAGTGGATATTGTCGACGGTGGAAAAGAAAACCTCTTGTGCTTTTATCACCAAAGTCATCCCCTCTTCCTGATGTTTGTACTTGTCAACTAGGGCCTGCTATGATAACCAACAAACATTTCCCCACTTAATTATGCCTTACCTATGACATAATTGCAATAGGCAACCAAACCCCCGCCATATTTGATGGGTCTCTAGGCAATCCCACGTCGCGTGTCGGATTGCTTTTGTTGCATTTGGGCGTGTTACACAATTAGAAGAGTTAAGGTTCCCACGCTACCATGCTCCAATAGGTAGTGACTTATGTATTAATAGTCATTGGAATGTGGTGATTCGCCTAGCGAGTTGAGTTTCCAAATTTTCTATCAAACCTTTGTGATAATTGTATGAGGAACATGATATGTGTGTCATACCTTTGCAGCACCCGTTGCTAGGGCGGTTTGAGTGGCTAGAATGTGGCGACCCAATCTAGTCATGAATTGGAAGAAAGGGATGACTTTGCTTCCTTGACCCGCGTAAGGATCGTTGTAAGCAAGCAATAACTTTTTATTCCATGAAGTTAGATAATGTTAGAAATAAACAAGTATGTTTTTATATACATGTAAAGCATAGTTAGTTCATTTCACTTCTCACGTTCCCTTCCTAGGAAAATGCAATGCTATGGAGGATGATTACTCATAATATTCTGCAAACATTAAATTAGGCATGCAAATAGTCTCTTCCACAATTTATGCATCTAAAACAATTGCCTACATATGCTTATGTCGTACATTTTTTAGAGGGTATGGAGTTATCGATTGGAGCGAAGTTGAATATGTCATATGTTTGGTCATTTTTTCACGAATATAATTTGGATGTACCAATCACTTATTCTTGGGAATCGCATATGGATGGCATTTGTGATGAATGAATTGTCCCATTATGCCAAGCACAATAGACACTATGCTACTTACACTGTGATGAAACATTCTCGACCCATGGATTATTTGAATTGATTCTTCTCGACCCATGGAGAGGAGGAGTTCCTTATATGTTGAACTAGTGTGGATTACATATGCTTATCTCACCTAGCTTTCACACTTAATCATAGGAGAGGAGCTCCTTATGTGTTGTATTAGTGTGGATTACTTTTGTGAAATTAATAAAGAACAATGGATATTGTTTACTCCAACATTAATTTGACGTTACGTCAAATACTCGTAGTACATTATTCTACCTTCTAGATTTGAAATGTGAACGGAATGTTGACATGACCATTTATTCAGTTTATAACATTCTTTACATAAGGTATTTACTGGATGTTTTCATCATATGCCAATCATAGGAAATTGAAAGTTATTCTTATTGGTGTATGGAAAAATGGTTGAGATAAAAAAACATAATGGTTTTTCCAAAAGGGCATATATGATGTGTGGAATTTTGTATTGCTTCGTACTAAGAAACATCGAAGTATAAGGCTTCACAAAAAGCAAGGTGAAAAGTTGAGTGCCTTTAAAGGTTATATAAAAGAACCAAGGGTATGAGAGCTGAAAATATATACATCAAATAGTCAACACCAAAACACACATTTCTTAAGGTGGGGGTGATTTACTTGGTACTTAATTGGAAATTTATCTTCAAAGCTCAAAAATGAGATTTAGAGGACCACTTCTAACGTGAAGGTTATACAGTTTACATCAAAGTGTTTGGGGAAACATATACACTACCATTACAAAAGAAACAATTAGAATTGTCGATGTAAAATACAAGTTGTTGGTGGATAGTCAATTGAGATATGTGTTGTTGTAAAACTTGTTCATTTACATATATTTATTTATCTACCATCCGCAAATCTATTAACTATATAAAGCTTAGACCAATATAGCTTGAAACAACACTTCTGTGCTTGAAACTTATGTTATTGGTCATCAAAGGTATCCTCACTACTCTCAAAGGTGCGCATGTTTGATTTCAAGATTCCTAGTGTCCACATGCTTCACATTGTTTTTCACTTGAGTTGAAGCCCTATTAGCTTTTAACACTTTTGTTTAATCTAACAATCCCCCAGTATTCAATTGTTACACTTAATTTTAGGTCATTCGCACATAACTATCTTACCACATATCACTTCAACTTAATCAGAATAAGTTTATTCAAAATTATTTGCTAACCTAAAGATCATTAGTTGTCCTGTTATCTTGATATTACGTTACTCCTAATTCTTCCATCACCTTCATTTTTGTATTTGTATTAGGAACTTGTTGACCATCATGAATATCATGTTCTTATATTGTGAGGTTAATAATATGTAGGATGATGATGTATGACAAGAGGGATCATGTGGGATTTGTGATATGGACAATTGTTGCAACATTAACAGTAGTAAATGCCAATTACGATTCTACACCAACTAATCCCTACAAATATGAATCCTCACCAAATCCTTTGAGTAGCCACCCAACCGTCCCTTCAACATTGCCTCTTGATTTCCAAGCCATTGTCGTTGGCAATGTTTATTGTGACATCTGCAAGAATGGAAAAATCAAGAAACCTCTTAAAGGTAACAACTTTTTTCTTGACATCTAATATATGGGTGTATGCTACCCTAGTGGGAAGAAGGCAATTTCATGTTTGCAAGGTGGTTTGATGTTTTTCAAAGTTGGGATATACAATTTCAATTAAGTTCTAATGTGAATTACTTGTATCTTAGCAATACATTGATGTGCCTTTTATTATATGATTCACTTGCTAGAGTTCTCCAGATACATTCAAAACCTAAATTTGCTAAAGCAATAGAATTCCCATGCCCTTGTGTACATAGTGAGTGGTAATACAATGGCCACAATGCCCAATGTGCATGTGCATGTGTGTACACAAAGTTTCCAACCTCAAGTCTATACACAAAGGTGTAATGAGCCCACATCATATATATCTAAATTATTATGATATCATGCCATATTTGTTATCTTTGTCCTTCACATTGAAGTCACTATGTGATAGCACATTAATATACAAAATAATAGGTATACCGTATACCAATACAAATGGTTTTGCATGTAATATATCGATTGTCCAACAACTATAACTTTTTTTAATACTATCTTCTAAGCATCCTTTTCGTTTTCTAGGAGTGAACGTGGGCGTTTTTTGTTGGAATGGTAAATCAGAAGAATGGTTCTATGGGGAAACCAATGAAAGAGGTGGCTTCAAGATACGACTAAGTGGATTTGACTATCGAAAACATGGTGGTGCCTCTTGTAAGGCCAAGCTTATCTCTGCCTCGTATAGCACCTCATGTACTCTACCAACCAATCTACATGGTGGAAAGTCCGGCAACAATAGTGTGCACATCAAATCTAAGTCTGAACATGAGGTGGTGCTTTCAATTGGCCCTTTCGCTTATGTATCAAGCTCCCATTATGAGAAGTGTTCTAAACCATCATATAAATATCCTTCATCTTCTTCTTCTTCTTCGTATAAGTATAAATCTCCTTATGAGTATTCTCATCCTCCAAGTCCTTATAAATATGAGCCTCCTTCTGAATACAAGTCTCCTCCCCTTCCTTACAAATATGAATCCCCTCTCCCTACTCCTTACAAGTACAAGTCCCCTTCTCCACCTCCTTACAAGTATACCTCCCCTTTGTTACCCCCTTACAAGTATGTGTCCCCCCCACCTCCTTCGTACAAGCATCAATCCCCTTCACCTCCTCCTTACAAGTATCAATCTCCTCCCCCTCTTCCTTATAAATATGACTCTCCTTCTCCACCTACTTACAAATACGACACCCCTTCCCCTCCTTACAAGTACGAGGCTCCTTACAAGTATAAGTCCCCTCCACAATCTCCTTACAAGTACGAGTCACCCCCACCTCCTCCTTACAAGTATGAGTCACCTCCCCCTCCTTTGTACAAGTATGAGTCCACTCCACCATCTCCTTACAAGTACGAGTCACCCCCACCTCCTCCTTACAAGTATGAGTCACCTCCCCCTCCTTTGTACAAGTATGCATCCCCCCCACAATCTCCTTACAAGTACGAGTCACCCCCACCTCCGTCTTACAAGTATGAGTCGCCTCCCCCTCCTTTGTACAAGCGTGAG
Source organism: Azolla caroliniana (assembly GCF_043228905.1). Taxonomy (NCBI): domain Eukaryota; kingdom Viridiplantae; phylum Streptophyta; class Polypodiopsida; order Salviniales; family Salviniaceae; genus Azolla; species Azolla caroliniana. The sequence continues at coordinate 15,299,116 of NW_028230446.1, read as the reverse complement.
TCCCCTCCACCATCTCCTTACAAGTACGAGTCACCCCCACCTCCTCCTTACAAGTATGAGTCGCCTCCCCCTCCTTTGTACAAGCATGAGTCCCCTCCACCATCTCCTTACAAGTACGAGTCACCCCCACCTCCTCCTTACAAGTATGAGTCGCCTCCCCCTCCCGTGTACAAGTATGAGTCACCCCCACCTCCTCCTTACAAGTACGAGTCACCTCCACCTCCTCCTTACAAGTATGAGTCGCCTCCCCCTCCTTACAAGTATGAGTCACCCCCACCTCCTCCTTACAAGTACAAGTCACCCCCACCTCCTCCTTACAAGTACGAGTCACCCCCACCTCCTCCTTACAAGTATGAGTCGCCTCCCCCTCCTTTGTATAAGTATGAGTCCCCTCCACCATATCCTTATAAGTACGAGTCACCCCCACCTCCTCCTTACAAGTACGAGTCCCCTCCCCCACCTCCTTACAAGTATTGAGTCCTCAATCCATCTTCCTTACAAGTGTGAATCCCCTCCCCACCTCCTACTTACAAGTAAGAGTCGTCCCCACCCCTAGGGTCTTCTCCACCATTAGCTTACAAGTAGGAGACCCTTCACAACCTTCTTACAAGTATGACTCCCCTCCATCACTTTGTCACACGTGAGTCCCTCTTCTCAATAAGCATGCGTCCCCTCTCCCATCTCCTTATTTGTAGGAGTTCCCTTCCCCTCCATGACAAAATATTGAATCTCTTCCCCATCCTTCCTTAAAGTTATGAATGGCATACCTCTCCTAACAAGTACCAATGTAAATGCATTTGGCAAGGTCTTTCAATAAGTATTTAACCTTCTATCAATCTCCTATGTTATATCAAGATTGCACATATGATTTATCACAACCTTTTTGTAAACTTTAAAACCCAATTCAGATTACTTGGTAAACTTCCAATGCTATGTGCAAATAAGAAGTTTGTTTACACTACTGTCATATAGCATGTGAAATTGTTTCCTATTGAAAAAATAAGGAGTTGGTGAAAGTGTTTCCTATCCAAAAAAATACAAAGGCGTTTTGTTTTCATGATAAACACTAGAAGTAACTTTCATTTCGTTCATTAATCGCTACTTGTGAGATTACTAAATGTGACATTTGTTGTTTATCACTTTTGTTTTTTGCATTGGCTTGGGCAATAGTATAACGGTGTCTGAAGAGATGGAAATTTCCATCAGATCTAAGAACCTAAATACTTAGGTTTAAATAGCGTCGGATTCAAGTATACATATGTACAAAAGCAATTATATATCCAACATTGTCTACTCGATAGTACTTGAAGCATAGATGTTAGAAAGCAAAATGTAGAGTGAACTATTCTCCGGTTCTAGATGAAGAGCATTCACTGCGGCATGTTCTCCACGTGCTTCATCGCAATGTATTCTACAAAAACCAAGCAATGTTGTCCATGCTAATGCACTATAAAGAGATGGTGAAAGATTTATAACACTTTCTGCCTCATCCAAAAGCCCCAATCTTCCAAGAAGGTCAATAACACAGTTGTAGTGTTCTTCTGTAGGCTTGATCTCGTGATGTTCAGTCATCACAGAGAAGTAGCAAAAACCTTCTTCAAGAAGGCCGGCATGAGAACAAGCTGAAAGGATAACGAGATACGTAACTTTATTCGGCATTAGATCTCGTTTCAATCTATTATACAATTTAAGAGCCTCCTGGACAAGTCCCCAAAAAGCATAAGCTGTAATGATGGCATTCCATGATACTATATCATGGTTGTGCATATTCTCAAAGACTACCAATGCATCTTTGACACTACCACATTTTGCATACATACTAATGAGGGCATTTCCAAGGTTAATATCCCACCAAGAGCCACTGGCCAAGATTCGGGCATGCATTTGCTTTCCTTCTATAAGAAAGGTTTGGTTTGCACAAATAGATAATAAAGAGACAAATGTGACTCTATCTGGCGCAATACCCATGAGAAGCATTTGCCTAAGCAATTGCAGAGCCTCTAGCTCATTCTCTCTATGAGAATAAGAAGCAAGCATTCCATTCCATGTTACTATATCAAGCTTAAGAGTTTCATCGAAAAGCATTTGTGCATCCTCTGGCTTGTTACACTTCCCATACATATTGATAAGAATATTTATGATAATGACATCAGCCTCAAGATGGCTTCCGACCAAGGAAGCATGGATTCTCTTTCCTTGCATTGAATATTGTGAGCCCGTAAAGCCAGACAGAAGATTTACATATGTGAATCTTTCTGGTATGTGACCTTTCTCCTGCATTTGATGGAAAAAATGGATGGCATTGAGACCCTCCCCTGCTTGTGCATAACTGGCGATAATCGCATTCCAAGTGAACTCATCTTGTTCAATGGTATCTTCGAAGATTCTCTTGGAAAGCTTAAGATTCCCACATTTACCATACATGTTAATGAGACTATTCCTGAGTTGGATGTCCATTTCTAGTTTACTACTTACAATGAGAGCATGAATCCGAATGCCTTCTCTAAGAAGAGCACGGCTACCACATGCATCACATAGTGTTATGTACGAAATTTTGTCAGGTAAAATACCCTCAGACAACATTTTTTGAAAGCTTGATAATGACTCTTGGGCTTTATCATGTCTTGAAATCATTGCTAGAAATGCATTCCATGAGACTAAATCCTGTTCTAGCATTTTATCAAACACCATGAACACATCATCTAAGCTACCAAATTTACCATACATATTCATCAGGCTAGTTGCCACCATTACATCAGTTTCCAGACCTTTTTCAGATATGATCTTATGCATACGCTTACCTGCACTCAAGTCCATAAAGCCATCAAGAATGTTTATAAATGTAACTTTAGTTGGTATTGAGCCCATGACCACCATTTCTTCAAACAATTTAATTGCCTCGCTTCCTTGACCATATTTTACATAAATTTCAATCATAGCATTCCAAAGGATCACATCTCTACTCATTATGTTTCCGAAAACTATGGATGCGTCCTCAAAGCTCCCACACTTTCCGTACATATTAACAAGTGCAGTACCAAGAACAACATCCAAACATGAGCTCGCACTCGTCAAACGCGAATGCAACCGCCGCCCTTCAGAAAGTGACGTCATGTTCACACAAACTGAAAGTATATTGGCAAAGGTGACATTGTTTGGAAAAGTTCCTATGGCTTGCATATGATGGAAAAGTTGAATAGCTGCTTCACATTGATCATGTTGCATATATGAAGTTATCATACAATTCCATGTGGCCACTTCCCGATGAGGCATTGTCCAAAAGAGTGTTTTGGCTTCCTCCAAGTTTCCACACTTCCCATACATGTTGAGCAATGCATTTTCCAGCACTATTTCATCAACAAATTCACTAGATCGAACACAAACATGGATACATTTTCCTTCCAAAAGCTGAAGAATAGACCCACAAGCCGATAAAGCACTAATAAAAGTAACATCGTTTGGTGTGATTGCAAAGAGATTCATTTTGTAAAAGAGATTGAGTGCCTCTTGGCCCATTTGATGATGAACTAAGGATGTCATCACAGTGTTGAAAGACACTACATTATGCAAAGGCATAGCATAGAAAAACTCGAGAGCTTTTGATAAGCATTGGCATTTACTATACATGCTAATGATGGTATTACCCACTTCCATATCATATTGAAGATTGCTTCCTTCAACAAAGGCATGAATTCTCTTACCTTCAAGAAGGTACTTCTCCCCCACACACGAAGACAAAATGCTAATCACAGTTACCTTCATGGGCAAGAAGCTTTCCATGACCATTTGATGGAAAAGCTGAAAAGCATCATCAAATGCAGAGTATGCACCAATCATGAAGCGCCATGTGTGTGAATCCCGATGATCCATTCGACAGAAGAGAGACCATGCATCATGCGTACATCCACATTTACCATACATGCGAATGAGGCGGTTACCATACATACCATGACCATCCATGCTTTGTTTGATGAGGTGTATATGGAGAAGCCTGCCATCATAGACAGCTTTCTGAGAGCTAAACTTGCCAAGTAGAGCGGCCAACTCTGCAGCATTGTAGCTATTGCAAATGGGTTCTACGTCTTCTTCTGATTCTTCTCCCTGTTGTTGGGCAGTTCTGATTTCTACAGAATAGAACCTCTTGGCTCTAGAAAAGGGCACTCTGTTTCTTGATGTTCTCAGGAGTGCATCCTCTGAGTATGCCCTGCAGCTCATCAAAACTTGGCATGACTACCATTCAAGCAAAACCTAAACTTGGCATGACTCCCATTCAAGCAAAACCTCTGTCTACAAAGGCTAAGAATAAGAAGGCCATGGAGGGAGGTTCCCTGGCCTTAGCCATGAAACCTTCTCCATGTCTATGCATATTGATACATATAACATTCCAAGGACAATCAATCAATCAATGATCTTTGGATCCCATCGGCACATTACGCATGTCCGGGAGGCCCATAAGATAGTAATTGGCTGGGCATCACACGAAACATGTGTCCGTGCCAAGAGGGCCTAGACCCTAGACATAAGAATTGCCTTTGCATTTATATATGTGAGACCACGTTTAGCTCATTCGCTTTAACTATCCACACCAGACCTATTGTTTATCACCTAGTTGCGCCATTCATTCCTAGAACCCCACTCAATGTTCATCACTAGGCTCACTTTGTTTAACATGTCTTCTCAGTTGTGCATAATGTATGAATCGCATGTAGAAGAACAAACATGCGTTTTGAAAAGTTGAGAGGATGTTAGTTTCTCCACGGTTTTAAGAAAACGATCACTTCCTTTTCTTAGTTCTTGTCCTTCAATCCTCTAAACACAACCTCCAATTCAATAGCATATGTCGTTTTCATTCATTGCAATATATACTTTGACCTCGTGATTTATTTCTTCTCAGCTAAAAGGGGCATTGAGAATGGTCTTAGGGTGTGCGTAGATAGCCATATAATGTCTATTGCATGCAACTCTTGCATTTGTGGTTCGCCAAATGGTTGGGAATTGGTAGTGAAACATGTATTTGTTGTTTCACCCATGCAATATACGTAAGCCCAATAAACTTGTACTGCAATAACTCAACATGGATTCCACATTTTGAAACCATGAGTTAACTCTTTTTTGCTGAGAGGGGCATCGAGAATGATCCTAGAATGTGCGTAGATAGCCATATAATGTCTATTGCATGCAACTTTTGCACTCGTGGTCTACCAAATGGTTGGGATTTGGTGGTGAAACATGTATTTTTTGTTTCGCCCATGCAATATACTAAAGCCCAAGGAACTTGTACTACAATAATTCAACATGGATTCCACATTTGGGAACCATGCCAACGATGTAACAAATTTATGGTAGCATAACCAATCAACAAAAACAACTCTAATCATATAAAAATGATAGTGTTGATTGACACGAAGTAGAGTCGTGCTCTCTCATGCTCGTGACTGCAATAAGTGCAATCATTGTGTATGTATTTAGAAAATGAAGTTCATGCTCATAGCAAGAGGAAACAGATGCTTCAATGTACCGTGGATTTGCAAACAATGGAGATTAAATATTTGAATGGTGTGGTGAAGAAAATAGTATTGCAATTCCAAGATACTTAAAGGGTTAAATTGGAGAACAAATTGAGAATCTTAGAAGTTGAGGAACAATCACCGATTAAAGTAAATCTTGAAATGAAATCTAAACTTGATGCAAAAGAAGATGTAATCATGACTAAATGGAGAGATGTCCTAATTAAGACGACACTAAAAGAAACTATCAATGAAGTTTTGAATCCACTTCAAAGTATGCACTAGATGTTAGAGGCAGTATGACAGACAAAAATAGAATCAAAATGTTGTTATTAGTGGAGTACAAGAATAGGAATAAGAGAATGCACTCTCCCTTGTTGAAAAATCTATGAAAATATTTGAAGATTGTTTTGTTATGCACGAGGTTATGGCATATGTAGCACATAAAGTTGGTTGGAAGAGACCAAAAGGGGAATCATGTTGAGCCATTGTTTGCACAATCTTAGATTATATTAAAAGAGTTTACATTTTTGATAGTAGCAAGGTGTACCTAAAAGGTTTAGACTTTTTTTGTAATGGAAGATCAAACCTTAGAAGAGCAATAACAAAGAAGGCAAGCCGATGCAACCAGAAAAGGAATTGAAAGTGCATGGCAAGTGATCACCAATGGGATTGCCTCAAGTTTGAAAATCATGTTTTCAATTTGTAGAGTATTTATGTGGAATAATGGGTTAGGATTAAGTGGTGTAACCACTAGCCCAAGGTATAGATATCATATTTTTGGTTGAAACTTGAGAACATAAAGCCATGTATATACTTGATATTGTTGTCTACACCATTAAATCTATATGGTCCCACACAAGAAGAAATATTGTGTGAGCAAGTGGCATGTATTTATCGTGAGGCTTTGAAAACCACATATAAGTATGTAATTATGACGAATGAAAAAATATGTATGGGTTGAAGTAACACTATGTAAAGGTAAAAAAGTGGCATGTTGTTACATTCCTCACAAATAGTCCAACTACTATAATATGTATGAGGCTAGATCGTGATGATCCTTTTTCCAATATGTGTTGGCATTCTTACATATGAGAATATTGGAAAGTGTTGGTTGTGGAAGAACTTAATGCTAGAGTTGGAACTTATCAAAATGTGAAAGTTGAAACTTGATAATAATGTAATGGTGTCAATCTTTAGATTTGATATGTGACTTAGAAGATTGTAATGTTTTTATTGTGGTAAGCTTCTCATATGTTAATTGCACAAACTCAAAGATTCTCGATGGTACCCACACATCTCCAATGACAAATATTTTAACTTGTCTCTTAGCATCAAGAGGAGGAAGCATCGTTGACTATGTATACGTAAAGGAATGTGTGATGCATCCACGATGAATACATTCAAAATTGCATGTTTGTCACCAAACTCATTCCACAAGGTCGTATACTTGTAGACTGCAAACACACACACACACATGTACCAACGCATTAGATTACAAATGGAAAAGAGGTACATTGTGTGACCTTGATATCAAAAAGTAAATTATATGCAGACGAGGTTGAGAGTCATGCCATGAACCTCACCCTTAGTAAAGATGTCGAAACATATTGGGAGCAATTGAAAGATGCCATTCTCAATGTAGGTGTCAATATTTTAGTGCATGCATGTTGATGGAGGGGCAAAAAAGAGGCCCAATAACAAAGTGACTAATTCAACTTTAAAGGCAAGCGACGAGCTCTTGAAATGGACGACAACAACCATATGTCAAGCTATTAAGTAAGGTTTCCCGTATCATGAAATAGATAAAATCAATTGACAATGAAGGACAAAACAAAAACAATGGCTATAAAAAGGCAATACAACCAAGAGACTACCCCCCCCCCCCCCCCCCCCCCCCGCTTTTACATTTAAGAGCCAATGCAAGTGATGCAAAGCTAGCTCTAAATATATTGGCATTAATTTCCCTCTGTCAAAAATAGGTGGAATGTGAGTTATGAGTCTAGACTTCAAACATGTTGGAATAGTTAGTATATGTTTTAGAATCAATGCAATAAAGTGACTTTAGAGGATGGGAAGTGATATTGATGTTATTCACACTATCTCACTCAGTCAATGGAATGAAATCGCGAAAATCCAAAGATTGTTCTTACATAGACAATGGGGGTTAAATTCTCTAAACATCTTACCTTGTTGTGCTATTAGAAATACATGCTCACTCCATATACATACTAGACATGCAAAGAGTACACAAATATATCACAAAAGTCAAGAATATATATGATCATAGACTGCCAAAGCATGCTTAAGAACATAGGGTGCAAGGTACAAAAAACTAATAAGAGCAAAACCCTATCATTTGGTTGGGTGTATGACATTATAAAATGGTTTCCAAGATGGGGAGTAAAAGATCTATTTGAAACTCTTAGGTGATTGTATGAAGTATATGATCATTAAGGATGCATTACCCGAGGCATCAAGGATGAAAGGGGCAAGATCTTAAAAAAGTCAAAACAATGCAAATATTAACCTTAATGTTGACCCAGATACATCATACAATGTAAAACAGCCATAATTTATCCAGCCTTATCTTATTACCCCAGTGAGCCTTGGCTCTCGACGAGCATTAACACTTCATCGAACTCGTTCACGCAAATTGTGTTAGAGGGAGCGTCATCACCAAAGTATGAAGGATATGCAATGGAAACCTAGCGGACGATGAATATCGATTATGCTTTTAGCACACTCAACATACAAGGAGGTAATTTGCAGGATTATTGGACAAACATGATAATGTCCAAGATGATAAGTTTATTTGGTTCTGGAGGTCAAGATTGGTCTCCTCATGGATGATTAAAGAACTAATCTAACCTAACCTAATCTAATTTAATCTCTTTCATTCAAGATTGGCCTCCTCATGGATGATTAAAGAACTAATCTAATCTAATCTAATCTAATCTCTCTCATTCTCATGTGACACACCACTAATTTAGTTTTGCCTCTTGCTTCCTCTAACTCTATTCTTCTTTCTCTTTCTCTTTCTCTCTCGCTCTCTCTTTCCCATGCCTATATGGCTATGGACCGATGGATAAAAGAAACAGAGGACCGGTCTCTGAGCTCGTCTTCAACCTAAGTGAGAATATATAGACAACCCATCACTGGGATTTCTTTTCTCACCAAATTGGGTCTGCAGGGTATGGCTTCTCAGCCTACCTGTTCGTGAGAACAAAATCCCTCTGTTCCTCCATTTTGCTGTTATCCAAAAAGTTTACTACACCTTTGCGGAACAAAGAAATTGCAGTATAGTCAAAGAATTGAAGGGGAAAAAGGTCGTTTTTTAGGACTCTAGATCGGTCCATTTCTTCATTTTCTTCTTCTTCTTTGAAGGTTTTCTCTGTGTAATGCATTCAAATCCAACTGTTAGCTTGAGGCCGGGAGGCGGTGGGAAAGGGAGGCTTTTTGGTACCTTTCAGGAATCTAATATTGTACTTCCAGCTCGCTTCACCTTCGATGGAAAGGTTAGATACACTTTCACTCTCTCGTTCTTGTTTTTTCTTTTTTTTCATTCTTTTTTTACTTCAAAGATCTGTTGTTTTTATCCCCTTCAAGCTTTCACATTGGGTTTGGTGTGATTATAGTACAGAGGTTTTTCTACGATGTGGTTATAGTTATGGAAGTTTTTGTATGATGAGGAAATGTTACTGTAGCACGTGGTTTATAAACTGGAGGTTTTTTGTGGTTGTTTAGGATTTAGAAGTTTCTGTATTATGTGGTTACTAGTATATTGCATTTATGTGATGTGATTGGTTGGAAACTTCTAGTGCTACAGAAAAAGAACTAGCTAAAAGTCTTATTTTTAATGTCCTCTCGATTCTCTCTACGGGACGAATATGGCATTATTGGACAGCATCTATCCTGGTTAATTGGGAAGTTCATGTATGATATGAAGTTGTTTACGTGTGATTTGGTTATAATTTTGTGTGATGTGATTAATCTGGAGACTTTTGTGTGATGTATATAAGTGAAGTTTTCTATGAATCTGACTTATATTAATTCTTTATTCGTTTCCTCTATCTGTACAATGTTAATGTAAAAATATGATTTTCAGGTTGGTTTAATTGACATTTTGTTTGTGGTTAGTGGTAGAGATGCTGTTTGGCTATTGCAATTAATCACTTCTATTGTTTTAACAACCCAAAATTGATATAGTACGACTTTTTAAGTGCAACCCAATTTGTCATCTGATAATGATTAACATGATCATTCAGAAAATTTGTGTTGCTTAGGTAATTCCTAGTCTTCTTCACTATTGTCACAGCTACTAGCTCAAATCTCAGTCATATTAAACTGTTAGGTCACAGCTCAACTAATTCTGATTCAGATAGATGGTCATTGTATGGAGGACATAATCATTTGGGATTTGTGTAACAGTTGATCATTTCTATTGGTGTGTTGACAATCATAACTAGCTACAATCAATGCCCTAATTCATAGAAATGGACTTTTAAATGGTAGTCCTCATATGGTGTAACTCTAATTTGAAGTGCCCTTTACCATGGAGAACATAATTTTTCTTAGATGGCATGCATTTAATAATTTCAGCTGTTTGAGCTGCCAAACTTTCGTATAATTTCAGTCATTGTTTATGATCGAATTTGTTTTAAATGGCCATTATATGGAGAACATGATCATGCCAAACGTTTCTATAATTGCAGTCATCATTATGATCTAATTTGTTTAAAATGGCCATTGCATGGAGAACATGATCATTCCAAATATGTGCTGAATTTCCAATCAATTCTTTACTGTTCCACTTGAATTTCTTTACAGGCTACAGATGTCAAGGGTTCAAAACTGTCCTCCGAGAGAATAAAGTATACTCGCGAGGAGCTTTATAAGCTGAAAGAGGTGGGGTTTCACTTTATTTTTGTGTTAGCAATTTCGACTTCTAGATGGCTAATCATCTCAACTATATCTCACATTCCAGGTGTTTCTAGATATCCCTAAGGAAATAAAAGATGCAGTTTCTGAGATTGAAGCAGAGCTTGTTATCCCAGAGGAACCGGAATGGGCCCGTTCACAACCCAATGTAATGTGTCCTAACTTGTGTCTCTTATGTGACTTTTTGCATATAATGCATGTAAGGTGAATGTGTACTTCTTAAACCAAAGTGGAAGGTTTGCAGTAATAGAAGTGATAAAGTGAGTGTAAAACAAGATAAAAGAAGTTACAATTAAATACATAGATAGAACACTTTTAGAGAGAGAGTATGTAGGTGTAAGAGAAGACTTGCACAAGGCGTGCTATATTGCAAACTAGGCCCTATGCATCTTTCCTAACCTAGGTAAACATAACTCTTTTCTAGATGTCCATGTTTGGTAAACTATGTCGCGATAACATTTTCAAAAGCTTGCATACTTGGTAAACTAGGTTATGAGAAGTCTTTTCTAGCTTTGGTTTAACGTTAAAGTTAGGTGCCGTGAAAGCTTTTGGCTATGAAAATTTCCCATGTAAATTTTTTTATTTCAAGTTTCCTATACTAAGATTAAGAATCCATTAAAGCTTCTGGCTAACATTTGACTGTCCATCATTCTGTTTTTTCCTTTCAGCTCATTCAGGCTCCGCAGCCTTTGCCCTTGGCAACTCGATTCTCTGAGGGTGATAATCGTGATTGGAAGAATAGATCCCCTGCTGTAGAAGAGAAAAGAAAGGATCAACAATTCAAGGAAACAGTGAAGAATTCAGGGGGCGATTGGCGAGATAAAGATCAAGAACGTGATGGGCAATCCAAGGAAATAGCGAAGAGTTCAGGCAGTGATTGGCGAGACAAGAATCAAGAACGTGATGTGCAATTCAAGGAAACAGTGAAGAGTTCAGGCAGTGATTGGCGAGATAAGGATCAAGAACGCGATGTGCGAGTTTCACAGATCCTACGACAACAAGACCTTGGGGTAGATATCCCATAGTTAACACTTTGAGAATAATTCAACATATACTATCACATGGATATAGCTATATTTGTGCAAAATAATATTTATTTTTGTAAATAGGTGGATGCAACAAAGCTGCCACCGGCTATTATCCGAGCTTCAAATCCATGGACTGTCCAGAGAAGTGCACTGAGTAATAAAGAGAGAGTCCTAAGGACAGTGAAAGGGTATGTTCATTCTGGACATATAGGGATGTTAGAACACTAATTGACATATATGTATGTGCGCATATGTCTCAATATATATTGTTGGCTATGTAGAAAAGATAGATAATATATCAGAGTCCAAGAAATTATATAATTCACAAGATGTTTTAAGAGCAATGTATTGACTGCTGTCATGGAGACTGAAATTTAATGTATACTGAGCAGGATTCTGAACAAATTAACACCGGAAAAGTTTGATCTTCTTGTAGAGCAACTTCTTAAATCTGGCATTGATTCAGCTGACATATTTACTGAGCAGGATTCTGAACAAATTAACACCGGAAAAGTTTGATCTTCTTGTAGAGCAACTTCTTAAATCTGGCATTGATTCAGCTGACATATTGAAGGCAAGGTTAATTTGTTTTTTCATTGTTATGCATCTTTCTTTTCACATGCACTTTTAGGCATAATTTTCTTTTCATATGGACTTTGATACCTCTTTTCTTCCTCATGAACTTTCGTGTATCTTTCTATTTCACATGCAAATGTTTAGCTGACATATACATGTATTGTTTCTCAGGGAGTGATTTCTCTGGTATTTGACAAGGCAGTGTTGGAGCCCACTTTCTGTGCTATGTATGCAGAAATGTGTGTATGCCTCAGTAAAGCTCTTCAAGAATTTCCATCAGATGAGGGTGATGGGAAACCTATTACGTTCCGTCGTATTCTATTGAATAGTTGTCAGGAAGAGTTTGAAGGGGCTGATAACATGCGATCAGAAATACGGAAACTCACTAAACCAGAAGAAGAAGTAGAGCGCTTTGAGAAGGAGAAGCTTGTTAAGCTACGCACACTAGGAAATATCAAACTGATTGGTGAACTCTTTAAGCTGAAAATGATACCGGAGAAGATTATCCATCATTGCATCCATGTGAGTGATCTCTTTGGACAAGTATTTTTGCTTGAAGAAAATGTATGAATTTTCTTAGTTTGTAAAGTCGTAGGATTCCAGAGATATTTATATGCATTACAATAAGTAATTATATTATTGCTTTTGGCATGTATGGAAATGTTTTGGAATGGTTACGACTTGAAATGCAACATTTTTATAAACATATCTTGAATAGCAAAACTAACATGCAACAATATTGTTTTAAGATGGCAGTTTGCACTGCATGTTTTCGTTGTGAGGAATGTAATTGCTAGTTTTATTTCAATGTTTGGAGGGCTTTTAAAGCTTATAACCGTGTCCTAATCTTGTTTTACCATGTGAAAGTAGATGCTCTTAGGGTCTGACCCGAAGAATCCACCTGCTGAGGAAAACATCGAAGCACTCTGTCAGTTTCTGGCAACAGTTGGGAAACAACTCGAAGAAAGCAGTAAGTCTACGATCACGATTGATCCATATTTCAGTAAACTGAAAGCATATTCGACAAACACATGTTTTGCATCTCGCATACGGTTTTTGATAAAGGATACTATAGACTTGCGAGCCAACAACTGGATTCCACGTCGTGAAGTGGTGAGGTGGCTCATCAACCGACATTTAAATAGTTTTCTTTTATATAAAATATGAAACATAAAATCTCAAGCTCTGTAGAAAGTTAACTATATAGGATCTTTTATATTGTTTCATGTAATTTATGTTATTAGATTAAAGCAAAGACTATCAATGAGATACATGCGGAAGCCGAGAAGACTCTTGGTCTTCGCCCAGGAATGGCAGGCTTGAGAAGTGGTCGGGATCCTATTAGTATGATGGGTGTCCCAGGCATGAGGAGAGTGCCAGGTGGCATGAATCCAGGTGGAATAATGCCAGGTATGCCTCGGGCAATGATGCCAGGTATGCCTGGGGCAATGATGCCAGGAATGCCAGGTGCAATGATGCCAGGTATGCCAGGTGGAATGATTCCAGGTATGCCAGGTGGAATGCTGCCAGGAACTCCAGGCCTCCTATCAATGGTGGGAAAACTGCCTGGGGCTCCACTAATGCCAAGCTTCATTCCTGGAGGTGATTCGGATGGATGGGAATACTCGGTGAGTAGGAGAAACAGGTCAGTTAAAGAAGGATTGATTCCTTCTCCAAATACCTTACCATCAAAAACTTTTGCTGTACCTCCTACTGGAGCAGGATTGCGAACAAACAGTGCAAATATGAAGCTTCTCCCTCAAGGGAGGGCATTAGTGGGAAAATCAAGTGCACTTCTAGGTGACTATGAAAGACTGAGCATAGAACCTTTGAGAAGCTCGTTTGGGGTGGTTCCAGTGAGAGAAAAGATAGTGACACCATCTCCACCCATCTTAAAGCAAACAGCTTCTCCGGCTCCATTCCTTCCGAATTCTCTTCTCAAGAAGAAGTCAGAGTCTTTATTGAAAGAATATCTCTCCGTTGGTGACCTTCATGAGGCATTGTTATGTGTGCAAGAACTCAAAAGTCCCCCAGATTTCTATTCTCAATTGGTGCAACTAGCAGTCTCTATAGGCCTGGAAAGTCAAGATCGAGAGAGAGAGCTTATTCACAAACTTTTGGGTGAATTGCACTCGAGGAAGGTTATATCTGAGGGCGACATAAAGGCTGGTATTATGATAGTGGCTGAACAACTAGAAGATCTAGCTCTTGATATTCCTATGGCACCCAAACACATTGGATTTTTTGTTGGAAAGGTTGCCCTCGCTGGAATGGTTGAGTTAGGATTATTGTTCGATATAATAAAAAAAACCGAAGACGCCCTACTGAAAAAGTTGGTATATGATGCTGCTGTCAAGGTTATACGATCTGATCCAAATGTAGAGTGGGTTTCAAGTCAAGAGTATAAGCTGCAAGAATGTGAAAGGTTGATTACGATGGCTTTGGGATCGTAGAAATCTATTCTTATATCTCTGGGAAGTAATGCATAATCTTGTGTGGTGTAGTGTTAGTCCTTTTTCTTATTCATTTAAATTTTGATTCAGCATGTGAATGAGAAATGAGACAGTATTACTAAGAAGAAGCTGAAATATTCATATATTTGCGGAAAGCTGACGATCTGGACCTAAAAGAGTCCAATGCATTTTTCACAAAAATTTTGGACTATCAAATGAGTACTCCAATGGTGGGAGCTGGATTTTGCTTTTTGTATTCTTTTCATTCAGAAGACTTGATTTTGTTAATTCACAGTTTAATACAATGGACATGTCTCATACCATATAATATCAGATATGGTTGAACTGTTGACCTGTGGTTTACAAGTGGGAAAGGTGTATGTTGTGCTAGAAGGGAAGCATTATTATAACTGATGTGTGTTGTGTACTTCAGATGGTCAAATATTCTTTCATTGTTCATATGATTTTAGTGTGGGTAACCGAAATTTCCCTGTCCCATATACATTGAAGAGAATGATTATATCTTGTTTGTGAACCTAGTCTGATAGTGTAAGTCTTGATGCTTGTATGAGAAACAGATTGGTATGACCCCATCTATTTTTTAACATGGGGATTTAGGTCAAATTTTCATCACTCTCATTAATAATGTTAGTGGTTTTCAAGATTGTACCAAGATTTCATTGTATATATTGTATTTGTAGATTAATCCATCTCATGCGGCCATGCCCAAATTTAATATGTTCTTTTTCCTTTGAATACTTGCAACTTCTGCAGTTGCACTCCAATGAGAACAAGGCTAGGTGCATACATGATTTAGATAATGTGCAATGAGAGAATTCATGGCACATGTTCATAAATTAGAGTATCCACGGGACATATAAGATTGTACCAAGATTTCATTGTATATATTGTATTTGTAGATTAATCCATCTCATGCGGCCATGCCCAAATTTAATATGTTCTTTTTCCTTTGAATACTTGCAACTTCTGCAGTTGCACTCCAATGAGAACAAGGCTAGGTGCATACATGATTTAGATAATGTGCAATGAGAGAATTCATGGCACATGTTCATAAATTAGAGTATCCACGGGACATATAATATGATAGATGAGATGAAGGGATACCTTTATACAGGCCACTAGAGGAAGCTCCTTGGCAGGCTAGTTGAACAATACAATTAACTTATTTGCCTCCATTTGGACAGTCACAAAAGTTTACTATGTATCTTTGTTGTGTAAGCTTCTGTGGCTGTAACAGAAATGTAGTCATCTCTAGGAAGTTAAAATATTTTGCCTTTCTTCATTTGCTATCAAAACAATAATTTCTTAACTAAATTGTTGGAAGCTTAAATTGCAAGCCCATGGTTTGTTTGCATCCCGAAGTGTAAATTATAAACTGTGAATATCTTAACGTTTTACACAAACACCCTTACTCCTTATCAAGTATATATAATTTATTAGAAAGACTTGAGGTTTAAAAATAATATGAAGGTTTTAAGTGTGGAAGTGAACTAAAAGATGCCTTTCTTTTGTTTGACACATTGTGAGGGTGAGCAGCAAGCCTTCTACAAATACAATGAAAACTCACCATATCAATTGACATATTTTGTGTTGGACTTACATTACACAAAAATATGATATATCCATAATTATATTTCGTAGCCATCCTAACCAAAGAGTTAAAAATAACACGAAGCTTTAAGTGTGAAAGCGAATGAAAAGATGCTTCTCTCCATATCAATTGATTGCTTTTGTGTTGGACTTAGATTACATACAATATGCTATATCCACAATTTTAGTTTCTTAACCATCCTAACCACTAGAGTCTATCACACCATATAAAATTGTTAATGTAGTCTTGACTAGCATTACTTGAGGTGGATAACACACTAAATTAAAAACAACTCACAGCTGCAACTTTAGATCTCTCTAGTTTTAGTTGATATTCAAGCTTACACCGTTGTCCATTAGATTGC
The DNA here is from genome assembly GCF_043228905.1 of Azolla caroliniana. Taxonomy (NCBI): domain Eukaryota; kingdom Viridiplantae; phylum Streptophyta; class Polypodiopsida; order Salviniales; family Salviniaceae; genus Azolla; species Azolla caroliniana. The sequence continues at coordinate 15,282,635 of NW_028230446.1, read as the reverse complement.
ACATTGCATAAAATGACTCTTCTTTGTCAGAGAAAGTATTATACACATAGACCTCGATCATTATGATAAAATCGTGTTTTCTTTTCGGGTCTCTATATTGGATATAGACTACAATCGTTTTGATAAAGTCTTGTTTATGTTGTCGTATAGCTGGTGTACCTTAAGAGGCGTTAGAGAATCTTAATGAGTATCAAATATTATATTTGAGCAGCCAGACATTTTCACACTATAATATATATATATATATATATATCAATGGGTGAGCACATGATGATTACATATTTTCAACTTTAATAATAATGAACCAATAGCTTAACTTAATAGGCGTTCAAGATCTTAATAATTTGAGATTCACCTATCAATATTCAATTTAAACAGCCAGGCACTTTCACATTATATATATCGATCAATGGGTGAGCACGTGACGATTACATATTTTCAACTGTAACAATAATGACCCAACAGCTTAACTTAATAGGCGTCCAAGATCTTAATAAGTTGTGATTCACCTATCAATATTCAATTTGAACAGCCAGGCACTCACACATTGTATATATTGATCAATGGGTGAGCATGTGACAATTATATATTTTCAATTGCAGTAATAATGAACCAATATTGATTTAATAAAATTACAGAATCAGTGTCACTACTAAATTAATGACCTTAACTAAGTTTATGATGATCACTGCTTTTATTCTTACCCAACATGGTTCCTTATACATGAGTTCATATCTCATTGGATGGATTCTGCAGTTATGGGTGGGGTGTTCAGAATGATATATCATCATAATATGACTTACCAAACCAATGAAAGTATAAGAGCTAGAACCCAAGTCAAATTAAAATACAAGAACGAAACCCTTTACAAGATCTTGTGTTAAAATAATGATCTTGCCTGCAAATTATTTTTGACATATTTTTCATAACCAAGAGGTATGTTATTCATTTAACCTCAAGTCATTTCTCAGCTCTAAAAAAGGGTGTATGTACATGGACCCAATTACAAAACAATTTCAAACTCAATTACAAAACAATTTCAAATCCTTCAATTTATATAACAATACATGCTCTAAGATTAAGGCTTACAAATTTTGGTTTAAAAAGGTATTATACATCTATTTACACTGTAGGTTCCCACGTGTTTCACTGAAAGTACGATTCCTCTTGGAAGATTGAAGATCTCTTATTTTCATGTTGAAGCATGCTGAATTCCATTTCATAGTAAGTTATATTTGAATATGTCGATTCACTCATATATATATAGGGTCTTGGCTCTGAATACTCTTTTTTTTGGGTAACTTTTCCACTTCATTCATTCACCACGCTTCCAGAAAAAAAATAAAAATTTGACTTAACTTTTTCCCTTTTTTATCTGCTTCTATTGCTTTCTCTAGTTGCAATGGATCCATCTTTGACTAATGAGCTATTGAGACCATTGAACCTCTCTCTTGAGAAATGCCGAGAAACCTTCTTCCAATCGACCCCAGATTGCATCATTTTCTTGAATTCCAAGAAACTTATCCGCTCATCCTAAAACAATATCGTATGGAAAAAGCCAATCAATTTCCAAAGCTTTCAGTTTGGTTTAAAATCCATGAAACGCATTAGCAATAAACATGAATGTGTCTTTCAAACAAGAAAAAAAACACCCAATGCACACGTTTGATACGTTGGGACGAGTTTCTTTGTATGTGAATAAAAACGGGCCTAACCTTGTCTGTATCAACTTCATTCATAATAGCACGGATGACGCCACTATTAGGTGTCGATTCTTCGGTCAAGGCTTGTGTGAGTTCATAGAGGTCAATGAACCCATTCCCATCTTTATCGAAAGACGAAAATGCATTGCGGAGATAATCGTCATTATTCAACATTTGAAGTTGTAGCGTCAACGAAGCAAATTTCCCATAATCTAGGGTCCCCCTCTTATCCACATCTGCCTGAGAAGTTTAGTGAAAAAAATTTAAAATAAAGGGAAACTTCAATCAGTCGATCTATCATAAGTAATTCATTTTCACATTTTCGGTTAATTCCGTCAGTTTCAGCGGAACTTCAGAAATTGTGGTAAAGTAGAGGGGTATGTCATACTATTAAACTGCCCCTTAAACCATTTTTATCAAATGGTTTCAATTCAATGGTAATAAGCACCATTATGATATATCAGGGTTTCATATCAAATCTATTTTTTTGAAGAATTGATTCAGTAAATGCATAACAATATATATAAATTCTTTTCTAGAGAAAACACTTTGACAGAGTAGAGTGCATATATATCAAAACTCACCGCTTCCATTAATTGCCGAATATCATGTTCGCCAAGCTGAGACCCAAGTTTCCGAAGACCATTCTTGAACTGTTCAAAGGTTATAAACCCACTCTTATTTATGTCCATCATGTCAAACATCGCCTTCAATCCATCAACTTCTTCACCGGACAAAAGCTCCACTATGATCTGCAGAAAACCATGATGAACAATTGGTTGGTTGAGTATTTCATGCAATAGAACTTTAGGCAAAAAACAAACTGGGGGAGGGGTAGGACAACCAAAAGTTATTCCCGACCAACTTGTTGGGTATTTTCTAAAATATCCCTAACTTTCCAAAATGACAAGAAATGCCCCTCTATTGCCACTATATGGGGCTACTATAGTCGTTTTTGAAAATTTATCCAGATCTAACACTACACAGAATTCTCGTAACTGCCCAACAAATTAATAAGCTATGGGCATTTTCCCCTAGAAATAATATAAACATGAGAATATAGAAAAGACTTTGAAACAATCTAAAAGAATCTTGAAGAATATGATGAATATCCACAAACCCGTAAAGCGGCTTTCTTGAGCTTATTCATGGCCGAAAATTGTTTCAGCCTAGATTGTACAATAGCACCAAGGGAGACCGTAGATGCTTGTTTATCATTCCGCAACCATGGATGGTCTGTACCGAAGAGATGCCATCAATAATACAAACAATCCATTCTATCTATTTCATGGTTAAAATTGTTTATCTGCTTATGGAATCAGCAATAAACCAGAGAGAGCATGCACAGTTTCTGAGCAAAGGTTATACCAAGAACTTGTTGAGGTGTCAATCTGCGTCTTGGATCAGACTCAAGCATTCCACGAATCAGAGACTTTGCCGTGTTTGATACAGAGGGCCATGGCTCCCTTGTAAAGTCTACAACCCCACCAAGGATAGCATGTGCAATCCCCGGTTCCGTCTCTGGATAAAAACAATGTTCATTAGCTTCACTATTTCACCTTAAGTCATGTATTTTGAATAGATATTTTCCATACTACTATTCGACTACTAAATTGAAGCACATGAAAATATATTAAACACAACATTGAACACATTTGCAGTAAGTCACCTGACCAGAAAGGAGGCACACCACAGAGCAGAATATAAATTATGACGCCTGCACTCCACACATCAATCTCAGGTCCATAGTTACGTTTTAGAACCTCTGGTGCCATGTAATATGGACTTCCCACAATTTCAGAAAACCTCTCCCCTATACAATTAGGTAACATAGCTTCATTATTGTTTATTCCAATACACACACACACACACACACACACACACACACACAATGTATGATAAACATTATGATAAAGCACCGCATGACTTTTATCGTATATGATTTGATTATGCCATGAATGTTCTAGATCACTACACATATTATAGTATTAAAGACTGTTGTGTCAAGAGAAATTGACAAGCTTGTATAATAACTATGGAATCATTTTGTGCAATAATTCTTCACAGGTTTTTATTTGCCATTTTCCAACCTTCTAAACCCTATCTTGTTCCCTTGTTATCATAAGCAGGAAAGGTATTGGGTCCCATTCCTAGACTGTCCAACGTGCCTATGCTTTAAAATATAAGAAAAAAGAAGAAAGCATACCCGGCTTAAACATAACAGACAAACCAAAGTCGATGACCTTGAGATTTGAATCCTCTTGCTTGTCTGCAAACAAGAAGTTCTCTGGTTTCAAATCTCGATGCATCACACCATGTTCATGACAAACCTGGTAAACAAAACATTTCCACAAAGATATGTATGCCTTTATGGGAACCATAAACACTACAATGGAAAGAGGCTAGTGATGCAAAGATAATGGGAAAAGATGAAGAGCTACCTTGACAACTTCACAGATAGTGCGGGCAACTTTTGCTGCAGCCCTTTCATTATAATGTCCACGGCTGACGATGCGATCGAATAACTCTCCTCCTTCACATAACTCCATGATCAATTGTACTGCATTATCATCTTCGTAAACCCCTTTGAGAGAGACAATGTTGGGATGAGGAGGTAAATGTCTCATTATGATAACCTCCCTCCTCACATCTTCTACATCCACTGGCGTTCGAAGCTTTCTTTTAGATATAGATTTGCAAGCCAGAACTTCTTTTGTTATTTTATCAGTGCATAGATAAGTGATGCCGAACTCTCCTCTTCCAAGTTCTTTGCTTAAGATATATTTCTCGGTTATAAGGATTTCTTCCTCCACATTGCCAAGATTTTTCAGTACAGAAAGCTTCGGAGTGCCTGCCATATGAACGGCTTTTATTGCAAACCGATTCTCGGGAGGAGGCCCTCGAGATGGAGTAGAGGCACAAAGGCAGTTTCCCATGAATATAGTCTTGGATAATTCTTATATCTAGATATATACACGGAAAAAGACAGCCCTGCAATTTCATATAACGTTATATAATGTTATATACTGCAATATACATTACAAGATACTCTTGGTTATTTCTCGTGTCTAGATATATGCAAGGAAAAGGATAGTCCCTATAATCTTATATAATGTGATGTATGTTACAGAATACAGTGGATAGTTCTTATCTCTAGTTTAATGCAAGAAAAAAGATAATCCTAGAATCTCATATAATGTGATACAACATTATATCCGTTTACAAAATACTTTCTGATCCTTATGACTATAATGTATATATCTGTAATAAAATGCTCTTGAAAAATTTCTTTATGGCTATAAAATGCACGGAAAAGGAAATCCTTACAATGTCACGTATGTTACAGAATACTCTTGGAATTTTATGTCTATAAAATACAAGGAGAAAGAAAATCCCACAATGGTTACAAATTAACAGAAAAGAAACTCTCGGATTCCTATGATATATGCAAATGAAAGCCAAAATCCGACAATAATGTAATATAAGCTACACAAACAAAAATCAGAATTTCTGTCAATCCCTGCTATATCTATGTACATTGGAAAGAACCTATGCAAAGACTGTGATCAGACTCTAATGATTCTATTCTGCTAATTAATAATCAAAACTTTGGACAAAAAGAAATCAGCCCTTTCTACTGTTTGTGTCAGCTTTGCTAAATCTAGGGATCTTTGAAAGTCCTGAAATGTTAGACAATAAAGGGGGTAACAACATCACACAAAAATAGAATTCAAAATCGCACATAAAATTAGCTAACAGAATAAAACTTCCTTTGTTGTGTCCTGGACTCTACAGATATTTCATATAAGACAAGCCTTAAAAAGGTTGCTAAACATGGAAAATTAAGAAATAAAAGCACCCACGAAAAGACAGAAATTCTGAGCTTCTAGGCATATTTTCTGCGACACAAACCTAAAAAGGCAAGGTTTAATACAAAAAGAAGAAGAAGAGCTTACTTGAATCTTTGTTGACCTCTGAGATTTTTTTTTTTTTCTGATTGATATATAGGTATGTATGTATGTATATTTGCAAAGACAAAGACCAGAAAAGCTATAAGGAGAAGATCAAAGGAGAAACTATGGATTGAAACTAAAATTGTGTGGTATTTATTTTTTCTGACTTCTCTTTTCCTGAAACCCTAATTTGGATTGCTTGTGTGTGTGTGTGTGTGTAATTGTGTGGTGTCTTTCGCTGAAACCCTAATTGGGGGGCTTTCCCCTGTTTTACCTTCTCTGAGAAGCAACTCTCTAAAAGAGATGATGAATGAGATCTCCATAGGCCAGAAGTTCAGAAGCTATTACTTTTCTCCTTTTTCCCCATTTTTTAAAATTTTTATATGTAAATCAATTAATGAATTAAATAATTTTACAGGAAATTGCTTTTTCTTTTTCTTTTTCTTTGTTTGATTGAAGAGAATAAGGAGGCCATTTGTTTTCACATGAATAAAAATAAAAGGGAAAAGTACCAAGATACCCCTGGAAGTTTGTCTATTTACCAGAATGCCCCTGGAAGTTCCAAATTTACCAAACTACCCCTATGTCCAAAAACAGTACACTTTATAAAGTAATTATACACTCAAATCTTTGGTAAATAGGGCTAGTTTGGGTCCATTTCTTCCATCTTTGGTCAATAGGGCTTGTAGATTTGAGTGTATAAATACTTTATAAAGTGTAATTTTTTGGACATAAGGGTAGTTTGGTAAATTTGGAACTTCCAGGGGCATTCTGGTAAATAGACGAACTTCCAGGGGTATCCTGGTACTTTTCCCTAAAAGACAAGGTTGGCCCTATGGAACAGGAGGAGTACCTAAAGAAGAAGAAGGAGGAGGAGCTGACACTCATCAATCAAGCTCTCCATCCTTGGCATGGCTGATCAAGTCGAGCCTTAATGGCCCGATCGACCGTATCCTAGCCCTTTTCCGTCTCTTTCATTGTGGATCCTCTCTTCCTTTCGTCCATGAGGCGACATGCGTCTGTCGCTATATCCCACACCGAAGGACACCAACCGCCCCTGTGTCCCAAAAGGCACAAGCCTCCTGTGGTCTTTGGTCTTTATTCAGTAATCTACTAGGCAGGGACTTGTGTCCTATCTTTCGTAATATCGACATTGTTTGCTCCATCGCGTGAATCAACGTAGCACAACACAGGAACTATGATGTTCTCGTCTCGGCACAAGAACATAACCCTTAGCATTTGATATGCTAGATATCATCAACTCTGTTTGTAGGTGTCAGCCCTGGCTATACATTGGTTCACATGTCAGACACTAATATTTTGTTGTTGACATTTTCTATTCCATTCCATTCGATTGAGATTGAATTTAACAACGATGGTATGTTTTCATTGTTTCTTCTCGTTTGATCAATATGTCATGTTATCTCCTTGTTACTTGGTTGGGGCTATCGTGATATGACCATTCACAAAAAGATTTGGAAATCGATATAGCCTTCACATATTGACTTATCCGTTCATAGACATCCTCATTCTAGGTTTTGCATTGATACATATACTAAGGTTGCATATCATCAAGGGTCAAAATGCCCGCCCACGAGTTTAGACACGCCTAAGGTATTGAGCACAAACTAGATAGCTATGGTATAAGCATAGATTTAGGGTTTCCCCACACCTACATTGGTGATTCATGGTGGAGGGTCGAGTTCATGGTGATGGGATGTGTTTATGGTTGAAGAAATTTTCTAGCCCACAATTTGGGGGTATTTGGTTTGGTGGAGAATTCATATTTGACCATCCCTCTTTGTCAAATCGTCAAAGTCAAAAGGATTGTCTACATGCTTCTTAAATTCAAAATTGGTTGTGCATTTGATCGAAAAATTTATCAACATGTTTCTTAAATTTAAAATTGGTCTCATTTGATTGAAAAGATTATTGACATGTTTGTTCTAGATCCATGATATATTACTTTGCATTCTATCACACTTACACATGATTGCGTACCAATGTTAATTGTAACGCTATTTGGATAGTGTTATAAGTCCTCATGAAAACAAAATCTAATGACAAATACAACAATGGCATATCATTTGTTTAGTCTAGTTTGTACTACGTAGAGGCCATGTTTTTCGACTCAAATACAACAATACCAAATGACTACATCGAGGAAAGTTTCAAATATTTTTTTTGTCAGGTTCATGCAACAAACCAATTTCCAATTCATTTGTCGCAAATGATGGTGTGCCCATTAATTGTAGGGAAGAAACCACGAATTGCTTTATTCCTTGGAGAAGGGGTCAAGTGTTGTAGAGATTTTAATGTGGTGTTAGTTTCATGTTAACAAGCTCTCACATTCAATATTGATTCCATTTGTTTTATGCAAATGGATGATGCATTTCAAAATTTCTCGTTCTAGAGGAAAATGTTCACTAATCAACAATAACCTTGCTTACTTACTTCCGTTGGGTGAAACTTTGAATGTTACTTTGTGTCTAATGTAGTACCAGATTCACACAAGGGCTTACGCTCAATGATCTTTCTATTCATTTTACCCAAGGATTGGCAAGTTATAGGCAACATTATTCCATGAAACAATACATTTGTTTCCGATTATCTCTTTTTAGCAAATGGTGGATTTATGTAAAGCTTTTAATGTGTGTTTCGGTTCATGGAACGAGGTTTTAGTGGAGGTTTGTTCTACTCCATCAAAATAAGGATTTTCCGTACTATTGCTTATAGCATGTAAAGGACAACACAATCAAGGGCGTCGCCACTTTGATGAATTTGTTTACAACAAGCATCAAATGTCTTGAACCTTTGTCGTAGTGTTGGTGTTTATGAAAGTTGTCATTAGGTACATTTTAGTGCAAAGTATGTGATGTACATTGCATTTTCTTGTTGCTATTGGTAGTGATATGTTAGGTTTTTTTTCTTGTTTATCAATGATAAAAAAACATACTAGTAATGCAACCAACACAACATGTTTTGTCATAAGAGTTATACGATCCATCACACTGTAATGATGCAATGTGTTACTTGTAGTTCTACAACAAACTTCAACCTCAAGAATCTTTATTAATAGAAATCATTGTCATGTCTTTATTGATAGATATAAAGTGAACTGATATATTGTCTTATTGTGAATAAATATTTCATTTTAGGTTTGAACCATTTGTAGCAACAATATTACACATTCCACAATGCCATCGTAGAGTTACTTTTGAAGGAGGCATGAAGAATGTGTTTGAAAAACTTCTAAGGTAAGGTTGGTTGCACAAAAAGCTCTTGCATTCGACATTGCTTAATTTACATGCAAAGATGTGAACACATTGATTGTTCTTGCTCACAATGCATTACCTACTTCGATAGACAACTACAAATTACTTATTGGATGATGAAGATCAAGTGTAAGAGAACTTTATTAACACATGCATTTGACATGGCTCAATTAGTTGTTCTAAGAGTGTTTGCATAAATTCCATAAATCATAAGCGCTAACTCTAAAAAATGGTGACTTAGATTTTCAACCTAAAGAGCACGACCAACCACGCATCGATGTGGATGTCTATATAAGTTGGCTTCTTTTTAGGCGTGTTAAAACAATCCAACAATATATTGGTGTATGCCGTTTTTCATGATAAAATATTTGTAGTATTTATCTTCCTTGTTTCATAATCTGCGTAATGATGTTGTTGAGAAATTATTGCTATTGTTGGTCACAATCAAATTTGTGGCTCTACAACAAGAGAATCAAAGGTTGTGCAGAGCCTTGCAATGAGAACGTCTAAGATATAACATTACCACATAAAGGTAAAAAAAAACACATCGTGATTCATGAAAAAAAAACTACATAGGATAGCTTTGTCCTAGAGAGTTAGTTTTGTCAAGAAAACAATTATTTAAAACTTAATATGGACTTTTGACGTATAACTTAGTCGTATTTTATCATAGCTTTTATAAACTAAAAAATTATCAATCTATTTCTAAAATAAGAAAGCTGTTCTTTGGTTGACCTTGTAAAGTTAATTTAGTCTTCATGTTTAAGGCATTTCTAAAACACGTTCGAAATGCTAAGCTTTGAACACGTAGGTATGGAAAAGCAACCTACAAAAATCTCCTTTTGGTGGATTGGGCACACTTTGTCAAGAGAAAGTAAGAGGAAACCTTGCAAAAATATATACATGCTTCTAGGATAAGAAATTCGATCTCATGTTGACCTAGTAAAAGTTCATTCAACGTTCACGTTTAGGGTATTTCTAAAACACATTAGGAATGCAAGGCTTCAAAAGCCTTGCTATGGAAAATCAACCTAAAGAATCGCCTTTTGGTAGATTGGGAACACTTGTGGCTAGAGAAAATAAGAGGGGAACCCTTGCAAAGATATAAACATGCTACCAAGTGGTGTTTTTTAATCAATTTATCATAATAAAAACTTTGGGTTTTTAGTTTTGTGTTCCATGGTCCTGTACAAGGCAGCCATATTCTCTTGGGAGTTGCGTGTTTGGAAGATTTCTGCTCAACCATCAATTGTTCCCATATAGTTATATTGTACAAAACTTATGACTTCATAATCCATTGCTTTCTTTTTTGTCTTCTTGTTCATCTCTCTTATGAATAACAAGGAAGGGCTTTGCACCTCTTTTATTTGAGTTGATAGGAGACGCCGAAGAAGATTAAATTTGATGAACAATAAATCATATATACGTCGATCAATACAAAATTGCACACGAGGAAGTATTATTAATTTCATCAAATTGTATTATGTATTTATATCAAGATGCTTTCTAATTGATCAGAATTCTCACAACCTTAAAGTGCTAGGAGCCAACAAAATATTGCAAATTTGAAATAAGATTTCATATTTCCATATATTAAATGAGAAAAAGCTTTGTAAAAATGTTGTTTGCGCCAATTGGATGACATTTGAGGAAACTTTAAATTTAAGAAGAGTCAATTTTATGATATGGAATCTTGTCAGCAAAACTACATCTGGAAGGAATAAAAGAACTCCATGAATGAAGATGGGTTTTGGAAAGCAATATGTGTGAGTAGACCAATAAGGGAGAATTGTCATATGATATATCCATGTGTAAAGGATTATGAGATTGTCACGTTAGGTTATCCATTTGAAGTCTTAACAACAATATTGAATGTTTTGGTCAAATAACAATACTAGACTTTTTCCTCAATTTTCTTTCGTGGGTGTTACATAATAGACCCACTTTACACTACATGATGCCCACTTGACATATGGCTGTATGTTATGTGGTATATATGCATACACTAGTTTCGCTAACAATGTGGCACAAAGATGATTAAGAAATGCCAATATAAAATGGATGATGGAAATATAGTTTGATTGTCTAAATATGTGTTTTCCAAGCCATGTTTGGTGCAGCATACAAAAGGTGCTTCCATGTGGCTTGTCACCACTATATAACGTAAGTAGAAAGAGTCTATGAACATTGCATCATGTCACATCTTTTACTACTTAAAAACATTTGACTATTCACACAGACAAAGTGCCACCGTGAAATCTCTTTCATCCATTGTTAGGTAAGGGTCAGTTATGCTTCTCATTCTCAGTAATGGCATGCATCAATATGATTGAGAAAAGATATCACTATGATGAAAATGTAGAATTATAAATAGAAACTAGTTTATATGGCCAAATGTGTTTAATTATCTTCGATATTTGCTTATATCATTAGTATTTATTTGAAGTGAATAATTTGTGTGTGTGTGTGTGTGTGTTAGGGTTGTGAATCATTATATGTTTTATATTAGACCATGCACTTATGTGTAAATCTCATTAAAAAAATCCATTTACTAGATACCAAGTGCGAAATGTTCTGATTGAATGGACGACCTTCTGTTTCCGCTAGACAACTTTACCAACTAAGCTTTCTCTCTCTCTCATTTTTTTTGCAAATAGTCACATTAATTAAAAAAAACTAAAAAATTGCATATCACCTTCGGATCTCATTTGAGATAAGGTAGACTTTGCGAAGCCATGCGAAGAAAAAGACAACAAAAAAGAAAAAATGAGCATTACCAATTCATATATTTGGATCTTCTTATACAATAACGTTCTCGAGGTTTCCAACAGTGAGAATTGCTAAAGTAACTTAGCTTCTTTTTTTCCAAGAAAGATACTACATTAGTATGTATCAAGAAAACACCATAAGGCTATACATGACATATGTACATCTAGATAATGACCCTCGGGCTAAGTTCTAATTGTTGACTTAAATAAATACTTAAATGTAGAGTAGAACCATTCCACGTTATTAGAAATCCGTGTATAAAATATTCCTATGTCCCTTATGGCATGAAACTCCAATTGTTGTAACTCTGCCTGTTGCGTATTACCTTTTATGTTATCTAAAGAGCCTTTGAGATTATGCACAATCTTTGTCTGAATCCCAAAAATTATCTGGGCAGGTCTTTCGGTCAGATTTTTGAATACCTTCAAATATCTAGCCATCCAAATTAACCAAATTGTGATACTACTTAACAATTGCCATATTTCAAGTTTATAAGTCTCTATTTGTGAATTCAGAGGTATAATTGTTTTTCACATCAAACCATGTCTCATAGCAAGAGCATCTACAACATCTTCTCGTTCATATACCGTTGGTTTATCTTGTACCATTGCTCGTAATACTAGCCTCCATGTATATACCGCTCAAGGATAGGCTAGTATCAGTAGTGTTATCATTCTTTTCAATATTTCCATTGCAACGCCACAACTCCACAAACAATGCTTAGCAGTCTCCGCTAGGTTCGTACAAAAAGGGCACATATTGTTAGCATTCGCGCCATTTCGCCAACCATAAATTGGTATAGCTCTATGAACCAATAACCATAAAAAACCAACAACTTCCTACTCATTTTTATGCCTGACCAAAATTTCTTGAGATGTCGTAGAGAAATTCCATTCCTTCTCCAGAAAATATTTGTAGCTCATTCCTTGCACCTAATATTTTCTTCCCAATCTTCACAGAGTACTGTAAAAAAGGCACATGTTTTATCTAAGCTTGAACGAACACTTTCCAATACAGTTTTCTAAGATCCCAAGTTAATTGAGTACCTAATAATTTCCTACCAATCTTCACAGAGTATTGAAAAAAAGCACATGTTTTTATCTAAGCTTGAATTGACACTTTCTAATATAGTTTTCTAGGATCCCAAGTAAATCGAGATACTGGTCTCCTTTCCAGATTGAACCTTTTGTGGATCCGGATCTAAGAACCAATGTGAATCCATCATTTGCGGCCACTCTCATTTCTTTACGCAGACAAAAACTAAACAAATTAGTTTCCTTATGTGTGAAAGTTAACTGACCATCCTCTTGTACATCAAAAGTCATAAAAGCTTCTTCCCCAATGTAGACTTTTATTCCAATCAAAACATCCATTATAGTAAATAAATCTATCCACTTATGTGTAGAAGGTCCAAATTGCATCTGAATATTAGAAAGGGTGGCTTGTATTGCAGAATACATTAGCATTCATTGATCTATAGATGTAGATAGAAATGTTGTCCAAGCGCCTATAGACTGCGCTAGCCCCCGATCTAATTTTCCCAATGTGCATTGAGTATGCCTTCCCAACATATTTCCCCTATGGTTAGTGAAAATAGAATTCCAAATCAAGCGTTGTCTACAGAGTTCAATTTCTATTGTTGGAGATCTCTTAACTAAATTGACAAAGACATCTTTCCATGAATTTAGAGCAGATCGAGCAAATATGTCTTCTATCATGAATCCATGAACATTATGTGGCTTCACTTGGGCTTGAACCCAATACCTTATAATACATAATCAAGAACCTAACCATTAAGATAGCATATGATTATATAAAATAATAAAAGCTACTTCTTGTAATAGACTGATTATTGTAAATGTTCTAGAACATTCTAGAACATTCTAGAATATCCTAGAACATCTTGGAATATTCTAGGTCTAGACCATTCTAGAAATCACTAGGTTATTCTATAGGAACCTATAAATATGGACATACAATTCTTCTCAAACCAATTCGAATCAACATTAGTCTTAAGCTCTCATCGCTTATCTTGTATCGATTCTTATTCTACTTTAATACATTCCTTCTTCTCTTATCATTTCATTCCTCTTCTTGTGATCTCTTTATATCTTTCTTCTATCACTTTATCTTCTCTCTTGGTTTTGACAGTTTGATTCGAATTTCTTCGTCTCGTCTAGCCTCTTCCACAAACACTAGTAAGTACCCATGGCTGCTGGCAACCCACAAGAATACCTCGCCCTTGTTGCAGAAATGGAGAATCTCAAAAGCAAGTTTGCATCAATAGAGCTGGAGAATCAACGATTGGTTGAAGACCTACAGAAGGTTTCAATAGAGAAGCAACAAATACATGATGAGTTTACACGAAGGGTTCAACAACTAGAGTTGGCAACAATAGCTTTACAACAACTAAAAATCGACGGTCAAGGAGTTCTTAAGGAGCCCAAAATCAGCCTCTTAGCTAAATTCGATGGGTCGAGAGCACATTTTCAGGGGTTTATAAATCAAGTCCGGTTGGTAATTCAGATGCATCCCACATGTTATCCAACGGATTCATCTCGAGTCGGGTTAGTGGGCACTTTATTGACTGGCACGACATTGTCATGGTTTGCTCCATTGCTTGAAGCAAATTCGCCCCTACTCAACAACTTTGAAGAATTTATCAAAGAGTTTAAGGCTTGCTTCGGAGACATAGATAACATAAGAACGACAATCAACAAGATTTGCACACTATGACAAGGGGATCAACCAACATCAACGTATGCAACCAATTTTCGTCTCATTGCAAGTGATATTCCTTGGGACGAACAAGCTCTAATGGAGTAGTTTCGTTTGGGCCTCCGTGGATATATGTTACCCGGCCGACAAAGGAGTTAAAGACCAAAATGTGAAAGGGATTATATATTTGGAATCTATTATAATTAAGTAGTTTATGAGACGCGAACGGACGGACCGGAATCGGTATGCCGATCCGGATCCGGACCGGTTCCGAACAGGTGCCGGTTGGCACCATTTTGTACTTAGCACCGGTGACCTATATAAAGGCTCAGTTATAATGTAAAAATTTGACGGATAATTAATAGAGCTTCTTGTTTTATCTTTAAGTGTTGATTACCCTTTTGTGCTAATTGTTCTATCATATGCGTGTATCAAGTCTAATGCCATATTGCTAAGTAACCAATTAAAGTCTGAGTAATCATTGTGTCTTAAGTTATCTGGCCGTAACACCCCTTTGGTGAAGTGTCTTCCGTAGACACCTTGTGTCAGGCCATTGTCCGGCCCTAAGGAATAACACAGTTTTTGGCGACCACGATTCCTGCACAATCGCAACGAACAACGATGGGAATGGATGACTAGACCAATGAACGACCCGGTTACGGAGCGAGCAAGGAGACTTGCTGAACGGCTGAGGAAGCGAGAGGCTTTCCAGCAAGCGGTAGAAGAAATCAGAACGGATCTCTCATTTTCCAAGGAGATCCGGAGAGTGGTCAAGGAGTCACTTCGTTTACAACAAAACGACTACCCGGACGAAGGAAGCAGCCTAAGCAGCCTTCGGGAAGCGGAATCCCTTCTCCAGGCATTGGCAGCGGGCGAAGGCGAATCCGAAGCATTTTCGGCTTTTGAATCGGATTTGGAAGGGGAATACAACGCGCATACGAACTACCGCAGCAGTAACGACACCCCAAACGGCCCGGAGGACAAGGAGTCAGATACCTTGCCGACACCGGAACCAGAATTGACAAGGCTGGAACCTCCGGCACCGGAAGTCGAGCACACTCCGGATCCAGAAGTCGAGGAAGAGAGACCTCTGACACCGGAAGTCGAGGAGGAGAGGCCTCCAACACCGAAAGAGGAGCAGGAAAGACCTCCGACGCCGACAGAGGAGGAGGAAAGACCACCGACACCACCAGCCCGCGTACCGACACCAGACGACGATATGCCGTTCCAATATCCCAGATACCGGGATGATCCGGACGCGGAAGCCCACGTTCATGCGTTTCAGCAGACCTGGGGGGCAAACCATGTGTCCCAACGCTTAAATGCGGCCGAAGAGGAATGCTCAAAAATGGTAGAGTTCGGCATGACCCTGGAGGGACCGGCCGCCAGATGGCACTGAACACAAGATCCCAGCACCATCCCCATGTTTGAAGCATTAAAGACCAAATTCTTGCATTTCTTTCACAAGGAGATGGACCAATGGGAAATGGTAGGCCTATTTTACATTATCCGACAGGAACCAACAGAGAACATTCAACAGTTTGTCATCCGGTTCCAACGGATCCACAGTCAGCTCAGCCGGGCACCACCGGAGGAAGAAACAAAGGCCATATTCTTAGCAGCACTCCGGGAACCCTTACGAACGGTGTGCACCGTCATTGATTTCCGCACCAGTAGCATAGATCAAGTGATCGACCGAGTTCAGGAAATGGAAAAATCAAGTTCATGGCTAACCATGGGCGCACTTCAGCATGCACTACCGACAGATGAGGACCTCCGCTTCTGGCAAGCAATTCAATGTACGACATGCCTGAATGTCGGACATTCGGCGCTGGAATGCACCATGCGTTCCCAATGCTTGCTCTGCCACTCCAGAAGCCACACAATGGAATGGTGTGAGTATAACTTGTTAAATCGGCAAGCACCACCGGTCCGGCAAATTGAACCACGAAGCAACCGGGAGGAAGAAGAACGCTGGCGGCGAGAGGAGCGCTACCGGCCGGCATAAGATGTCCGGTACAATGATCGAAGAGACACTTATGACTGGTATGACAGACATGATAGATACCGGGACTATAATGGATGGTACGAGAGATACAACCGGGATCACTCCCCTGGTTACAACCAACGACGGGACGACTATGGCAAGTATGACGACCAACCCCGTTAAGGTTACCGAAACAAAAAGAATTTCAACAAGAAACATCATTTCAACAAAAAGGGGGGTCATCCACGGGAACCGGAAAAGGGCGCTCCAAGCAACCAATCGGACCAAAACCAAGCACTTACCACAGGACCTCAACCAGGTGCGGGCACAAACGCAGAATCCAGCAACACCCGAAAGGCGTACTGCTATTATTGCCGACAAGAAGGCCACTATAGTAACTAATGTCCGGCGAAGAGCTACGACAAGCGACCATCGGTGAACATGGTAGACGCGGAAGTTGCGGACTTACAACAAGTCACTACAAGATCAAAAGGCAAAGCCACGGAGTGAGAAACTCAAGAAGCCATCCGGAAGCAGGCAACCGAATGGGTGAAGAAGGCAAACGAGCGGAATGCGGCAGAACTCGAACAACAAAAGGGGAATGCCGAAGAGCTCACTAGCTTAGGGCAGCCCGAAAACCCAACAAGGCAGGCGTTACAAGAATGCCAAATAACGCTACCGTTAGGCCGACTATTGCAACTGGTACCACGCTTCATGGCAGGACTTAAGACAGGAATGGCGACAGCCGACACACTACCGGCTCCAGCTTTCTTTTCAAATCCGGAGGAAGGACCAACAATGGTAGACACGAGCAGTCCGACAATCACAACCATCGTGAAAGGAAAAGAGCTACCTGGCATGGTTATCGATGGAGGATCCGACGTGAACATGATCAGCCTCCGAACGTGTAACACTTTAGGAATCCATGACTGGGAACCATGCCCGTTTTGGCTTCGGATGGCGGACACAAGCTCAGTACGGCCGACCGGATTAATATGTGATCTGAAAGTGACCATCGAGGGTCACACATTTCGCATTTCGGCAGTAGTTCTCCAGCTACAGGCTTAAGGAGCTTACCCACTATTGTTGGGACGCCCTTGGTTAAAAACAACACACATCAAGCAAAACTGGAGGAAGAATATAATTACGTTCCAGCGTGGAAAAGCGAAAGTGTGAGTACCGACAAACGATTGAAGATCATCAGACGCGAGCCCACGCACACAGAGCCTCCTCATACACATCCCTCACCAGCGCCCACCGACCTCGAAGAAGCCATGGACTGCCAAGCACTCTCTGACGCAGCCAAGAAGTGGGTAAGGCAACACGGGTTAGAAGGTTTCCTCACGATCATGGAGGCGCCACCGCACCGGGAGGTGGAGAAGATAGTAAAGGAAATCGACACAGAACTGATCACGGAGGAGGCCATCCATGCTCTGATTGGCCTTCCGGAGGGGGGCATCTTCACTATCGACAACCCTACCCCGAAGTAGCTCCGAAAATATTTTGACGAATACTCTTTGGTTAGCAAGGCCTATAGGACACAGGGCGGCGAAGATACATTATTTCGAGAGATTGCCCGTGTGCTCCATGAATTTGGACATGTATACCCTCGACCCCCGTGCATGCATTAGAACCGAGCCGGCTTAATCATAGCAACGTATGAAGGCGTGAAGGTGGACTGGTTGGTATTGATTGCGGACGGCCTCTGTGCGGCCATCGACTCTGTAAGAGGCAAGGAGGGTCGGAAAATATGGATTGCAGTGGCGCAATGGCTCACCCTATTGGCGCCACCTATCGAGCCCGCCAAGACCACGAAGCGGGGGAGAACGACCGAAGGCACCCCGAAAACGGCTTCGAAACGGTAGCAGCTGTTGGCCTCTAAGGCACCCAAAGGGAAGGCGGCCGGCACGGACAAGGCAGCAAAAGACCATGGCAATAGGAAGCGGTTGGCGGAAACGCGGGAGGAGACACCGGCCAATCAAGATCAGATTTCACCGACCAGTTCAACAAGAGCCAGACCCCTGGCAGCAAAAATCAATATCGGGACTTAGGAGGAGGAAGCGGAGGAGGAACCGTTGTAGAGATATTACGCAAGTGCGTGTGGAATAGAGGCGGGACCGCGGGGGTCTCGAACCAAAGAGCAAGCGAGGGAGGAGAAAGAGAGAGAACCGGCTACGCAGGACCGGGGATACACAGGGACACGGCCCTTTAGCACGGAGAACGCGAACAGACACCGACACAGACGGATGCGAATGACTAAATATGTGTATTAACAAAAAAAATGGCTAACACGACTACAACCCCCGATGGGGCACAGGTTGGTTGCAACCGAACAGGCCGGCGAACAGATGCCGATGCCTGTTCGCTTCGACGCACAAACGGGGAAATGGGGGGGGGGTAGCAGGTCGGAGGTGCTGCCGGAAGCACTCGGGCGTTCCTCGAAACAGCGCGAGCCTCCCCGGAACCCTGCACAGAAAGCTTTGGAGCTCAAGAAGGAAGGAAACAGAGAGAGCGAAGCGTCCAGAAACGGTCCGACAGCACTTCGTCCTCTCCGCGCCAGATCCCTGCAACAGCTCTTTCCCGCTCCTTATATAGGCCGACGAACAGGCCGTCGTGTCAGCTTTATTCCCTGTCCCTTTTGGACAGGGATCCGCTCCGTTTTTCACGGATCCGCGTAGTTACGCCGCCGACTCGTACAGTTCGCGCGCGCGACCGAAAAGACTGTTCGCGCGGTCTTTGTCTCCACTTGAGTTAGGGCCCGTTCCTGCCGATTATCCTCTCAATTCGTTTCTATGTACAACTCGGAGCGTGCGCGCGTGAAGAACCGGTTCCCACGCCTTGGTGCGCCGATTCCGCCTATGGACGGTTTTCTTCACGACATCCGCCCCCACCTAACCGCGCATCCTCCGGTATGCGCCAAGAGAGTTGGGACGGAGAAAACCGGCCCGTCTTCATTCCTCGCCCGTCGGTTCTTCTTCATTTTCGGATCGTTCGTCACTGCCGACCAGGAGAGCCGGGTCTGGCTCGTCGTCGTGTCGCTTCTTGAACGCTTTGATCCGCTTCCCTGCAACCGGTATCGCCATCCTCGTGCCGTCAAGTTCCGCCAGGTGATATGTCCCGTTGTCATTGGCGCTCCGTACCACGTAAGGCCCGAACCACCTTCGTGCGAACTTCCGTGTGGCTCGGTGCTGGTTGTCGAGGCTGCTGTCGTAGACGAGCACCCAGTCACCTTCTTCGATTTTCTTCGGTCGTAGCCGGTGCGTTCGGTCGAACCGGGCTTTGTTCTTTGTCCTCGCCACCCGGAGCTTCTCCGTAGCCAGTGCCACGTCCTCCGGCCTCCGCTCGAGCTGTCGTATACGTGCGACCAACAACTCCTCCCGGCTCATCTCGTCCCTCCAGTCGACCGTTGCCCACGAGGAGATCGTCCGTTCAATCGGCATGATCGGCGTCTGGCCGAACATGAGCTCCGTCGGCATGTACCCGGTTACCGAACTGTGCGTGGTCCGGTCTGCCCACAAAGCATAAGGTAGCAGCCGCGGCCAGTCACCGGCTCGGC
This sequence comes from Azolla caroliniana, assembly GCF_043228905.1. NCBI lineage: Eukaryota > Viridiplantae > Streptophyta > Polypodiopsida > Salviniales > Salviniaceae > Azolla > Azolla caroliniana. The sequence continues at coordinate 15,262,674 of NW_028230446.1, read as the reverse complement.
CTCCGCATGCCCGAACCAACGCCTTGACGATCGGTCCGTGTCCGCGCTCCACCTTTCCATTCGCCTCCGGATTGTACGCAGTGGTGAGCGAGAGCTGGACTCCCAGCCGGTCGAACAGCTCCGCGGCTTCTTCGGCGTCCAACTCCCCTCGGTCAGCCACGATCTTCCCGACGCACCCGTACCGGCATATCACGTCCTCGATTAGGAACCGGCATACGGCCGCGGTCGTTTTGTTTGGAAGGGCCCGGCCTTCCACTTGGTTCGTCAGATCCTCCCGCGCTAGGACCAGGTACCGCATCTGTCCTACCCCCATTGGCATCGTCACCAGATCTACCATCCATTTGAAGTGGATGGTCGGAGGGTACGTGGGGTGAAGCTCGTCCCGATGTCGGACTATGGAGTGCATCTGACAGCTCCCGCAAGTTGTCACGAACCGATGCACGTCCCGGTACTGCCCCGGCCACCAATACTTCCCCTTTAGTTTCTCAAACGTAGCCCATGTTCCACGGTGTCCAGCCCAAGGGCTGTCGTGGTAGGCCGTCAGCAGTTCCTCCTGTTCTTCCTTCATCGCCACCACTCGGAGCGGGACGCCGTCCCTCTTCTTCGGGTGTTTCCATAGATGCCCATCTCGGAGAAAGAATCGATATGCTTTCTTCCGGATCCGGTTGGCCTCGTCCTTCGTCCATGACGCATCGGGCGTCATCGTCTTCAAAAACCCGCCGATCTGCAGCCATTCCCCGTCGTACTTGCTCGCGTCGAACTCGTTAAGCGCCGGAGTGCTCACCCCGTCGGTCGTTATGTATGCCGCCTCGAAGAAATCCACGCCGACTTCTTCGTCTTCCGAAACCATGCCGCCCTCGTCGTCGAACCTCGCCCTCGAAAGCATGTCGGCCATGGCGTTGTCTTTCCCGGAAATGTGTCGTATTTCCGGGTCCAGGGACTTGATGTACGCTATCCACCTGAGCATCGCCAGGTCCGGAGTCGCGCATCCGGAAACCATACCGAGAATCGGCAGGCAATCCGTCTCGATGATCACTTCCGTCCCTATCAGGTAGTCTTTGTCGGCCTTAACCGCCGAAACAATACCCCAGAGTTCGCGTTTAACCTGGGCGTATCCTCGCTGCCGTTCACTGAGGACTTTCGCGCCGAATCGGATCGGAAACCGATTGCCGTCCTCGTCTTCCTGGTTCACGACCCATCCGATCCCGGTCGGACTGGTATCCACCGTTATGAATACCGGGGTACCCTTCCCGTAAACCGCCTTCCGGAGTGCCGGTGCCGCTGCAAGGGCCTCTTTCAGCTTCCGGACCGATTCCGCGTGCTTGTCTAGCCATTCGAACCTTCGCCCCTTTTTCAGCAACCCGTACAGTGGCTCCGCGACGTGTGCGTAATGCGGGATCCATATGTGGTAGAACGCGCATGCCCCCAGGAATCTCCGTACTTCCGTGACCGAGCTGCAGTCGGGCTTCATCGCGGAGATGGCTTCTACCTTCGCCGGAGACGGTTTCCGGCCATATGGTCCGCACAGGTGTCCGACCACCATGATTTCTGACTGCCCGAAGGCCGACTTCTCCCCGGAGAAGGTGAGTCTCGCATCCTCTAGCCTTTGCAGCACCTTCTCGCAGTCGTCGACGTGCGTCGCCACGAATCGCCGGCATCCGTCCGGCCCGATCGTCTCGTCCTTTTCTTCCACCGGGCATCCCTTGATCGGGATGTCGTCCAGAAACGGCATGGTAATGTCCGGGACACAGTCCCTCAGAACCTTGTTCATCGCATTCACCATGTGGGCCACCGAGTTGGTCCCTCCTTGCGGCAGTGTACACATCCGAACTAGGCCGAGGGGAGTTCGCATCGTCGTAAGGTCTCTGCTCTCCACGGCCAGCTGGAACTGGTCGTACCCTGAGTATAGATCCCCGACCGAGTAAATTGACCTTCCGGCGAAGGCCTCCGCGAACTCGTCTATGGTCGGTCCGATTCCTGCGTTCCGAATGGTCACTCGATTGACCGGCTGCAGGTCCTGGATGAAGCGCAGCGAACCGTTTTTCTTCGGTACGGTAAACCATCGATTCGAATATGGGGCGCTCGACGGCTCGAGAATTCCCATATCAACTTTCTGCCTCAGCAGCTCCATCAACTTCGGGATGTGAGCTCTCGGAACCGGGATTGGCTTGAGATTCCATGGTACATGCGGTACCATGAATATCACCATCGGCTCCACGATCGTCGGGTCAACGCACCCGATTTCCTCCGGCGAGAATGCGAAGGCTTTCCCGTGCCTTCCGAGCATTCTCCGAAACCGGTCTTCCTCCGCCGGCAGTAGGAACCCGCCCCCACCGATTTTGAGCTCTCGGAGCGTCTCGTCAGTGAAGGTGTGCCCTATGCAGGCCGGATCTCGTAGACTAGGGTCTGATGCAACCCCTTTGATTCTCGACGCGCTGTCCTCCGGTAAGGGTGCCGCTACTGGCCTTACCTTCCGGTCCACAGTCTTGTACTTGGTGTTTACGTGGGCCGTCCGAACTGACTCGAGCCCTCGACCGAAGTCCGCGATGACTTCGTACATCTCCTCGGAACACACCGGTATCGTCCGGTCGTCGTTAAGGCCTTCTTCGACTACCTTTCCCAGCATTCCCAAGGTGTCGTCGAATGAGACCGCCTCCACGGCTCCGTTGATTTCCTCGTCCGGGCCGAGAACTCCGCACGCTCGAAGTCTCGCCTCCGTCTTTGTTTTCTCTCGGCCGGCGATGCCGACCATCGCACACGCTCCGTTGTCGGAGAACAAAAATTCCCTACCTATGGTACAAGGTTTCTTCGGTTTTATCGTACAGGTGTGGGGTTTTCCGGGGGTGTCCGGACTGTCGCGGCCCCACGCCTTGGCAGCCCTCTCTAAAAATCCTCTCGGTTATCGGAACCGAGGGAGTCGCGGTTACGCTCGTGGTTCGGCCTAACCGTCAAAAACTGGACCGAATGGCGGCCGTCCTGGCTCTTGACCCGCGCATAGGCCGAACCATTGTCCAGCACCTTGGTCTCCATTCGCGCCGCCGTGATGTACGGCTCTCCCAGTATGACCGGATGCGAAGACGTCTCCTGCACGAAGAAGTGCTGGTCAATCTCGACGTCGCCGATCTTGACTCGCACATTCGGACAGGCCCCGTGCAGTTCCTCGGTGGCGCGCGTTGCTGCCCTTATTTTCCACCCGTGCTTGGTGTTGATCGGCCATTTGCCCTTCTTATAGAAGTCCATGGACATCAAATTGATCTCCGATCCGTGGTCCACCAAAGCTATCACCGGTTCCTGGACATCGCCGATCTTCACCGGGGTTTCCGTGGTCGCTCGGGCCCAGTGCGGTCTCGAATAGTGGCTTTCCGCCCACTCGTCTCCCAGCGCCATGTCGTCTAGGTGCGTCGTCCGCACTTCCACCGGTCTTTCCGGTTCTGTCTCCGTTGACAGCCTCTTCCGTTTCACCAAGTCCACGATGGAGTCGTGGAACTCCTTCTTGGCGATTCCAAGCACCTCCCGTAGCGACAGCTCCACCTTGCTGTCGAGGATCCGTTCCTCCAGGACCTTTCGTAAGTCCGTGGTTCTTTCTATCTCCGTCCCCAGACGGTACCCGCCCTTCTGGGGTTTATCTTGCGTACCGGCCCTGCCGGCTTCGTCCCGTCGTGGCCCGGACCGGGTCTCGTATCGTTGTGAGGGCCCGGTCGTCCCGGGTTTTCCCACCCGCTTCTCTTCTACCAGAGCCTCGTAGTTCCGGCAAGCGGCTTCCACGAAGCCCGTCCTTTCCTCGACCGGGTCGCTCCACCCGGTCATCTCCCGTACCCGTTTCTCCGCACGGTCCGATTCCTCCCTTTTAAGCCCTGCACCGGCAAGGCCTTCCAGCATCGTCGGCCAGAATCCGGCTTTGCTTTCCTTTCGGGCCTCGCCGCCCCCGACTCGAATGCCGGCCGACGCCGAGTAGTGGACGGTTTCCGCGTGTCGGGCCGCCGCCTCTTCCATCAACCTTTTCATACCACCCTTTCCGTCGTTTCGGCTCAGGGCCCTTCGGGTGTCGCTGGCATGCACCCGTCCTTCCCACAGGTACACCACCCGGTCCCTCAGCGCCTCCGCGAAGTCGCCGCAGTCCTTCCGAACGTGGCCGACTTCATCGCACCACATGCACCTGTTTCCTGCCGCCGGCCGTCGGTCACGAGCCGGTTCGCCTCCTTCCCTTCGGGCCTGCGCGATTTGGAGGTCCTTTATCGCCTTCGTCAATTCCTCCAGCGCCGCTCCTCCGGTTGAGCCTCTGACCACGCCGGTCGAAGCCGAACCGGTTTCCAACCACTCCCGGGTCTCTTCCTTGCGCACCTGTGGCGCTGGTTCGAGCTTCCTTGCTGCGACCGAGCCCGACCCAGTCGCCCCGTTGTCCGCCCATTCTCGCCGTTTGTCGAAACGGCCACAGACCTTCCTGACAGCCGCCCAGTCGGTAGTGAGCCCGTCTTCGGTTTCCAGCAAGAGGCCCACTTGCTCCCGATCCCGCTCGTCGACCGACTTGACAAACAGCAAGACCCGGCTCGTGTCCAGGATGGTTCGGTCGAGCGCCGAAAGGCGCGCAAAGTTTTCCTCGAACTCCCGGAGGAGTGCCGACGCGTTTCTTCCCTTCCCCGGGGACTCCACCCATTCCATGAACCTTCGCTTCGAAAGCCGGAGCGCGTCGTCCAGCCCGTATTTCTCTAGGAGCCGACCTTCGAACTTCTCCCAGGTACGGCTCTCCGCCCGCACCTCGAGCACCTCCGCATGGATGCTCGGCATTGCCACTCGGGGAAAACCGGCAAGACGCCTTTCTTCCGGAATGTCCCGCATCAACATTTCTGCACCGTAGGACGCCAGATACTTCGTGGCATCCCTCCCATCGAACCGGCCGATCGTGCCGACGACCGCCTCAATAGCTCTGTCGAGGGCACCGGTACCCTCGCGCGCGTTTACGATCCGATCCACGGCCGAAGCCATGGCCTCTGCGAGATCCGACCCCCTCATCTTCTGCTCTTCTGCCGCCTCTTTCACGTCGGGTTCACCAAAGATGTAGAGATATTACGCAAGTGCGTGTGGAATAGAGGCGGGACCGCGGGGGTCTCGAACCAAAGAGCAAGCGAGGGAGGAGAAAGAGAGAGAACCGGCTACGCAGGACCGGGGATACACAGGGACACGGCCCTTTAGCACGGAGAACGCGAACAGACACCGACACAGACGGATGCGAATGACTAAATATGTGTATTAACAAAAAAAATGGCTAACACGACTACAACCCCCGATGGGGCACAGGTTGGTTGCAACCGAACAGGCCGGCGAACAGATGCCGATGCCTGTTCGCTTCGACGCACAAACGGGGAAATGGGGGGGGGGTAGCAGGTCGGAGGTGCTGCCGGAAGCACTCGGGCGTTCCTCGAAACAGCGCGAGCCTCCCCGGAACCCTGCACAGAAAGCTTTGGAGCTCAAGAAGGAAGGAAACAGAGAGAGCGAAGCGTCCAGAAACGGTCCGACAGCACTTCGTCCTCTCCGCGCCAGATCCCTGCAACAGCTCTTTCCCGCTCCTTATATAGGCCGACGAACAGGCCGTCGTGTCAGCTTTATTCCCTGTCCCTTTTGGACAGGGATCCGCTCCGTTTTTCACGGATCCGCGTAGTTACGCCGCCGACTCGTACAGTTCGCGCGCGCGACCGAAAAGACTGTTCGCGCGGTCTTTGTCTCCACTTGAGTTAGGGCCCGTTCCTGCCGATTATCCTCTCAATTCGTTTCTATGTACAACTCGGAGCGTGCGCGCGTGAAGAACCGGTTCCCACGCCTTGGTGCGCCGATTCCGCCTATGGACGGTTTTCTTCACGACACCGTTAGAGCACGTCCAGAGGCTCCAGAAGGCAAACACCGCAGAACAGGTTGGGGAGGGTTCGGACCCAAAGAAGGATGGAACGCCTCTACCCCGCACTGAGCATCCCACACCAAGGGTGGAACTGGAACTGGTTCGGACAGAACCGGTCACAGAGCTCCCTGCACAACAAGCTATACCAGCGGGTCAAGATACGGCAAGACTTGAAATTCAAGCGCCAGTAGTACAGTTGCCTCCCGCACCGGCAGGTCAAGCGCAATCAGAGGCGGAGCGGCCAACGGAGGTGCAACCGGAACCAGAATGACAAAGTGGTCACCAACCAGAGACAAAGTTGCAGCTCGACGCAACCGGACAGGACCGACCATTGGCTAGCGGAACTAGTAGCCAACCCTCTGTGCAGACACAACAATAGGGTAATGGCAGCCAATGGCTCCGGTGGATTGGAGAACAGATTGCCGGAGTGATGCACTACATAGAGGAGGAAGAGAAAGTGCAGATGGACCGGTTGCTAGTCACAACCGGAGAACTAGAGACGGCCCGGTCGAGGATCCGGAACCTAGAACAAGACTTGGACCTGGCCACAAAAGAATTGGCCAAAATGGCCTTAACCGAACCACAGATCCAAGCACCGGTGACTCCGGTAGATGTACAGAATAAAGACACACCAACACCTGTACATAGCAATAAGACCCCGGAGACGGAACCAATCCCGGAGACAGTGGCGGCGCAAGCAAAAGAGGTTGCCGAATTGGAAGGTGAACTGGTCTCACAAGAAGCATTATGCACCCGAGAAAGGGACTTGAAGAAAGCAGCAGAAGAAGAACAAAGAAAGACTGCTGAGAACCTCCGCCGGGCAGAAGAGAATCTGCGGAAAGGACATCAGGCATATGACCGGCTTAAGGAGGAGAAAGAAAAAGTGCTGCAAATAAAGGATAAGTTGCAACGGATGGCGGAAACAGAGATTGAAAGACTTAAAGAAGAACTCCGTCAACAGAAAAATCGGGAAGACCGCGCTCGCCAGCAACTCAACCAGAAGCTGAAGTAGAAGACCGATGATTTTGAGCAGCTGCACCGAGACTATAAGCACCTAGATATGGAGCATAAGAAGCAGCAGGAGAAGATGGCAGAGCTCCGACAGGAAGTTCATCGAGCCGAGACAACGCTAGCTGAAGAATGGGCTGAAAGAACAACGCTACTGGAGGAAGCCGCGCAGGAACGTTGTCGTGAAGAAAACCGTCCACAAGCGGAATCGGTGTACCGGAGCGTAGAAACCGACTCTTCATGCACGTGCGCCTTAAGTTGTACATAGGAGATCCTAGGTAGATTCGGTAGGTAGGGAGTAAAGGGGAAACGGCTCCTTCCTTGCCTATAAAAAGGAGGGAGACGAGGAGAGTAGGTGGGATAGCGGAGAGTCGAGGACGAAGTGCTGTCGGATTGGGCGCGAAGGCTTCTCTCTCTCTCTCTCTCTGGTTCGCAGACTCCATAGCTTCCTTCTGTGCAGGTTTCGGGAGGCTCGTGCTGCTCTGAGGAATGCCCGAGTGCTTCCGGCAGCACCTCCAACCTGTTCCTGTCTTTCTGTACGTTTACGAACAGGCATCGACATCTGTCCGCCGGCCTGTTCGGTTGTAACCGACTTCGTGTTCGTTGTCTTCGTGTTCTTGTTGTTTGTCTTGTCAATACATACATACTTTCGTGTCTTTTTGTGTCGATGTCCCATTCGCGTCTTTGCGTCGAAGGGCCGTGTCCCTGTGAATCTACGCTCGCACGTAGTGGGTCTCTCTCTCTCCCTCTCTTACTCTTCGGTACAGGACCCCCGAGGTCCCGCCTCACTCCACGCATCCGCGAGGAATACCTCGACATATTTGGTGAACCCGACGTGAAAGAGGCGGCAGAAGAGCAGAAGATGAAGGGGTCGGATCTTGCAGAGGCCATGGCTTCGGCCGTGGATCGGATATTGAGCACACGCGAGGGCACCGGTGCCCTCGACAGAGCCATTGAGGCGGTCGTCGGTACGATCGGCCGTTTCAGCGGAAAGGATGCTACGAAGTATTTGGCGTCCTACGGGGCGGAAATGCTGATGCGGGACATTCCGGAAGAGAGGCGTCTTGCCGGGTTCCCTCGAGTGGCGATGCTGAGCATCCATGCGGAGGTGCTCGAGGTACGGGCGGAGAGCCGTACCTGGGAGGAGTTCGAAGGCCGACTCCTAGAGAAATATGGGCTGGACGACGCGCTCCGGCTTTCGAAACGGGACTTCATGGAATGGGTGGAGTCCCCCGGCAAAGGAAGAAACGCGTCGGCACTCCTCCGGGAGTTCGAAGAACGCTTTGCAAGCCTTTCGGCGCTTGACCGAACCATTCTGGATACGAGCCGGGTCTTGCTGTTCGTCAAGTCGGTGGACGAGCGGGACCGGGATCAAGTCGGCTCCTTGCTGGAAACCGAAGACGGGCTGACAATCGACTGGGCTGCGGTTAAGAGAGTCTGTGGCCGTTTCGACAAACGGCGAGAATGGGCTGACAACGGGGCGGCCGGTGCGGGCTCTGTTACAGCAAGGAGGCTCGAACCGGCACCGCAAGTGCGAAGGGAAGAAACCCGGGAATGGCTCGAAACCGGTCCAGCTTCGACCAGCATGGTCAATGGCTCGTCCGGAGGAGCAGAGCTAGAGGAGTTGACGCGGGGGATAAAGGATCTCCAGATCGCCCAGACTCGAAGGGAAGGCGGCGAACCGGCTCGTGACCGACGGCCGGCAGCGGGGAACAGGTGCATGTGGTGCGACGAGGTCGGCCACATTCGGAAGGATTGCGGCGATTTCGCAGAGGCGTTGAGAAACCGGGTGGTGTACCTGTGGGAAGGACGGGTGCACGCTGGCGACACCAGGAGGGCCCTGAGCCGAAACGACGGGCGAGGAGGTATGAAGAGACTGATGGAAGAGGCAGCGGCCCGACACGTGGAGGCCATCCACTACTCGGCGTCAGCCGGTATTCAGGTCGGGGGCAGCGAGGCCCGAAAGGAGAGTAAAGACGGTTTCTGGTCGGCAATGCTGGAAGGCCTCGCCGGCGCGCGGCTGAGGAAAGATGAAACGGACCGTGCTGAGAGACGGGTCCGGGAAATAACCGGGTGGAGCGATCCGGTCGAGGAGAAGACGGGCTTCGTAGAAGCCGCTTGCCGGAACTACGAGGTTCTGGTAGAAGAAAAACGAGTGGGGAAAGCCGGAGCGGCCGGGCCATCACAACGGTACGAGACCCGATTCGGGCAACGACGGAACGATGCCGGTGGGTCCAGCTCGCAAGATAAACCCAGGAAGGGCGGATACCGACTAGGGACGGAAATTGAAAGGACTACGGACCTACGAAAGGTCCTAGAGGAACGGATCCTCGACAGCAAGGTGGAGCTGTCAGTACGGGAGGTGCTAGGGATCGCCAAAAGGAGTTCCACGACTCCATTGTAGACTTGGTGAAACGGAAGAGACTGTCGACGGAGACGGAACCGGAAAAACCGGTGGAGGTGCGGACGACGAACATCGACGACTCGGCGCTGGAAGATGAGTGGGCGGAGAGCCACTATTCGAGGCCACACTGGGCCCGAGCGACCACGGAGACCCTGGTAAAAATCGGAGGTGTTCAGGAACCGGTGGTGGCGTTGGTGGACCACGGTTCGGAAATAAACCTAATGTCCATGGACTTCTATAAGAAGGGAAAGTGGCCGATCAACACCAGGCACGGGTGGAAGATACGGGCGGCGACGCGCGCCACCGAGGAACTGCATGGGGCCTGCCCGAACGTGCGAGTAAAGATCAGCGACGTTGAGATTGACCAGCACTTCTTCGTACAGGAGACGTCCTCGCATCTGGTCATATTAGGTGAACCATACATCACGGCGGCAAGAATGGAGACCAAGGTGCTGGACAACGGTTCGGCCTACGCGAGGGTCAAAAGCCAGGACGGGCGCCATTCGGTGCAATTTTTGACGGTGCGGCCGAACCACGAGAGAAACCGCGAATCCCTCGGTGGCGAGAGCCGGGAGGATTTTTAGAGAGGGCTGCCAAGGCGTGGGGCCGAGACAGCCCGGACACTCGGAAAAGACCCCACGATTGTACGATAGGTAGGGGATTTTGCTTCTCCGACAGCGGAGGGTGTATGATGGTCGGCATCGTTGGCCGAGAAAAGACAAGGGTGGAAGAGCGACTTCGAGCGTGCGGAGTTCTTGGCCCGGACGAGGAAATCAGCGGAGCCGTGGAGGCGGTCTCCTTCGACGACACCTTGGGGATGCTGAGGAAGGTTGCCGGAGAAGACCTTAACGAAGACCGGACGATACCAGTATGTTCCGAAGAGATGTACGAAGTCATCGCGGACTTCAGTCGGGGGCTCGGGTCGGATCGGACGGCCCGAGTTAGCACAAAGTACAAGACTGTGGACCGGAAGGTAAGGCCAGTCGCGGCACCCTTACCGGAGGGCAGCGAGTCCAGGATCAGAGGGGTTGCGTCGGACCCCAGTATACGAGATCCGGCCTTCATAGGACACACCTTCACCGACGGGACGCTCCGGGAGCTCAAAATCGGTGGGGGCGGGTTCCTACTGCCGGCGGAGGAAGACCGGTTTCGGAGGATGCTCGGAAGGCACGGGAAAGCCTTCACATTCTCACCGGAAGAGATCGGGTGCGTAGACCCGACGATCGTGGAGCCGATGGTGATATTCACGGTACCGCATGTGCCGTGGAATCTCAAGCCGATTCCAGTACCGAGAGCTCACATCCCGAAGTTGATGGAGCTATTGAGGCAGAAAGTCGATATGGGTATTCTCGAACCGTCGAGCGCGCCATACTCGAACCGATGGTTCACCGTACCAAAGAAAAACGGAACATTGCGCTTCATTCAGGACCTGCAGCCGGTCAACAGAGTGACCATCCGGAACGCAGGAATCGGACCGACCATAGACGAGTTCGCGGAGGCCTTCGCCGGAAGGTCGATTTACTCGGTCAGTGATCTATACTCGGGGTACGACCAGTTCCAGCTAGCCGTGGAGAGCAGAGACATTACGACAATGCGAACTCCCCTCGGCCTAGTGCGAATGTGTACCCTGCCACAAGGAGGGACCAACTCGGTGGCCCACATGGTGAATGCAATGAACAAAGTACTGAGGGATTGCATCCCGGACATCACCATGCCGTTTCTAGACGACATCCCCATCAAAGGGTGCCTGGTAGAAGAGAAGGACGAGACACTCGGGCCGGACGGATGCCGGCGATTCGTAGCAACACACATCGACGACTGGGAGAAGGTGCTACAAAGGCTAGAGGATGCGAGGCTCACCTTCTCCGGGGAGAAATCGGCCTTCGGGCAATCAGAAATCCTGGTGGTCGGGCATCTATGCGGACCATATGGCCGGAAGCCGTCTCCGGCAAAGGTAGAAGCCATCTCCGCGATGAAGACCGACTGTAGCTCGGTTACGGAAGTTCGGAGGTTCCTAGGGGCATGCGCGTTCTACCACATATGGATCCCGCATTACGCCCACGTTGCGGAGCCGCTATACGGGTTGCTGAAGAAAGGGCAAAAATTCGAATGGCGAGACGAGCACACGGGGTCGGTCCGGAAGCTGAAGGAAGCTCTTGCGGCAGCACCGGCGCTCCGGAAGGCTGTTTACGGGAAGGGTACCCCGGTATACATAACGGTGGATACGAGTCCGACCAGGATCGGATGGGTCGTCAACCAAGAAGACGAGGACGGCATTCGGTTCCCGATCCGATTCGGCGCGAAGGTCCTCAACGAGCGACAACGAGGGTACGCCCAGGTTAAACGTGAACTCTGGGGTATCGTTTCGGCAGTAAAGGCCGACAAAGACTACCTGATCGGGGCAGAAGTGATTATCGAGACGGATTGCCTGCCAATTCTCGGCATGGTTTCCGGATGCGCGACACTGGACCTGGCGATGCTCAGGTGGATAGCGTACGTCAAGTCCCTGGACCCGGAAATACGGCACATTTCCGGAAAGGATAACGCCATGGCCGACATACTTTCGAGGGCAAGGTTTGATGACGAGGGCGGCATGGTTTCGGAGGATGAAGAAGTCGGCGTGGACTTCTTCGAGTCAGCGTACGTGACGACCGATGGGACGAGCACCCCGGCACTTAACGACTTCGACGAGAGCAAGTACGACGGCGAGTGGCTCCAGATCGGTGGATTCTTGAGGACAATGACGCCGGATGCGTCATGGACGAAGGACGAGTCCAACCGGATCCGGAAGAAAGCTTACCGATTCTTTCTCCGGGACGGATACTTATGGAAGCACCCGAAGAAGAGGGACGGCGCTCCGCTCCGGGTGGTGGCGATGAAGGAAGAACAGGAGGAGCTGCTGACGGCCTACCACGACAGCCCTTGGGCCGGACACCGTGGAACCTGGGCCACGTTCGAGAAGATAAAGGGGAAGTACTGGTGGCCGGGACTGTACCGGGACGTGCATCGATTCGTGACAACTTGCGAGAGCTGTCAGATGCACTCCATAGTCCGACACCGGGACGAACTTCACCCTACGTACCCTCCGACCATCCACTTCAAATGGATGGTAGACCTGGTAACGATGTCGATAGGAGTAGGACAGATGCGGTATCTGGTCCTGGCTCGGGAAGATCTAACGAACCAGGTGGAAGGCCGGGCCCTTCAGAACAAAACGACTGCGGCCGTATGTCGGTTCCTGCTCGAGGACGTAATATGCCGGTACAGGTGCGTCGGAAAGATCGTGGCTGATCGCGGGGAGTTGGACGCCGAAGAGGCCGAGGAGCTGTTCGACCGGCTAGGAGTCAAGCTCTCGCTTACCACTGCGTACAATCCGGAGGCGAATGGAAAGGTGGAGCGTGGCCACGGACCAATCGTCAAGGCATTAGTTCGGGCGTGCGGAGGTCGAGTCGGGAACTGGCCGCGGCTACTGCCTTACGCGTTGTGGGCTGACCGGACTACGCACAGTTCGGTAACCGGGTTCATGCCGGCAGAGCTCATGTTTGGGCAGAAGCCGATCATGCCGATCGAACGTACGGTCTCCTCATGGGCAACCGTGGACTGGAGAGACGAGATGAGCCGGGAGGAACTATTGATGGCGCGCATACGACAGCTCGAGCGGAGACCGGAGGACGTGGAGCAGGCTGCGGAAAAGCTTCGGGGAGCAAGGATGAGGAACAAAGCCTGGTTCGACCGAACACACCGGTTCCGACCGAAGAAGATCGAGGAAGGCGACTGGGTGCTAGTCTACGACAGCAGCCTCGACAACCAGCACCGAGCGACACGGAAGTTCGCAAGAAGGTGGTTCGGGCCTTACGTGGTACAAAGCGCCAACGACAACGGGACGTACCATCTGGCAGAACTCGACGGTACGAGGATGACGATACCGGTAGCTGGGAAGCGGATCAAGACGTTCAAGAAGCGTCACGACGACGAGCCGGATCAGGTTGACTTGGACCGCGACGACGAGCGATCCGAAACCGAGGAAGAACCGACGGGCGGGGAATGAAGGCTGGACCGGTTTTCTCCATCCCAACACAATTTGGCGCATGCCGGTGGATGCGCGGTTAGGTGGGGGCGGATGTCGTGAAGAAAACCGTCCACAAGCGGAATCGGTGTACCGGAGCGTAGAAACCGACTCTTCATGCACGTGCGCCTTAAGTTGTACATAGGAGATCCTAGGTAGATTCGGTAGGTAGGGAGTAAAGGGGAAACGGCTCCTTCCTTGCCTATAAAAAGGAGGGAGACGAGGAGAGTAGGCGGGATAGCGGAGAGTCGAGGACGAAGTGCTGTCGGATTGGGCGCGAAGGCTTCTCTCTCTCTCTCTCTCTGGTTCGCAGACTCCATAGCTTCCTTCTGTGCAGGTTTCGGGAGGCTCGCGCTGCTCTGAGGAATGCCCGAGTGCTTCCGGCAGCACCTCCAACCTGTTCCTGTCTTTCTGTACGTTTATGAACAGGCATCGGCATCTGTCCGCCGGCCTGTTCGGTTGTAACCGACTTCGTGTTCGTTGTCTTCGTGTTCTTGTTGTTTGTCTTGTCAATACATACATACTTTCGTGTCTTTTTGTGTCGATGTCCCATTCGCGTCTTTGCGTCGAAGGGCCGTGTCCCTGTGAATCTACGCTCGCACGTAGTGGGTCTCTCTCTCTCCCTCTCTTACTCTTCGGTACAGGACCCCCGAGGTCCCGCCTCACTCCACGCATCCGCGAGGAATACCTCGACAACGTATGGAGCTCCATAAGAAACATTATGAAGAAAAGGAAAGAGCGACAATGGTATTGTAGAGGTTGCAGAACACCTACCAAAACCAATTGTCACATTATCGGGAGCAGGAGGCGGACACAGTGACACTGATCAAGCAATTGAAGGAAGAACGACAAGCCGCGGAGGACAAATCAAAGATGGGACTTGAGTGGATCCAGTTCATTGTCCAGGCATGGAGGAACAAGACAAAACGCTTGATTGATGAAAGCTCCGCGCAATGGTGGGACAAATGGGCAAAGCACACAACCGAGCTCTAGTTGCTAAGGGCGGACGTGGAAAACCGGCAAAAGGATGGCGACGACTGCTACATGCTAACAAAGGAGGACTTCACCGCCGTACGAGATGAGTTAGCAGAAGACTTTGTAACTCTGGCGGAGGAACAGTCAGCGGTGATCCGGCAATTGGTAGCACAACTGGACGATGATCGACTGGATGCTCAAATCCAGTTTGAAAGCTATGAGCGGACTAGGCTACGTCAAGAAGAAGCAAGGAAGGCGGCGACCGTCAACCTCAATGATGAGGAGCCATCGCCGGAGCAAGGACCCGAGGGGGACAAGGCTGGGGCGAGTCAACCGGAGTCAAATCCGGAAGAGCAGCTGACGGAGGAATCACCGCCACAACTGTCGGTATTGGGAGCCGAACAAACGCCATCCAAGGAGCAACAGTCGGAGGAGCCGGAGTCGGAGCAACAACCACCACAACCACAACCACAACAGCAACAACCACAACAACAGCAGCCACAACATCAACAACCACAATAGCAACAACAACCACAACCACAACAACAACAACAACAGATTCCCGAAGAACGATTGGACACCCTGGAGCAGAGTATTTTGGATATCTTGGACGAAGGCTAAGGGCCGGATAGTGGGATTCGACGTTGTCGTGAAGAAAACCGTCCATAGGCGGAATCGGCGCACCAAGGCGTGGGAACCGGTTCTTCACGCGCGCACGCTCCGAGTTGTACATAGAAACGAATTGAGAGGATAATCGGCAGGAACGGGCCCTAACTCAAGTGGAGACAAAGACCGCGCGAACAGTCTTTTCGGTCGCGCGCGCGAACTGTACGAGTCGGCGGCGTAACTACGCGGATCCGTGAAAAACGGAGCGGATCCCTGTCCAAAAGGGACAGGGAATAAAGCTGACACGACGGCCTGTTCGTCGGCCTATATAAGGAGCGGGAAAGAGCTGTTGCAGGGATCTGGCGCGGAGAGGACGAAGTGCTGTCGGACCGTTTCTGGACGCTTCGCTCTCTCTGTTTCCTTCCTTCTTGAGCTCCAAAGCTTTCTGTGCAGGGTTCCGGGGAGGCTCGCGCTGTTTCGAGGAACGCCCGAGTGCTTCCGGCAGCACCTCCGACCTGCTACCCCCCCCCCATTTCCCCGTTTGTGCGTCGAAGCGAACAGGCATCGGCATCTGTTCGCCGGCCTGTTCGGTTGCAACCAACCTGTGCCCCATCGGGGGTTGTAGTCGTGTTAGCCATTTTTTTTGTTAATACACATATTTAGTCATTCGCATCCGTCTGTGTCGGTGTCTGTTCGCGTTCTCCGTGCTAAAGGGCCGTGTCCCTGTGTATCCCCGGTCCTGCGTAGCCGGTTCTCTCTCTTTCTCCTCCCTCGCTTGCTCTTTGGTTCGAGACCCCCGCGGTCCCGCCTCTATTCCACACGCACTTGCGTAATATCTCTACATCTTTGGTGAACCCGACGTGAAAGAGGCGGCAGAAGAGCAGAAGATGAGGGGGTCGGATCTCGCAGAGGCCATGGCTTCGGCCGTGGATCGGATCGTAAACGCGCGCGAGGGTACCGGTGCCCTCGACAGAGCTATTGAGGCGGTCGTCGGCACGATCGGCCGGTTCGATGGGAGGGATGCCACGAAGTATCTGGCGTCCTACGGTGCAGAAATGTTGATGCGGGACATTCCGGAAGAAAGGCGTCTTGCCGGTTTTCCCCGAGTGGCAATGCCGAGCATCCATGCGGAGGTGCTCGAGGTGCGGGCGGAGAGCCGTACCTGGGAGGAGTTCGAAGGTCGGCTCCTAGAGAAATACGGGCTGGACGACGCGCTCCGGCTTTCGAAGCGAAGGTTCATGGAATGGGTGGAGTCCCCGGGGAAGGGAAGAAACGCGTCGGCACTCCTCCGGGAGTTCGAGGAAAACTTTGCGCGCCTTTCGGCGCTCGACCGAACCATCCTGGACACGAGCCGGGTCTTGCTGTTTGTCAAGTCGGTCGACGAGCGGGATCGGGAGCAAGTGGGCCTCTTGCTGGAAACCGAAGACGGGCTCACTACCGACTGGGCGGCTGTCAGGAAGGTCTGTGGCCGTTTCGACAAACGGCGAGAATGGGCGGACAACGGGGCGACTGGGTCGGGCTCGGTCGCAGCAAGGAAGCTCGAACCAGCGCCACAGGTGCGCAAGGAAGAGACCCGGGAGTGGTTGGAAACCGGTTCGGCTTCGACCGGCGTGGTCAGAGGCTCAACCGGAGGAGCGGCGCTGGAGGAATTGACGAAGGCGATAAAGGACCTCCAAATCGCGCAGGCCCGAAGGGAAGGAGGCGAACCGGCTCGTGACCGACGGCCGGCGGCAGGAAACAGGTGCATGTGGTGCGATGAAGTCGGCCACGTTCGGAAGGACTGCGGCGACTTCGCGGAGGCGCTGAGGGACCGGGTGGTGTACCTGTGGGAAGGACGGGTGCATGCCAGCGACACCCGAAGGGCCCTGAGCCGAAACGACGGAAAGGGTGGTATGAAAAGGTTGATGGAAGAGGCGGCGGCCCGACACGCGGAAACCGTCCACTACTCGGCGTCGGCCGGCATTCGAGTCGGGGGCGGCGAGGCCCGAAAGGAAAGCAAAGCCGGATTCTGGCCGACGATGCTGGAAGGCCTTGCCGGTGCAGGGCTTAAAAGGGAGGAATCGGACCGTGCGGAGAAACGGGTACGGGAGATGACCGGGTGGAGCGACCCGGTCGAGGAAAGGACGGGCTTCGTGGAAGCCGCTTGCCGGAACTACGAGGCTCTGGTAGAAGAGAAGCGGGTGGGAAAACCCGGGACGACCGGGCCCTCACAACGATACGAGACCCGGTCCGGGCCACGACGGGACGAAGCCGGCAGGGCCGGTACGCAAGATAAACCCCAGAAGGGCGGGTACCGTCTGGGGACGGAGATAGAAAGAACCACGGACTTACGAAAGGTCCTGGAGGAACGGATCCTCGACAGCAAGGTGGAGCTGTCGCTACGGGAGGTGCTTGGAATCGCCAAGAAGGAGTTCCACGACTCCATCGTGGACTTGGTGAAACGGAAGAGGCTGTCAACGGAGACAGAACCGGAAAGACCGGTGGAAGTGCGGACGACGCACCTAGACGACATGGCGCTGGGAGACGAGTGGGCGGAAAGCCACTATTCGAGACCGCACTGGGCCCGAGCGACCACGGAAACCCCGGTGAAGATCGGCGATGTCCAGGAACCGGTGATAGCTTTGGTGGACCACGGATCGGAGATCAATTTGATGTCCATGGACTTCTATAAGAAGGGCAAATGGCCGATCAACACCAAGCACGGGTGGAAAATAAGGGCAGCAACGCGCGCCACCGAGGAACTGCACGGGGCCTGTCCGAATGTGCGAGTCAAGATCGGCGACGTCGAGATTGACCAGCACTTCTTCGTGCAGGAGACGTCTTCGCATCCGGTCATACTGGGAGAGCCGTACATCACGGCGGCGCGAATGGAGACCAAGGTGCTGGACAATGGTTCGGCCTATGCGCGGGTCAAGAGCCAGGACGGCCGCCATTCGGTCCAGTTTTTGACGGTTAGGCCGAACCACGAGCGTAACCGCGACTCCCTCGGTTCCGATAACCGAGAGGATTTTTAGAGAGGGCTGCCAAGGCGTGGGGCCGCGACAGTCCGGACACCCCCGGAAAACCCCACACCTGTACGATAAAACCGAAGAAACCTTGTACCATAGGTAGGGAATTTTTGTTCTCCGACAACGGAGCGTGTGCGATGGTCGGCATCGCCGGCCGAGAGAAAACAAAGACGGAGGCGAGACTTCGAGCGTGCGGAGTTCTCGGCCCGGACGAGGAAATCAACGGAGCCGTGGAGGCGGTCTCATTCGACGACACCTTGGGAATGCTGGGAAAGGTAGTCGAAGAAGGCCTTAACGACGACCGGACGATACCGGTGTGTTCCGAGGAGATGTACGAAGTCATCGCGGACTTCGGTCGAGGGCTCGAGTCAGTTCGGACGGCCCACGTAAACACCAAGTACAAGACTGTGGACCGGAAGGTAAGGCCAGTAGCGGCACCCTTACCGGAGGACAGCGCGTCGAGAATCAAAGGGGTTGCATCAGACCCTAGTCTACGAGATCCGGCCTGCATAGGGCACACCTTCACTGACGAGACGCTCCGAGAGCTCAAAATCGGTGGGGGCGGGTTCCTACTGCCGGCGGAGGAAGACCGGTTTCGGAGAATGCTCGGAAGGCACGGGAAAGCCTTCGCATTCTCGCCGGAGGAAATCGGGTGCGTTGACCCGACGATCGTGGAGCCGATGGTGATATTCACGGTACCGCATGTACCATGGAATCTCAAGCCAATCCCGGTTCCGAGAGCTCACATCCCGAAGTTGATGGAGCTGCTGAGGCAGAAAGTTGATATGGGAATTCTCGAGCCGTCGAGCGCCCCATATTCGAATCGATGGTTTACCGTACCGAAGAAAAACGGTTCGCTGCGCTTCATCCAGGACCTGCAGCCGGTCAATCGAGTGACCATTCGGAACGCAGGAATCGGACCGACCATAGACGAGTTCGCGGAGGCCTTCGCCGGAAGGTCAATTTACTCGGTCGGGGATCTATACTCAGGGTACGACCAGTTCCAGCTGGCCGTGGAGAGCAGAGACCTTACGACGATGCGAACTCCCCTCGGCCTAGTTCGGATGTGTACACTGCCGCAAGGAGGGACCAACTCGGTGGCCCACATGGTGAATGCGATGAACAAGGTTCTGAGGGACTGTGTCCCGGACATTACCATGCCGTTTCTGGACGACATCCCGATCAAGGGATGCCCGGTGGAAGAAAAGGACGAGACGATCGGGCCGGACGGATGCCGGCGATTCGTGGCGACGCACGTCGACGACTGCGAGAAGGTGCTGCAAAGGCTAGAGGATGCGAGACTCACCTTCTCCGGGGAGAAGTCGGCCTTCGGGCAGTCAGAAATCATGGTGGTCGGACACCTGTGCGGACCATATGGCCGGAAACCGTCTCCGGCGAAGGTAGAAGCCATCTCCGCGATGAAGCCCGACTGCAGCTCGGTCACGGAAGTACGGAGATTCCTGGGGGCATGCGCGTTCTACCACATATGGATCCCGCATTACGCACACGTCGCGGAGCCACTGTACGGGTTGCTGAAAAAGGGGCGAAGGTTCGAATGGCTAGACAAGCACGCGGAATCGGTCCGGAAGCTGAAAGAGGCCCTTGCAGCGGCACCGGCACTCCGGAAGGCGGTTTACGGGAAGGGTACCCCGGTATTCATAACGGTGGATACCAGTCCGACCGGGATCGGATGGGTCGTGAACCAGGAAGACGAGGACGGCAATCGGTTTCCGATCCGATTCGGCGCGAAAGTCCTCAGTGAACGGCAGCGAGGATACGCCCAGGTTAAACGCGAACTCTGGGGTATTGTTTCGGCGGTTAAGGCCGACAAAGACTACCTGATAGGGACGGAAGTGATCATCGAGACGGATTGCCTGCCGATTCTCGGTATGGTTTCCGGATGCGCGACTCCGGACCTGGCGATGCTCAGGTGGATAGCGTACATCAAGTCCCTGGACCCGGAAATACGACACATTTCCGGGAAAGACAACGCCATGGCCGACATGCTTTCGAGGGCGAGGTTCGACGACGAGGGCGGCATGGTTTCGGAAGACGAAGAAGTCGGCGTGGATTTCTTCGAGGCGGCATACATAACGACCGACGGGGTGAGCACTCCGGCGCTTAACGAGTTCGACGCGAGCAAGTACGACGGGGAATGGCTGCAGATCGGCGGGTTTTTGAAGACGATGACGCCCGATGCGTCATGGACGAAGGACGAGGCCAACCGGATCCGGAAGAAAGCATATCGATTCTTTCTCCGAGATGGGCATCTATGGAAACACCCGAAGAAGAGGGACGGCGTCCCGCTCCGAGTGGTGGCGATGAAGGAAGAACAGGAGGAACTGCTGACGGCCTACCACGACAGCCCTTGGGCTGGACACCGTGGAACATGGGCTACGTTTGAGAAACTAAAGGGGAAGTATTGGTGGCCGGGGCAGTACCGGGACGTGCATCGGTTCGTGACAACTTGCGGGAGCTGTCAGATGCACTCCATAGTCCGACATCGGGACGAGCTTCACCCCACGTACCCTCCGACCATCCACTTCAAATGGATGGTAGATCTGGTGACGATGCCAATGGGGGTAGGACAGATGCGGTACCTGGTCCTAGCGCGGGAGGATCTGACGAACCAAGTGGAAGGCCGGGCCCTTCCAAACAAAACGACCGCGGCCGTATGCCGGTTCCTAATCGAGGACGTGATATGCCGGTACGGGTGCGTCGGGAAGATCGTGGCTGACCGAGGGGAGTTGGACGCCGAAGAAGCCGCGGAGCTGTTCGACCGGCTGGGAGTCCAGCTCTCGCTCACCACTGCGTACAATCCGGAGGCGAATGGAAAGGTGGAGCGCGGACACGGACCGATCGTCAAGGCGTTGGTTCGGGCATGCGGAGGCCGAGCCGGTGACTGGCCGCGGCTGCTACCTTATGCTTTGTGGGCAGACCGGACCACGCACAGTTCGGTAACCGGGTACATGCCGACGGAGCTCATGTTCGGCCAGACGCCGATCATGCCGATTGAACGGACGATCTCCTCGTGGGCAACGGTCGACTGGAGGGACGAGATGAGCCGGGAGGAGTTGTTGGTCGCACGTATACGACAGCTCGAGCGGAGGCCGGAGGACGTGGCACTGGCTACGGAGAAGCTCCGGGTGGCGAGGACAAAGAACAAAGCCCGGTTCGACCGAACGCACCGGCTACGACCGAAGAAAATCGAAGAAGGTGACTGGGTGCTCGTCTACGACAGCAGCCTCGACAACCAGCACCGAGCCACACGGAAGTTCGCACGAAGGTGGTTCGGGCCTTACGTGGTACGGAGCGCCAATGACAACGGGACATATCACCTGGCGGAACTTGACGGCACGAGGATGGCGATACCGGTTGCAGGGAAGCGGATCAAAGCGTTCAAGAAGCGACACGACGACGAGCCAGACCCGGCTCTCCTGGTCGGCAGTGACGAACGATCCGAAAATGAAGAAGAACCGACGGGCGAGGAATGAAGACGGGCCGGTTTTCTCCGTCCCAACTCTCTTGGCGCATACCGGAGGATGCGCGGTTAGGTGGGGGCGGATGTCGTGAAGAAAACCGTCCATAGGCGGAATCGGCGCACCAAGGCGTGGGAACCGGTTCTTCACGCGCGCACGCTCCGAGTTGTACATAGAAACGAATTGAGAGGATAATCGGCAGGAACGGGCCCTAACTCAAGTGGAGACAAAGACCGCGCGAACAGTCTTTTCGGTCGCGCGCGCGAACTGTACGAGTCGGCGGCGTAACTACGCGGATCCGTGAAAAACGGAGCGGATCCCTGTCCAAAAGGGACAGGGAATAAAGCTGACACGACGGCCTGTTCGTCGGCCTATATAAGGAGCGGGAAAGAGCTGTTGCAGGGATCTGGCGCGGAGAGGACGAAGTGCTGTCGGACCGTTTCTGGACGCTTCGCTCTCTCTGTTTCCTTCCTTCTTGAGCTCCAAAGCTTTCTGTGCAGGGTTCCGGGGAGGCTCGCGCTGTTTCGAGGAACGCCCGAGTGCTTCCGGCAGCACCTCCGACCTGCTACCCCCCCCCCATTTCCCCGTTTGTGCGTCGAAGCGAACAGGCATCGGCATCTGTTCGCCGGCCTGTTCGGTTGCAACCAACCTGTGCCCCATCGGGGGTTGTAGTCGTGTTAGCCATTTTTTTTGTTAATACACATATTTAGTCATTCGCATCCGTCTGTGTCGGTGTCTGTTCGCGTTCTCCGTGCTAAAGGGCCGTGTCCCTGTGTATCCCCGGTCCTGCGTAGCCGGTTCTCTCTCTTTCTCCTCCCTCGCTTGCTCTTTGGTTCGAGACCCCCGCGGTCCCGCCTCTATTCCACACGCACTTGCGTAATATCTCTACAACGTACAAGGTACTGTCCCACGGGCGTGCCATGTGTTACCCGACCGGCAAAGGAGTTAAAGACCAGAATGTGAAAGGGATTATATATTCGGAATCTATTATAATTGTCGTGACTCTTGAGTAGGAAGCAGAGAGAGAGAGCGATGGCGATAGAGATAACGATAACGATAGAGATGGCGAGAGCGGTAGAGATAGCGATAGTGATAGAAAGAGAGTGAAAGAGGGAGAGAGTGCGAGAGAGAGAAAAGTATAAGTGAGAGATAAGAAATGGGAATGCGATTATATTATGAGAAAGAAGATTACAAGGAGTAGGCTAAGGGCTAAAGACTGGTGTTGAACCGAATGAGTTGTGATGAGTGTATGGACTCTTATTTATAGGCCCTTATGGAGTATTCTAGAATGTTCTAGAATATTTTAGATATTTATGAATAATAATAATAATAAATATAATCATGAAATATTCAAGAACATTCTAGAATAATCTAGAATGTTCTAAATATCTCGTAATAACTAAACATATAATTATTATGATTACATCTCACATATGTTATTACAATGGTTAAAGTATAATATGTAAACCAAGAGGTTATGGGTTCGATTCCTGGTTCGCCAAGATGAATGTCATGATAAGCCAAGATGTATGTCTTCATGACATTATCCCCCCTTTTCGATGACGAGTTGCACGAGTCGGAAGAAAAGAGTTCAGACTTGGTTTATGAGGATATTGGTTGTGAAATGCAACAACCATGTCGGAGGCATTGGCAAGATGTTCGGCAGGCTCCCATGTTCGATCATTAGGTGTATAGCCTAACCAATCAACCAAGTAGTATAGTTTGTTGCGAATGATCTTGGAGTCGAGGATAGCGGCAACCTCATATTCAGAGCCATTGGAAACGTCAATTGGAGGTGGGGGAGGTGTAACACGACCCGGAATAGAGCTCGTTGTGTAAGGCTCCAAAAGTGAAACATGGAAGACCGGGTGAAGACGCATATGAGGAGGAAGATCAAGACGAAATGTCACATCATTGATCTTACCACTTATGACATATGGGCCAAAACGTTGATAATCCAATTTGTAGCAAGGTCGGGTCGTTTTAATGGTACCTTGTAAGAGCCATACACGATCGCCTACTTGAAATGTAGTCGATGAATCACGCCGATGACGGTCAGCAATCTTCTTTTGAGTGTTTTGGGCTTCACATAAATGATGCAAAAGCATATCCTGAACTTCTTGGAGTCGAGTGAGCCGATCTTCAGCAGCTGGGTTTTTTGGGAGTTCAGGATGTTCAAGCATCGTCCAACGAGGATGGTACCCAATGTTTGCAAAAAATGGGGAATATCCAGTAGAAGAATGCTCGGAGTTGTTATAAGCAAATTCTGCCAAAGGTAGTAAATCCACCCAATCATCTTGTTGATAGTTGACAAAACAACGTAGATATTGCTCGACTGTTTGGTTGGTGCGCTCACTCTGCCCATTAGTCTCTGGATGGTAGCCGGAAGAGAGTTTACAAGAAGTATGTAAGAGTCTGAACATGTGCCGCCAAAATTTCGAGATGAATTGGGGACCCCGATCACTGATAATATCATCCGGAAGACCATGATGGCGAAACACCTCCCACATGAGTAAATCAGCTGTCTCTTGACTAGTAATGGTCTTTGTGCATGGAAGGAAATGTGCCATCTTCGTAAAACGATCGACAACCGTGAGAATCGAATCAAATCCCTTGGAAGGTGGAAGATCCGTAATAAAGTCCAAGGAAATAGATTTCCATGGGCTCTCCGGAATAGGCATTGGCTGTAATAAGCCATATGGATGATGTCGAGGCTTTTTTGATCGGCAACATGTATCACAGCTACGAACATAATCCGTAACAAAATGGCGAAGCCGTGGCCACCAATATCGGCGAGAAATCAACTCAAAAGTCTTGTGGATGCCGAAGTGTCCCGCCATTGGTGTGTCATGACATTGTTGCATGACTTTGAGTCGAGAAGGACCGTCAGGCACATACAAGAGAGTTTGTCGAAAAAGTAACCCATCATGCCAACTAAACTGGGTGTAGTCTAGACGAGGATTTTGAGTTTGGGAGCTAGATGCACGATTTGGGATAATATGGCTCAAAACCTCTTGGGCGAACGCATCAGTCGCAATCTGCTCACGAATGGAATCAAGAAGCCTTGAATCTCCCGGTGTGTTGATGGTATGCATTGCCATTATTCGCAGACGATCAGGACCTAAGAGGATTTGCTTTTGGCTTTCAAATGCGGCCTCTCCAGGTTGAAGTTCCATATACGAACGTCTAGATAAAGCATCTGCTTTTCCTTGTTGCATCCCAGGGCGATATAGAATTACAAAATCGAAACGAGTTAAGAACTGCGCCCAACGAGCTTGTCGTCGATTCAAGACTCGAGCACTTTGAAAGTATGTTAGATTTTTATGATCATTGTAGACAATAATCTGCTGAGAAGAACCCTCCAGAAAATGACGCCATTGTTGAAAAGAATCCACAATGGCAAGAAGCTCTTTGTCGTGAATCTCATAGTTGATTTCTGCGGCTTCAAATTTTCGTGAGTGAAAAGCCACCGGGTGCAGTTCACCATCATCACCAATTTGGGATAGTACACTTCCGAGTGCGAAATCCGATGCATCAGCTTCAAGTATAAAGCGCCTCATTGGATCGACATGGATTAAGATTGGTGCGGATGTAAATGCTTGCTTTAAACCCTCAAATGCAGAGTTCGCATCTATACTCCATACAAATGATCGATTCTTGTGCGTCAGTTGAGTGAGGGGCAACACAATTTTTGAATAGTCTTTGATGAACTTGCGATAAAAGTTTGCGAACCCCAAAAAACATTGCACATCTCGCACGGATTGTGGTGTTTGCCAATCCAAAATTGTTTGAACCTTTGATGGATCCATAGAGATGCCATTTGAAGAGACTATGTACCCCAAAAACTCCACTTGACGTTGGTCGAAACTACACTTCTCCAATTTTGCATAGAGACCATACTCTCGTAGCCGTTGCAAAACTTGGCGAACATGTATATCATGTTCTTCTTGAGTTTTTGAGTAGATCAAGATATCATCCAGGTAAACAATGATGAAGATATCGAGGAAGTCTCGAAAAATATCATTCGCCATATGTTGGAAGACTGCTGGTGCATTCGTGAGGCCAAAAGGCATCACTGTGTACTCAAAATGACCATAGCGAGTGCGGAACGCCGTCTTCCATTCATCCCCAGGACGAATTCGAACAAGGTTGTAGGCACCTCGAAGATCTAACTTCGTGAAATACTTTGCTTCACTGAGGCGTTCTAGAAGGCTTGAGATCAATGGGAGAGCATATCGGTTTCTAACGGTCACTTTATTCAAGCCTCGATAATCCACGACCATACGAAGCGTACCATCTTTCTTCTTAACGAAAAAGATGGGTGCACCAGCAGGAGATTTTGAATGTTGGATAAAACCATTTGCCAAGTTCTCATTGATATATTCTCGAAGAACCTCTAACTCCGTGGGCGAAAGATTATAAATTGGTCCCCATGGAGGCTCTTTTCCTGGCTGCAAATCAATTGGGCAATCATATGGTCGATGCTCTGGTAGTCTATTAGCCTTCACCTTATCGAACACATCGGAGAATTCTATGTACTTCTTTGGTAGTTGGACCCCCAATTCTTGTGAGCTAGATGAGGGAGTTGCTAAAACCGCAAATACCATCATGTCTTCCTTTCTTCCATCCTCTCGTAATTGATGTATAGAGATTGTTGAAATTGTGGGGGATCCTAGATCCTTAGTTGGAGCTTCAAGAGACTTGGATTGTACGGTGACCTCTTCAATAGTTCTTTTTCTCCAATCAATGGTTGGGTTATGTAACTCAAACCAAGGAAGACCAAGAACTAGAGAGTGCTCCGGACTACTAATGATGTTAAATGAGATGACACTAGCCAAATTACCTAGGACTACACGAATTGGTTCAGACTCTTCGACTATATCTCCTGATGCTATAGGGCGACCATCGATGACTCCTACAGCTACTGGGTTTGGGAGTTTTTTCAAGATGATGTTTTGAGTCAATGCAAACTCGCGATCCATGAAACAAGAATTGGCTCCGGAATCTAGGAGGGCAGAGGCTAGGGCGCGATGACCTGTAGATGTGCTAAGCTCGACTTGTGCAGAAAAAACTCTACTAACTTGATTTGATGAAATGGAACCACAACTAGGTACTGACTCTACATAACTAGGATGGTCCAACCAAATGGCTCCTATTTTGGCCGGACTTATTCGTTTAACACATCCTCTAATTGGCTCAAGACATCAAATCTATTCTCATGGCATGGGCTAGTAGGCTTAGTACTTAAGTTATTAGAAGTGATAGTAGAACTTGATGTAGGGTTGTCATGTGCACTTACTTGGTAAACTTGACGCCTGGGTTTATGTGGGCAATTCACAGCTATATGTCCTGGACCACCACAGTAGAGGCATAGGCGATGCGCCCGACGTCGTTGTTTCTCAGCATCTGATAAGGGCCCTCGACGTTGTGTCGACTCTATTTCCATCGGAGTGGGACCATCCCTCGTAACGGGTCTAGAACCTTGTGGCG
This sequence comes from Azolla caroliniana, assembly GCF_043228905.1. Taxonomy (NCBI): domain Eukaryota; kingdom Viridiplantae; phylum Streptophyta; class Polypodiopsida; order Salviniales; family Salviniaceae; genus Azolla; species Azolla caroliniana. The sequence goes on along the minus strand of NW_028230446.1, from coordinate 15,235,748 downwards.
GTGTGGCGACTATAGAAGCGTATGTCTGTTCCGGTTGGCGGCGTAACATTTGTTGACGTTCAGAACGTCGCTCAAATAGGCGATTATCACATTGCACAGCTCGGCTAATAGCTTCAGTAAGAGACTTTGGATCTTCATGGAAAGTAAGAAGAAGATCTTTGACATCGTTACGCAAACCCTGACGGAATTGATCCATTAAGGCTGCCTCATCCCAAGGGATGTCGCATGCCAAGAGACGGAAATCTGCGGCATAAGCTGAAGCGGGACGATCTCCTTGTCGGAGTCTTTGAATCTTGTTTATTGCAGTCCTAGTGCTATCCGTATCTCCAAAACTAGCTTGAAACTCCTTAACGAATGCCTCGAAATCCTCCAGTAATGGTGATTTCTTCTCAAGAAGTGGTGCAAACCATGCTAACGCTGTACCGCTTAGCAAGGTTCCTATTAATCCCACACGGGCAGCATCAGTTGGATACCGATTGGGATGTAACTGAATCACCAAACGAACTTGATTCAGGAAACCTCGAAAGAGAGATCTGGTACCATCAAACTTGGCAGGGAGGCTAATCTTTGGTTCCCTTGGGGAGTTTTGAACCCCCGCCGCTTGTTCTCGTAATGTTAATATAGTAGCCTCAAGTTGATGAACCCGTTGTGATAACTCCTCATATTGATGAGCTTTCTCAGTACTGACTTGTTGAAGATCCCCGAGTAGCCTTTGATTTTCGTGCTCTAATGCCACAAACTTAGTGGTGAGCATATCGAGCTCCGAAAGGACACGCATATACTCTTGCTTGCTGACCGACTCCATAACCGCGGGGGAAAAAGAAAGAAGGATAAAGAAGAAAGCTTGCTAGAGTTATTGAAGAAAGGGAAAAGAAATATTCGGTTCAAACTGTCGTGACTCTTGAGTAGGAAGCAGAGAGAGAGAGCGATGGCGATAGAGATAACGATAACGATAGAGATGGCGAGAGCGGTAGAGATAGCGATAGTGATAGAAAGAGAGTGAAAGAGGGAGAGAGTGCGAGAGAGAGAAAAGTATAAGTGAGAGATAAGAAATGGGAATGCGATTATATTATGAGAAAGAAGATTACAAGGAGTAGGCTAAGGGCTAAAGACTGGTGTTGAACCGAATGAGTTGTGATGAGTGTATGGACTCTTATTTATAGGCCCTTATGGAGTATTCTAGAATGTTCTAGAATATTTTAGATATTTATGAATAATAATAATAATAAATATAATCATGAAATATTCAAGAACATTCTAGAATAATCTAGAATGTTCTAAATATCTCGTAATAACTAAACATATAATTATTATGATTACATCTCACATATGTTATTACAATGGTTAAAGTACAATATGTAAACCAAGAGGTTATGGGTTCGATTCCTGGTTCGCCAAGATGAATGTCATGATAAGCCAAGATGTATGTCTTCATGACAATAATTAAGTAGTTTATGAGACGCGAACGGAAGAACCGGTATCGGAATGCCGATCCGGATCCGGACCGGTTCCGAACAGGTGCCGGTTGGCACCGTTTTGTACTCAGCACCGGTGACCTATATAAAGGCCCGGTTATAATGTAAAACTTTGATGGATAATTAATAGAGCTTCTTGTTTTATCTTTAAGTGTTGATTACCGTTCTGTGCTAATTGTTCTATCATACGCGTGTATCAAGTCTAATGCCATATTGCTAAGTAACCAATTAAAGTCTGAGTAATCGTTGTATCTTAAGTTATCTGGCCGTAACACCCCTTTGGTGATGTGTCTTCCGTAGACACCCTGTGTTAGGCCATTGTCCGGCCCTTTTTGCAGAGAAATCGACGCTCCGATTTACCTTCACCACTCGGCCACAACCGAGTAAGCACGAATCAATGCAGCAGAAAATAGGAACCACAGAGAAAGAACACGAATACACAGGGATTAACGTGGAAAACCCTAGACGGGAAAAACCACGGGAGTACAAGACTCCAAACCAAAACTATGCACAGAGAAATATACAATGGCGAGCTGCAAGGCGACGACCTTGAGCTCGCTGTCCTCGCCACAGGCGGCGGAAATACACAGAGGCGTCGACCTCGTCCTCTCTCACGCTCTATCTCTCTCGCGCTCTATCTCTCTCGCGGCTGCTCTCTCTTCACTCCTCTTGAGTGGAAAAACAGAAAAATAAGTAGCAACATCAAAACTGTTTGCCCTAAGTCATATTTATACACATATGACTTTGGGGCTATTTACATCTATAGCCTCAAGGGCCCTTGGCAAACATATTCACAGATATGTCCCCGCATCCGGATCTCGTTCCGGGTACATTCGTCATCCGGCTCCGAAGCCGGGATCTTCATCATCCGGTTCCGAAACCGAAACCGGGCTTGTCGGCATTCATCTCCGATATCCGACCATCCCATCCGAAGGGACCGTAATCCCAACAAACTCCCCCTTCACTTCGGCATGGGATGTCTCTCCAATCCGATCCTCTTCCGGCATGCTTCCAGCTTGTCGGGCGTGAGCACCTTGGTCAGCATATCCGACCCGTTCTCGTCCGTGTGGACCTTCGTCAGCACGAACTCCTTGTCTTCTATCCTTTCCCGGATCCAGTGATATCTTCGCTGGATGTGCTTCGTCCGGGAGTGATAGGCCGCGTTCTTTGCAAGGTGGATTGCACTCTGACTGTCGCAGTAGAGTCGGTACTCCTCCTGCCGGATACCGAGCTCTCTAATGAAGTCCTTCATCCATATTATTTCCTTGCCGGCTTCAACAGCCGCCATGTACTCCGCCTCCGTGGTTGACAACGCAACCGTCTTCTGTAGCCTCGACTGCCATGAAACAGCTCCCCCTGCATACGTCATCACATACCCTGATGTGGACCGGCTGGTATCTGCATCAGCCGACATATCCGAATCGGTGAAGCCGTCGAGTTCGGGCTTACCGGAGCCGAATCGGAGGCACACGTTTGTCGTGCTCTTCAGGTATCGGAGTATCCACTTGGCCGCGTTCCAATGCTCTTTGCCGGGATTGCTCATGTACCGGCTCACCACTCCGACTGCATATCCTATGTCTGGTCTCGTACACACCATGGCGTACATCAAGCTCCCGACGGCTGAGGCATACGGCACTTTCATCATATCCTCCTTTTCAGCCTTTGTCTTGGGACTTTGCTTGTTGGACAGCTTGCAGTTTGCCGGGAGTGATCCGACCGGCCTTGCTTCCGACATGTTGAACCGTTTAAGCACCTTTGTCACGTACTTTTCCTGTGACAGCCACAACTGCTTCTTGCTCCGGTCCCGGATGATGTGCATCCCTAGTATTTGTCTCGCCGGACCCAGGTCCTTCATTGAGAAGGTTCGGTGAAGAGCCTTCTTCAGCATCCGTATCTTGACCTGGTCTCGTCCGACGATCAACATGTCGTCCACGTACAGGAGGAGTATTAGAAAGTCTCCTCCTTCGAACTTCTTCACAAACACGCAGTGGTCGGACTGCGTTTTGAGGTACCCTTCGTCGGTCATGAAGGAGTCGAACTTCTGGTACCATTGCCGGGGAGCCTGCTTCAGTCCGTAGAGGCTCTTCTTCAACCGGCATACCAGGTGCTCCTTCCCTTTCTTCTCGAATCCTTCCGGTTGCTGCATGTAGATCTCTTCTTCGAGGTCACCGTGAAGGAATGCCGTCTTCACGTCCATCTGTTCTACCTCGAGGTCCATGCTTGCCGCTATGCTGAGCACCGTCCGGATGGAGGTCATCTTCACTACCGGGGCAAATATCTCGTCGAAGTCGACGCCCTTCTTCTGCTGAAACCCCTTCACCACGATCCTGGCTTTGTATCTCGGGGGGTTTCCGGCATCTCCCGGTTTCAGCTTGAACACCCACTTGTTACGGAGTGCCCGTTTTCCTTTCGGCAGCTCCACAAGTTCATATGTGTGGTTCTCATGCAGGGAATCCATCTCGTCCTGCATGGCACTCAACCACCTGCGGCTCTGGGTGTCATGCTTTGCCTCTTCAAAGCTCTCCGGCTCCCCCTCGTCGGTTAGCAACAGGTGCTCTGGTTCCGGAAATCTCCGGGGGGCCCTTCTCTCTCTTAGAGGATATCTCCGTTCCGGAGCTTCGGCAACCGGTTCTTCCGATTCTTCTTCATCCGAATCCATTTCGGGATCGGGGCCGGTTCCGGTATCATTTTCATCTTCTTCGGCCGGTTCTGTTTCTTCACCGTCTTCGGCCGGATCCTCGAGTGCTAACCGGTCCCTTGCCGGTCGGGACTGCTCCTCGTAGAGTTGATCCTCACCGGTCGACTTGGAGCTCTTCATCTTCTTCTCCGACTCCTAGTCGGCGAGTGTCTTGTTCTCCATGAAGATGATATCACGACTCCGGAATATCTTCTTGTCGACCGGGTCCCATACTCGGTAGCCGAACTCGTCATCGCCGTAACCGAGGAATATGCATGGCCGGGTCTTTGGATCTAGCTTTCCTCTCCGGTCCTTTGCCACATGCACGTATGCGAGACACCCGAACACCTTCAGATGCCGGTAAGATACTTCCCTACCGGTCCACACTCTCTGCGGCGTGTCTCCGTCCAAAGGTACTGAGGGTGATCTGTTTATCACGTATGTCGCCGTCGACATCGCCTCAGCCCAAAACCCCTTGGGTAATTCCGCATGCGCCAGCATACTCCGGACCCTCTCCATTATGGTCCGGTTCATCCTCTCGGCCAGCCCGTTCAGTTCCGGCGTCTTCGGCACAGCAAACTCGAGCCGGATTCCCTTCGAGCGACAGTACTCCTGGAACTGTCCCCGGTATTCCCCTCCGTTATCCGCTCGTATCGCTTTCAGCTTCTTGCCGGATTCTCTTTCCACTCTCGCGTGGAGTTCTTTGAAGACGGACAACACTTGGTCCTTTGTCTTCATCGGTGCCGTTCACAGTCTTCGGCTATGATCATCTATGAATGTTACGAAGTACTGGGCTCCGCCATGTGACTTCGTTTCTACCTGACACACATCGGTGTGCACCAACTCCAATGGTGCGCTACGTCTCGTCGGTGGCCTTGAGTGGAAGGAGGTTCGGTTCTGCTTACCGGCCAGGCAATCGGTGCACTTCTCCAGGTGCACATGCTTCACTGGAATAAGATTGTCTTCTGCAAGCCTCTTCATCCCCTTCTCACTCATGTGGCACAGTCTTTTGTGCCACAGCTCACCGGCAGTGTCGGCTGCCACATTCAGCTCTTCCGGACATAACCGGGCATTCATCAGGTACAATGTGTTGACTTTTCGGGCCCGAGCCACTATCAGGCTCCCCTTGCTGAACTTCATTACGCCGTTCCGGATGCTACCTGTGTAGCCTTCATCGTCTAGCCTCCCGGCCGAAATCAGGTTCAATCGAACCTCCGGAACGTGTCGGACATCCTTCAGCAGCATTTTACATCCGGTCGAGGTTGTCAACCACACGTCTCCTATGCCGGCGATCCGGCACGTACCTTCATTTCCCATCCGAACACAGCCATGCTCACCGGCTGTGTAGGATGAGAAGTATCTTCTTTCCGGGGTCAGGTGGAACGACGCTCCGGAATCGACCACCCAGGTCGTCTCATCGCCGGCAATGTTTAGCTCACCTTCTTCGGTGATGAGCATGATTTCTTCCTCACTTGCCGCGAGTGCCGTCGTTCCTTTCCTGTCCTGCCCTCGCCGATCCGAACCATTCCGCTCCGTGGCTCCCCGGTAAGCCCCGTTTCGTTCCGAAGACTTCTTCGAATCGGTGTCGTCGGCTCCGTTGTCTTTTCGGTAATGCCGACAATTCTTTCGGAAGTGCCCCGGCTTCCCACAGTGGAAGCATGTGGGCCTTCCTCTTGACTACGACCGGGTCCCCGACTTCTCCCGTCTTTGCGGACTTCGGTTCCGTTGTCTTCCCCGATCCGATTCGGTAAACAACATCTTCGGATCGGAGGCCGGTTCTTTATCTCTCCGACGCGCTTCTTCGTTCAAAATACTTGTCTTTACCGTTTGTAGGGACAAGTTATCTTCCGTGCAGGAGGTGCTGAGAGTCACCACCAAGTTCTCCCAGCTTTCCGGCAATGTACACATCAGAATGATGGCTTGCATTGCATCCTCCAGCGGGAACTTGATCGCCGCAAGCTGGTTCACGAATCCCATGAACGTGCTTACGTGTTCCACCATACTCTCGCCGTCCCGGTACTTGAGGTTCACTATCTTCCTCATCAGGGAGGTCCGGTTCAACGCATTCTTCCTCTCGTAGAGGCCCGACAGCTTCCGCCACATCTCATATGCGTTGATGTCGTTCGCTACATGTTGTAGAACGCTCACGTCTACGTATTGCCGAATGGTTGCAACGGCTTTCCGGTTCAGAAGCCTCCATTCCGACTCAAGTACCCCCTTCGGTATTTCCGACCTGTCAATCGGTTCGTACAGGTCCCGAACAATCAGAAGATCCTCCATCTTGATCTTCCAGTCGGCGTAATTCTGTGCATTCAGCACCATCATCCCCGGCTGCCCGCTGCCGCCGCCTTCCATTTTCTGCAGCAGTCGCTCTGATACCAGTTTGCAGAGAAATCGACGCTCCGATTTACCTTCACCACTCGGCCACAACCGAGTAAGCACGAATCAATGCAGCAGAAAATAGGAACCACAGAGAAAGAACACGAATACACAGGGATTAACGTGGAAAACCCTAGACGGGAAAAACCACGGGAGTACAAGACTCCAAACCAAAACTATGCACAGAGAAATATACAATGGCGAGCTGCAAGGCAACGACCTTGAGCTCGCTGTCCTCGCCACAGGCGGCGGAAATACACAGAGGCGTCGACCTCTTCCTCTCTCACGCTCTATCTCTCTCGCGCTCTATCTCTCTCGCGGCTGCTCTCTCTTCACTCCTCTTGAGTGGAAAAACAGAAAAATAAGTAGCAACATCAAAACTGTTTGCCCTAAGTCATATTTATACACATATGACTATGGGGCTATTTACATCTATAGCCTCAAGGGCCCTTGGCAAACATATTCACAGATATGTCCCCGCATCCGGATCTCGTTCCGGGTACATTCGTCATCCGGCTCCGAAGCCGGGATCTTCATCATCCGGTTCCGAAACCGAAACCGGGCTTGTCGGCATTCATCTCCGATATCCGACCATCCCATCCGAAGGGACCGTAATCCCAACACTTTTAAGGAACAGTACTAAGACAGAGAAGGAATTAGTACTAAGAGAGGTGAAGAACTCTCGAGAGAAGGAAAGAGTGAGTGAGAGGGAGGGAGAGAGAGATCAAGAGAGAGAGAGAGATGATAAGAAAAGATATATATTATGTGAAGAGAATGTACAGTAGTAGCTAGGAGGCTTAAGACTACCGTTGAACCGATTTGGTTCGAAATAATGCCTCGTGCCTCCTTTTATAGTGTTCTAAGGAATACTCCTGAAGTTTCTAGAATGTTCCAGAGAAATCTGGAATATACATCAATTTTCTATAAGAAAACATAAATGAAAATAATATTCTACGTATTACAATGTATAGTCTAATGGTCAAGAGCTCGATCCATGTAGCATAAAGTCATGGGTTCGAGTCTTGCCATATCATGACACTATCCCCCCTTTAAAACGACGAGTGTAACTAGTCGTTTTGGATTGAGGACTTGGTTGTCTGGATATTGATGATGGAAGTCTTCAAGAAGTGCACGAGCATTGGTGACATTCTCTATCGGTTCCCAAGTACGATCACTAGGACTATATCCTAGCCAATCGACTAGATAGTAGAGCTTGTTGCAAACAATCTTGGAATCAAGGATGGCGGCAACCTCGTACTCAGGTTCATCTTCAAGCTCGATCGGGGGTGGAGGCTATGTAATACGTCCTGGGATGGTGCTATCTTGATAGGGTTCAAGGAGAGAACTATGAAACACCGGATGTATCCGAAGTTGTGGAGGTAGATCGAGACGAAAAGCGACATCATTAATCTTTCTTATGATACGGAAAGGACCTAATCGCCGATAATCCAACTTCTCACATGGGCGAGTAGTCTTGATGTGTCGCCGGAGTAGCCATACCCGATCTCCAATGTTAAAACTGGATGGGAGTCGATGACAATCCGCATAAACCTTGTGTGTTTGCTGAGCTTGTTGGAGATGAGTAGATAAATCCGCTTGTATCTTGTGTAACCGCTCCAAACGATCCTCCGCGCAAGGATTTGTGGACACCTCTGGGGTTTCAAGTACACACCACCGGGGGTGACATCCCGTATAAGCATAAAATGGCGTAACTTTAGTCGATGCGTGGATAGAGTTATTATAGGCAAATTCGGCGAAGTGGAGAATATCTGCCCAGTCATCCTGATGATAGATGAGAAAGCACTGCAGGTACTGCTCCGGCGTTTGATTTGTTCGTTCGGCTTGGCCGTCGGTTTGTGGGTGGTAGACGGAGGAGAGGTTACAAGTGACCTTGAGCATTTTAAAAAGGTGCTTCCAGAATTTTGACATGAACTGGGGTCCACGGTCGCTGACGATACTATCGGGAAGTCCATGATGCCGACATACTTCACGCATGACAATTTCGGCGGTGTCTTCACTGGAGATTTCCTTAGTACATGGCAAAAAATGAGCCATCTTCGTATATCGATCTACCACTGTTAGAATCGCATTGAACCCCTTAGAGACTGGAAGATCTGTGATGAAGTCTAGAGCAATGGATTGCCACGGCTTGCTTGGAATTGGTAATGGTTCTAATAAACCATATGGATGATGCCTTGGCATTTTCGCTCTGCAGCATGTGTCACAAGTCCGAACAAAATCTTCGACAAATTGTCGCATACGGGGCCACCAGAATGATCGTTGTACTAAATCTAATGTTTTAGTACTACCAAAATGCCCAGCTGTATATGTGTCATGACAATTTTGTACTACTTGAAGGCGGGAAGAACCATTAGGAACATACAAAAGTTCTTTAAAGAAGAGTAATCCATCATGGTATTTGAATTGCCGATAGTCCGTACCTGGTGGTTGCGGATGTGAACATGACGCTCGAGAGGGATCAATTTGTGCTAGTATAGCTTGGGCGAAAGCATCTGTCTTCAGGTCCGCACGTATGATATCGATAACGTGGGAATCCATGGGCATGCCAAAGACCTGTGTTGCTTGCAGTCGTGCCGGTCCCAAGATTACTTGCTTTTGGTTATCGAAAGCTGGCTCGCCGGGACGCGGTGCTAGGTACGAACGCCGTGATAATGCATCTGCTTTCCCTTGATGTTTCCCAGGTCGATATGTAATCTTGAAGTCGAAACGCGTGAGAAAATGGGCCCACCGAGCTTGACGTCGATTTAACACACGAGCGTCTTGAAAATAGGCGAGGTTTTTGTGGTCACTGAATACAGTGACTTGATGAGAAGATCCCTCTAGAAAATGCCTCCATTGCATAAAAGAGTCCACTATAGCCAATAGCTCTTTATCATGAATTTCGTAGTTGATTTCGGCGGCGTCAAACTTGCGTGAGTGAAAAGCCACAGGATGTAGCTTTTCATCATTACCTCGTTGTGATAGAATGCTTCCCAATGCAAAATCCGATGTGTCCGCTTCAATGATGAATGGTTTTTCTGGATCAACGTGAGCTAGAATCGGAGCCGATGTAAATGCCTGTTTAAGATTCTCAAAAGCCATGTCCGCTTCTTCAGACCAAACGAACGATTGTCCCTTCCTAGTAAGTTGTGTAAGAGGCAAAACGAGCTTTGAGTAATCCTTTATAAACTTCTGGTAAAGATTGGCAAAGCCTAGAAAGCATTGCACATCCCGCACCGAACGCGGAGTCTGCCATTCTACCACCGTTTTGACCTTAGCTGGGTCCATGGAGATGCCTTCTGAGGAAATGACATAGCCGAGAAATTCCACCTGGTTGCACCCGAAACTACATTTTTCCAGCTTTGCATAGAGACCATGTTCTCGAAGTCGTTTTAGTACTAACAGTACATGAGAATCATGCTCTTCTTGGGTCTTCGAGTAAACCAGTAGATCATCCAAATAAATGATTAGACACACATCCAACAGATCTCGGAAAATATCATTTGCCATGTGCTGGAAGACTGCTGGCGCATTAGTGGGGCCGAACGACATGACCGTATACTCGAAGTGCCCATATCTGGTGCGGAACGCGGTCTTCCATTCATCTCCTGGTCGGATCCGTATGAGGTTATAGGCTCCCCGTAAGTCAATCTTCGTGAAGAACCTGGCACCATTGATTCGTTCTAAAAGACTTGAGATAAGGGGGAGTGCATACCTATTTCGGATTGTAACCTTATTCAAGCCACGGTAATCTACAACGAGCCGAAGTGAGCCATCCTTTTTCTTGACAAAGAAAATGGGTGCACCGGCTGGAGATTTCGAATGTCGTATGAAACCATTCTCCAAATTCTCCTCTATATAGGCTCGAAGGACTTCCAGTTCGGTTGGTGACAAATTGTAGATCGGTCCCCAAGGTGGCTCTTTCCCCGGTTGTAAATTGATGGGGCAATCATATGGTCGATGGTGAGGAAGCGTACTGGCTTGTACTTTATCAAACACATCGGCATACTATGATACTTCTTTGGAAGTTGAACGATGTCGCGTTACTACACGCGTGCGTGGAGAAACGAAGCGGGACCACCGGGGTCTTGAACCGAAGAGCAGGTGATAGAAGGGGAAAGAGAAAGAGAGAGACGCCCGGTTACGTATGAGCAAAGAAACACAGGGGCACGGCCCGTCAACGCAGAAGACGCGAACAGATGCCGATGCCTGTTCGTTTGCGCACGAAAGGGGGTAGGATGGGGGTGCTGCCGGAAGCACACGGGCGTTCCTCGAAGCAGCGCAAACCTCTCGAAAACCTGCAGAGAAGAGCGATGGAGAACGAACAGAGGAGAAGCGTTCGGTTACGGTCCGACAGCACTTCGTCCTCCTCAATGCGCTATATCCCTCTCCCCGCGTCTCCCTCTCTTTTATATCTTCAAGAAGGGAGCCGTTTCCCTCATTTACTTCCTACCTACCGAATCTAACTACCCAGGATATACCTATGTACCTAATTCCCTATTATATACATTAAGGGGCGCGCACACGTGAAGAGCCGGTTCGCGCGCGCTATGCACCGATTGCGCCAAGGGATGGTTTTCTTCACGACATCCGCCCCCACCTAACCGCGCATCTATCGGTATGCGCCAAAATTGCGCTCTGGTTGGAGAAAACCGGTCCGAGTTCCGGTTCTTCGTCCATCGGTTCGTCCTCCATTTCGGACTGTCCGTCGTCGCTGTCCAGGCCTCTTAGATCCGGTTCGCCGTCGTGGCGCTTCTTGAACACTTTGATCCGCTTCCCTGCTACTGGTATCGCCATCCTCGTACCGTCGAGTTTCGCCAGGTGATGCGTCCCGTTGTCGTTGGCGCTCGTTACCACGTAAGGCCTGAACCACCGCTTTGCAAACTTCCGTGTTGCTCGGTGTTGGTTGTCGAGGCTGCTGTCGTAGACTAGCACCCAGTCGCCTTCCTCGATTTTCTTTGGTCGGAGCCGGTGCGTTCGGTCGAACCGGGCTTTGTTCGTCATCCTTGCCGTTCGAAGTCTCTCCGCCGCTCGTTCCACGTCCTCTGGCCTCCGCTCGAGCTGCCGTATACGCGCCGCTAGCAGTTCTTCCCGACTCATCTCGTCTCTCCAGTCCACCGTTGCCCAAGAGGAGATCGTCCGTTCCATCGTCATGATCGGCTTCTGTCCGAACATGAGCTCTGACGGCATGAACCCGGTTACCGAACTGTGCGTTGTCCGGTCCGCCCACAAGGCATAAGGTAACAGTCGTGGCCAGTTCCCGACCTGGCCTCCGCATGCCCGGACTAGTGCTTTGACGATCGGTCCGTGTCCGCGCTCCACCTTCCCGTTCGCCTCCGGATTGTACGCTATGGTGAGCGAGAGCTTGACCCCTAACTGGTCGAATAGCTCCTCGGCCTCTTCGGCGTCCAACTCCCCGTGGTCAGCCACGATCTTCCCGACGCACCCGTACCGGCATATCACGTCCTCAATCAGGAACCGACACACGACCGCAGTCGTTTTGTTCTACAGGGCTCGGCCTTCCACCTGGTTCGTTAGGTCCTCCCGGGCCAGCACCAGATATCGCATCTGCCCTACGCCCATCGGCATCGTCACCAAATCTACCATCCATTTGAAGTGGATGACCGGAGGGTATGTAGGGTGAAGCTCGTCCCGATGTCGGACTATGGAGTGAATCTGACAGCTCTCACAAGTTGTCACGAACCGATGCATGTCCCGGTACAGTCCCGGCCACCAGTACTTTCCCTTTAGTTTCTCGAACGTGGCCCACGTCCCACGGTGTCCGGCCCAGGGGCTATCGTGGTAGGGCTTCAGCAACTCCTTCTGTTCCTCCTCCATCGCCACTACTCGGAGCGGGATGCCGTTTCTCTTCTTCGGGTGCTTCCACAAGTATCCGTCCCGGAGAAAGAACCGGTACGCTTTCTTCCGGATCCGGTTGGCCTCGTCCTTTGTCCATGACGCGTCCGGCGTCATCGTTCTTAAGAATCCCCCAATCCGCAACCACTCCCCGTCGTACTTGCTCTCGTTGAAATCGTTAAGCACCGAAGTGCTCCCCTCGGTTGTTACGTAAGCCACCTCGAAGAAGTCCACGCCGACTTCCTCGTCCTCCGAAACCATGCCGCCCTCGTTGTCGAATCGCGCCCTCGAAAGCATGTCGGCCATGGCATTGTCTTTCCCGGAAATGTGTCGTATTTCCAGATCCAGGGACTTGATGTACGCTATCCATCTGAGCATTGCCAGGTCCGGGGTTGCGCATCCGGAAACCATGCCAAGAATCGGCAGGCAGTCCGTCTCGATAATCACCTCTGTCCCGATCAGATAGTCTTTATTGGCCTTCACCGCCGAAACGATACCCCAGAGTTCGCGTTTAACCTGGGCGTATCCTCGCTGTCACTCGCTGAGGACCTTCGCGCCGAACCGGATTGGGAACCGAATCCCGTCCTCATCTTCTTGGTTGACGACCCATCCGATCCCGGTCGGACTTGTATCTACCGTTATGTAGATGGGAGTGCCTTTCTCGTAGACAGCCTTCCGGAGTGCCGGAGCTGCAGCAAGAGCCTCGTTCATCTTTCGGACCGACTCCGTATGCTCGCCTCGCCACTCGAATTTTCGCCCCTTTTTCAGCAACCCGTATAGCGGCTCGGCAACGTGGGCGTAATGCGGGATCCATATGTGGTAGAGCGTGCATGCTCCCAAGAACCTCCGTACCTCTGTGACCGAGTTACAGTCGGGCTTCATTGCGGAGATGGCTTCCACCTTAGCCGGAGACGGTTTCCGGCCATACGGTCCGCATAGATGTCCGACGACCATGATATCTGATTGCCCGAAGGCCGATTTCTCCCCGGAGAAGGTGAGCCTCGCGTCCTCTAGCCTCTGCAGCACCCTCTCGCAGTCGTCAACGTGTGTCGCCACGAATTTCCGGCATCCGTCCGGTCCGATCGTTTCGTCCTTTTCCTCCACCGGACATCCCTTGATCGGGATGTCGTCCAAGAATGGCATGGTGATGTCCGGGATACAATCCCTCAGCACCTTGTTCATCGCATTCACCATGTGGGCCACCGAGTTCGTCCCTCCTTGTGGCAGGGTACACATCCGCACTAGGCCGAGAGGAGTCCGCATCGTCGTAATGTCTCTGCTCTCTACGCCTAGTTGGAACTGATCATACCCCGAGTACAGATCACCGACCGAGTAGATCGACCTTCCGGCGAAGGCCTCCGCGAACTCGTCTATCGTTGGTCCGATTCCTGCGTTCCGAATGGTCACTTTGTTGACCGGTTGCAGGTCTTGAATGAAGCGCAACGTCCCGTTCTTCTTCGGTACTATAAACCACCGGTTCGAGTACGGGGCACTCGACGGTTCGAGGATGCCCATATCGACTTTCTGCCTCAACAACTCCATCAGCTCCGAGATGTGAGCTCTCGGTACCGGAATTGGTTTGAGATTCCACGGCACATGCGGTACCGTGAATATCACCATCGGCTTCACGACTGTCGGGTCTACGCACCCGATCTCGTCCGGTGAGAATGCGAAGGCTTTCCCGTGCCTTCCGAGCATTCTCCGAAACCGGTCTTCTTCCGCCGGTAGTAGGAACCCGCCCCCACCGATTTTGAGCTCCCGTAGCGTTCTGTCGGTGAAGGTGTGTCCTATGCAGGCCGGATCTCGTAAACTGGGGTCCGATGAGACCCCCTTGATTCGCAACTCGCTGCCCTCCGGTAAGGGTGCCGCGACTGGCCTTACCTTCCGGTCCATAGTCTTGTACTTCGTGTTAACCCGGGCCGTCTGATCCGACTCGAGCCCTTGACTGAAGTCCGCGATGACTTCGTACATCTCTTCTGAACAAACCGGTATCGTCCGATCCTCTTTAAGGCCCTCTCCGACCACCTCTCGCAGTATTCCCAAGGTATCGTCGAAGGAGACCGCCTCCACGGCTCCGTTGATTTCCTCGCTGGGCCCGAGAACTCCGCACGTCCGAAGTCGCTCTTCCGCCCTCGACTTTTCTCGGCCAACGACGCCGACTATCGTACACCCTCCGTTGTCGGAGAAACAAAAAATTCCTACTTATGGTACAAGGTTTCTTCGGTTTCGCCTCTATCGTACATTTGTGGGTTTTTCCCGGAGTGTCCGGACTATTGCGGCCCCACGCCTTGACAGCCCTCTCTAAAAATCCTCTCGGTTCTCGCCAACGAGGGACTCACGGTTTCACTCGTGGTTCGGTCGCACCGTCAGGAACTGGACCAAGTGACGCCCGTCCTGACTCTTGACCCTCGCGTAAGCCGACCCGTTGTCGTGAAGAAAACCGTCCACAAGCGGAATCGGTGCACAGGAGCGTAGGAGCCGGCTCTTCTCGAATGTTGTCCATAGAAGATCCTAGGCAGGTAGATTTAGTGGGTAGGAAGTAAAGGGGAAACGGCTCCTTCCTTACCTATAAAAAGGAGGGAGACGAGAAGGGGGAGGGGATCGCGGAGAGTCGAGGACGAAGTGCTGTCGGTTTGCGTGCGAAGGCTTCTCTCTCTCTCTCTGGTTCGCAAACTCCATAGCTTCCTTCTGTGCAGGTTTCGGGAGGCTCGCGCTGCTCTGAGGAATGCCCGAGTGCTTCCGGCAGCACCTCCAACCTGCTCCTGTCTTTCTGTGCGTTTACGAACAGGCATTGACATCTGTTCGCCGGCCTGTTCGGTTGTAACCGACTTCGTGTTTTTGTTGCTTCCGTGTTCTTGTTGTTGTCTTTGTTAATACATACATACATTCGTGTCTCTCTGTGTCGCTGTCCCACTCGCGTCTTTGTGTCGAAGGGCCGTGTCCCTGTGAATCTACGCTTGCACGTAGTGGGTCTCTTGTCCCTTCTCTCTTGCTCTTCGGTACAGGACCCCTGAGGTCCCGCCTCATTCCACGCATCCGCGAGGAAAACCTCGACATCTTGGTGAACCCGACGTGAAGGAGGCGGCAGAAGAGTAGAAGATGAAGGGGTCGGATCTTGCAGAGGCCATGGCTTTGGCCGTGGATCGGATATTGAGTGCACGCGAGGGCACCGGCGCCCTCGACAGAGCCATTGAGGCGGTCGTTGGTACGATCGGCCGGTTCAGCGGAAAGGATGCCACGAAGTATTTGGCGTTCTACGGGACAGAAATGCTGATGCGGGACATTCCGGAAGAGAGGCGTCTTGCCGGGTTTCCTCGAGTGGCGATGCCGAGCATCCATGCAGAGGTGCTTGAAGTGCGGGCGGAGAGCCGTACCTGGGAGGAGTTCGAAGGGCGACTCCTAGAAAAATACGGGATGGACGACGCGCTCCGGCTTTCGAAACGGGACTTCATGGAATGGGTGGAGTCCCCCGGCAAGGGAAGAAACGCGTCGGCACTCCTCCGGGAGTTCGAAGAACGCTTTGCGCGCCTTTCGGCGCTTGACCGAACCGTTCTGGATACTAGCCGGGTCCTATTGTTCGTCAAGTCGGTGGACGAGCGGGACAGAGATCAAGTCGGCTCCTTGCTGGAAACCGAAGACGGGCTGACAACCGACTGGGCTGCGGTTAAGAGAGTCTGTGGCCGTTTCGACAAACGGCGAGAATGGGCTGACAACGGGGCGGCCGGTGCGGGCTCTGTCACAGCAAGGAGGCTTGAACCGGCACCGCAAGTGCGAAGGGAAGAAACCCGGGAATGGCTCGAAACCGGTCCGGCTTCGACCGGCATGGTCAATGGCTCGTCCGGAGGAGCAACGCTAGAGGAGTTGACGCCGGCGATAAAGGATCTCCAGATCGCCCAGACTCGAAGGGAAGGCGGCGAACCGGCTCGTGACCGACGGCCGGCAGCGGGGAACAGGTGCATGTGGTGCGACGAGGTCGGCCACATTCGGAAGGACTGCGTCGATTTCACAGAGGCGTTGAGGAACCGGGTGGTGTACCTGTGGGAAGGCTGGGTGCACGCCGGCGACACTAGGAGGGCCCTGAACCGAAACGACGGGCGAGGAGGTATGAAGAGACTGATGGAAGAGGCAGGGACCCGACACGTAGAGGCCATCCACTACTCGGCGTCGGCTGGAATTCGGGTCGGGGGCAGCGAGGCCCGAACAGAGGGCAAAGACGGATTCTGGTTGGCAATGCTGGAAGGTCTTGCTGGCGCACAGCTAAGGAGAGATGAAACGGACCGCGCTGAGAGGCGGGTCCGGGAAATAACCGGGTGGAGCGATCCGGTCGAGGAGAAGACGGGCTTCGTAGAAGCCGCCTGCAGGAACTACAAGGCTCTGGTAGAAGACAAACGAGTGGGGAAAGCCGGAGCGGCCGGGCCCTCACAACGGTACGAGACCCGATTCGGGCAACGACGGAACGATGCCAGTGGGTCCAGCGCGCAAGATAACCCCAGGAAGGGTGGATACCGACTGGGGACGGAAATAGAAAGGACTACGGACCTACGAAAGGTCCTAGAAGAACGGATCCTCGACAGCAAAGTGGAGCTGTCATAGCGAGAG
The DNA here is from genome assembly GCF_043228905.1 of Azolla caroliniana. Taxonomy (NCBI): domain Eukaryota; kingdom Viridiplantae; phylum Streptophyta; class Polypodiopsida; order Salviniales; family Salviniaceae; genus Azolla; species Azolla caroliniana. Next base: position 15,218,762 of record NW_028230446.1, on the reverse strand, counting down.
GTGCTAGGGATCGCAAAGAAGGAGTTCCTCGACTCCATTGTGGACCTGGTGAAACGGAAGAGGCTGTTGACGAAGACGGAACCGGAAAGACCGGTGGAGGTGCGGACGACACACATCGACGACATGGCGCTGAAAGATGAGTGGGCGGAGAGCCACTATTCAAGGCCGCACTGGGCCTGAGCGACCACAGAGTCCCCGGTAAAGATCGGAGATGTTCAGGAACCGGTGGTGGCATTGGTGGACCACGGTTCGGAAATAAACCTGATGTCCATTGACTTCTATAAGAAGGGAAAGTGGCCGATCAACACCAAGCACGGGTGGAAGATACGGGCGGCGACGCGCGCCACCGAGGAACTGCACGGGGCCTGCCCGAAAGCCAGGACGGGCGCCATTCGGTTCAATTTCTGACGGTGCGGCCGAACCACGAGAGAAACCGCGAATCCCTCGGTGGTGAGAACCGGGAGGATTTTTAGAGAGGGCTGCCAAGGCATGGGGCCGAGACAGCCCGGACACTCGGGAAAGACCCCACAACTGTACGATAGAACCGAAACCGAAGGAACCCTGTACGATAAGTAGGAAATTCTGCTTCTCCAACAACGGAGGGTGTATGATAGTCGGCATCGTCGGCCGAGAAAAGACAAGGGCGGAAGTGCGACTTCGAGCGTGCGGAGTTCTCGGCCCGGACGAGGAAAACAGCGGAGCCGTGGAGGTGGTCTCCTTCGACGACACCTTGGGAATGCTGAGGGAGGTAGCCGGAGAAGACCTTAATGAAGACCGGACGATTCCGCTATATTCCGAAGAGATGTACAAAGTCATCGCGAACTTCAGTCGGGGGCTCGGGTCGGATCGGACGGCCCGAGTTAGCACGAAGTACAAGACTGTGGACCGGAAGGTAAGGCCCGTCGCGGCACCCTTACCAGAGGGCAGCGAGTCCCGAATCAGAGGGGTTGCGTCGGACCCCAGTTTACGAGATCCGGCCTGCATAGGACACACCTTCACCGACGGGACGCTCCAGGAGCTCAAGATCGGTGGGGGCGGGTTCCTACTGCCGGCGGAGGAAGACCGGTTTCGGAGAATGCTCGGAAGGCACGGGAAAGCCTTCGCGTTTTCACCGGAAGAGATCGGGTGCGTAGACCCGACGATTGTGGAGTCGATGGTGATATTCACGGTACCACATGTGCCGTGGAATCTCAAGCCGAGTCCAGTACTGAGAGCCCACATCCCGAAGTTGATGGAGCTATTGAGGCAAAAAGTCGATATGGGCATTCTCGAACCGTCGAGTGCCCCATACTCGAACCGATGGTTTACCGTACCAAAGAAAAACGGAACATTGCGCTTCATTCAGGACCTGCAGCCGGTCAACAGAGTGACCATTTGGAACGCAGGAATCGGACTGACCATAGACGAATTCGCAGAGGCCTTCGCCGGAAGGTCGATTTACTCGGTCGGTGATCTGTACTCGGGGTACGACCAGTTCCAGCTAGCCGTGGAGAGCAGAGACATTACGACGATGCGAACCCCCCTCGGCCTAGTGCGTATGTGTACCCTGCCACAAGGAGGGACCAACTCGGTAGCCCACATGGTGAATGCAATGAACAAGGTACTGAGGGATTGCATCCCGGACATCACCATGCCGTTTCTAGATGACATCCCGATCAAGGGGTGCCCGGTGGAGGAGAAGGACGAGACACTCGGGCCGGACAGATGCCGGCGATTCGTGGTGACACACATCGACGACTGCGAGAAGATGCTACAGAGGCTAGAGGATGCGAGGCTCACCTTCTCCGGGGAGAAATCGGCCTTCGGGCAATCGGACACCTATGTGGACCTTATGGCCGGAAGCCGTCTCCGGCAAAGGTAGAAGCCATCTCCGCGATGAAGACCGATTGTAGCTCGGTTACGGAAGTTCGGAGGTTCCTGGGGGCATGCGCGTTCTACCACATATGGATCCCGCATTACGCCCACGTTGCGGAGCCGCTATACGGGTTGCTGAAGAAAGGGCGAAAATTCGAGTGGCGAGACGAGCACACGGGTTTCTTCGGTTTCGCCTCTATCGTACATTTGTGGGTTTTTACCGGAGTGTCCGGACTATCGCGGCCCCACGGCTTGACAGCCCTCTCTAAAAATCCTCTCGGTTCTCGCCACCGAGGGACTCACGGTTTCGCTCGTGGTTCGGTCGCACCGTCAGGAACTGGACCGAGTGATGCCCGTCTTGACTCTTGACCCTCGCGTAAGCCGACCCGTTGTCGTGAAGAAAACCGTCCACAAGCGGAATTGGTGCACAGGAGCGTAGGAGCCGGCTCTTCTCGAATGTTGTCCATAGAAGATCCTAGGCAGGTAGATTTAGTGGGTAGGAAGTAAAGGGGAAACAGCTCCTTCCTTGCCTATAAAAAGGAGGGAGACGAGAAGGGGGAGGGGATCGCGGAGAGTCGAGGACGAAGTGCTGTCGGTTTGCGTGCGAAGGCTTCTCTCTCTCTCTCTGGTTCGCAAACTCCATAGCTTCCTTCTGTGCAGGTTTCGGGAGGCTCGCGCTGCTCTGAGGAATGCCCGAGTGCTTCCGGCAGCACCTCCAACCTGCTCTTGTCTTTCTGTGCGTTTACGAACATGCATCGACATCTGTTCGCCGGCCTGTTCGGTTGTAACCGACTTCGTGTTTTTGTTGCTTCCGTGTTCTTGTTGTTGTCTTTGTTAATACATACATACATTCGTGTCTCTCTGTGTCGCTGTCCCACTCGCGTCTTTGTGTCGAAGGGCCGTGTCCCTGTGAATCTACGCTCGCACGTAGTGGGTCTCTTGTCCCTTCTCTCTTGCTCTTCGGTACAGGACCCCTGAGGTCCCGCCTCATTCCACGCATCCGCGAGGAAAACCTCGACACCGTTGTCCAACACCTTGGTCTCCATTCGCGCTGCCGTAATGTACGGTCCTACTAGTATGACCGGGTGCGAGGACGTCTCCTGTACAAAGAAGTGCTAGTCTATCTCGACGTCGCCGATCTTGACTCGCACGTTTGGGCAGGCCTCGTGTAGTTCCTTGGTGGCGCGCGTCGCCGCCCGTATCTTCCACCCGTGCTTGGTGTTGACCAGCCATTTCCCCTTCTTATAGAAGTCCATGGACATCATGTTTATTTCCGAGCCGTGGTCCACCAACGCCACCACCGGTTCATGAACATCTCCGATCTTCACCGGGGTTTCCGTGGTCGCTCGGGCCTAGTGTGGCCTCGAATAGTGGCTCTCCGCCCACTCGTCTTCCAGCGGCATGTCCTCTATGTGCGTCGTCCGCACCTCCACCGGCCTTTCCGGTTCTATCTCCGTCGACAGCCTCTTCCTCTTCACCAAGTCTACGATGGAGTCGTGGAACTCCTTCTTGGCGATTCTGAGCACCTCCCGCAACGACAATTCCACCTTGCTGTCGAGGATTCGTTCTTCCAGGACCTTTCGTAGGTCCGTGGTCCTTTCGATCTCCGTGCCCAACCGGTATCCGCCCTTCCTGTGGTTATCCCGGGCACTGGTCTCACCGGCCTCGTTCTGTTTTAGCCCGAATCGGGTTTCGTATCTTTGTGAGGGTCCGACCCTTCCGGTCTTACCTACCCGTTTGTCTTCAACCATCGCCTCGTAGTTCTGGCAAGCTGCTTCGACGAAACCCGTCTTTTCTTTGACCGGGTCACTCCACTCGGTTAACTCCTGAACCTGCTTCTCCGCGCGGTCCGCCTCGTCTTTCTTTAGTCGGGCACCGACGAGGCCTTCCAGCACCGTCGGCCAGAACCCGGCTTTGCTCTCCTTCCGGGCATCGCTGCCTCCGACCCGAATACGGGCTGACGCTGAGTAGTGGACGGTCTCCGCGTGCCGGGCCGCCGTCTCTTCCATCAGCCTTTTCATTCCTCCTCGCCCGTCGTTTCGGTTCAGGGCCCTCCGGGTATCGCTGGCGTGCACCTGACCTTCCCATAGGTACACTACCCGGCTTCTCAAAGCCTCCGCAAAGTCCCCGCAGTCTTTCCGGATGTGGCCGACCTCGTCGCACCACATGCACCTATTTCCTGCCGAAGGCCGTCGGTCACGAGCTTGTTCGCCGCCTTCCCTCCAAGCCTAGGCGATCTGGAGATCCTTTACCGCCCGTGTCAACTCCTCCAAAGCTGTTCCCCCGGACGAGCCTCTGACCACGCCGGCCGAAGCCGAACCGGTTTTGAGCCACTCCCGGGTCTCTTCCCTTCGCGCCTGTGGTATTGGTTCGAGCTTCCTTGCTGCGACAGGACCCGCCCCTGTATCAGCCCACTCCCACCGTTTGTCAAAACAGCCGCAGACTCTTTTTACCGCGGCCCAGTCGGCCGTCAGCCCGTCTTCGGTTTCCAGTAAGGAACCCACTTGCTCCCGATCCCGTGCGTCAACCGATTTGACAAACAGTAGGACATGACTTGTGTCTAGAACGGTCCGATCGAGCGCCGAAAGGCGCGCAAAGCGTTCCTCAAACTCCCGGAAGAGTACCGACGCATTTCTTCCTTTGTTGGGGGACTCCACCCACTCCATGAAGCCCCGCTTCGAAAGCCGAAGCGCGTCATCCAGCCCGTATTTCTCCAGGAGCCGTACTTCGAACTCCTCCCAGGTCCGGCTCTCCGCCCGGACCTCGAGCACCTCCGCATGGATGCCCGGCATCGCCACTCGAGGGAATCCGGCAAGACGCCTCTCTTCCGGAATATCCCTCATCAACATCTCCGCCCGGTAGGACGCCAAATAACTCGTGGCATCCTTTCCACTTAAACGGCCGATCGTACCGACGATCGCCTCAATAGCCCTGTCAAGGGCGCCGGTGCCCTCGCGCGCGCTCTCTATCTGGTCCACGGCCGAAGCCATGGCCTCTGCAAGATCCGACCCCCTCATCTTCTGCTCCTCTGCAGCCTTTTTCACGTCGGGTTCACCAAAGAGTTCGCGTTACTACGCGCGTGCGTGGAGAAACGAGGCGGGACCACCGGGGTCTTGAACCGAAGAGCAGGTGTTAGAAGGGGAAAGAGAAAGAGAGAGACGCCCGGTTACGTATGAGCAAAGAAACACAGGGGCACGACCCGTCAACGTAGAAGACGCGAATGGACACAGAGATAGAGAGACACAAATGTTTGTATATTAACGAATGACAAATAAACAACAGAGCACGCGAGAGGTTACAACCGAACAGGCTGGCGAACAGATGCCGATGCCTGTTCGTCTGCACACGAAAGGGGGTAGGATGGGGGTGCTGCCGGAAGCACACGGGCGTTCCTCGAAGCAGCGCGAGCCTCCCGAAAACCTGCAGAGAAGAGCGATGGAGAACGAACAGAGGAGAAGCGTTCAGTTACGGTCCGACAACACTTCGTCCTCCTCAATGCGCTATATCCCTCTCCCTGCGTCTCCCTCTTTTTTATATCTTCAAGAAGGGAGCTGTTTCCCTCATTTACTTCCTACCTACCGAATCTAACTACCCAAGATATACCTATGTACCTAATTCCCTATTATATACATTAAGGGGCGCGCACGCGTGAAGAGCCGGTTCGCGCGCGCTATGCACCAATTGCGCCAAGGGACGTTTTTCTTCACGACAACGGTGGAATCCTCTTTAGTGGTGCTGGAGGGGTTTACTGATATTGCGAAGAGGAACATTTCTTCCTTGCATCCTTCCTCACGCAACTGATGTAGTGAAATCATTGCAATCTCATGAGTAGACCCTCGGGCTTTTCGATGCCGGATTTCTCTTGTCCGCCAATCTATGTCTGGGTTATGTAATTTGAACCATGTTAATCCTAAGACAATGGGGTGTTCTGGGATGCTAATTATATTAAATGATATGACACATGCTAGATTATCTAGGACAACATTAACGGGCTCTGACTCTTCTATGATATTTCCTGAGGCAATGGCGACCATCGACGACTACTACAAGGGCAGGACACGGGAGTTTTCTGAGAGATATCTGATGAGCTTGGGCAAATTTCCTATCCATGAAGCAAGAATTAGCGTCAGAATCTAGAAGTGCTAAGACATGTACTGGAGGAGTACTTTTAGTACTAACTGTTACTTGGGCTACGAACACATTGCTAACTTGCTTAGAGGGAATGGAACCACTAATGGGTTGCACAGATCTAGGGCTGTCCAACCAAACGGCTCCTATTTTGGCTGGACTTAGTTGTTTAACTCTTCTTCTAACTGACTAAGGACATCAAATTTGTTCGCTAGATTTGGGCTATTAGTACTATTAGGACTATCAGATATCCCTACTGAAATAGACTCGGGTTTAGCACAATCAGAACAAGCAACTATTTGGTTTACCTGCCTTCTTGTCCTATGGGGACAGTTTACCGCGATATGCCCTGGTCCACCGCAATAAAGACATAGTCGGTTTGCTCGGCGTCGTTGCTTTTCTTCTTCCGATAGCGGTCCACAACGACGTGTGGTGTCAATTTCCATCGGAGTTGGAGTACTTGCTGGAGGCGCATTATATGATTCCCTCGGAAAAGGTTTCGCTACCACTGAGGCATAGGTAGGCTCTGATCTTGCCCTCAGAATCTGGAATTGTCGTTCCGAACATCGTTTGAAGAGGCGGTTGTCGCATCTCACCACGCGACTAATTGCTTCTGTTAATGACTTTGGCTCTTCGGGGAAGGTCAAGAGTAAATCCTTGACATCGTTGCGTAAGCCATAACGGAATTGCTCCATCAATGCGTGATCATCCCAAGGGATATCGGCAACGAGTAGGCAGAAATCTGCAGCATATGCGGAAGCTAGACGATCACCTTGGCGTAATCGCCGGATTTTGTTGATTGCAGTCCTTATGCTGTCAGTATCTCCAAAACAGGCCTTAAACTCACTTATAAATTCTTCAAAACTGTTTAATAATGGAGAATCCTTTTCCAACAATGGAGCAAACCATGCTAACGCTGAGCCACTAAGGAGAGTGCCTACTAGTCCCACTCGTGATGCATCAGTGGGATATCGAGAAGGATGCATTTGTATCACTAAACGTACCTGATTCAAAAACCCTCTAAACTGTGATCGGGTCCCATCAAATTTTGCAGGAAGACCGATCTTGGGTTCTTTGTGAATCCCTTGAGTGCTTGATCCTTGTTGTTGTAATGATATGATAGTTGCTTCGAGTTGTTGTACACGTAGTGTCAGCTCCCAGTGTTGTTGTTGTTTTTCCAGCGCTATTTGTTGAAGATCCCCCAACAAGCGATGATTTTCTTGTTCTAGTGCTACAAATTTCTCTTTTAAGCACTGGAGCTCCGAGAAAACAGATTGGTATTCCTGAGCGCTAACAGTTTCCATTTTACTATGGAGGATAAGAGGATTAATAAGAAGATAAAAGGAAAAGGAGGAAAGGAAGAGGAGGAAAGGAAGATCGATCAAAATCGATTCAAACTGTCAGGAACAGTACTAAGACAGAGAAGGAATTAGTACTAAAAGAAGTATTAGTACTAAGAGAAGTGAAGAACTCTCGAGAGAAGGAAAGAGTGAGTGAGAGGGAGGGAGAGAGAGATCGAGAGAGAGAGAGAGAGAGATGATAAGAAAAGATATATATTATGTGAAGAGAATGTACAGTAGTAGCTAGGAGGCTTAAGACTGGCGTTGAACCGATTTGGTTCGAAATAATGCCTCGTACCTCCTTTTATAGTGTTCTAAGAAATACTCCTGAAGTTTCTAGAATGTTCCAGAGAAATCTGGAATATACATCAATTTTCTATAATAAAACATAAATGAAAATAATATTCTACGTATTACAATGTATAGTCTAATGGTCAAGAGCTCGACCCATGTAGCATAAGGTCATGGGTTCGAGTCTTGCCATATCATGACAGCCCTAAGGAATAACAATATATAAAAGATTTACTTCTTACCTTCCTTGAGGATCCAAAATCCCTTACAGAAGCTATTAGCCGAGCAATACAGTGTGATAATCGGCTTTTTGAGCGTTGGTCCGAGCGACAACAACAACAAACAAGATCAAGATTTACACCAACTTATGCATTAGTGAGGGCACAATATTCAAGGCAACAATATAGCCCCGTCCCAACTCCACGGCAAGCACGTAGCCCCACACCAATGGATTGCCCGACACCAATGGAGATTGATATGACCCGGCGACGAGGACCTTTATCAGATGAAGAGAAACAAAGTCGTCGAGCAAATCGACTATGCTTATATTGTGGAGGTCCAGGACATATTGCCATTCATTGTCGATAATAGAAATGAGTCTAGCATTTTTCATAATAGAAATGAGTCTAACATTGTTGAAAGTGTGCCAACTAGTGTTTCTAGTAATCCAACTCTATCCAAAAAGTTTGAGGTCCTAAGCCAATTAGAAGAGGAGTCAAACGAATAAGTCCGGCCAAAATCGGAGCCATTTGGTTGGTTAGTCCTAGATCTATACAGCCTAGTGTGGGTTCCATCTCTTCCAAGCATGTTAGTAGAGTTTTCTCAAGCCAAGTACAAGTTAGGACACCAAGTTGTCAACTTCATGTCCCAACTCTCTTAGATACCGAAGCCAATTCTTGTTTCATGGATAGAGATTTTGGCACTTGAAAACATCAAATAGCCTTGCATAAACTTCCTTGCCCAGTTTCTGTAGTAGTAATTGATGGACGTCCCATAGCTTCTGGAAAGATATTCGAGGAGTCTGAGCCGATATACATACTCTTAGGTGATTTAGGATGTGTAGTCTCCTTTAACATAATGCATAGCCTTGAGCATCCAATTGTCCTTGGTTTGCCATGGTTCGAGCTACACAACCCAAGAATTGATTGGAGACGACGAGAAATTGTTGAGCGGCAAGCTCAACCGGAGCCGGATCGGCTGAATAAGCCGGAGCCGGTAAGCGAGACGGATCGGGCAAAACGGATCGGTATGACGGTGAGCAACCGAACCGGCAAGCAGTGGAGGCCGGGTGCAATCCGTAACCGGAAGTCCAATCGGAAGCCTAGTATAGGATAGACTACTAGGTAGCTATAGTCTCGTAGTAAGTGTCAGATGCTCGTGTGAGCATTGAAGTACATGGTACTTCTGTCAGTCCCAAGAGGACTTGTATAAATAGTGCTACTTAGCATAGTGTGTGTACAAAGTCTTGATATAATTTTTGAAATTGTGTTCTACTCTCTCTGTCTCTCTGTCTCTCTCTGTCTCTGTCTCTCTCTCTCTCTTTCTCTCTTTGTGTTGTTCTCTGTTTTACGCTTCCGCAAACACTTACGTTTACATGGTATTAGAGCGCGAGGGTTGGGAACCTCTGCTGCAGACATTTACTCTTGAGAAGAAAACCCTAACAGGTCGAAAATAGACACAGTAGAAGACATGGATAGAGGCATGGCTACGTCGCTCCCGGTGGAGAAGCTCGACAGGAGCAACTACGCATCCTGGTCTTACAAGATGCACCAGTACCTGCTTGGACACGGGTACTGGAGTTATGTCGAAGGAGCGAATGATGCGGCGCCAGACTCGGCACACAAGGACTTCCCGGTATGGGAACAGGCGGCAAGCAGGGTGATGTACTGCTTCGCGTCCAGTGTCGGCGATCAGCTGGTCAGCCACATCCGTGACGCCAAGACACCGAAGGATGCTTGGGGGAACCTGAAAAAGGTTTTCACCGCAAGCACCACTGCCCGGAAGCTGCAACTCAGACAGGAGTTGAGCAATGTTCGACAGAAGAACATGTCCGTGACAGACTACACGAGCCGGATAAAGGAGATCTGTGACTCACTCGCCTCTATCAATGTTACCGTAGAGGAAGACGAGATGGCGCAGGTATGTCTCGGAGGCCTGGCGTCCAAGTTCGGAGCGTTCCGGACTGCGGTGTGTACAAGGGAGAATACCCCCTCATTCTTCGACTTACAGTCGATGCTCCTTGTAGAGGAGAACCACGCCGGTGCATCTAACAGTGCATCCCCGGACAGCCGAATGTTGTACACGGGAACGGATCGGCTCCGTGGGCATGGTGGAAGAGGTGGGTCGGCACGCAATGGAGGCGGCCGACAAGAGCAGGAACGGAGGCACTATGAGCGTGCCGACAGCAGTTCCGGGACTTCCACAAGCAGGGGGAGTCAAGGCGGTGCCGGAGGCTGGCAAGACAAATCCGCTACGGAATGTTGGTAGTGTGGCAAAAAAGGCCACAGGGAAAGCGAGTGCTGGAGAAAGCGTGCCGATTCGGACAAATCCGGATCCGCCAAGACCGGTAAGGATGGCCGGCAAAACTCGCACTACGCAAACGGATCAGGAGGATCCAGAACCGGAAAGGCCGGTAAGGGGCCAGCCTTGGTGATGAATCACAAGGCAAACTCAATGAAGAAGACCACTTCCAAAATGGAGGAAGTGTGGTATGTTGATTCCGGCGCGTCGAACCACATGACGAGCCACAAAGAGTGGTTCTCCTTTCTGGAGAAACCGGATCAACCAGGAGTAGTCGAAACCGGAGACGACACTCCTCACCGAATCGTGCACGTCGGAGAAGTCCCTCTAAGCCACGTCGGACAGAAAGGGAAGCTGATGAACGTATTACACGTTCCGACAATCACGAAGAACCTGGTGTCCGTCGGTCAGATTGTCGACCAGGGGATGCAGGTGCGGTTTACGCACCTCGGGTGCTTCATTGAGGATGAGGGCGAAGTCATTGCGCAAGGGCGCAGAGACGGGAGGATGTTTATCCTCAACACCAATGACTTTGGCACCGCTCTGTTCACGAAACGAAGGAAGGTCGAGTCGGACATCAACCTGTGGCACAAGCGGATAGGCCACGTCAACTACCGGAGGCTTCAAGACCTGCAAACGAAACAAGTCGTTTTCGGTTTGCCGAAGTTCAGCGGCCGGAGAACCGAAATTTGTGAAGCCTGCCAACTTGGGAAGCAACACCGGCTTCCATTCCCCACCGAACGGAACTGGAGCCGTAACAAGCTCGATCTCATCCATTGGGATGTGTGGGGACCGGCACAAAGTGTAAGCCTTGGCGGGAGCCGATACTTCATCTCCTTCATCGACGACTATACACGACATACTTGGATCTACCTCATTGAGCGGAAAAGAGAAATCTTCGACTGTTTCCGGAGCCTCCAGAAGATGGTGGAACGGGAATCAGAGAGGAAGATCAAATGCCTTCGGTCGGATGGCGGAAAGTAATATTTTTCCGGCCAATTCACTAGTTATCTGCAACAGAAGGGAATTCGGCGAGAGTTCAGTTGCAGATACACACCGGAGCAAAACGGTGTGGCCGAAAGGAAGAACCGGACACTCGTCGAAGCGGCAAGGGCAATGCTCGAGGAGAAGAGCATGCCCCGGTTCTACTGGGCGGAGGCGGTCCAGACGGCCGTCTACATACAAAACCGCATTGGTGACAAGGTGTCAGCTCATGAACTGTATTTCGGGCGCAAGCCGAACTTAAGACACCTTCGGATATTCGGCAGCATAGTTTATGTGCATGTGCCGGATCAGAAGCGGAGAAAGCTGGATGCAAAATCGGAAAAATGCATCCTAGTCTGCTATGCTCAAGAGCAAAAGGGGTATAAGTGGTATAACCCCCGGACGAAGGAAGTCCGAGTTAGCCGGGATGTCGAGTTCGACGAATCGGCATCCTGGTACTCTGTACCGACTCCGACTTCCGATCCCGACCCAATGCCGGAAGATCAGGCCAGTGAGCCTTAATCAGCCCTAGCAGAGGATGATGAAGCCGGGACTCAAGATGAGAGTCCGGAATCATTTCGGTTGAGTGGACCGAACGAGCGACTAAGTCGGTTAGACCAGTCGGATGAAGAGACGGCAAGTGGTGGAGACTCTGCCGTGCTCTCCCCGCGCAAGGAACCGAGGAAACGGTTCACGCGCAAAGAGAAGGGGAAGAGGAAGATGCCGGAATTCGAAACCGGCAACGATGAGTCGGATCGGTGCGTATCCGACTCCGGAAAGGAGAAAGGCAGATCTTCGGCAACGAAGACCAAACTAGCCAAGAAGGGCCTCAAATTAGGTGACGGTGCGTTGCGCCGATCAACCCGTCAGAAGGATCCCGTCGTGCGGTACGGGTACAATGAATACATGGCGCATCATTATGCGTACATGACTAAGGTGACAGAAGTGCGTGAGCCGGAGAGCTACACAGAAGCGGCAAAGGACGCAAATTGGTGTGCCGCTATGGACGAAGAAATGCGGGCACTCGATGCCAACGAAACTTGGGACCTAGTTGATCCTCCCCGTCATTGTAAACCGATTGGATGCAAGTGGGTGTACAAGGTCAAGTACAACGCCGACGGTTCTGTTAACCGGTACAAAGCCCGGTTAGTGGCGAAGGGATACGCGCAGACCCACGGCATCGACTACGACGAGACCTTCGCTCCTGTGGCGAAGATGGCGACGGTTCGTGTGGTACTGGCGGTTGCTGCGGCAAGGGGGTGGCATCTTCACCAGATGGATGTGAAGAACGCCTTCATTCAAGGAGAGCTTGAAGAAGAAGTCTTTATCACTCAGCCCCCCGGATTTCAATCGGAGATGAACAAATCGGCAGTATACCGACTGAAGAAGTCGCTTTATGGCTTGAAGGAAGCCCCCCGAGCTTGGAACGTGAAGATCACGTACCGGTTGCGTCAGCTAGGGTTTGCTGTCTCTAAGTCGGACTCTTCGTTGTTCATCCGGCAAGGCTCTGACGGTCCGGTATGTATACTCTTGTATGTGGATGATTTAGTCATCACCGGACCGGGTCTTCCCGAAATCAACCGCGTCAAGTCCCAGTTGTCGGACGCATTCGAAATGAAGGACCTGGGGGACCTTCATTATTTTCTTGGGATCGAAGTGATCCGGACCCCCGACGGCATATTGCTCTCACAACGACATTACGTGTTGAATATGCTGTATAAGTTCGGCATGACGGATTGTCGACCTGTCCCCACACCCCTGGACCGGAACCAGAAGCTTCGTCCCAACTCCGGACCGGCCTGCAATGAGAAACGGTTCCGACAGGTTGTCGGAAGCCTGATCTACTTAACCATCACCCGACCCGACATCAGCTATCTGGTCGGCATGGTAAGCCAGTTCATGCAGAAGCCGACCGTGGAGCACCTTAAGTGCGCGCAACGAATATTACGGTATGTCAGCGGCACTAAGGACCGGGGACTGCTATACCGGCGAGGTATACCCGAAGAGCTTGTCGGTTACACAGATGTTGACTAGGCCAGTGATGCGTCTGATCACCGCTCCACTTCCGGATACATGTTCTCCATAGGTAGCGCGGCCGTTGCGTGGAGCAGCAAGAAGCAGCCCACAGTGGCTTTGTCAAGCACTGAGGCTGAGTACTGGGCCGCTACCGTTGCCACTTGTGAAGCCATCTGGCTTCGGCGACTGCTGCGAGACTTGCGGATCGAGGTACCGACCCCGATCCCGATTTACTGCGATAACATGAGCAGCCTGCAGCTTGCCAGGAACCCTGTGTTCCATGCTCGCACAAAGCACATCGAGGTGCACTACCACTTCGTGCATGAGCGGGTCCTGAGTGGTGAAGTTGACCTACGGTATGTTCATACGGATCGGCAAGTTGCCGACATCTTCACCAAGCCGCTCGGATCGGACAAGTTGCAGCACTTTACCGACATGTTTGGTATTCAGCATCTCGACGTGCCGCACCTTAGAGGGAGAAGCAAGGGCAAAGTCTCTATCGAAACGGGCAAAGGCCAAAAAATTGTTGAACCCGTCAGTAAGAGGAGAGCCGGAAGAAGAGGAGACAAGAAGATGAAGGAAGCCGAGTCGACGAAGGAAGTCGACACATCCAAACAGGTCGGAGCAAGCGGCTGTGAAGAAGAATTGTGCACTCAGGAAGAGAAGTGCATGCTGTGCGGAGGTCATCACGACGGTACTGATCATGATGCGGAGTCGAATGAAGAATTCGATTTCGGTTCACCGGCTGAAGAAGCTGAGGGAAGCATGGAGAAGGCCAAGACTCGGAAGTGGTCCAATGTGGTGAGAGGCCTGAAGCCGGAAGTCGAATCGGAGTGTACCGATTCGGACAAGAGCTGGAACGAGTCGGAGACAGCTGACTCGGATCAACAGATGGATCCGGATGAGTCGGATCGACTGAAGGCCAAGGGGACACGGACACAGCGGAAGTCGATGCCATCGTGGGAGAACCGACGGATCTGCAAGCGCCGGAGTCACAGCAACGTGAGTGCTGAGATGGGCCTATTGAGCAGACATGCCGACTGAGAGGGTCGAGGCGCGCAGAACCAAAGGGGTCGCGGCAAACGGGACCGGACCAGACGAGGAGCGCGAGCAAGGCGGATTGACGCCAGGAGAAGTCGGTTGGAAGAACCGACTGCCACAGAGGTCGACACTACGACCCCACCTCAGGTTGAGCTTGAGGGGGAGTGTTGAGCGGCAAGCTCAACCGGAGCCGGATCGGCTGAATAAGCCAGAGCCGGTAAGCGAGACGGATCGGGCGAAACGGATCAGTATGACAGTGAGCAACCGAACAGGCAAGCAGTGGAGGCCGGGTGCAATCCGTAACCGAAAGTCCAATCGGAAGCCTAGTATAGGATAGACTACTAGGTAGCTATAGTCTCGTAGTAAGTGTCAGATGCTCGTGTGAGCATTGAAGTACATGGTACTTCTGTCAGTCCCAAGAGGACTTGTATAAATAGTGCTACTTAGCATAGTGTGTGTACAGAATCTTGATATAATTTTTGAAATTGTGTTCTGCTCTCTCTCTCTCTCTCTGTGTTGTTCTCTGTTTTACGCTTCCTCAAACACTTACGTTTACAGAAATTAGGTGCCCTTCAAAAGGAAACATAGTAGTCAAGGGTCGAACCCAGGATCCTCCCCTTGAAAAACATAGTGTTACCAATTCACCCTCTACCAAACATGTTGTTCTTCTTCATCAAATTTCAACCATCACCCTAGAACAATTATGCCAAGAAGGAGCAAAAGAAGATTTATTCTTATTTGCCATATCAGCTGCACCTTCTAGTGACACTCAAGGGAAGTCAGAGGTCTACATTCCTAAAAAGTACCAAGAATATGTTAATGTCTTCGACAAAGGCAAAGCTAGTGTACTCCCAAAGCATCGGCCATACGATTGTCCCATTGATCTACAGCAAGGAAAAGAGCCACTATGGGGTCCAATCTACAATGTGTTACCAACGGAGCTTGAGGTTCTTTGAGCATACATTGACGAGAATCTTTCAAGTGGATTTATTTGACATTCAAAATCTCCAGCTGGTGCTCCTATCTTTTTCGTGAAGAAAAAGGACGGTTCACTTCGTTTGGTCGTGGATTATCGGGGATTAAATAAAGTCACAATAAGAAATAGGTATGCTCTACCTTTAATTTCCAGCCTTTTAGAGCGCATTGGTGGGGCAAAGCATTTTACCAAGATTGATCTAAGGGGTGCATATAATCTTGTCCGTATTCGACCGAGAGACGAGTGGAAGATGGCATTTCGCACTCGATAGGGCCATTTTGAGTATACAGTTATGCCTTTTGGGCTCATAAATGCTCCTGTCGTGTTTCAACATATGGCAAAAGACATTTTCCGAGATTTTCTAGATATCTTTCTTATCATCTATTTAGATGATCTATTGATTTACTCTAGAACACAAGCGAAGCATGATATACATGTCCGGAAAGTACTCCAACACTTAAGAGAGTATGATCTTTATGCCAAACTAGAGAAGTGTAGTTTTGATTGCAAAGAAGTTGAGTTCTTGGGTTATACCACTTCATCCAAAGGTATCTTCATGGATCCAACAAAAGTTCAAACAGTATTGGAATGGCATACTCCAAGTTCCGTCCGCGATGTCCAGTGTTTCCTTGGATTTGCCAACTTCTACCACAAATTCATATGGAATTATTCGAAGATTGTATTGTAGCTTACTCAACTCACCAAGAAAAATCAAGCATTTGTTTGGACTCCTGAAGTAGACAAAGCCTTTACTTAGTTGAAAGAGGCATTCACATCAGCTCCTGTCTTAGCTCATGTTGATCCAGAAAAGTCATTTATCATTGAGGTAGATGCCTCCGACTTTGCATTGGGGAGCATCCTATCACAACTAGGTGAAGATGGGCACTTACATCTAGTCGCGTTTCACTCAAGAAAGTTTAATGTTGCGGAGATCAACTACGAGGTGCATGACAAAGAGTTACTAACTATGGTCGACTCTTTTGCGCAGTGGCGACATTTCCTTGAAGGTTCGCCTCATCAAATCATCATTTATAGTGACCACAAAAATCTTACATATTTTCAAACGGCTCGAGTGCTAAATAGGCGACCAGCACGGTGGGCGCAATGTTTAACTCGTTTTGATTTCAAGATAATTTTCTGCCTAGGGAACCAACAAGGGCAAGCAGATGCTCTATCTCGACGCTCGTATTTGGCACTTCGCCCTAGAGATCCAACTTTCGACAATCAAAAGCAAGTTCTCCTTGGTCTAGCAAAGCTACAAGCAACCACGGTTTGTGCCACGCCATTGGATTCAAGTCTTCTTGATACTATTCGACAATAACTTAACTCTAATGATTTTGCTAATGATGTCTTCGCCCGCCTTGGTCCAAATCATGCATTTTGCTCCACATTGCCAGGGACATCTCTACGCTATAAGGAGTTCAAGTGGCAAGATAACTTACTTTTCTACAAGAATCTACTTTATGTCCCTAATGGATCACCACGCCTTCGAGTGTTGGAGCACTGTCATGATGCCCATATGGCCAAACACTTTGGTATTGCCAAGACCATGGAGCTAGTGAAGGGATCATTTTGGTGGCCTCATTTACAACAATTCGTTGAAGATTATGTTCGCACATGTGACACATGTTGTCGAGCTAAAATTCCTAGGCATCATCCTTATGGGTTGTTACAACCATTGCTGACTCCGAGCAAGCCATGGCAGTCAATTACTATGGATTTCATTATTGATCTGCCACCTTCACAAGGTTTTGATGCTATTTTAACTGTAGTGGATCGATTTACCAAGATGGCACATTTTCTACCCTACGTAAAAAGCATCAGTAGTCAAGAAACAACAGATATCATTATGTGTGAAGTATTTCGCCATCATGGTCTTCCCAACGACATAATTAGTGATCGTGGACTGCAATTTATCTCTCACTTTTGGAACCACCTATGTGACAGGCTCCGAATCTCTTGCAAACTCTCTTCAACATATCATCCCAAAACTGATGGCCAAACAAAGCGCACAAATCAAACACTTGAGTAGTATCTTCGATGTTTCATCAGTTATCAACAAGATGATTGGAGTCATATATTGCATCTCGCAGAGTTTACATACAATAACACCATACAATCTTCTACCAAGGTCACACCTTTCTATGCCTATACTGGCAACCATCCTCGATGGTGTCTCTTGGACATTCCAGTGATCTCACCAAACCCTAGTGCAGAGCAACACCTCCATCGACTACAACACCTTCAGTCTAAGTTGTCTTCATATCTTCAGAAAGCTCAAGCCCAACATAAGGCCCATGCAGATCGACATCGTCTTCCGTCTCCATTCAAGGTTGGTGATCGGGTATGGTTGTTACGCCCGTCACATAAAGACTACTCGATCGTGTGATAAACTAGATTATAAACGCTTGGGTCCTTTTGTCATCACGAAGCGGATTAATGATGCAACATTCCGTCTTGATCTTCCTGCAACATTCCGTCTTGTTCTTTCACAGCTCTCTTTTGGAACCTTACCACACCAACTTGATTCCCAATCGTGTCGTGCCGCCACCGCCTCCTCTCCAACTTGCTGATGGCCCAGAGTACGAGGTAGCCTCCATTCTTGATTCAAAGATTGTGCGCAATAAGTTGTATTATCTAGTTGATTGGCTAGGCTACACTCTGAGTACACTCCGAGTGATCGCACATGGGAACCCGTCGATAATGTTTGTAATGCTCAAGCTCTTATTGACGACTTCCATCATCGCTATCCCAACAAACCCGGCCCTGCATTGTTAACAACTCCTTCCACTCGTCGTTTTCAAAGAAGGGATAGTGTCATGAATTCGTGAACATTATGTGGCTTCACTTGGGCTTGAACCTAAGACCTTGTAATACATAATAAAGAACCTAACCATTAAAATAGCATATGATTATATGAAATAATAAAAGCTACTTCTTGTAATAGACTGATTATTGTAAATGTTCTAGAACATCTTACAATATTCTAGGTCTAGAACATTCTAGAACATTATAGAAATCACTAGGTTATTCTATAGGAACCTATAAATATGGACATACAATTTTTCTCAAACCCAGTCTTAAGCTCTCATCGCTTATCTTGTATCAATTCTTATTCTACTTTAATACATTCATTCTTCTCTTATCATTTCATTCCTCTTCTTGTGATCTCTTTATATCTTTCTTCTATCACTTTATCTTCTCTCTTGGTTCTGACATCTTCCCATTTTGTGGAAATAGCCAACTTCTTGTCTTCCATAAAACTCCATCGAAAATTGGGCTTCCACTCTCCACCAATTTTGGACTAAACTTTTGCAATTTGTATAATAATTGTTTCCATGGTATTGGTATTGGTAATGGTCCCCTAATCACCAATTTTACAAGCAAAGTGTTTGATTGTCGTAATGGATCAACAATTCCTAATCCTCCCTGATCCAACAGTTTAAAAATCGTGGACCAAGAAACCTTTGCCCTTGCGTGACTTTTGTCATTACCAATCCCAAAGTAACCTAGCTTTCAATTTGTCAATATTCTTTACATCACAAAATGTGCCTCAAATACAAAAGTGTTTAATAGGCATACATAGAACATATCATAGCATTGAGAACCTACAAAACTATTCAAAAGTGGGAAGAAGAGAGACCTTAATCGACTTGTGAGAATATCCATTGGAATAGAGGTTTTGAAATTCTAGCTATAGAAGCCCATATTGAAGAAGTATACGTCCAAATATACCTTACGAGTGAGAAACTAATAAATTGATGCCTACTATGTTGTAGTGACACTTTGCAAAAGAAACACATTCCACCCATTGAATAATATTCCACTTTTTACATCCTATGGGTAAACCCCCAACCATAAGGCTCTAGACAAACATCTTAACTCTAAACATGGGGATTGTAAACCCATCGCTATCATACACTGCCACCATGTTGTGGGTTTTATGTTTCCCCATTCTCTTTTGAAACCCTCTTTGTCATCCAGTCATGCATGTAAATTAGCTTATGGTAAACAATTTTTGTAATTATTTCGATAAGGCACCCATTTTCTGAAATGTCTAATTGACCTCATATTGAAGACACCAGGAAATATGCGATCAAGCATTGCAAAGTTGGCAAACCATGTAGCTCAGATCAAAGATGTTTATAAATTCTAGGAGTACTAAATATCATCTTAGTTGTACGAAAACCCCCTATTCTCCTTTGGTAATAGCTAGGTACATTCCATTATTTACTCTAACAAAACAAAGCCTTGACATTTGATGAGCTTCCATTTTCTTCTCTACTATGGCTTTTTGTGTTGAGCTTGGTTAGCTAGCCAGTTGGTAGACTATTGGAGCAATTTTCCGCATCCTCTTCATTGGAATTGGGATTGAGCTTTCGAATTCTCATTCCCCTCTCTAAGTTCATTCCCATTGATGACTCATTTGTTTTGTGCAATGGTGCTAATGGAACACACACCTCAACTCTATCCATTTGATGACTTCGATTCCTAGCGGTCAATCCAACTAACACATATTGGGAAATTCAATAATGTTGTTTGTGGATCCTTAATTGTGCCAAACAAGTTGACTGAGTCATCAAATGGATTTTCCTCTCATCCGTTGCACCACATTTCACCCTTGTCTTGTCGATCGAGCTTTGTGGCAGATGTCTTGTCAAGGTTGCCTTCCATACTTGGAGAGGTCTTACTTTACACATTAAGTGTCTTCCAAGGAAAGGATCTCTGTATCATGATGCCACTCACATAATGATGATGCCTTGTCATGATGACACTCACATGATGCCTCAAAAGGATTTGAACCCACAACCTTGTTATATATGTGTCAAATCCTTAACCATTGTAATGTTACGTCTATATGTAAAACATATAGAATATATAATCTAAATACGGGTGAAAACTACGGTGTACCAACTTTTGGCCAAAATTTTAGTACTATTTCGATGAGTAGAAAAAACACTATAATTTCAAATAAATCCAATAAAAGTGACTTAAAAGTTGATCATCACTTATTAAAAAAATAAAAGTCACATCCAATGCATTCAAGTTTTAAAATAACAATAAATCCACACATCCTTCCAGTGTTATGTCTCTGTCCAAGTGTCCCTTGTGTAATCAATTCCAGTTGCGGTTGAAGGTGCATATTGTTAAATCTCTTGAATTGATAGTGAGTGAGTCTCTCTCTCTCTCTCTCTCTCTCTCTCTCTCTCTCTCACTAATTCTCCTGCATTCACAAGTGTTTAGGTTGTAGCGACGCTTCACAGCCTCTACAACTCAAGGCGAAAACCTTGTTCTCTGTTTGCTTTGACCCGTCTGCAACCTCAAGCCAGTCCCTGCTCACCCTGTCCCATTTGATCACTATGTCCCCACCACCTCTACTTGTTGTGGTTGTTTTGACCCATCCACAACGAACAAGCGTTCTCTACTCTTTGTTGTTGTTGTGATCCCTCTACAGTGTACCAGGCATTCTTTGCTCGCTCTGTCCCCTCTGCTCATTGTGTCCACACCATCTCTGTTGTGACCCCTCTACAATGAACATGTAACGACCTCTTCAAATGACACAACATTCAGGTCTCCTCCTATTGTAGGTTTTGTTGCATGATTTGCAACAAGTTGTTGGCAAATAATTTGTCACTCTACCGCATATTCATTGAGAAGCTTCAACTGTTCGTGAAGAGGTATATTCTTGTTAATTATGCTTGTAAATTTCTTGTAGTTGTTCTGTGTGGTTTTTCAAATGTGCTCATTTGAGAGTCTTGTACAAAAATATGCTCGAGACTTGTACATGTTCATATATGGTACGGGGGTGCTATGATGATATGATGCTATTTATATATTATCTTCCTCAACATGTTCTTGTTGAGCATGTTTGTTGTTGTTCCTACTCTTCATTTGTCTTGTTTTTCAAATGTGTTCATTTGAGAGTCTTGTACAGAAATATGCTTGAGTCTTGTACATGATATGATTATATGATGTTATTTATATATTATCTTCCGCAACATGTTCTTGTTGAGCATGTTTGTTGTTGTTCCTGCTCTTCATTTGTATTGTTTTTCAAATGTGTTCATTTGAGATTCTTGTAAAAGATTATGTGCAGAAGCGTCAAACAAACCAGCTTTGCTGGATAGCAATAGAGAGAGAGAGAGAGAGATTAACACACAGAGTGTACACGGGAGAGAGAGAGAGAGAGAGAGAGAGAGAGAGAGCAGAACGTTAAAGTTCTATTACAAAACAATAATAGTTCTCTGTACATAAAACGTGCTCAACATCACTATTTATAACAATCCTAAGTGGACTGACAGAAGTACGGTGTACTTCAATGTTCACTCGAGCGTCTGACACTAACAACGATACTATTAACTACCTAGTAGTCTAGGCTACTACTAGGCTTCCGGTTACTGTTTGATGCAGCTAACCGGCTCGCCGATCCGTCTCACCGATCCAGCTTCATCCTTCCGGATGCCGATCCAGCTCAGGCTTATTCAGCCGACCCAGATCCGGTTGAGCTTGCCGCTAAACACTCCCCCTCAAGCTCAACTTGAGGTCGGATCGTAGTGTCAGTCTCCATGGCAGCTGGTCCTTCCACCCGGTTCCTTCGGGCGTCACTCCGCCTCGATCGCGCTCCTCATCCGGTCCAGTCTTGTTTGCCGCGATCCTTCTGATTCTGTGCACCTCGACCTCCTCGGTCGGCTTGTCTGCTCAATAGGCCCAATTCAACTCCCTCGTTGTTGTGGCTCCGGGGCTTGTCGACCCGTCGAATCCTCCGTGTTGGCGTCGACTTCCGCTACCTTCTCGTCTGCTTGGCCTTCAGTTGATCCGGTTCTTCCAAATCCGTCTATTGAACCGAATCGGCTGTCTTCGACTCGTTCTAGCTCTTGTCCGAATCGGTCGCTCCCTATTCGTCTTCTGGTTCCAAGCCCTTCACCACATCGGACCATGTCCGGGTCTTGGCCTTCTTCTTCCGGTCGGCTCTGTCCTTCTTGACTCTGCCGCCGCTGCCGCTTGTTCCGACTTGTTCGGATGTGCCAACTTCCTTTATCGACTTGGCTCCTTTATTCTTCTTGTCTCTCCCTCTGTCGGTTCTTCCCTCACCAGCGCAATCAACAGTTTCTTTGCCTTTGCCCGCTCCGTTGAACACCAAGCATTTCGGTGAAGTGTTGCAACTTGTCCGATCCGAGTGGTTTGGTGAAGATGTCGGCAACTTGGCGATCCGTATGAACATACCGAAGTTCGACTTCACCGCTCAGGACACGCTCACGCACGAAGTGGTAGTGCACTTCTATGTGCTTTGTGCGAGCATGGAATACGGGGTTCTTGGCGAGCTGCATGCTGCTTATGTTGTCACAGTAGATTAGGATCGGGGTCAGCACCTCGATCCGCAGGTCTTGCAACAGTCGTTGAAGCCAAATGGCTTCACAGGTGGCAATGGTAGCGCCCCGGTATTCAGCCTCAGTGCTCGAAAGGGTCACTATTAGCTGCTTTTTGTTGCTCCATGCAACAACCGCACTACCAAGGGAAAACATATAGGCGGAGGTGGATCAGCGATCCAATGCATCGCCGGCCCAGTCAGCAACGGTTATAGCATGCCGGTATAACAATCCTCGTTCCTTCGTGCCGCTCACATATCGCAAAATTCGATGCGCGCACAGAAGGTGCTCCACAGTCGGCTTTTGCATATATTGGCTGATCATGCCGACCGGATAACTGATATCAGGTCGGGTGATTGTCAAATATATAAGGCTTCCGACAATTTGTTGGAACCATTTCTCATCACATGCTGGTCCGGAGTTTCTGGTTCCGGTCCAGGGGTGTGGAGATCGGGCGGCATTCCGTCATGCCAAACTTGTACAACATATTTAACACATAGTGTCTTTGTGAGAGAAATATGTCGTCGGGGGTTCGGATCACATCGATCCCAAGGAAATAGTGAAGGTCCCCCAGGTCCTTCATCTCAAATGCGTCCGACAGCTGGGACTTGACTCGGCTGATTTCATCGAGTCCGGGTCCGGCGATGACTAGATCATCAACATACAACAAGATGCAAACCGGACCATCTGGACCTTGCCGGATGAACAACGAAGAGTCAGACTTGGAGGCTGCAAACCCCATCTTATGCAACCGGACCATGATCTTTGCATTCCAAGATCGGGGGGCTTGCTTCAAGCCATAATGTGACTTCTTCAGCCGGCATACCGCCGACTTGTTCATCCCCAACTGGAAACCGGGGGGTTGGATCATAAAGACCTCTTCTTCAAGATCGCCTTGAAGAAATGCATTCTTCACATCCATCTGGTGAAGATGCCACCCCCTTGCCGCAACAACCGCCAGCACCACACGAACCGTAGTCATCTTCGTTACTGGAGCGAAGGTCTCGTCGTAGTGGATTCTGTGGGTCTGTGTGTATCCCTTCGCCACTAACTGGGCCTTGTACCGGTTAACTGAACCATCGGCATTGTACTTTACCTTGTACACCCACTTACATCCGATCAATTTACATTGGCATCAAGTGTCGTTGGCATCAAGTGCCCGCATTTCTTCCTCCATAGCGGCACGCCAATTTGCGTCCCTTGCCGCTTCTGCGTAGCTCTCCGGCTCACGCACTTCTGCCACCTTGGTCATGTACGCATAGTGATGCGCCATGTACTCATTGTACCCATACCGTGTAATGGGGTTCTTTAGGCGGGAAGACCGGCGTAACTTCTAGGCGGTTTGAGGCCCTTCTTGGCCAGGTCGGACTTCATTCTCGAAGATCCACCTTCATCCTTTCCAGAGTCGAATTCGCTCCGATCCGACTCAACATTTCCGGTTTCGTATTCCGGCATCTTCTTCTTCCCCTTCTCTTTGCGCGTGAACCGTCTTCTCGGTTCCTTGCACGAGGAGAGCACGACAGAGTCTCCATTACTCGCCGGTTCCTCATCCGACTGGTCATCCCGACTCAGCCGCTCATTTGGTCCACTTAACCGAAATGAGGTTGGACTCTCTTCAAGAGTGTCGAGGTCTTCATCTTCTATCTAGACCGGTTCAGGCTCACTAGCCTCATCCTCCGGTATCGGGTCAGGGTTGGTAGTCAGAGCCGGTAAGGCATACCATGATGTCGTCTCATCAAACTCAACATCCCGGCTAACTCGGACATGCTTCGTCCGGGGATTATAACACTTATACCCCTTTTGCTCATGCGAGTAATCGACCAGGATGCATTTCTCTGACTTTGCATCCAACTTCCTCCGCTTCTCATCCGGCACATGCACATATGCAATGCTACCGAATATCTGAAGGTGTCTCAAATTCGGCTTGCATCTGAAATACAGCTCATGCGCGTACACCTTGTCACCGATCCGGTTTTGGATATAGACGGTCGTCCAGACCGCCTCCGCCCAATAGAAATGGGGCATGCTCTTCTCCTCTAGCATTGCCCTTGCCGCGTCGACAATCGACGGGTTCTTCCATTCGGCCACACCGTTTTGCTCCGGTGTGTATCTGCAGCTAAACTCTCTCCGAATTCCTTTTTGCTATAGATAACTGTTGATTTGACCGGAAAAATATTCTTTTCCACCATCCGACGGCAGGCACTTGATTTTCCTGTCCATTTCCCGTTCAACTAGGCTTTGCAGGTTCCGGAAACACTCGAAGACTTCGCTCTTCCGCTCAATGAGGTAGATCCATGTGTGTCGGCTGTAGTCGTCAATGAAGGAGACAAAGTATCGACTCCCACTAAGACTAACGTTCTGTGTCGGTCCCCATACATCTGAATGAATAAGGTCGAGCTTGTTCCGGCTATGGTTTCGTTCGGTGGGGAATGGAAGCCAGTGTTGCTTCCCGAGTTGGCAGGCATCACAAATTTCGGCCTTCCGGCCACTAAATTTCGGCAAACCAAAAATGACTTGTTTCGATTGCAAGTCTTGAAGCCTTCGATAATTGATGTGGCCGATCCGCTTGTGCCAGAGATCAATGTCTGATTCGGTCTTCTGTCCTTTGCCGAACAAAGCAGTGCAGACGTCATTGGTCTTCTTCATCGAGTTAGCCTCGTGTTCCATCACCAAGGCTGGCCCTTTACCGGCTTTTCCGGTTTTGGATCCTCCGGATCCTTCTACGTAGTGCGAGTATTGCCAGTTCTCTCTGCCGACCTTGCCAGATCCGGATCTGTCCGAATCGGCGCGCTTTTTCCAGCACTCGCTTTCTCTATGGCCCTTTTTACCACAGTACCAACATTTCGTGTCGGCCTTTGCTTGTTGGCCTCCGGCGCCGCCTTGACTCCCCCTGCTTGTGAAGGGTCGAGAAGTGTTGTCGGCACGTTCTCTATGCCTTCGGTCTTGCTCTTGCCGGTTGCTACCATTGCGAGCTGACCCGCCTCGTCCACCACGCCCACGATTCGGCTTCATCCTTCTGGATGCCGATCCGGCTCAAGCTTATCCAGCCGACCCGCATCCAGTTGAGCTTGCCGCTCAACAATTCTTGTACAGAAATATGCTCGAGTCTTGTACATGTTCACATATGGTAAGGGGGTGTTATGATGATATCATAATGCTATTTATATTTTATCTTCCTCAACATGCTCTTGTTGACCATGTTTGTTGTCTTGTTTTTCAAATGTGTTCATTTGAGAGTCTTGTACATGTATATGGTTGATTCTTGTACATGTTGACATATGGAAAGGGGGTGCTATGATGATATGATGCTATGTATATGTTATGTTCCTCAACATGTTCTTGTTTAGTATGTTTGTTGTTGTTCAAGATTGCACTTCGTTCTATCTATTGTTCTTGTTCTTGTTCTTGTTTTCTCCAGTGTTCATCCGAGAGTCGAGATATGAAACCCTATATATGTAGCTAGATTGAATCTTGTACTTGTTCAGGTTCGGAAAAGGGGTGCCTCATTTCATACTGCTGTGATGACATGTCCAAGAAGTGTTTTGTTCTTGATCTGGACTATTATGTCATGTTCTTGTTGTTTTTGTTGATGTTGCTGCAATTGTTTTTCTCAATGTTCATTTGCGAGTCGAGATTTAGTAATTTTGTGATGACATGTTATGATTTGTTTTTCTTGGACCAAACTATTATGTCATGTTCTTGTTCTTGTTGTTTTTATGAAGTGTTCATTTGAGGGTTGAGTTATGCTTGAATCTTGAACATGTAGACCTATGCTTGAATATTCTTTGCTTCTTCTTCTTGTTGGAAAGGGGGGGTGCTTGACTTAGTACTGTTATGTTGAAAAGTTGTTGTTCTTGTTGACTTAGTACTGTTGTCTAGACATGCACGAAGAGGGAGTTAATATTATTTTATGGAAGCTTTTTTAGGAGAAGAGTGAGGACTAGAAAGATGACAAAGAAGACACTCACGAAGAAGGCACTAGTCACAGATAAAGTGAAGACACCCACAAAGGAAAGAATGTGGACGCCCATCAAAGAAAGTAAGAAGACACACACCAAAGAAAGGGTGACGCGCACATGCTTTTGCATGAGAAGTAAAGTCATCTAGAAATACTTGCATAAATGTCGGTACATAATCCGTAAATTTTTCCATAATTACCCTTTGCAATGTAGTCGGAGCCGTTTTGAGGCCGAACATCATCAGGACTGCTACAAATACGCCCCATTTGGTGACAAAAGATGTTTTCTCCTGGTCGTCGAGATGCATCCGAATCTGATTATATCCAGTGAATCCATCGAGGAAATTGTATATTTCATGGCCAACCACTGCATCAAGGACTCCATCTACGAAAGGTAACGGAAATGCATCTGTCACCGTTGCAACATTCAGCTTCCGATAGTCCACAAACACCCTAACCTTGACATTCTTTTTGGGCATCACGACTATCGAGCTCAACCAAGTAGCCTTCTTGACCAGTCGTATAAAGCTAACTCACAACAATTTTTTGATTTCCTCTTGACCTTTACTACATAATTCGGATTTAGGCAATACCGCCATTGTTGTACTAGCTTTGCATCTTTGTGTAGATTAATCTAATGCTGATAGAAGGCCGGATCTAGTCCCTTCATATCTTTGAACGAACATGCAAACGCATCTCTGTATTGAAGTAATAGTTCGGTGAGCCTTGTCTTGTCGGCCGACTACACCTCTTTTGCTATTAGCAATGTTTTCGGCTCTGTATCATTGTTGTTGAGCAGCAAGCTCAACTGGAGCCGGATTGGCTGGATAAGCCTGAGCCGGTGAGCGAGACGGATCGGTAAGCCGGTGAGCAACCGAGCCGGCAAGCAATAGAGCCGATGAGCTAGGGAGCTGGTTAGCCGGATCCAATCGGTAACCAGAAGCCTAGTATTAGTTTAGACTACTAGGCAGTTATAGTCTCGTAGTAAGTGTCAGATGCTCGTGTGAGCATTGAAGTATGTGGTACTTCTGTCAGTCCCACGAGTACTTGTATAAATAGTGCTACTGAGCACAGTTGTAGTGACAGAGTGTTTTTATCGTTTTTGAATATAGTTTTGAGGTTCTGGTCTCTCTGTCTCACCGATTCGGCTTCATCCTTCTGGATGCCGATCCGGCTCAAGCTTATCCAGCCGACCCGCATCCAGTTGAGCTTGCCGCTCAACAATTCTTGTACAGAAATATGCTCGAGTCTTGTACATGTTCACATATGGTAAGGGGGTGTTATGATGATATCATAATGCTATTTATATTTTATCTTCCTCAACATGCTCTTGTTGACCATGTTTGTTGTCTTGTTTTTCAAATGTGTTCATTTGAGAGTCTTGTACATGTATATGGTTGATTCTTGTACATGTTGACATATGGAAAGGGGGTGCTATGATGATATGATGCTATGTATATGTTATGTTCCTCAACATGTTCTTGTTTAGTATGTTTGTTGTTGTTCAAGATTGCACTTCGTTCTATCTATTGTTCTTGTTCTTGTTCTTGTTTTCTCCAGTGTTCATCCGAGAGTCGAGATATGAAACCCTATATATGTAGCTAGATTGAATCTTGTACTTGTTCAGGTTCGGAAAAGGGGTGCCTCATTTCATACTGCTGTGATGACATGTCCAAGAAGTGTTTTGTTCTTGATCTGGACTATTATGTCATGTTCTTGTTGTTTTTGTTGATGTTGCTGCAATTGTTTTTCTCAATGTTCATTTGCGAGTCGAGATTTAGTAATTTTGTGATGACATGTTATGATTTGTTTTTCTTGGACCAAACTATTATGTCATGTTCTTGTTCTTGTTGTTTTTATGAAGTGTTCATTTGAGGGTTGAGTTATGCTTGAATCTTGAACATGTAGACCTATGCTTGAATATTCTTTGCTTCTTCTTCTTGTTGGAAAGGGGGGGTGCTTGACTTAGTATTGTTATGTTGAAAAGTTGTTGTTCTTGTTGACTTAGTACTGTTGTCTAGACATGCACGAAGAGGGAGTTAATATTATTTTATGGAAGCTTTTTTAGGAGAAGAGTGAGGACTAGAAAGATGACAAAGAAGACACTCACGAAGAAGGCACTAGTCACAGATAAAGTGAAGACACCCACAAAGGAAAGAATGTGGACGCCCATCAAAGAAAGTAAGAAGACACACACCAAAGAAAGGGTGACGCGCACATGCTTTTGCATGAGAAGTAAAGTCATCTAGAAATACTTGCATAAATGTCGGTACATAATCCGTAAATTTTTCCATAATTACCCTTTGCAATGTAGTCGGAGCCGTTTTGAGGCCGAACATCATCAGGACTGCTACAAATACGCCCCATTTGGTGACAAAAGATGTTTTCTCCTGGTCGTCGGGATGCATCCGAATCTGATTATATCCAGTGAATCCATCGAGGAAATTGTATATTTCATGGCCAACCACTGCATCAAGGACTCCATCTACGAAAGGTAACGGAAATGCATCTGTCACCGTTGCAACATTCAGCTTCCGATAGTCCACAAACACCCTAACCTTGACATTCTTTTTGGGCATCACGACTATCGAGCTCAACCAAGTAGCCTTCTTGACCAGTCGTATAAAGCTAACTCACAACAATTTTTTGATTTCCTCTTGACCTTTACTACATAATTCGGATTTAGGCAATACCGCCATTGTTGTACTAGCTTTGCATCTTTGTGTAGATTAATCTAATGCTGATAGAAGGCCGGATCTAGTCCCTTCATATCTTTGAACGAACATGCAAACGCATCTCTGTATTGAAGTAATAGTTCGGTGAGCCTTGTCTTGTCGGCCGACTACACCTCTTTTGCTATTAGCAATGTTTTCGGCTCTGTATCATTGTTGTTGAGCAGCAAGCTCAACTGGAGCCGGATTGGCTGGATAAGCCTGAGCCGGTGAGCGAGACGGATCGGTAAGCCGGTGAGCAACCGAGCCGGCAAGCAATAGAGCCGATGAGCTAGGGAGCTGGTTAGCCGGATCCAATCGGTAACCAGAAGCCTAGTATTAGTTTAGACTACTAGGCAGTTATAGTCTCGTAGTAAGTGTCAGATGCTCGTGTGAGCATTGAAGTATGTGGTACTTCTGTCAGTCCCACGAGTACTTGTATAAATAGTGCTACTGAGCACAGTTGTAGTGACAGAGTGTTTTTATCGTTTTTGAATATAGTTTTGAGGTTCTGGTCTCTCTGTCTCACCGATTCGGCTTCATCCTTCTGGATGCCGATCCGGCTCAAGCTTATCCAGCCGACCCGCATCCAGTTGAGCTTGCCGCTCAACAATTCTTGTACAGAAATATGCTCGAGTCTTGTACATGTTCACATATGGTAAGGGGGTGTTATGATGATATCATAATGCTATTTATATTTTATCTTCCTCAACATGCTCTTGTTGACCATGTTTGTTGTCTTGTTTTTCAAATGTGTTCATTTGAGAGTCTTGTACATGTATATGGTTGATTCTTGTACATGTTGACATATGGAAAGGGGGTGCTATGATGATATGATGCTATGTATATGTTATGTTCCTCAACATGTTCTTGTTTAGTATGTTTGTTGTTGTTCAAGATTGCACTTCGTTCTATCTATTGTTCTTGTTCTTGTTCTTGTTTTCTCCAGTGTTCATCCGAGAGTCGAGATATGAAACCCTATATATGTAGCTAGATTGAATCTTGTACTTGTTCAGGTTCGGAAAAGGGGTGCCTCATTTCATACTGCTGTGATGACATGTCCAAGAAGTGTTTTGTTCTTGATCTGGACTATTATGTCATGTTCTTGTTGTTTTTGTTGATGTTGCTGCAATTGTTTTTCTCAATGTTCATTTGCGAGTCGAGATTTAGTAATTTTGTGATGACATGTTATGATTTGTTTTTCTTGGACCAAACTATTATGTCATGTTCTTGTTCTTGTTGTTTTTATGAAGTGTTCATTTGAGGGTTGAGTTATGCTTGAATCTTGAACATGTAGACCTATGCTTGAATATTCTTTGCTTCTTCTTCTTGTTGGAAAGGGGGGGTGCTTGACTTAGTATTGTTATGTTGAAAAGTTGTTGTTCTTGTTGACTTAGTACTGTTGTCTAGACATGCACGAAGAGGGAGTTAATATTATTTTATGGAAGCTTTTTTAGGAGAAGAGTGAGGACTAGAAAGATGACAAAGAAGACACTCACGAAGAAGGCACTAGTCACAGATAAAGTGAAGACACCCACAAAGGAAAGAATGTGGACGCCCATCAAAGAAAGTAAGAAGACACACACCAAAGAAAGGGTGACGCGCACATGCTTTTGCATGAGAAGTAAAGTCATCTAGAAATACTTGCATAAATGTCGGTACATAATCCGTAAATTTTTCCATAATTACCCTTTGCAATGTAGTCGGAGCCGTTTTGAGGCCGAACATCATCAGGACTGCTACAAATACGCCCCATTTGGTGACAAAAGATGTTTTCTCCTGGTCGTCGGGATGCATCCGAATCTGATTATATCCAGTGAATCCATCGAGGAAATTGTATATTTCATGGCCAACCACTGCATCAAGGACTCCATCTACGAAAGGTAACGGAAATGCATCTGTCACCGTTGCAACATTCAGCTTCCGATAGTCCACAAACACCCTAACCTTGACATTCTTTTTGGGCATCACGACTATCGAGCTCAACCAAGTAGCCTTCTTGACCAGTCGTATAAAGCTAACTCACAACAATTTTTTGATTTCCTCTTGACCTTTACTACATAATTCGGATTTAGGCAATACCGCCATTGTTGTACTAGCTTTGCATCTTTGTGTAGATTAATCTAATGCTGATAGAAGGCCGGATCTAGTCCCTTCATATCTTTGAACGAACATGCAAACGCATCTCTGTATTGAAGTAATAGTTCGGTGAGCCTTGTCTTGTCGGCCGACTACACCTCTTTTGCTATTAGCAATGTTTTCGGCTCTGTATCATTGTTGTTGAGCAGCAAGCTCAACTGGAGCCGGATTGGCTGGATAAGCCTGAGCCGGTGAGCGAGACGGATCGGTAAGCCGGTGAGCAACCGAGCCGGCAAGCAATAGAGCCGATGAGCTAGGGAGCTGGTTAGCCGGATCCAATCGGTAACCAGAAGCCTAGTATTAGTTTAGACTACTAGGCAGTTATAGTCTCGTAGTAAGTGTCAGATGCTCGTGTGAGCATTGAAGTATGTGGTACTTCTGTCAGTCCCACGAGTACTTGTATAAATAGTGCTACTGAGCACAGTTGTAGTGACAGAGTGTTTTTATCGTTTTTGAATATTGTTTTGAGGTTCTGGTCTCTCTGTCTCTCCCGTGTACTCTGTGTATTCTCTGCCTTCTCTGTTTTCTAACGCTTCCGCAAGTAATTATTTACATGGTATCAAAGCGCGAGGGTTGAGAACCTCTGCAACCGACAAACGCTTGAAAGCAAACCCTAACAGGTCGTAAGAATAGCAGACAGAGAAGTGATGGATAGAGGGATGGCTAGCTCGCTCCCTGTGGAGAAACTCGACAGATCCAACTACGCATCTTGGTCGTCGAAGGAGCCAACGAAACAACACCTGATGTGGCACATAAGGATTTCCTAGTGTGGGAACAATCAGCAAGCAGAGTGATGTACTGCTTCGCGTCCAGTGTCAGAGACCAGTTGCTGAGCCACATCCGAGACGCCAAGATGCCAAAGGAGGCTTGGGGAAACCTGAAGAAGTTTTTCGCTGCGAGCATTACAGCCCAGAAGCTGCAACTCTGACAGGAGTTGAGCAATGTCCGACAGAAGGACATGTCGATGGCGGATTACACGGCCCGGATCAAAGAGTTCTACAACTCACTTGCCTCCATCAACGTTACCATAGAGGAAGACGAGATGGTACATGTCTGTCTTCGGGGTCTGGCGTCTAAGTTCAGAGCGTTCCAAACGGCGGTGTGTATAAGGGAGAATACGCCGTCATTTTTCGACTTACAGTCGATGCTCCTTGTAGAGGAGAACCACGCAGGTGCGTCAACTAGCGCACCCACTAACAGTCGGATGTTGTACACGGAGGCGGATCGGTCCCCTGGGCGTGGTGGATGAGGTGAGTCGGCACGCAATGGAGGCGGCCGGCAAGAGCAAGAACGAAGGCACAGAGAACGTGCCGACAGCAGTTCCAGGACTTCCACAGGCAGGGGGAGTCAAGGCGGTGTCGGAGGCCGGCAAGACAAATCTGCAACGGAATGCTGGTACTATGGCAAAAAGGGTCACAGAGAAAGTGAGTGTTGGAGAAAACGCACCGATTCAGACAAGTCCGGATCCGGCAAGGCCAACAAGGATGGCTGTCACGGCTCGCACTTCGCGAAGGGATCGGGAGGATGCAAGAACGGTAACGGGCCATGGTGATGAAGCACGAGGCGAACTCGATGAAGAAAACCACTTCCAAATCGGAGGAAGTGTGGTATGTTGATTCTGGTGCGTCGAACCACATAACGAGCCACAAAGAGTGGTTCTCCTTTTTGGAGAAACCGGATCAACCAGGAGTAGTCGAAACCGGAGACGACACTCCTCACCCAATCGTGCACATCGGAGAAGTCCCTTTGAGCCACGTCGGACAGAAGGGGAAGCTTATGAACGTAACTGGAGCCGTAACAAGCTCGACCTTATCCATTCGGATGTGTGGGGACCGGCACAGAATGTTAGTCTTGGCGGGAGTCGATATTTCGTCTCCTTCATCGACAACTATACGAGGCACACATGGATCTACCTCATTGAGCGGAAGAGTGAAGTCTTCGAGTGTTTCCGAAGCCTCCAAAGCATGGTGGAACGGGAATCGGAGAGGAAGATCAAATGCCTGCGGTCGGATGGAGGAAAAGAGTACTTTTCCGGCCAATTCAATAGCTATCTGCAGCAAAAGGGAATTCGGCGAGAGTTTAGCTGCAGATACACACCGCAACAGAACGGTGTTGCCGAAAGGAAGAACCGATCGCTTATCGATGTGGCAAGGGCAATGCTGGAGGAGAAGAGCATGCCCAAATTCTACTGGGCGGAGGCAGTCCAAACAGCTGTCTACATCCAGAACCGGATCGGTGACAAGGTGTCAGCTCACGAGCTATATTTCGGGCGCAAGATGAATTTGAGACACCTTAAGATCTTCAGTAGCATTGCATATGTGCATGTACCGGATGAGAAGCGGAGGAAGTTGGATGCAAAATCGGAAAAATGCATCCTAATCGGCTATGCTCAAGAGCAAAAGGGTTATAAGTGTTATAACCCCCGGACAAAGCAGGTCCAAGTTAGTCGAGATGTCGAGTTCGATGAATCGGCATCGTGGTACTCCTTACCGGCTCCGACTTCCGAATCTAACCCGATGCTAGTGGATGAGGCTAGTGAGCTTGAACCGGCCCAGGTAGAGGATGATGAAGCGTGGACTCAGGATGAGAGTCCGGAATCGTTCCGGTTGAGCGGGCCGAACGAGAGACAAGGTCGATCTGACCAGTCCGATGAGGAACCGGCGAGTAGTGGAGACTCTGTCGTGCACTCCCCGCACAAGGAACCGAGGCGACGGTTCACGCGCAAAGAGAAGGGGAAGAAGAAGATGCCGGAATTCGAAACCGACAGCGATGAGTCGGATCAGTGTGCATCCGACTCCGACAAGGAGAAAGGCGGATCTTCGGCAACAAAAACCGAACCGGCCAAGAAGGGCCTCAAACCGGGTAACGGTGAGTTACGCCGGTCCACCCGCCAGAAGGATCCCGTCAAGCGGTACGGGTACAATGAGTACATGGCGCATCACTATGCATACATGACTAAGGTGGCGGAAGTGCGTGAGCCGGAGAGCTACGTAGAAGCGGCCAAGGACGCAAATTGGCATGCCGCTATGGAGGAAGAAATGCGGGCACTTGATGTCAACAAGACATGGGACCTAGTTGACCCTCCTCGTCTTGTAAACCGATCGAATGCAAGTGGATATACAAGGTACAGTACAATGCCGACGGTTCTGTTAACCGGTATAAAGCCCGATTAGTGGCAAAGGGATACGCGCAAACCCACAGAATCGACTACGACGAGACCTTCGCTCCAGTAGCGAAGATGACAACGGTTCGAGTGGTGCTGGCGGTTGCTGCGGCAAGGGGGTGGCATCTTCATCAGATGGATGTGAAGAATGCATTTCTTCAAGGTGATCTTGAAGAAGAAGTCTTTATGAATCAACCTCCCGGTTTTCAATCAGAGATGAACAAGTCAGCGGTATGCCGGCTGAAGAAGTCGTTGTACGGCCTGAAGCAAGCCCCTCGAGCTTGGAATGCGAAGATCACGCACCGGTTGCATAAGATGGGGTTTGTGGCCTCCAAATCGGACTCTTCATTGTTCATCCGGCAAGGCTCAGCCGGTCCGGTATGTATATTGTTGTATGTTGATGATCTAGTCATCATCGGACCGGGTCTTCCAGAAATCAACCGCGTCAAGTCCCAATTGTCGAACGCATTTGAGATGAAGGATCTAGGGGACCTTCATTATTTTCTTGGGATCGAGGTAATTCGAACCCCCGACGGCATATTTCTCTCACAACGACATTACGTCTTAAATATGTTGTACAAGTTCGGCATGACAGAATGCCGACCTCTCTCTAGACCCTTAGATCGGAACCAGAAGCTTCGTCCTAACTCCGGACCGGCCTACAATGAGAAACAGTTCCGACAAATCGTCGGAAGCCTTATTTACTTGACTATCACACGGCCCGACATCAGCTATCCGGTTGGAATGATAAGTCAGTTCATGCAGAAGCCGACCGTGGAGCACCTTCAGTGCGCGCAATGGATACTACGATATGTAAGCGGCATGAAGGACCGGGGCCTGTTATACCGGCGTGGTATACCCGAAGAGCTGGTCCGTTACACAGATGCCGATTGGGCCGGAGATGCATCAGATCGCCGATTGACCTCCGGTTTTATGTTTTCCCTTGGGAGCGCAGCTGTTGCGTGGAGCAGCAAAAAGCAGCCAACAGTGGCTCTGTCAAGCACTAAGGCTGAGTACCGGGCGCGACCGTTGCCACCTGTGAAGCCATTTGGCCTCGATGACTACTACAAGACCTACGGATCGAGGTATTGACCCTGATTCGAGTCTACTCAACAACATAAGCAGCATGCAACTCGCCAAGAAGCCCGTATTCCATGCTCGCACAAAGCACATAGAAGTGCACTATCACTTCGTGCGTGAGCGTGTCCTGAGCGGTGAGGTCGAACTTCGGTATACACGGATCGGCAAGTTGCCGACATCTTCACCAAGCCGCTCGGATCGGACAAGTTGCAGCACTTCACCAAAATGCTTGGTGTTTAGCATCTCGACGTGCCACACTTGAGGGGGAGGACGGGCAAAGACACCGGAACGGGCAAAGGCAAAGAGACTGTTGCCGACACTGGTAAGGGAAGAACCGGAAGAAAGCCGAGGATGGAAGCAAGGCCAAGACCCAGACGTGGTCTGATGTTGTGAAGGGCCTTAAACCGAAAGACGAGTTGGAGGATATCGACTCTGACAAGAGCTGGAATGAATCGAGGACATCCGATTCGGATCATCATACAGATCCGGATGAACCGAATCAACTAGAGGCCGGGCAGACACGGATGCAGCGGAAGTCGATGCCATCGCGGAGGAACCGACGGATCGGCAAGCGCCGGAGTCATAGCAGTGAAGGAGCTAAGAGGGGCCTATTGAGCAAACATGCCGACCGAGAAGGTCAGGGCGCGCAGAACCAGAAGGGTCGCGGCAAACGGAACCGGACCGAATGAGGAGCGCAAGCAAGGCGGAGCGACGCCAGGAGAAGTCGGTTGGAAGAACCGACTGCCATAGAGGTTGACACTAGGATCCAACCTCAAGTTGAGCTTGAGGGGGAGTGTTGAGCGGCAAGCTCAACTGGAGCCGGATTGGCTGGATAAGCCTGAGCCGGTGAGCGAGACGGATCGGTAAGCCGGTGAGCAACCGAGCTGGTGAGTAGGGGAGCCGGTTAGTCGGATCCAATCGGTAACCGGAAGCCTAGTATTAGTTTAGACTACTAGGCAGTTATAGTCTCGTAGTAAGTGTTAGATGCTCGTGTGAGCATTGAAGTATTTTGTACTTCTGTCAGTCCCACGAGGACTTGTATAAATAGTGCTACTGAGCACAGTTGTAGTGACAGAGTGTTTTTATCGTTTTTGAATATAGCTTTGAGGTTCTGCTCTCTCTGTCTCTCCCGTGTACTCTGTCTGTGTATTCTCTGCCTTCTCTGTTTTCTAACGCTTCCACAAGTAATTGTTTACAATTGTCAACCAGATTTAATTCCTCTTGTGCAGAAGCATGTACGTGTTGCGATACTTGCATGTATCTCTCCATTGCTTCCTGCCGATGACGGAACTCCATGATAGTTTTATCATCAACTGGATTGTCAACCTCCTTTTCGTCGTCACTAAGATATTGCGTGAGTACTTCGACGACGTCAATTTCAATAAGGGAATAAGTTTTGGATTGTCCTCAAAATATTTATTTTCTTCCCCTTCATCTAATCCCTCCATCATATTGATAGATTCAACATACAAAGGCACACAATGTCGTGCTCTGGCGACCTTTTCCTGAGTCGAAACTTGAATCTTTACTTTGCCCTTCCAGAATGTCAGAATATTCTTTTGCCAATTCTGTTTAATATTGGAAGTTCGAAGTCATAATCTGCCCAATAATAGAGGGTAAGCTCCTGGCACATCCAAATGGAGTATGACCACTGATATATGAAATGTATGGCCACCAATGACAATATCAAGTTGTCGGATTGACCCTATTGGTCGGACCGTACTGGTATCAGATTCTGCCATTCGTAGCCAAAATGGAAATGCTTCCCAGGCGATGATGTCTAGCCGATCACAGGTAATCTTCTTAATGACATTCACTCTTGATCCTCCATCGACTATGTTGCCCGACACTTCTTTACCCTAAATAATTACTTTGATCGTAGGGCTCTGCTCATCCATAATTGTCGGGCCTTTGATCGGATTCGTAAAATTCACCGGCACATTTTCCTACTCTTTTCTTGCGATAATGGTCGCCACCTTTTCTGTGAACCAAGGAACTAATTTCAGTAAGCCGGTCAATGGTAACGATATCTGGCAATCGGCCAAGACTTTCCATGTTTCATCGTTGTCAGGTGTATCTATTGGTACTTCCTCTTGTCGGCTTCCCGACCTGTCAGACGTGCCATTCGGGGCATTACTTTCATGCAACATCCTAACGACATTGTTGTTGTTCACTTCCCCAACCCATTCTGTTGCTGCTTTCTGAACTGTTACTGTACATCCCTTTCGGATTGTTTAGCTTTACTCCAGGTGGTGGCTTGTTGAACCTCTGCAGTTACTGATAGTCCACTGGATTTGCCGTTCTCATAATGCGATTGCTGGACATCTTGTGGTTCCGGTCATCTCGGCCTTTGGAATTGTACTGAAATTGTCATGATGTCTTGGGTCTTTTGTTATCATCCCCCCTATCATTCTTAAATCGATGATTAGCTGGTCAATTGTCTTCATTTCTTCTCTGGTCATAGGAACTTCTTTCAGCATGATATATATTACCCCTGTAAGGTCGTCGATCATTTCTATCTTGTCGGGGTGAATATTCCCGGTCATAATTGTTTTGACTATCCTTTCTATACTCCTCTTGCCGATCCTCCTCTCGTCGATACTCATTGTATCAATCGTCTCGTCGATTGCGATCTGACCAGTAATGATCATCATACCTTGGTCGATCGTCTTGCCGAAACCGGTGTACTGACCGATTCTGATCCCCCTGGTGGTCGTCCTGAGGTTATATTTGTCTAACTGGTGCCACCACTTTATGGAGTAGATTATACTCACATTGGTCGATTCTATGTGCTTTGAATGACAAATTGGACAATGTGTGCGCAGTGTGCACTCAATTGTCGAATGTCCTGGATTCAGACATGTCGTGCATTGGATTGATTATCGGAACCTCAATTCCTCCGACATTGGTAAAGACCGTTGTAATGATGCCATGGATATACTATTACTGGTTTGTGACTTGTCCATGAAAAGTGCTTTGTCAATCACCTACTGTAGTGATTGATCCTTGAAATTGAACACGGCTAACGTGGTTCGCAGCGGTTCTCGTAATGCCGACAAGAAGGTCTCTTTCAGCAAAGTTCGTGCCAACTGCCTCCGAATATCCTGAAACCGAAATTGTGGCACAATTTCATGGGCTTCTTGATACGCCACATAGAATTGACTCATTAGTTCCCTCTTTGGAACTTGTCGATGAAATAACCTAATAAATTTGGTAGTTATTTGCTTAAAAGACTCAAACTCACCCGCCTCATGCTGGGAGTACCAATTCGCCGACTGCTCGTCGAGCGATAATCTGAATTCGGAAATTTTAGATTTATCGGCATTTGCTTCAGACAATCTTTGTGACACATAGTTCTCCTGCCATGTCGTAACAAAAGCGCACACATGCGCCTCTACGTTGGTGTCATCATTATACTTAGGATAGGGATACGACATTGTATCCTCCTCACAAAGTTCGACTAAGTAGCTCTGGTCGAACTGCTCCTCGTCCAAACTAATGTCAGTTGTTAAATTGGGAAGTGCTCTCAATTCCCCTTCAGCTTCTTGCCGGATTTGTTCAGCAAACTCTAAACTATCGGAATTACCCTTTTTTGCACGTCGGTTCTCTGATCGCATGCGTGGTCTTCTGCTTTCTGCAAGTTGGTATGTATTGAGTCGACTAGAAGACATCCATTCTCCTTGTTCTCTGCTTGTACCAGATGTAACCGGGCGTGCCAAAATATTGTGTTGTTCTACCGACAACCGACAGACATAATAGGTCGAATGTCTTCCTACCAAAAATGTTCTATCAAGATGATTGTGGTTGGAGAGATGTGTTGTGTCGACAGTCACTCGGAACTTGATGTAAAACAATGGTCACTCAAAACCTAATTACTTAGAACTAGAACATCTTATCTTGATCGACTATTGGTATAACATAATTGGTGTGGCAGAGAATAATTCGAACATTCGACACAATAAATAAGTATACAAAGAATGACATAACAATCGATACAAAAATACTCTAACTACAATACGAATATTAAAACCAAAACAAAACGATCATGTTATAATGCTCTTGGGCCCTTTTTATAGGCAACTTGAGAGTCTTTTCCAAGATGATACACTTGCCTATTCGGCAAGAACCTACAGTTACACAGAACTACCCTATTTCCTAAATTACTATATTTTTATACTCACCAAAAATTACATTTTAAAATCTGTCTTTTCATACTGTCCGACTTTGACTTTGACTTGTCGACCTTTGTCTAGGTAGCCGACCGGCTAATAGCCTCTCATCATGGTAGCACTCAAGTGTAACAAAAGATTAGGGACAACTCCACTAGTTTAATATAATAAACATTAATTAAGGCCCAATATTATTTTTCACAAAGAAATTGATGATTATAAAAAGTTTTATAATATTGATTACAATGAAACGAGAATTATAATGGGAGGAAGCACTCTAAGTTTTTGTGGCCTGAGCTCACAAACAATTGTCATCATGGCTTTCCATGCCTTCTTTTGACCTACGTCTTTTCTCCACCTCTTGTTCCTCCTTTCACTTCCTCTTCGAGCGAGACGAAATCAAAAATGATAAAGGAGATTGTGATCCAACTCCTTGCTTGCACTCACCACTCACCCAACCTAAACTCCAAGTAGTAAGAAGAAGAAGAATAACTAAACTTCAAAAAATAGAGACCTTTGAACACCCAAAACCCCTTAAATGTTGAACCCGAAAATCAGAAATCGTCCACTCCAAAACCTAAAATGAACGAGCCCCAAATAAAAACCCATATATTGTATTAAATGTTCACATACCCCTTCTCCATCAAAAAATCAAAATGTTGTTCTTCTATGAACCAATGAAGGCTCAAACTCTCCACCCTTCTTGCCACAATCTATAAACTTACATATACACATTTCTGCAGATGTTCTCTTTCCCCCATTTTTCTATTTTATACCTTTGGATCCACCACATCATGACATCCACCTTTACCAAACCAGCACACCCTCTGATACGTGTGAAGAATGGGGGAACTGAAGGTAGTCACACTTCGTTTCCCTTAGCACATAACTTGCCTATCTCTATTCTTCTATCTTGGCCATGTCAATTCTTCTTAATACGAGAAAAATTGTTGCCACCATATCCACTAGATCCTCTCCCTACATTTTTCTTCAAAACGGGAGGTTGTTGTTGGCTTGCGTGCTTCCCTTGACCATAACCCTTTCTGCAACAAGCATGTGTCCCTTTCATCCATGTTGTCCCCTTGGTGATGTCACCTTAACCTCCCTTTTGTCGTCAATCCGCTTCTCCTTTTGCCCTCATTGGGCCCCTTTTGAACATCTATTGTGACTAATCTTCATAGTCTAATCTTCAAGTACAGGCTTTTATTTAGGGCCCTTAGTTTCCCACATTGCATGTCTCTCGCTTTGCCATTTGTTGTGCTACACTCTCATCCTAGAGTTGTCCACCCTTGATTATTCATTCTAATGTCCTCCTTTCAGTTTGATGACACAATTATATCCCAAGGAACACCCTTCAAACTCTCCCAACCTTCTCGATCTTCCTCCATCCCTTCTTCATGTGAAGGTTCGAGCACAATGCATTCGCTCCATCCTCATCTTCCAATTTTACCCCAATCTTCATCCTTTCATTTTGATAAATGTAACCTGGGAACTTTATTCACCCCCACTATTATCCAATCCCACTCTAAGAGTTTAGCAAAGCGAAGTTCGAACTCTACGAATGCACATGTAGTACTATAGCAGGTCTTCCTCGATGCCACCCATTGGTTGGATTTGTACATGCTTGTCTCCCTTGTCTCTTCGTAGTCGTACTTCTCTAGTAGTGTTTTCTCGAGGGATCCCCAAGGGTCATGAGCTTGTTGAAGCTTTTTGACCTCTCATACATAGTCATGCCCACCACTCATACAAAACAACCTCTTTGCCTCGTTTACCCATCACTTCGAGCCTCTTTGACTTGTTTACCCGCCTTTTTTCCTCCTTCACCATCTCTTTGAGTGAGTTGAAACTTTAAACACACTCTCACCCAACCCACGTATAAATAGAAAATGATGGAGAGGTGGTCCAACTCCACTCTTGCACTCATCACTCACTCAACTTAAACTCCAATTACTAAGAAGAATAATTTGAACTAAACTTCGAAAAATAAAGACCTTTGAACACCCACCAAAACCCCTTAGACTCACCACTCACCCAACCCCTTGAACTCAGTTACCACAATCTATAGCCTTATCGTTTTGCTATAAGCCTTTCCTTATTATATTATTATTTTCATATTTATTATATACATACTTTATGGTTGTCCTCTTTCCCCCCATTTTTATATTTTCTATCTTTAAACCTACCACATCACGACAACATGCTCTTTGTATGCTTTGTCTCATGCACTGTGTTGGATGGTTGAGCACTCTCGTGGTTTCAGTTTTCGTGCATTGTGTCGAGGCAACTTGTGAGTTAAGTTCCTTTGTACTTTGTGTCAAGCCAACTACTGAGTGTTAACTAGTTGGATGTTACCTTCTCCCCTCATCACCTCAATCCAACGAAGTTTCGATCAACCCTCCTTTTTTATTTGTCAAGTTTATCAACTTTTTCTACAATCAACATACTAGAGCCATGATGCTTTAAATTTGGGTGGACTTAATTGGTCCTTTAATTGTGATCGTTGCTTCTTGATGTTGCTCTAGCTTCTCCCCTCCATTTGATTCTCCATACTTCCAAATGTCTGACCAACCTAGTTGAAGTCTCACCTTTGACCTTGATCAATTCCCCACTAGGCACCACATGAATGGCCTATAGACGTGGTTACCATATTCCCTCTTCTTACCAATGAGATTTAGAGTCAATGTAATCCTCCACAATCAAAACACATACCAAATGCTCACTATCCCCTTCTCCCCCCCCCCCCCCCCCCCACCTCTGAACATACAATGCTTCCAATGCCCATTGTTGCCCGCTTGTTGATGTATCAATGTGTCTACCTACACCAACCTCCTCACTCCCTCCACTTCACCAACATCAATCGCCCCACCCCTACCTTCACTACACCAACCACTCCCTACAATGCCCACAAAAATCCTCTTCAACAACTTGTGAGTTGAGTGGTGATGGTTAAGGGTTACTTAGGCAAATCCTACTCACTCTTCTTTTTGTATGTGTTTTGTAGACCACTTTATTTAATTGAAGTGTGCTCAATACTATCACATGTAATATCTTTTATTTATGTATTAGAATGCTTTACACTTGCATCTTCGTGAGGCATTAGCTAGCTTGTCAATCATAGTTGTCTTAAGGAAGTGTGAATGTGAGTTTGCAAGGTTAGCCTGTCAAGAGTGCTTGATGATTACTCTCATTCGGTTCATCGGGTATATGGAGGTTTGGACC
The DNA here is from genome assembly GCF_043228905.1 of Azolla caroliniana. Classification (NCBI taxonomy): domain Eukaryota; kingdom Viridiplantae; phylum Streptophyta; class Polypodiopsida; order Salviniales; family Salviniaceae; genus Azolla; species Azolla caroliniana. Next base: position 15,175,806 of record NW_028230446.1, on the reverse strand, counting down.
CCTATGTATATGATCTCAACAAGGAGAGAGAACTTCAACGAAAATGAAGATGTAAACTTTGGTGTAACACACCTTTAGATGACGTTGTGCCCTTTTTAGCTACTTCTTGAATCTCTAGTGTTAGTCCCCTTGTAACCTAAGTTAGACCTCTCTCGCTCATATACTTGTTGTCAGATGAATGATTAGTGTTAAGTGTTACTTAGCCAAATCTTAATCACTCCTTTTATCTATGTTGTGTGTGCTTCCATTAATTAAATCATGTTTAGTTCTTTTGCTTGTGGTTACTAGTTTATGTATTAGTGGGCTTCTTGGGAGGTTAGTGCTTTTAATATAGGTGAGTGAAAGTTTGCAAGATTAGCATAAGTGAGGTTAGTGGGTTGAGAGTGCTTGACAACCACTCTCACTCAACTCAACATCAATAGAGTATATGGCAGTCTAGACCCCCGTAGCTTACGGTGTGTGGAGGCAAAACTCCGATAGTACAAAGATGCTCACTTGGTGCAAACACTTGGGGTCAACACACTGATGACTTGGGACAATCTGGTTGATGGGATGAAAACCATCACCAAAGCTTTGGGCCCAACTCACTATAAAATCAAAGAGACAGATGGTGATGGTGTAACTAGCGATAAATATATGAAGGGTAAATCCAAAGGGAGTAGGGAAATGCTAGACAATGATTTAGTGGATTGTTCCACCGAATAAATCCAACGCCTTGACTAGATCAGTGGAACAAGATAAGACAAAGAATGAGGAGAACAAAAAGTCTCACGAAATATCATAGGCCGAATTACCCTAAAGTCTTGTTGTAGCCCTATATAATTTATCATTAAAGTGGATTTTACAACGGAGAGAGAAAAACCTTCATATGTAGAATAGGAAACATGAGAATGCTTCATTGAACATTACAAGTTCGAAAGTGTTCGCTAGAAGAAATTTTATGTTTCAGATGAGCATGTGAGTTAGCAAGTACAAGGATTAGTAATAGTCGCCAGTAATGGCTTGTGCAATTCAATTCTACGAACAAATCCATGATCATGTATGTGTATGTATGTATGTATTTTTCATAGGTATGTATGTATTTTTCGTATGTATATGTATGTATGTATGTATGTATTTTTCGTATATATATGTATCTATGTATTGTAAGAATAAAGGGTTTTAATTCTTGTTCTTCAAAGCAAAGCATTACAGAAACAGAGAGAACCGGGGAGATATGGCTTCTGCATCACCATCACCATCACCATCGCCAGGGAAAGAGCAAGGTATGCCGCCTTACTCTGTGAAATTGAACCCTACAGAAGCCCTAGAGCTAGTGAAGCAAGGGGCATCTCTATTGATCCTCGACATGCCCCCGGGAACTCTTCTGGGATTCGATCTCCAGACCTTATCGGTTGGACCCCTCTTCAAAGGCATCAAAATGATACCCCCCGGACCGCACTTCATCTACTATAGCACCACAAATCAACACGAGAATACATCACAATCATTTTTCACAGGTTTTTTCATTCATCCCAATCCTGCCGACATCATTGTACGACGATGGGACCCGCAGTTGGAAATGCTCGTGAAACTATGCGATGAAGACGAAGAAGAAAGGTATAGGGTCAGTGTGAAAAAGCTTGAATTTGATCAGTTTCTGGGTGCTTATGATGTTCATCATTACAAGTCTTGGAAACGGATATCAGGTCATATTGATGCAGAAGTTATTGGAAAATTTGAGCCTGTTGACGCTGATATATCTGTGATTCATGAGGCCGAGTTCTCAGATGCACAAGCTCAAACCCGAGCTGAGAAACAGTTGCAACAACATCTCCAAAATAGCCGAGAATTGTTTAAAACCAGGGAAAGTGTGAAGAAACGCAATTTGAATGGGGTGTGTGTACAAGATCTAAACATAGGTGAAGAGCAACAAAAGGATGGAATCACAGCCGGACAAATTGCCACAGATGTTGATAATAGCGAAAACATGCATAGAATAGCTGGAGAAATGGACGTTGATCTTGTTAAAGAAACCATGGATGTTGATCTCGATAAAGAAACCATGGATGTTGATCTCGATAAAGAAACCATGGATGTCGATAGTGGTAAAAACATGCCTATTATAGAACGGAAAATGGATGAGCAATATGTGGTAACACAAAAAGTACGTACTGATCTTGTTAATGAAACAATGGATGTTGATAATGTCAGAAACGTAGGTGAGAAACACATAAAATGTGGGAAAATGTATTCTGATCTTGCTAAAAAACCCTCTGGAAGGTGCTTCTATACGAAGTTCCCTCACCTTGTTAAACGAACAGGCCTCAGTGGTTCTCAGCTCACCATGCTGAACATTGATAAGAGTTTGGAACTAGAGAGATTGCTGATCAATCAGTACAAAGGATCAGAAGACCTCTTACTTGGAGAGCTTGAGTTTTCCTTCATCGCCTTTTTGATGGGGCAATCTCTGGAATCATTTAGCCAATGGAAATCCATAGTATGCTTAATGTTTAGTTGTGATGAGGCTCCACTCTCGAGCCGGACACGATTATTTGTGAGCTTTCTCGACATTGTGTGCTTTCAGCTTATGGTAGGTCTGAAACCTGGGACGGATGCCAATGCTGAGATGGCAATCTTAGATGCTACATGGTTTTCTGATGATAACTTTCTTAGAATTAATTTCAAAGAATTTTATAGACTCGTAATGGAGGCTCGCCCTGTAGATGGAGACCTTCTGAATCACACAAGACGTCTGAAAAGCATATTGGAAAAGTTTCTCGGCTGGACTTTTGATCTAGAAAAGAGTGAGAATGACAACGATGAATATGGACCTGTAATTGTACCTGAAGCAGACCTCTAAATTAAAGTCCTATTCCAAAACAATAGAAACTGTCTTCTGGAATCTCCGATGATTGATTAGATTGTCTTGAATATCGAACGTAGATAGATATCAGGACTTTCTGATGTATGTCTCTTATAATGAAATTTTTCTGACTCCCAAAAATACTTGAGAAAATGTGATATCATGCAAATGTCAGATCAAGCATTCAGAATGACATCAACTGCCCAAGAGAAACAAACGAGAGTCTGATTCCAATTACGATGTTTGGTGATCATGGGCCTCATTATAATAATAGGGGAAATGCATTTGCTAATGTTAGCGATATGGGTTGTGATGTAAGTGATACGAGAACTTTATTTTCGGTAGCTTCATGAAATTTGCATTGATATATATCACTGAATCGGTATTGTTTTTCTTTTTAGTGGGGTTAATGTTAGATATGGTATGGCTATATAGTGATGTTCATAGTATGTAATTGATATGAGGGCTTTATTATATTGATATTAGTGATATGGAGAGTTATGGAACTGGTATGAGGACACAATATTTGTTACATCATGGCTTTCTGCATAGATATATATTCCCTGTTTAGGTCGATTTTCTCATACCGATAGTGATATGGGTAGTAATGCCTCTATTTTTCTTATACTAATGTTAGTGATGTGTAGTTGGTGATATAAGCAATGATGTACACCAATCAAATAGGCAACACAAATCATCAGATCTTTTTGTACAATGGCAAAGATAGATTATGTTACATTCAGTTAATGAAATCATGTTCTCCCAGTTCACTGTATTATATGTGTGCTTTTGAGGATTATTTGTATGGGAGAGCTAGAGGAATGTGGATGCTCTTGTTGACCAACACCTATAGGGTAGATTGTGAATTGAAGTTAGATCACACACTTAATGGTGAAAGGAATGTACCTATCTAACAAGTAGGGTAACATTTTAGAAAACCAATCCAGGTTAAAGGCAGTAAATTTTGCTTTTGAGGACTCAACACCTTCGTGATTAAAGAATCTGTGATATATACTTCCTCGCAACGATTTAAAAATGTTTGTGATTGCTCTATTGAAAAACATGGCTATGACAAATGGTAGTTTTGGAATTTCGATGCAAAAAAAATCAAATATAGAGTAATCGAATTTGATAAAATGGTCATTTTAGAATGTGTTTGAATTTCAAGAAAGACTCTTGTGAACTAAGCATTCCACCTCTACCACTAGGGATGCTATAGGATACACATGAAGTGGAGTTCGCTTATTCGAAAGCATGTGAAGACGAGCCAAGTTTGGTTTAGAAGGTGAGCATGGATGCCCTCAATCCTTTATTCAATGTGGCCAAAAACATTACACCTTAATGTTTAGTTTTTTTGCCAAAACACCTATGGCAAATTTGGGTTTACATTCTTGTAGTCCAAGTTCAATTTATAGGCATATTATTGGTTGTCAACAAATGGAGGTGGACTTTCACTTGTGTAGATCAAAGGAATTGCTTTCATGTCTCAATTACATCGTAGTCGACCAACGTGGTAATATCCCTTTTGCTTATTACTGTGTTCAAAAAGTGTATTCAAAAAGTATATTTGGAGATAAGAGATGATTACCAATTAGCTTCCGTTGTGGAAATTTCAAGTAAAGTTTATACATATTATAGATATGTATCTATGTACATGAATATCAAGGGAAATGAGCTGGTTGGGATTTTTGGGCATTTCATCTTGCATAAGTAAGCCCCAAAAAATAACAACTATGATGGATTTCAATAGATGAGTTGTTTGAGGGATATATATAACATGTATATGAGCAGAAGTTCTAAAACTATCATATTTTATACATATTTACAAGATACTCCATAAGAAGTAGAATCAGAAAGAAGTGATGCTCGAGTGAGGAGTCTCTTCTTACCATCTCAAGCCAAGCACAATCTAAATTGCAATCTATTCTCTTTATTCACAATCTAGGCATTTTTGTCTCTCTAGGCATCAACATCCTCAAATTGACAAAACCTAGGTTTGATCCTTACGATGGGGTAGCCCCCCGTCTCATAGATTGCAATCGGTATCTTTTGGACGTTAAAAACATATCTATCCATCAAGCACATCAAAGAATATTCTTCGAAAAGTTGCTTTGGCATGTTGCAACTTCCTTTTGTTACCATAATTCCCTCTGTGACTCAAGTCATGGAGAACACATCTTACCTACATGGCAACACAACACGCAATCAATTTTTATTACAAAACCCTTTTCTTTCTCATTTTTTATGCTTCTGACCTTCGTTTTGAATCTTTTCACTATGTTATTGACCCTAAATTCTAAATAAATCTACGATAGTTATACTTCCTTGAAAATGATTTACATAAATTGAAATTGGATCAATATGCGTGCTACGCCCGTTGATTCTTCAACAAGTAGCAACATTGGACAATTATGTGCTTGCACCAATTCTATAAAACTTACCAACTTTATTATGAGTATGATTAGGCAAATGAATTGTGAGGTTCTTCACAGAGCTTTCAAGTGAATGTATGCAATGATTTTTTAAAAGTTTCAAACCTTTCATTTATAATTTGGAAAATTGTTCAAGAGAATAAATTTATAATTTGAATGGGTTTCTTGCTTGAGTATCTTAAATGTTGTGGAACTTTTTATACCTTCAAATTTAAAGTTCAAAGGGCGATTTTCAAATTGTGCAAGTGCAAATTACACTAAACTTGGGTTTTGGCCTACTCAAACACTGTAAGGGGTGACGATATGAGCGACACCACTTGAGAGTCACAAGAGTCTTGGGCATATGTACACACACTCAAAAGAAACACAATGAGGTGGATGATATGAGCGACACCACGTGAGAGTCACAAGAGTCTTGGGCATACACAGACTCAAGAGATAGTAAACAACAAATACAAGAGATCGAAGAGAGTTCGAGGGATAATGAACGACTCAGACATTGAGATGGAAGGAAGGCTTTGAGGTAATGTGCTTGTCGAGACATCAAGATCGAAGGGTTTTGGGTGAAGTGAGCAGTTCGCTAGCTACCGAGCTAAGGATGAATGCGATCGACGGGTTCCGAGACAATGAAGACAGAAGGCGGGGCATATGAGGTATATAGAAGAAGGGGTCGAGATAGTGAGTTCGTGACCACGGGACATGAGGTCGAAGAGTTTGAGGGGAGACATTCGTACCAACCTTCTAGGGACCATAGAAGAAAGGAACAAAGAAACAAAGAGAAGAGAAGATCCCAATCCCAACCCTAATATGGTGAAGGAAAGGGGTAGGTGTTTTTAAAGCATCTCCTCTCCATCTGAGCTAAAAAAAGAGTGTTTCTTGAGTTCACATACATACATACATACATACATACATACATATATATGATGGATGGATGGATGGATGGATGAATGAATGCTCCTTCTTCTCCCCCCACCTCACAACATTACATAATTAATTAATAAAGCATCAAGGATTTTTAGTAGAGATTAACACTAAAACATAACAACAACATTCAATTCTCTTCTTAGTTTGTTTTTCCAATGATTTTTTCCATACAATTCCTCCTCCATCTTCTTCAGCACATAACTGCATATAATCCAACAATTTGGTGCTCAAAATCTCTTCTTTCTTCTTTCTTTCTTTCTTCCTTTCTTTCTTTCTTCTTCATTGTGCTCAAATCTCTTCTTCTTTCCTAGAGCCAAGCTTTCTGCTTTCATTCATTCACTTTGCAACTATTTCTTCTTCTTCTTCTTCTTCTTCTTCTTCTTCTAACCCTGTCTGTCTGTCTCTCTGTGTGTGTATGTCTCTCTCTCAAGCAGAAATGGAGGGGGAAACAATTGAATCGCAACATTATCATCCTCATCAAGAAGATGGAGAAGAATCTCTTCCGCCGAATCCATCTCCCCCAACTTTAGCCACAATTTCGCCATCAATTGAGTCATTGATTTCTGCAACAATCAGTAAGAATTACTCCAAACGGCAGAGGCGACCCAACGTTCGCCTTAACGAGATTGGATCAGACAGCCTCGCCACTGTTGTGGACTATTTCCTAGACAGGAAAGGAATTAAAGCCTCAGCAGGAAAGTTGTCGTCTTCAGGTAAGCCCGCCATTAAACGCCCCAAGATCTCTTCCAAATTTGGCAATAATGATAGATATGGTAATGTTTCTACTCTCGGTGTTTCGAATTCCTCTGCTATGAAGAGGGCTGGGCGCCCAGCTAAACGTGGCTATGGTAGCACAAAGGTGATTACGTCCAAGCTCTCCATGAAACCTCAAGGAAGTGACTATTCAGACGGGAAAAACTATCGCCCACATACAGAAAACACAGGATTCGAAGAGAAAACCCTTCGCTCTGAAGGCAGAACCCGTAGTCCACATGCAGAAACCACTCGTTTTGAAGGGAAAGGCCATCGCCCACATGAAGAAACCGCTCATTCTGAAGGGAGAATTCATGGGCCACATGAAGAAACCGCCAAATTCGAAGGGAATACTCATCGCCCACATGAAGGAAACAGTTTTCGAAATGAATCTAATCCTTCCCCAAGGAAGGGCGATATTCGCCCACATCGTTTGAAAGCTGGGCCACACGGATCTAACCCTCGTCGCCCATACCTCTCAGAAGGTATCTACAATCGCCCACGTGAAAATAACAGTCGCTCACATCATTCCGAAGCCCATAGTGCTCGCCTGTATGAAGTTAACATTCGGCCATATCATTCTGAAGGTCATGCCGATCGCCCATTTCATCATTCTGAGGGGAACGGTGGTGGTCACCCACATAGTCTTGGCCATCATCATCATCCACATCCTCATCATGAAGGGAATGGGATTGATAATGGTAATGGTAATGGTAATAGGATTGGTAATGGTAATGGGATTGATAATGGTAATGGTAATGGTTGGATGCATAAGGCCATGACTGGGGTTGCAGATGGCTTCTTAGAAGCTGCCGATGGATGCGTTTATGGTCTCTCGGACACCGATAAACAAGTGAAAATCCAACAGCCACTGCCCCCACCCATTTTCAATACCCACCCCATTGCATCCAGCCTCGACAGTGGCTCTCCTAAGGGCCTGCAGAATATCCCTCCCAAAAAGCAAGCTAGAAAGCAACCCAAAAAGCAAACCACAATGAAGAGAATGGATTCTTTCCAAGCAGCTCCTGTTTCAGCCAAATTTGAAGAGGACAAGAAACGGGCGCCCTCGACGGCCGGCGGCGTGGACGCCCAAGAATTGCGAATCCGACTTCCGGTGTGGGAAGTGGGTGCCCTCAAATCAGTTGACAATAAGGTGAGAAACTGGATGAACAGCATTGGTCTCGAGAAATACACTGCCATGTTTGAGCACCATGAAGTCACACATGATGTATTGCCTTTTCTCACCATGGATGACCTTAAGGAGATGGGCGTAAGCGCAGTCGGAGCTCGGCGTAAGCTTTCCACTGAAATCATGAAATTAAAGCAGTCTTTGATGCTCATCGGTGAAAGTTCGTCGGATGGCAAGTGAAAAAACAGTTGTACTTAGGGTTTTGCCTACTTTTATTTCAAGATTTGTTTCTCTAGGTTTGCGAGAATGCCGAAAAAGCAATCGAGGATTGCTATCAACAGATATCAAACCATTCAGGGAATGGCTTGATGTCGTTTCCTTCTTTCACATGCAGCATATAGCAGCATTCGAAAGCGCAGATTATAGGACAATGTGAGCGTGGAAATCTTTTATTTCATACACAGATGTGAGAAGTTTCATTTGTAATGTTATGATTTGAGCATGAACAAGTAGAGATGGTGGTTAAAACTTTGTGAATTCTTCATTCTCTGATTTCATGAGTCAGTATGGTAAAAGCAAGTATTCACGGTGGTGCAAAAATTTGTATGTAGTCCATTTTTTTGGTCTTTTGTTTCATCATCAAACTAGTTTTAGTTCAGCTCATGTAGGCTTGTTTCTTCCCTAACTAGTTTTAGTTGGGTTAGCTTTGAACTTGCATGTAATGCCAACATTTTAATGTGAAGGATTCCTATCTTCATTCAAATCTTGCAATCCCCTGTTTAGTTTAGTAGGAGGTTTGGCCTGCAAAATGAATGCCATGGAATGAAGGCTCCAATTATATGGATTGTTTTGCCCATGCCAGCTTCTTACACAATGAATGCCATGGAATGAAATCTCCAATTATATCCATGGATTGTTTTGCCCATGCCAGCTTCTTACACGATGAATGCCATGGAATGAAAGCTCCAATTATATCCATGGATTGTTTTGCCCATGCCAGCTTCTTACAGTGAGTGATACATGCGATGAGATTGATTCTTCATGCTTGATCTTATGGTAAAGACTGATCACGTTTTAGTAAGGTTTTGGGCATTTCTATATCATTTCAAGCCCTTACCAAAATTGAGAGGATTTGAACTTGCATGCATATACATTCAAGTGGTAATAAGTCTTCTTTCTTTCAAGGGGCACAAATTGTTGCACAACAACATGCTCTTATAATTATGAACTAAATGGGCATCCCATTATGCTAAGCTACAAAAGAGCACATTGTATTCCTACATGCCTTGGCATCTTTATGATCCCCCTATCCTTTCGATCTTCCTTCCTCGCCTTATGTTGTCTCCGAAATCCTTTTTTTTCACGATGCTTCGATGACGACTTAAATCATCTTCCTCGCATTCATGTTTGTGCCTTCCACTAATACCAAGACCATTGCGTTGTGTGTGGTCAATCCTCACTTTTCCATCGTCACTTCACCTTATCAGAAGTATCACAAATGTCGAACAATTGAATGGGAGGATGTGGACCGATGGAAGGGTGGGAAATTCGAACGAGAGGATAAGTTGGTTAGAGGGAGATTAATAAAAAAAGAGGAAGATGAGTAGAGGAGCGAGTGAGGACGAGTGGATTGGAATACACAAAAACTAAGGACCAAGATTAAATGATCATAGTAGGAAGAGGTAAGAGCCTAACACAACCCATGGGCTTATGGTGAGAGACAAGAGGAATGTAAGAGAGACAAGGGGAATAATGAGGTTGATGGGTAGAACAAAGGTTAGCAAACATATAGCAAGACAATGAATAAACATCCCAATGATTAATGCGAGAGACAAGAGGAATGTAAGAGAGACAAGGGGAATAATGAGGTTGATGTGTAGAACAAAGGTTAGCAAACATATAGCAAGACAATGAATAAACATCCCAATGATTAATGTGATCTACATGAGATCAACTAAAAGAAGGGTGGCTTTTTTCTATGTTTGTGATAAACAAAATTTTCTAGACTTCACATACTTCACAATCGGCTTACAATAAACCTCACAACCTTACACTACATGTTGCTTTGTCGATAAGTGCATGTACTAATATTCTTTTCCAACATTATCCACATGGGCTTGCATACACATAAACACCTTTTAAATGTAACCACACTTATACACATAGTCTCAGACTCTCAACTATACACACATATACGCTCAAGCGTATACCAACATACTATACACACATATACGCTCAAGCGCATACCAACATACACACAAAATACAATAAAAAAAACCCTACATATTCACACATGCACTTTGAAAACCACATACGATTACGCATATACACTCCTATTTATCCCAACACGCACGTACACTTAACAAACAAATAAACCGCCCATACATGGGAAAGATGAGTGCACATAACTCCAATCTTGCACACGTTCCATTATCATTATTATAAGGGGCCCTCATTTTAAAATCAAATTACCATGTGCATCTACATAACCCTACACACATGGTCTTTCAAACTACTAGGCCACAATACTCATTGAAGGGATTCATTCATTCACCCACACATCGTGAGTGCGCCCATAAGTGCATTATAAAATCAAATACCATATGCATCTACATAACCTTGCACACAAAGGTCTTCAAATTAGGCCACAATAATCATTGAAGGGATTTCACACACACACACACACACGTGTGCATCAAGAGTGCACCCACAAATGCATCGGCGCAAGTCAAGAAGGGAAGGCTTGATCGAGTACCATAACAAATGTCATATTTTCGCAACCCTTCATCGATGAAGAACATCTCTTCCTTAGTGAGTTGGGAAATTTGTATGGAGAGAGTGTGGACATGATGCATCCAATCCATGGATTACTTCCAAAGATTGACAGAAAGATGAGAAGGAAATGCTAGAATTTTGCTTTTGCTTTTGCTTTTGCTTTTGCTTTTGCTTTTGCTTTTGCTTTTGCTTTTGCTTTTGCTTTTGCTTTTGTTTTTGTTTTTGTTTTTGTTTTTGTTTTTTATTATATGGAGGATTTTTGTCAATGGAAAAATCGTTATTCTGGTTGAGAAGAAAAAGCCAGTGAAATGCTCGGATGAAGGAGACGAATCAAACAGAACAAAACACACACACACACTCACATGTCACACACAGAGGCAGATAGATAATAATGAATCAAACCCATCTTTTTTTGGGTGGGGAAAACCAGATATATATCCTGTTCTTTGCTTGCTTCTTTTGGAATGATTTCTGTCGATGAAGATTTTCAAAGGTGAAAAGATCGATTGCCAACGCACATCAGTTGTTTTGATCCTTCATTTTCTGTTGTTGTTTTTGTGCTTTATGTTTGTATCTTCTTTGGGGGTTCTGATTTTTGGTTATGGTGCAGATAGATGAATCATCGGCAAACAGGTTTCTTTATCACCCCCATCTTCTTCTTCTTCTTCTTCTTTAGTGTTTGGTGGTTTCACATGGATCCTGAAGCAGAGGAGAAGCACGATCTGACCTTGTTATAGAAGCAGCAGAGCAATACATCTTGATGAAGAAAAAGGTAAAACTCTTGAAGATCAAACTTCATCGTTTATACAGATACATACACTTACATACATACATAACATAATTACATTGAAACAACATATACTGATGTTCATGCCTACATTATCACTACATAAACATGTATGTGTGAAAGAAATAGTTAGTGGCCATCACAAAACCTTCGCCAGGTATATGGCATGCCAGTCCTTTGTTCGTCTGTGCACAAATATAGGGGAACCTGAATGATGGGATTCAGGAGGATTAATGAAGGTTCAGTGTCTATCCTGGATAGGCTTCCACCAAGTAGCAAACAAAGTCTCAACCATAGACTAACAGAGCCGCCTCTATAAGAGATATTTAATTACATACAAATAATGTAATTATGTGGTTTCGACAAAAAAACTGAGAGAGCTAAGCTTGGATATGTCCTACAGATTAATGATGACCTTTTCTCTACAATCACTATCAAAGGACAACATACAAACAATCAAGCTCCTTCACATGCTAGTGAATTTGAAGATACGACAACGGATGATTATGACCCAGACTCTGCAAGGAGAAACAGAACTATGAAGAATTGGGTGGCTTGGAAATGGAGATGGGCTATGGAAGCTTGGAAGGCTAAAACATTGTCACATAGGATAAAAGAGCTCGAGTATGGATCATCAAGCAAACCACTCAAAGATCATGATAATAAAGGTGAAGGCAATGGCATCAGGACATTAGATAACTTCAACGGTGCAAAAAGTTCTGTTAAAATGGATCCAAACAGTAGTACAGTTTGGTCGGACCGATTTGACCAAAATTCTGATGAAGAAAAAGGGGCACTGACTAAAGTGGAGGAAATGCAAAAGCAAGTGGAAAAATTGAGTACATGTTTGAATAAAATGATGCCAACATTGTCGTGTGTGACAAATAAGACATGCGACACAAAGCGTCCAACATATGATTTCAATGGATCCAGAAAGTGCAAGACTCTCTCCATGAAATCCCCTAACATGAAACAAATTGTTAAGCAAGGAGATAACAACTCCATTACAATAGCTCTATGCCCAACAAGAAATCTAGGCTTGGAGAAGAGGAAGCAACCCAAAGTGCAAAGGAAAGCAAGCTTGGAGGATTTTAATAAACCAAAACCTGGCTTGGAACCCAATTCTACTACCAAATGCCTTCAAACGTTACAAGTATGTATTAAATTCATTAAGTTCTTGTGTATATGTTTTTTTTCAATAGGATCGATCTTATGAAAATCCATTTTGGGCATGATATGATCTTATTGGTATAAATAGCATTATAAATTAAATTGGTATAAAAAACCACAATGGCTTAAAATATCAGAATACATTTTGGGTATGATATGATCTTATTGGTATAAATAGATTATAGCATTATAAATTTGATATAAAAAACAACAATGGCGTTTTAAATGGTACAATGAAAAAAAATCTAAAGCATGTTGATTGATTGAGGTATATGTTCTCATGTATAATGTGGAATTTCATCATGTGATGAAAAACTGTAGGTATCTGTACATCGTGAACTTAATGAGCTTCAAGATCTGTTGTCTTCAGGGATTGGAATTCTACAAAGGAAGGTAATTCTTAGTCAATTATTTGATTTAATTGGGAGGTGAAAAGGCAAAGGATCATTATATATGCATATATATCTATCTATTTATCTATAGACATGCACACACACATGGACATGGACATGCATATAGATATCCACACTAAGCACAAATGGTTTTCTTAAATAAATAAAAAGGAAGGTAATTCTTAGTCAATTATTTTATTTAATTGGAAGGTGAAAAGGCAAAGGATCATTATATATGCATATGTATCTATCTATTTATCTATAGACATGCACACACACATGGACATGGACATGCATATAGATATCCACACTAAGCACAAATGGTTTTCTTAAATAAATAAAAAGATTCACAATATGTAACCATGTAGTATTTGATCAAAGTTGTTTGTTCTTTAAGCAATAGATTGAAAAATGATTTTCCGTGACGTTTCCTACATCAACCCTCCCCTCCTTTGTAGGTTCCGCAATAGTAATATGAGTAAGATATCGACTGCGAAAGGTTCATATTGTGCAATGCAGCTGATGTCTTTGTCTGATCATGATGATGCAAATTGTTTTTTTTTTTGGCAGAAGTCAATGAGCTCCTACAATGCCTTGGTGTCTGTGTGGGAAGTCTCCGACAACGTAGCGCAACTTCTAAACAAAGCCCGACAAGCGTTAAAATGGTGCGAACATTCGTCACTCGGCAGACCAAACCCGATCCCAGTACGAGGGCCGTCACCATCTGCCAACCGCCATCGGGTACCGTGTCACCCGATTCTTGAGGACGAAACCAATTGGAGTCCGAGACTTGGCCGAGATCATCAAAGGGTATGGACGCCAACAAGACACGTGGATGAGGCTGGGGGTAGGACGGTCATACACGTGGCGGGGGACGACAATCATGGGCGACTTAAGATCAGTACCACCAAGCCAGGCATGGGACAAGGGCTTAAAAGGCAGGTTCACGTGGCGAACCCGTCTTGGCATGGGCGCACATGTGCCGCGGCTGAGCATGCCACCAAGTTGCACGACCAAATTCAACGGTTGCAATCGCGCCATCGCGCCATTTGTATGCGTTTAGATGCTAGTGACCCGCCACGGCATCGCCCTACACCTAGACCTCATCCAACGACACCTTCCTCCCCCAACACCACAACTTTCATGTTCATCTAATGCTTTGAGTCTCTATCCCTCTCTCTCATCATCATTGGATCCAACCTCTTGAGCATTTGGATACAAATCAAATTTGAAATGAAATTGGCAGAGAGAGATTTTGCCACGCGAGGTATATCTTTGTGAATTCCTACACAAGGGTCATAATTCCTGCCTATTTATGAGATGATTATCTGAAATGCAGAGGGCTTAAACACACCTTCTCGTCTCTAGGGACAACCTTACCAAGCTACATATGTCTATTTGGTTTGGTGAAACTTGGATTCTATATGTCTAATTGGATCATAAATGTTGCTAGTGACCCACCCAACTTTTGGAATGTAGTAACCCCTACATAACACAACATCATCCACAGATCCATTGAGGCTAAACTTAATTGCAATGTAATCATATAGAAAAAACGTAATAAAGCCTTCATTTTGGAATATGGGGTTGTATGGTTATGTTCGTTGGCATGTTAAAGAACAATCCCAAGTTTAGTATAATTATTTATATGCTGAAATACATACACCTCCATACGTTGAGGTAATTATATAATTATAAATTAATAAAAACTCCAACCATAATGGAAATGGATTCAATTTGTTACAAAACTATCAGAAACTTTAGTGTGATTTGCAATTATGATATTAAAAAATTAACCTTCAAAGAGAATGTTTTACAATAAAAACCTTTGAATGCTGAGATAGAGGGCTATTGACAAGAGCTATTCATCATTACTATAGTCAATAAGTTTATGATTGTCGGTAAATTGCATTTGATGAGAAGAAATGAGAACCAACAACAGATCACAGAACTTTATTGTTCTTACCAAAACATTCATATTGGTTGAAGATAAAAACACAAGTGATGGGCAATATGGAGGAGGCTATCAGATTTTTGGAGTACATGGGAAGAGTCGTAGTTATCATTGGATGATCACATATTAATTAGGATGTGGATTATCCCAACGTTGAAGACCGTTCCTTGCCATCCATACTGTGATGTCATCTTACCTTTGGCAATGCCAAGACACCAGCACCATTATTAAAAATCAAAATTCTAATGATAAGCAATGAATGTGAAGATTACAAAAAGAAGGGTTGGGTTGCTTAACCACATCGACCATCCTGATCAAAGGACAAGAGATGAACATAAAATACCATCAGTGTCTCATACTAAACATTACCATATGTTATAACTCGGAAGGTAGAGATGAATAGATTCGAAAAAAGAGAGCTTTGCCTTACCAATAGGGTCTCAAGATCATCTCAAGATGCCATACAAAGAGAGGGTAGTTTGTCCCTTTTATAAGCTCACATGCCATAAAAGTTGTAGCATCGTCATCAATTGTGAGGCATTGTAAAGCCAAGTGCTCAATATGTGAATGTTATCTAATGAATATAAATCGTTCCTAAGCTGAACTCCATATCAATCGTACCACCTTGAACTTAATCTCCTAGAAAATTTGAGTTGTTGAGCCATGTGAAAATTTTAAACTACATTCCTTCCATTAAAACAATATGAGGCTTTTTAATCCGACTGAACAACAGTATATGTCTGCATTTACCATGAATAGCAATCATATTTAAACCCAGATAGAAATGCCGTCAAAGAAAGGATTATATAATAATAATCATCATCATAGTATTCATTATTGTTATTAGCATTTTAATATCTTGATGCTACAACAAGCATGTGGGGGATGTAAGAAATGTTATATAGAGGGTGCCACAATGGTTGGTTTTCAAGAGAGATGTTATGAAGATATATAGATATATAGAAGCTTGTGGGAACAATTTTGCATTATATACTTATATCTGAAGTTAAATGTCACACAATGATGCAAGTCGTGTCGCTGGAACACCAGTGACGGTGATTTGTTGCGAAGGAAGATGATAACTAATATCTAACTCTTCCAGCTGCTGTTTCAAATAGAGCAACAAGGCACTTCGTCGCTGAAGCCTCTCCCCTCCTTCCTGTTGGGTTGAAATGAATAAGAATCAAAACATTGATAAAAGTAACAAAACAGTTCAACTCTGACAAACCTGAATAAGAATAGTCTGTTTTCATCAAACAGCAATAAAAGAAAGAAGAAAGAAATGACTGTGAAAACTGATGAATAAGACTAAATAATAGAGCGCCTTTTGGTTTTGGTTTAGCACTGACAAATCTGAATAAGTGTTAGAAGAAGGAAGCAACAGTTAGATCCGACAAATCTGAACATAAATTATCAAAAATAACGGGAAGCACCAATAGATCTGAGATCGGCTATGATCTGTTTTACTGGAAAACAGTAAATCAAAAAGTAGTACTAAAACAGGGACGTACGAGTACTAATATAGGGAATGGTTTATTAAATTATGAAAATGTAGGTTGGTAAGAGGATAAGAGAAATTTACCTGGAAGTTTAACCGATGCCTCGGCCATATACCCATCTTCATTTTAGTGGAGTCTTCTATATCTTTACAAGCCATTCGGAAGTCAGGATACCAAATTTGTGGTAGCCCCTCAATATATTTCTGGAGTCTTTCTTTCAACATGGTTAGTTTCTCAAGTGGCGTATTCATGTGAATTTGGAAGTCAATTGCATCCCATTGATCAGGGCTTCGATAAAAGTTTGCAATAGGTTTACCAGCAAGTAGAAAATTCGGATAGTATATCTTTTCATTGCTTGTACTGCAGTAATAGAAGCAAAAAGAATTTAATTCAAACAAGAGTTTTTTCTACTCTTAAGCAGATTGGAAGGATAATATTAAATCTAACCTGAGAAGGATAGTGTGCAAAATGTTCATCTCCTGATCAAAAGGTCATATTAGCTTTTATAATCAACATAAGTTCATTTATATGCTTAAATCAACACACAAGGTCATCATTACCTCAACTAGCATTGCTTGGCTATCCACAGATATTCGATCCCCAACATCAAAGGGGTGTGTCACAAAGAGGAAAATCAAAGACTCAAATAAAACCTTCGCAGCATTACCAAACATAAAAACAGATGGTAAAATTATTGATGAAACGAACAGAAGAACTTTCGAGGTATCAACTCCGAAAATCAAAACAAAAGCAGCAACTAGGATCACGGCCAGAACCTGGTTCATGGAACATAAAAAGAACGACTTTCTGAATTTCTTAACCAGCACCAACTGTGCTTAATAGTTGCACAAAAATCTTTAATACCTAAAACAATGAGGAGCAATGATCTGTCCTCACCTCTTTTTCGTATAGCACATACTTACACTGTTATATTCTTATCATCTTTCCAGATTAGACAAGGAAAATGTATCCCAGTAAGTATGGGAAGAATCCACAAACTAACGATTGCAAACCAATATAAAGAGTCATCAAGAGACATGCAGCATGTTCATAAATCAACATAGAACTTACCCCATTTAAAACTGTATGCAGCTTTTCAATAATTGTTTTGTTGTCATTCAAAGTCAAACCAAGGGCTCTCCGCTCCTTATATGCATTCACAACCCACCTGGCAAAGGCATGCTTCGTAATTTCACCTGTCTCAGTGGCTTCAAATATACCAAATGCCTTGAACGCTTGGTCTTTATCCAGGAAATATAGAAAGTTTGTGATTGTAATATATTTCTGCCCAGGTCTTACCATATTGTGATATATCTAGAGAACACAAAATGAGAGTTACATTAACAAGCATTTTATAAAACATTCTCACACTGATAATTTCCTTCAACACAAATTTTAACGGCTCTTTACCTGTCTAGCAACAGCTTTTGCTTGAGCTTCACTGTTGATGAAGGTCTGCTCTTTCTCGTGGGACAGCAATGAGGAATATGTCCTCAAATTTGTGTTACGAACTATCTTCATTAATCTCTTGAGCGTAAACACTGATACTGTCTACAAAAACAAAACAAAGAAATTACACACATACATAGTCTAAAGCCATTTAGGAATAATTCACAAATCTTGGAATGGCATTGATGATGTCATTTCTTCAGTATGGAATCTCACAACATCATCTGTGAGACAATTATTTTATCTACAGGTCAAGGTCTTTCTAATGTATGTCATTTGTGACAATTCAAACTATTTCCAAGAAACTTTTATATAATCTGTGGTGTTTTGAACACATGTTTAGATGTCTGGATATGTGGCTTCCACAAAACAGCCGGCATTTTGGTCTATTATAATATATTTTTATGAGACCAGACTATTCTGAGCTTACAAATTGGTGACATTGTAGTACTAAATCACTTTTTTGAATACCTATGGAATAGGATAAAAGCTAATTAATTAAGATTGTATATGAGCTTTCAAGCGACTTAATTTAGTTAAAACTGTTTTTGGGTGCTATCATAGGTAAGAGAAACACAGCAGTGTCAAGTGTGATTACCTTAACCCACATAGAGAGATCCCCTTGATTCTTGTAACCGTACAACCCATTTAGACTTCATGTCTAAAACTACTGGTGTACAAAAGATAGTAAGTTCTCTATTTCTTTCCGAGGAGTACCTAACAATAATTCTACAGTTGAATATAGTTCAGCAAGGCACCTTAATGAAAAGGGATTTAAACTTTCTCGACAGTGTAAATGAAAATGGCAGCATTCTAATCCAGACAAAAATCATTTATTACATTAATTCACAAGAAAAAAGCAAAAAATGAAATGAAAGTTAAAGAAAAAAAAACAAAGATACCTCTGATGTTAACCCTTGCAGCTTCTCATGTTGAAGTGTTTTTGCACTTTTTCCTAAATTTGGGATTTGGGGAACAAATTGTATATCATCCTGCTTTGGTGCATTTGACATTGGCGGTGTACCATCCATCTCAATAACACTATGATGTGATCGATCGCTGCCAAATTTCCGACAACCTTTGTGCCAATATGATGTTATCTTAGAGTTCAATGTTCTTTTCCATGCAAAACTTGAGGAAGATTCAAGAGAGGAGACAGGATGCAATTGGCTCTCAGATTGTGTCTTTAGAAGCTCCTTCTGTGGATGAATTTCCTCATTCCTTAGAGAGCCACCTATACCTCCATGGTGCTTCCTGAGTTTAGAGCTGACAGAACTGTTCTTACGGCCATTCTCCATATCAAAGTTTGCCATGGTTGGTGGCCCTGATAGTTTCTCAAGTAAATACTGATTGAAAAGACACTCTTGGATTTTCTCGAAGTATGCAGTCCGATGGAAATTGCTGGCAGCGACTTTCACCACAAGAATCTTAAGCATCCATGAGATTGATGCTGTAAAAAGACACCACAATACCTGCAAAATCCATCAAGAGAAAGTTTTCAAAAGAAAACAAATAACTAACACTGCAAAATTATCAAAAGATCTTAATTCTCAGGATTGCTAAAGGAACTTCGCACCTTAAACAATAATTAATTGTACCTTAGAGACAATGCTGACTGCTGTAGTATCTTCATGCCCCTGGAATATTACCCCCCATACTCCAACAACTAATGCTAGCCAGATGCTATTCTTCACACAATTTCGGAGGCCATATACGAAATATAGAACTTTCTTCTTGAGGATATAGTGCTTCTCGATCAATGACACAAACAACTAAAATCATAAAAACTGTCAGAATATGTGTCATATTGGGAACATAACTAAATCTATATGGCATCCTAATGTCATGTGAAAGTTGACACATTATGAACATTAGTTTTGCAAATACATGTCGATAACAAGTCAATAATTTAACAAATTGCAAAAGGATTATAGAAAAGTGAGGAAAAAAATGACCTTCATGATCCATCCAGAGATAAGGTGACCACAAAGAATGACAAGGGCAAGAGCCTGCCAACGCCACAGATTGAGGCCAAGAAACAAAACTTTTTCAAGGATTGGAATCTCAACACTGCTGATTAAGAATGCCATGAGTACAAAAAGGCTGCACCATTGAACACTGATAAGCCATTTGTTTTCTTTGTCTTTTTTATCTTCTGGTACATAATCCGCAATGAATGGATCTTGTTCCTCTTGTTCAGTGCGATTCGAGTTCGATTTTGACAAGCTATAAGCAGGACCAGAGTGTGTCTCCGCCGAGACTTCTTGAGGAGGCTCATCTTTGGATGAAACCATATTTACAGGAAATTCTGGCGAGGTGTTCGCGGATGCCCGTCTCCGCACAAAAGAGCTACAGTATGTTAACTGATTCATCACAGCTGGTGTTAGAGATGGAGGATCTTGAAATCGTGACTTCAATCGAGAAAATGCATGAAGGGAAACATTATCCAGTAATGGTTCAACTGCAGGTAAATCGGTGTCGCTGCTATCATCATTGTCGGACCCATTGAGGAAATCCATAGTGTTGGCACAACTATTTAGCTCCGAAATGGATGGCAGAGAACATGCTGAAATTTTCTTCGTAAATCCATCCGCAATACTATGCTCCTTCCTGGTACTATTTGGAGTTCCATCCGCATCAATCTCCTGCTTGATGCCAGAGTGTAGCATAGAATGGGAGGCATTCACCTCTTTACCCCCTTCACACATGTCGACATATTCCCTTGAGCTAAACCTCCTCAGGGTGGATACATACTCCTTCCCCAAACCCTCATTTTCAGTATCTAACTCTGAATGGGTTGGCATTGAAGTGTCCAAATTCTGATAATGTTCCCTTGACCCCGCCATCTCCACGCAGCCCCTAATGCATAAAAAAGAAACCAAGTTTAATTTCCAGGGGATCACAATATCTTGATGAATAATCGCTGGCTCCTGTACATAATGTCACCGACTTCCAAGGAAACCAATAAAAGATATCCACATCCTTAAACTCATCGGTGGGCATGGATACAGATTAAACAAACAAACTTTTTATTCTCTGCAACAATATGTCTGTCTCCACATACACATTATAGCATCATCTCCATATGCCAAAAGAATTGTGTACTCTCCAATGAAAACAAGCCACCAACCGGAGACAATCCCACAAATAAACGGTGGATAGAAACAGACAAAACAAAGATGAAACCCTAACATGTAATTCTCGGCAACAACATTCGGATTATATATTCACATATGCAAGCATTCACTTCATACGTACAAAAAAACCAATCATGAAAAAATCACTAGAGCTGGACGCAATGCACATCATGGGCCTCCATATGACTGATAGGCATGGAGATATATGAAAAAAGAATAGAACTGTAGTATTTCATTTCTCTACAACAACTTCTATGATTAAACATACCAACACGTTCTAGCATGACCTCCTCAACATATGAAAGAGCCATGTAATCAATGGGGTGGAAAAAGCTCACTACATTTCATTCGTAGCAGATTACAGCGTCATCATATTCCACATGTTCTGATCAGTTCAATAAGAGAGAGAGAGAGAAAGCATCCATTTTTCTTTCACTCGCTCGCTCCTATCACACACAGCAATGCAACCGGTGCAAGAAATAGAAACAGATGAATGTGTGCAGTAGTGATTTTTGAGCTCATACCAAGCAGATTGAGGATAGAAGAGCTGCGCGGAAGGGTGAGGATGATGCTGCTGTTGCCAGATGGATCCAGCCCAGCAGAAAGAATGAGCTGTGCACTGATGCTCTGTTTCTGTGTATATGGATGTGGGTGTGGGTGTGAGTGAAGAAGAAGAAGAAGAAGAGGAAGAAGAAGAAGAAGAGAAGAAGAGGAGGAGTGATGATGATCTTGGCAAGGAAGGAGCAGAGCCATGAGTGGAGACATGAAGAGTTACAGAGCAGGGAAGGGGGGGGACAGGGCAGTTAGGGAGAGAGAAAGAGAGCAGACTGACTGAGCGACTGTTGGCGTTCTGGGTTCTGCAGGTTGCAGAGAGAAGAGATCGATGGATGGAGATGGGGATGGGGATGCAGATGGGTCTCTCACCTCACCTCACCCCCAATCCTAACCCCAACCCTAACCCTAACCCTAACCCCAACCCTAACCCTAACCCCAACCCTAATCCATCATCATGATTCATCAATGATCATACCCTGCCCTGCCCTGCAACCGAGCCTGCCATGTCACCAAAAAGACTGATGATGATGATGATGATGATGATTCATGCCCTGCCCTGCCATGCCACCAAAAAGACTGATGATGAAGATGATGATTCATGCCCTGCCCATTCCCTCCTCAGTTTTCCTTCAATTTCCAGGCGACCAGCCGAGAAAAAATACGAGTGGCCGCCCACCCACCCCGCCCAACCGAGGAACCCATGAAACACTCACCGACACACACGTCCCCAAGGAAACAACACTAACATGAGAATCACCTCGTGCTCAAACCAGAAGACCCTCCCCCCCAAAAAAAACAAGAACTTTGTCCGCTTTTCTTTTGTAATATGGGCAGCAATAATCGAAAAATGTTGGATGGTTGGTTTATTACGGTCGAGACGATCACTCGGGCAAGAGTCAAGAAACACGTTCTTCTTCTTCTTCTTCTTCTTCTTCTTGCGTGTAAGATAGGCACGTGTGTGTGTGTGTGTGTGTGTGTGTGTGTGTCCACACGTTTCTTTGTTTAGTTAGCGTGCAATCTACTATGTATATGGAGGCAAAGGGGGGAGGTGTATTGGTTGGTTTGGGTTGCCCACTAGATGAGCATTGTTGCACCACATGCCTTTCAGAATATGAGAGATCCACACATGGTGTATTGTTTTATGTGGAAAGTCTCAACTTTGGCAAAGGTATTTTGTTGATTCTAGAGCCACACTGACCCCGTTCATTCCCTATCTCCCCCAATTTCAATATGCATGTCCATGTCGTCTTCTGTGTCCCGTGCCTTGGTACTTTAAGGCAGTCGTCCTATCAGAATAATGCAGATAGTAAAGGCACATGTTGAACATGCTTCACGTCATCTTGCGTATTATATACAACCAAAATAGTACATCATCACAAATTAGAAAAACATAATCGTGGGTGAGAAACCTACTTATCGATCACACACCATTAGTGTTTATTCGATCCCTAATATGTGCAACTAGTATAGAAACCAAAGCAAGGCAGGCGCATGTGAGTAACGTTATGTCATTGTTGTCGGCTTCTCAAGATACTTATGCCATCCTCTCTCTCTCTCTCTCTCTCTCTCTCTCTCTCTCTCTCTCTCTCTCTCTCTCCTAAATAATGCCTTTCATTACCAAAGAAAAAAACATCGCCATGACTAACTTACAACGAAGTATAGAACCCTTCCAAGGATCTAACAACAACTACTACTACGAACTCATCCCACCCTGCACACCAATTCAAATGTCAAATATGATGATATAATGTGACGTTGCAGAGTCCTCTCTCTTCATGGGTAAAAGACCACGGTTTCTCTAGCAATATCAATTGCCACAAAAGAAGTCATTTTAAGTTCACAACATATTTTCTCACCCCAACTTGCAAATCAAAAGTGAAGGCATCCAACATATATCCAACTAAACCATGGCCCACAATACCTCAAGAAATCGAAAATAATCTCTCTCTCTTTCTCTCGTCATCAGCTTACCCTAATGATAAGTCATTTATAGTATTTAGCTACAAACCAAATATCTCACCTCTCTCTCATTCCATGGATATCTCTTATTTCACTAGATACCGGTGTGATATGTAGGGGTTGAACCCACCTGATCTGAATTGGGCAACCTTACCAACTGAGCTACATCCATCTGGGCTCTCTCTATCTCTCTCTCTGCCGATATGTACTTAAGATGTCACTAGTGGTTGCCAATCGCCAGCATTTATTGTCCATGATGTACAAACCAATGCAACGCCAATTGCCGGAATTTATTCTCAAGAAAATGTATGCGATCATTGTTTGATGTTTATTTTACAAGTCGAGTGTGTATACACGTTTCTTGGGCGTGTCATTCCATCGGATCGTTCGCCATGTGTCTAGAATATTCCGCGTATACTTATCCATATACGTATACGTATCTATCCTATCCTATCCGTATCCGAGATATCTCCATGTGTCTAGAATATTCCGCGTACACTTATCCATATATGTACATATGTATATGTACGTATCTATCCGTAATCCGAGATAAAGCATGATTTCCTTATCGAATTTATGAAGATAAGAATTATGATGATTATTACCCGCATAAACGTTTCAAAAAAATTGCAAAGTTTATTTGAGCTTCTTTTTTCATCATCGATAGATCGATCGATGCTTCTCTGACGCCCCTTTCCTCATTCATTCATTCTCATTCATTTTCAGCTCGCGCTTCGTTTGCTTGGGTGGGATGCAGATATTTGTGATAAGAACTCTTGTCTGGGCAAGACAAATCACGCTGGACAGGTGGTGGTGGAGAGCTCTCTGATACCATTGATGATCATTTCAAAAGCCAAGATTCAGGATATGGAAGGAATCCCCAAGCAACCCAAGGATTGGGTGGCGGATCTTAGCTGATTATATCATACACACGGAATCCACCCTTCACCTCGGTGCTTCGGCAATGCTCACTTCTGAAACACTATGATGGCATGTGATCTGATTCTATATACAGATATGAATAATCTTAATATGTTTTGGATGGTTGGTCTGGTTAATTGATCTGTGTTTTTCAAACTTTTTGACTCCCTTAAATGATTCATGTCCAAAAAGCTCTAACTACATAGCATTCCTGAGTTCATGTTTCCTTTTCTTGTTGTACCAATGATTCATTCAATTCTCTATGGGAATTATTGAAGTGGACATAGATACACCAGAGTTTTAATGACATTATAAATCCAATTGCTCGAACCACATTATGCAATAATTGGAGTTCATGAACCTAATTAACTCTAATTGATCAACTTTGGCTACATGAGAATTGGAGTTCATGGACCTAATTATTTAGGTTGCACTAGAATGCAATTTGAAAAGGAATTCTAGCTTTGCATGCTTTGATAATCTTTGCTGTAATCTTTGCAAAAAAAAGATCAAACACTAGCATCTACTTTCCATTGATTCCCTTCCATTTTCATATCAGTAAAGAACATGAAACATGTGCCTGAGATGATAAACCAACCTCAGCAATGGTCTCATCTCCCATGGCATCTCTCCACATTTTCAACGTTAATCTATCTTACACACATCTCTGTGAGCCCCAATTTGCACACTCTTGAACATTGAGGCCCACACCGACACAAATTCCATTCAGGTTCCCAAAGGCTAATATCTGGCTTGGAAGGTTAATAATGTCTCTCTCTCTAAATATATATAGCTACGTTAAAATCAGAATCCCTCTGTGTATATATACTACGGTAACTTGTACACATTGAATAATACATAGTAAAACAAAGACATTTTGACGGAGTACGAGATATATAAGGTCTTTCTTTTACATTAGTAAAATCAATGCATCAATAAAATCAATAGTGTATAGCTCTGCTACTCTTTCCAACTGCCCAAAGTGTTACTAGCAATTCCATACAAAAAAACAAGCTGGTTGATTGATTTCATGACATTCCCAAAGCTCTTTAAAACGCCTCTTGATTTCATGAAATTCCCAATATGCATGCACTTCATGGCATTTATTTATTGTTCGAATGAGTAAATTACTGCTGATTATTATTTCTTGCTTCCTGTAGGACCTCGATGCTCTTCATTTCCATTTCTGATTCTTTCAGATCCAAACGACTCTCACCTACAATCCACTTATTCCCAACCCAAATCGTACTGGTAAAGCATCAAATTCAAGCATCCTGTTCCTCGGAGCTTTTCCTTGTCCTCGGGTCTTCAATATATCATTCCTTAATTTACACCCTCCTGTATTGGTAATTTCGTTAGCATCCCAATCACCACTATGCTTCGTAGCTGAAGCGCTGCTCTTCACATTTGCTCTCTCCTTTGTGATTGTATGTGTGGAATTAGGGGTTCTTGCAGATGACATCTCAGTGCTCTTTTTAAACCTCTTCGTTTTTAGAACATTTTCTTGAAGAGATCTCTTCTTTGTCACACCTTTCTTTCCTCCAGTTTGCACGTTTGAATTGAATTTTTCATCTGCATTCTGAGCATTATCAAGCTCATCCATGGCTATTGATATTTGTGTCTTAGAATTGAGTATTCCATCTGCTTTCTGAGTATTCTTAAGTTCATCCATGGTTAGTGATGTCTGCAGCTCATCCAGCTGATCTTCTGCCACAGATGGCAGTGGCGGTGCCTTCTGGGCAGCTTTTGACGAGGTCCTTTGCTTAGTGTTTCTTCCTTCAGTAATTGTCATTTTTTTGGGTATTTTCTGTTTCAATAGTTCAATAGGTGATTGGGCCATCTCATCGCTATTTGGATGGGAGGAGTTTTCATCATTTCCAATTGTATGCAACAGAAACGTATCCAAAGTAGGGGGCAAAGCAGCTGAGGTATTTGATACTTCAAGAGGATTCGTTGAAAGTATGGTATCCACCAGGCTAATAGAAGAGTCCGCGTTTTTTCTTGTAGCTCGGGTGGTCAATCTTGATGAAGGTTTCTTGTTAACTTTTTTCATCGCAGCAGGTATAATTATCACATCAGATGGCTGTGTCAAAGGTTCCATTTCTCCCAATGAGGCCAAAGGCACAGTCACAGTATCAACCACACTAGCAGAAGAGTCTGCTTTCTTGTTTGTTTGGGTACTTGTTCTAGATGCAGCTTTCTTGTTGACGTTTTTTTCCCCTCTTTTTTGAGCTGTCGACCTGACTTTAGTATCTAAAGTAGTGCAAATTTGTGTGTCGTCTTTACTATCACTTGCATTGATTCCATGTTCACATTCATTACTAGAGAGATCTATCAACGACTGAGGAGGGCTTTCTCCTAAGGGTAGGTCTCTCAAGGATGTTGACTCCATCGTAACTTTTAAATGCTTCGTTCCTTCGGTCATCTTTGTCAAAGTTTTGGCAGGTCTTCTTCGTTTGGGTTGAGCAGCAACCTCCATCTTCTCCTCGATTCTTTCTTTGAGATCTTTAATATTTTCAATGGACTTCATTACGATTTGGTTTTGAATGTCCATGTTCTCTTCAATGTTGACTGATTCAACTGACTTGGTTGAATTGCATCTTCGACCTCTTTTCCTAATAGGCTGACTAACTCCCTCATCTTTCGGTGATGGATTATCACTTTGAACACTGAGTATTTCCAGAGACTTCGAAGTGCTCAAGCTCCTCCCTCTTTTGGTACCTGAGGGAATAATTGGTGTGGGGAGGACATCTTTGTCAGAACCTCCTTTGCAATCTTTCTTAGCTCTTTTTGCTGTAGTTGATTGCAGCTTTTCTGAAGCTGAATTCCTCTTTAAAGCCACTACAGTTGATTTCTTCAGTTCACTCACAACTAGAGCTTCTTCTTCTGTGGGGAGGGGATCTTTGTCAGAACTTCCTTTGCAATCTTTCTTACCTCTTTTTGCTGTAGTTGGTTGCAGCTTTTCTGAAGCTGTATTCCTCTTTGAAGCCACTACAGTTGATTTCTTCAGTTCACTCACAACTAGAGCTTCTTCTTCTGTGGGGAGGACATCTTTGTCAGAACTTCCTTTGCAATCATTCTTAGCTCTTTTTGCTGTAGTTGGTTGCAGCTTTTCTGAACCTGAATTCCTCTTTGAAGCCACTACAGTTGATTTCTTTGGTTCACACACAACTAAAGCTTCTTCTTCATTAAGATCAGCTTTCTTGATACGAGTAGATGATCTCACTGGACGGATTGAACCATTCGTCACCACTTCTGTCATGGGAGCACGTGCATTGCGTGTAGATGATCTTACAGCAGCAAGATTGTTTTTCATTACTGCTGTTACTGGAGTCTCCGTATTCTCCATCACCAAAGTAACAATGTTCCTATTTCCCGGTGTTTGCTTCTGAAACATATTCTCTTCTGACGGTAGTATTTGTGCAGAAACAAGGTGTTTACCACTAAATTTCTCTAATGAAGGACTCTGAGGCACTTGACTCGGAGCAATCGGAGGACGCCCCTGACCTATTCTTCTGCTTGAATACTGGATGAGACTAACAACCTTAGTTGATTGTTGATGATTCTCTTCCTTTACATCATTATCAAATTTTGATATTGATTCTGCCACCTGATGATCTTGAGGTTTACTCTGCGCCTTCCCTTTCGCTCTCAAGCTAGTCCTTCTTCCGTTGTTTTGCTGAACATCTGAAACTGCCAGAGTGCCAAAATCAAAATATAGCCTAGTTCAAAACATTTCCTAACGATTTTTCGTTAACATTTACAATTCTATTTACAAGAGTAACAACGTAAAACACTCAAAACTCTGACACATACCTGGTGGTGGAGGTGGTCTCTTCCTCAACTCTCTTTCGCTGGTTCCTACTAAATTTGTGTTCACCATAGTGGCTGGAGTCTCAGGTTGTATATAGGAAGTATTGGCAGGGCTCTTCTGGTTGGTTAGACTGCAAGAAAAAGAACTTTTTTTATGATGTTTATTAAACAACCTTACTGAACACTCACATTGTTAACAAACGTTCAAAAATCTCATAGTAAATACTAACACATGCAATACAAACATGTATTCATTTGTTATCTTAAAAGTACATGAGTATGTTAAAAATCCAATGTAAGTATATTTGTTTACTCACTCATCAAGTGTTGAGAATTCAACTTTCTTCTCAACCATATGCCATCCATACACAAAAGCCAGATATATTTTCATTGAGTGCTAGAATTTACCTACCACATATAATGATGGTATATTTTCCTGTTTAAAACGTTATGGTGTGGCATTACACTGATCTATTCATCATCAATAATAAATCTTGAGAGAAAAGACAAAAGCTTCCATGGAATGCGCAATCTTTTCTAGATTTGACCGTCAACTCCCGTCCTGAAGTGAAAACTAAATAAAAACAAATAGATACAGACAGATAGAGAAAGAGAGATCACCTTGGAGATATAGGACAGTCCATTCTGTCAAAGTTCTTTGCTCGACGTGGAGGCATTTTGGAGGTTTCTGGAAGAAAGAAACCCTAAATCTTCATATAAGGAGCAAATCCGAGCAAATCCTCATAGAGAAAACCCTGAGGAATCTGCATCTGAGGAAATCCTAGAAAGCTTCATATCGGGAAACCCAATAGGAGGAAATGCTGCTAAATCTTCACATATGGAAGCCGTATTCATATGAGGAAACGCTAAATAACCACTACTAATCTAAGAAAAACCCCAGGGGAATCATCAAATCGCCCTAGAAATCTTCAATGTGAGGAAACACTAGAAAGCTTGAGGTCGCCATAGCTGCGGACCCAGAGAGGGGAAGGGAGGGGAGGGAGAATTGACCCGTTGCAGATACACACCCATCCTTTTGAATTTCTGAACACTCTTCTGTACTCACACTTCTTTAATTTTGTCTTGACTGATCTATGAACAAAACATGAAGATATGTGTATGTGTATGTGTATGTGTATGTGTATCATGTATGTGTATCATGTATGTGTATGTGTATGTGCTTACCCAAGTGATGATGAGCATCCGAGACAAAGGGTGTTAGGAAACAGGTCCCTCCGGATGGGAAGACCATGAGCCGGTTTCAAATGGTTCCGAACGAGAGATCAGATTCGGAGATGAATCCGGAAGAGGACATATCTGCAAATATGTTTTGATGCGCCTACTACAATGTATAAGTATTGTTAAATGCACATAAGAGATCAAAACCAACCTACTTAGCTTGTTACTTCTTGCTCAATTTATAGTTGATACAAATGTACCCATTTGGGTTGGCTTAGCTACATGCGTGCTAAAATGGGTGTGTGAAATGGGTGGGTTGGCTTAGGTACATGCATGCTAAAAAGGGTATGTTAAAAGGGTAAGACAAATGAACACATGCACACAATGGTATAAATATACTTAGGGCTAATAATGAGATATAGTGTTGTTGTAGTTAATGAGTTGTACAAGGTGTACTAAGCGTGAGCTAAGAGAGAGAGTGTGAGAGTAGTAACTCTGTAACCGTCTGTACACGATGAAGAGCTCAAGGTTGCTACCTTCGAGACTCTTGATGTATTCCTCATGCTATAGCGATTAGTTTGGAGTTTGTGGACTGTCGTGGTTTTTCCCATTCAGGGTTTTTCACGTTAACATCTCATGTCTTTGAGTCTGTACATTTCATTTTTCTATTTTCCCTCTCTTTTGTGCTGGAAGTTCAGTTGTGGCCGACTCCATATCTAACAAAGGGTAGTATGGAACCCATTGTTTATAACATCATATGGTTTAGTATTGGGTTCTAGATAGTGGTTGACATCTGGAAAATTGGCATATTAAGGTCCTTCTAACTTAATCAAGCCTTGGTAGGTATTTTTATCGTGCTCCTCGGAGGAACAAAAACAAGCACCACATAGGATGCATGGATGACAACTAATGTATCATCAAATTCAAAAAGTTATGAGTAGAGTCACCATATCAACCACTAGCACCTACCATAGATGGATAGGTGTTTTTTCAATATTGGAAGTACTCTTGATTGTAAAGGGGTCTTTAGAGGATAAGAACTTTCGTCTTTTTTATGTGAATAACGCAAATCAATTGTCTCAGTTGCAGGAAATGGTAATGAATTATGGAACACAACCTAAGGATAATAGGAGATGCTCATAACAAATGGTACACTAACCCATCGGTAGAGGACATAAGGCGGCGTTGGAAGTTGTGGATGTTAGTGAAAAAACCTTTGTTCAGATTAGCATAGGACCCAATTGATTATCAGTGGACATATCCATTTACTGGTAACTTAAAAATTTTCCAATATGCTTTATAGTTGGGAAGACATTTGTTGTTGGATAGATGGTGTTAGAGTTTAATCCTAATGTAAGCATATGACAAGGAAATAATAGATAGGAAAATAGAGAAGAGAGAGAAAGAAGGGTGCCGATCCACCCGACCACCCTGAGCGAAGGGATCGAGATGGACTCGAGCCTCGATCGGTGTCCCATACCACAATCATGAATCGAGTTGTACGTGGTACTAGCACGCTCACTACAAGAGTTGACCACCACAATATCAAAGTCTCGACACAGTCAATAATGTGTCAAATGAGGGTAGCTTGGCCTCATATTTATAGCCCGACCTAATGCCCCCAAGCAAGCTCACACTTTGTCTTAATAGGTTGTCTCAATTCCTAGGATTAAAAGTAACCCTCCCTTCTTTACACTCTCGGTTAACCCTCACAAGTTATTCTCGTGTGTAAAACACTACAATACAACTTACCACGATATATTATATGGTCCTACTCATAACAGATGGGATGTGTACCAACTACATTTCAATACTAGAGTCAACAGGGTATTACTCTAAAGTTTCTTGCTAAGTTATAGGTTAACCTATGGGCAATAAAACAACCACGACAAATGCTTCATGTACAATGGTTATTTGTGCATCGAGCCTTGCCTATTGGCACATGGTTGCATACAATGGGTGTATCCTCTAGTTGTGCTCGATGTTATTTACAAGATGAAACTCAGAAAGATTGTCTATAAGACTACATTGAGTCTCAATTAGTATGTCAATGCCTCCTTAGAATATTTGCTAACTACTTTCCCCCATTGTTATTCACATGGGGCATGGTGGTTTGGATGTCACTTGTCTGCTCTATTTTCCATTACAACGTTGAATCTATGGACCATGGTTTTCACTCTAACTTTGGGAGTGTTCGTGTACTTCCATTAGTGTCAATGTAGTTTTTAGGAAGAAGGAAGAAGGTGCAACCATTATGGGATATATTGAGTAGTACTACTACATATTACATCTAGAAGGCTCTATGCTCTCTCGCTTTTCATCAAGTTAGAGCCTCGCCAACTGAATTTGTATATAGTATTTGGTTGGACACGGTGTCGTGAAGAAAACCGTCCATAAGCGGAATCGGCAGACCAAGGCGTGGGAACCGGTTCCTCACGCGCGCACGCTCCAAGTCGAACATAGAGGCGAGTTAGGAGGATAATCGGCAGGAACGGGCCCTAACACGAGTGGAGACAAAGACCGCGCGAACAGTCTTTTCGGTCGTGCGCGCGAGCTAAGGGACGGCACGAGTCGGCGGCGTAACTACGCGGATGCGTGAAGAACGGAGCGGATCCCTGTTCAAAAGGGACAGGGAATAAAGCTGACATGACGGCCTGCTCGTCGGCCTATATAAGAGCAGGAAAGAGTTGTTGCAGGCATCTCGCGCAGAGAGGACGAAGTGCTGTCGGACCGTTTCTGGACGCTTCTCTCTCTGTTTCCTTCCTTCTTGAGCTCCATAGCTTTCTGTGCAGGGTTCCGAGGAGGCTCGCGCTGTTTTGAGGAACGCCCGAGTGCTTCCGGCAGCACCTCCGACCTGCTACCCCCCCTTTGTGCGTCGAAGCGAACAGGCATCGGCATCTGTTCGCCGGCCTGTTCGGTTGTAACCAACCCGTGCCCCATCGGGGGTTGTAGTCGTGCTAGCCATTTTTCTTAATATACATATTTAGTCATTCGCATCTGTCTGTGTCGGTGTCTGTTCGCGTTCTCTGTGCTGAAGGGCCGTGTCCCTGTGTATCCCCGGTCCTGCGTAGCAGGTTCTCCCTCTTTCTCCTCCCTCGCTTGCTCTTTGGTTCGAGACCCCCGCGGTCCCGCCTCGTTTCCACACGCACTTGCGTAATATCTAGACATCTTTGGTGAACCCGACGTGAAAGAGGCGGCAGAAGAGCAGAAGATGAGGGGGTCGGATCTTGCAGAGGCCATGGCTTCGGCCGTGGATCGGATTGTAAACGCGCGCGAGGGCACCGGTGCCCTCGACAGAGCTATCGAGGCGGTCGTCGGCACGATCGGCCGGTTCGATGGGAGGGATGCCACGAAGTATCTGGCGTCCTACGGTGCAGAAATGCTGATGCGGGACATTCCGGAAGAAAGGCGTCTTGCCGGATTTCCCCGAGTGGCAATGCCGAGCATCCATGCGGAGGTGCTCGAGGTGCGGGCGGAGAGCCGTACCTGGGAGGAGTTCGAAGGTCGGCTCCTAGAGAAATACGGGCTGGACGACGCGCTCCGACTTTCGAAGCGAAGGTTCATGGAATGGGTGGAGTCCCCGGGGAAGGGAAGAAACGCGTCGGCACTCCTCCGGGAGTTCGAGGAAAACTTTGCGCGCCTTTCGGCGCTCGACCGAACCATCCTGGACACGAGCCGGGTCTTGCTGTTTGTCAAGTCGGTCGACGAGCGGGATCGGGAGCAAGTGGGCCTCTTGCTGGAAACCAAAGACGGGCTCACTACCGACTGGGCGGCTGTCAAGAAAGTCTGTGGCCGTTTCGACAAACGGCGAGAATGGGCGGATAACGGGGTAACCGGGTCGGGCTCGGTCGCAACAAGGAAGTTCGAACCAGCGCCACAGGTGCGAAAGGAAGAGACCCGAGAGTGGTTGGAAACCGGTTCGGCTTCGACCGGCGTAGTCAGAGGCTCAACCGGAGGAGCGGCGCTGGAGGAATTGACGAGGGCGGTAAAGGACCTCCAAATCGCGCAAGCCCGAAGGGAAGGT
Organism: Azolla caroliniana; assembly: GCF_043228905.1. Classification (NCBI taxonomy): domain Eukaryota; kingdom Viridiplantae; phylum Streptophyta; class Polypodiopsida; order Salviniales; family Salviniaceae; genus Azolla; species Azolla caroliniana. The sequence goes on along the minus strand of NW_028230446.1, from coordinate 15,142,109 downwards.
GGCGAACCGGCTCGTGACCGACGGCCGGCGGCAGGAAACAGGTGCATGTGGTGCGATGAAGTCGGCCACATTCGGAAGGACTGCAGCGACTTCGCGGAGGCGCTAAGGGATAGGGTGGTGTACCTGTGGGAAGGACGGGTGCATGCCAACGACACCCGAAGGGCCCTGAGCCGAAACGACGGGCGAGGTGGTATGAAAAGGTTGATGGAAGAGGCGGCGGCCCGACACGCGGAAACTGTCCACTACTCGGCGTCGGCCGGCATTCGAGTTGGGGGCGGCGAGGCCCGAAGGGAAAGCAAAGCCGGATTCTGGCCGACGATGCTGGGAGGCCTTGCCGGTGCAAGGCTGAAAGGGGAGGAATCGGACCGCGCGGAGAAACGGGTTCGGGAGATGACCGGGTGGAGCGACCCGGTCGAGGAAAGGACGGGCTTCGTGGAAGCCGCTTGCCAGAACTACGAGGCTCTGGTAGAAGAGAAGCAGGTGGGGAAACCCGGGACGACCGGGCCCTCACAACGATACGAGACCCGGTCCGGGCCACGACGGGACGAAGCCGGCGGGGCCGGTACGAAAGATAAACCCCAGAAGGGCGGGTACCGTCTGGGGACGGAGATAGAAAGGACCACGGACTTACGAAAGGTCCTGGAGGAACGGATCCTCGACAGCAAGGTGGAGCTGTCGTTACGAGAGGTGCTGGGAATCGCCAAGAAGGAGTTCCACGACTCCATCGTGGACTTGGTGAAACGGAAGAGGTTGTCAACGGAGACAGAACCGGAAAGACCAGTGGAAGTGCGGACGACGCACCTAGACGACATGGCGCTGGGAGACGAGTGGGCGGAAAGCCACTATTCGAGACTACACTGGGCCCGAGCGACCACGGAAACCCCGGTGAAGATCGGCGATGTCCAGGAACCGGTGATAGCTTTGGTGGACCACGGATCGGAGATCAACTTGATGTCCATGGACTTCTATAAGAAGGGCAAATGGCCGATCAACACCAAGCACGGGTGGAAAATAAGGGCGGCAACGCGCGCCACCGAGGAGCTGCACGGGGCCTGTCCGAATGTGCGAGTCAAGATCGGCGACGTCGAGATTGACCAGCACTTCTTCGTGCAGGAGACGTCTTCGCATCCGGTCATACTGGGAGAGCCGTACATCACGGCGGCGCGGATGGAGACCAAGGTGCTGGACAATGGTTCGGCCTACGCGAGGGTCAAAAGCCAAGACGGGCGCCATTCGGTCCAGTTTCTGACGGTACGGCCGAACCACGAACGTAACCGCGACTCCCTCGGTTCCGAAAACCGAGAGGATTTTTAGAGAGGACTGCCAAGGCGTGGGGCCGCGACAGTCCGGATGCTCCGGGAAAACCCCACATCTGTACGATAAAACCGTGTACAATAGGAAGGAAATTTTGCTTCTCCGACAGCGGAGCATGTACGATGGTCGGCATCGCCGGCCGAGAGAAAACAAAGACGGAGGGGAGACTTCGGGCGTGCGGAGTTCTCGGCCCTGACGAAGAAATCAACGGAGCCGTGGAGGCAGTCTCCTTCGACGACACCTTGGGAATGCTGGGGAGGGTAGTCGAAGAAGACCTTATCGAAGACCGGACGATACCGGTATGTTCCGAAGAAATGTACGAAGTCATCGCGGACTTCGGTCGAGGGCTCGAGTCGGAACGGACGGCCCGAGTTAGCACCAAGTACAAGACTGTGGACCGGAAGGTGAGGCCAGTTGCGGCGCCCTTACCGGGGGGCAGCGAATCCCGAATCAAAGGGGTTGCATCGGACCCCAGCTTACGAGATCCGGCTTGCATAGGACACACCTTCACCAACGAGACGCTCCGCGAGCTGAAGATCGGTGGGGGCGGGTTCCTACTGCCGGTGGAGGAAGACCGGTTTCGGAGGATGCTCGGAAGGCACGGGAAAGCCTTCGCATTCTCACCGGAGGAAATCGGGTGCGTAGACCCGACGATCGTAGAGCCGATGGTGATATTCACGGTACCGCATGTACCGTGGAATCTCAAGCCAATTCCGGTTCCGAGAGCTCACATCCCGAAGTTGATGGAGCTGTTGAAGCAGAAAGTTGATATGGGCATTCTCGAGCCGTCGAGCGCCCCGTACTCGAACCGGTGGTTTACGGTACCAAAGAAAAACGGATCATTGCGCTTCATTCAGGACCTGCAACCGGTCAATAGGGTGACCATTCGGAACGCAGGGATCGGACCGACCATAGACAAGTTCGCGGAGGCCTTCGCCGGAAGGTCGATTTACTCGGTCGGTGATCTATATTCAGGGTACGACCAGTTCCAGCTAGCCGTGGAGAGCAGAGACATTACGACGATGCGAACTCCCCTCGGCCTAGTGCGGATGTGTACGCTGCCGCAAGGAGGGACCAACTCGGTGGCCCACATGGTGAATGCAATGAACAAGGTGCTGAGGGACTGCATCCCGGACATCACCATGCCGTTTCTAGACGACATCCCGATCAAGGGATGCCCGGTAGAAGAGAAGGACGAGACGATCGGGCCGGACGGATGCCGGCGATTCGTGGTAACGCACATCGACGACTGCGAGAAGGTGCTGCAAAGGCTAGAGGATGCGAGGCTCACCTTCTCGGGGGAGAAGTCAGCCTTCGGGCAGTCGGAAATCATGGTGGTCGGACATTTATGTGGACCGTATGGCCGGAGACCGTCTCCGGCAAAGATAGAAGCCATCTCCGCGATGAAGCCTGATTGCAGCTCGGTCACGGAAGTACGAAGATTCTTGGGGGCATGCGCCTTCTACCACATATGGATCCCGCATTACGCGCACGTCGCGGAGCCGCTGTACGGATTATTGAAGAAAGGGCGAAGATTCGAATGGCTAGACAAGCACACAGAGTCGGTCTGGAAGCTGAAGGAGGCTCTTTCGGCAGCACCGGCGCTCCGAAAGGCCGTCTACAGGAAGGGCACCCCAGTGTACATAACGGTTGACACGAGTCCGACCGGAATCGGGTGGGTCGTCAACCAAGAAGACGAGGACGACAATCGGTTTCCGATCCGATTCGGCGCAAAGGTCCTCAGCGAACGGCAGCGAGGATACGCCCAGGTTAAACGCGAACTCTGGGGTATCGTTTCGGCGGTGAAGGCCGACAAGGACTATCTGATCGGGACGGAGGTAATCATAGAGACGGATTGCATGCCGATTCTCGGCATGGTTTCCGGATGCGCGACGCCGGACCTGGCAATGCTCAGGTGGATAGCGTACATCAAGTCCCTGGACCCGGAAATACGACACATTTCCGGGAAAGACAACGCCATGGCCGACATGCTTTCAAGGGCGAGATTCGATGACGAGGGCGGCATGGTTTCGGAGGACGAAGAGGTCGGCGTGGACTTCTTCGAGACTGCGTATGTAACAACCGACGGAACAAGCACTCCGGCGCTTAACGACTTCGACGCGAGCAAGTACGACGGGGAGTGGCTGCAGATCGGTGGGTTTTTGAAGACAATGACGCCCGATGCGTCATGGACGAAGGACGAGGCCAACCGGATCCGGAAGAAAGTGTACCGGTTCTTTCTCCGGGATGGCTATCTATGGAAGCACCCGAGGAAGAGGGACAGCGCTCCGCTCCGGGTGGTGGCGATGAAGGAAGAACATGAGGAACTGCTGACGGCCTACCACGACAGCCCTTGGGCTGGACACCGTGGAACGTGGGCTACGTTTGAGAAACTGAAGGGGAAGTATTGGTGGCCGGGGCAGTACCAGGACGTGCATCGGTTCGTGACAACTTGCGAGAGCTGTCAGATGCACTCCATAGTCCGACATCGGGACGAGCTTCACCCCACGTACCCTCCGACCATCCACTTCAAATGGATGGTAGATCTGGTGACGATGCCAATGGGGATAGGACAGATGCGGTACCTGGTCCTAGCGCGGGAGGATTTGACGAACCAGGTGGAAGGCCGGGCCCTTCCGAACAAAACGACCGCGGCCGTATGCCAGTTCCTAATCGAGGACGTGATATGCCGGTACGGGTGCGTCGGGAAGATCGTGGCTGACCGAGGGGAGTTGGACGCCGAAGAAGCCGCGGAGCTGTTCGACCGGCTGGGAGTCAAGCTCTCGCTCACCACTGCGTACAATCCGGAGGCGAATGGAAAGGTGGAGCGCGGACACGGACCGATCGTCAAGGCGTTGGTTCGGGCATGCGGAGGCCGAGTCGGTAACTGGCCGCGGCTGCTACCTTATGCTTTGTGGGCAGACCGGACCACGCACAGTTCGGTAACCGGGTACATGCCGACGGAGCTCATGTTCGGCCAGAAGCCGATCATGCCGATGGAACGGACGATCTCCTCGTGGGCAACGGTCGACTGGAGGGACGAGATGAGCCGGGAGGAGTTGTTGGCCGCGCGCATACGACAGCTCGAGCGGAGACCGGAGGACGTGGAACTGGTTGCGGAGAAGCTCCGGGTGGCGAGGAAAAAGAACAAAGCCAGGTTCGACCGAACGCACCGGCTCCGACCGAAGAAAATCGAAGAAGGTGACTGGGTGCTCGTCTACGACAGCAGCCTCGACAACCAGCACCGAGCTACACGGAAGTTCGCACGAAGGTGGTTCGGGCCTTACGTGGTACGGAGCGCCAATGACAACGGGACATATCACCTGGCGGAACTCGACGGCACGAGAATGGCGATACCGGTTGCAGGGAAGCGGATCAAAGCGTTCAAGAAGCGACACGACGACGAGCCAGACCCGGCTCTCCTGGTCAGCAGTGACGAACGATCCGAAAACGAGGAAGAACCGACGGGCGAGGAATGAAGACGGGCCGGTTTTCTCCGTCCCAACTCTCTTGGCGCATACCGGAGGATGCGCGGTTAGGTGGGGGCGGATGTCGTGAAGAAAACCGTCCATAAGCGGAATCGGCAGACCAAGGCGTGGGAACCGGTTCCTCACGCGCGCACGCTCCAAGTCGAACATAGAGGCGAGTTAGGAGGATAATCGGCAGGAACGGGCCCTAACACGAGTGGAGACAAAGACCGCGCGAACAGTCTTTTCGGTCGTGCGCGCGAGCTAAGGGACGGCACGAGTCGGCGGCGTAACTACGCGGATGCGTGAAGAACGGAGCGGATCCCTGTTCAAAAGGGACAGGGAATAAAGCTGACATGACGGCCTGCTCGTCGGCCTATATAAGAGCAGGAAAGAGTTGTTGCAGGCATCTCGCGCAGAGAGGACGAAGTGCTGTCGGACCGTTTCTGGACGCTTCTCTCTCTGTTTCCTTCCTTCTTGAGCTCCATAGCTTTCTGTGCAGGGTTCCGAGGAGGTTCGCGCTGTTTCGAGGAACGCCCGAGTGCTTCCGGCAGCACCTCCGACCTGCTACCCCCCCTTTGTGCGTCGAAGCGAATAGGCATCGGCATCTGTTCGCCGGCCTGTTCGGTTGTAACCAACCCGTGCCCCATTGGGGGTTGTAGTCGTGCTAGCCATTTTTCTTAATATACATATTTAGTCATTCGCATCTGTCTGTGTCGGTGTCTGTTCGCGTTCTCTGTGCTGAAGGGCCGTGTCCCTGTGTATCCCCGGTCCTGCGTAGCAGGTTCTCCCTCTTTCTCCTCCCTCGCTTGCTCTTTGGTTCGAGACCCCCGCGGTCCCGCCTCGTTTCCACACGCACTTGCGTAATATCTAGACAACGGTTCATACTTTGAAGGTTCAATGAGATTGTATTATTGGAGATTCCGACGATAAAGTTGCTCAACGCTATCATTTTCTTACTTTGTGAAAAGTTGCTCCACATGTGTCCTCTAAGAATGGCACTCCTTTTTAGCACTTTCAACCACCAAAAAGGTTGTTTCCTCCACCAATCACAGAGGAATCAAAACTTTATACATTGTTTACAGTAATGAATGGATATCCTTTCAAAAAAAAGAAAAACTTGATGTGCTTAATTTAATAATCAACTTAATCAATAAGTTATGAAACCCTCATGGTGTGCTTAGCCTAATGGTTAACAAATAGATTATAAAGCTAATATCAAATATTCAAATCCTCATTTCCACACATGTCTTCATTATATCACTTATACGAAGCTACTCATTGCGTCAATGTACAAAACTACGTTATATACCATGTTTACATTGGGGGTAAATTTTTTGTAACATATTTAGGAATGAGGAAGAAAATGTTTGCAAAATCTAATTAGATGACATAATAACATGACTACATCAAGTGGGGAATTGTCGAGAGACGTCATGCCATCAATTTCACTCGATGACCATAAGTCAAGAAATAATGATTCCATGAAGGTGGGAGAAGCCAATCCAACTCCAAGACAAGTAAAGAAGTTGTCTTCGATAAAAACTAGTAAGAAGAGATTTCATTTATGACAAATTTGTATAAATATGTATTAGTAACATATAATTAGTTCATTGCTATCTCCACATAGTTTATCACCCTATATCATGCTTGATGCAATCAACGGATCATTTGGGTTTTCTTGTGTATATAACACCCTCTTGTCCATCAAAGGCTAAAGCCATGGTAGAACGTTTGATCCTAGCACACCACCGACTCTATAGGTCTTTGCTCTTGGTTGTAATACCACATGTAACTCAAAAAATACTTTAAAAATATACAATTATTCATATCCAAGATATAGACAAGGTTTACATAAAAGGGAATTTATCAATGCTTTAAGGAAATGATAACAATGTTACATGTATAGACTATGCTTCACTTGATCAATCAAAATTTGTATAGTATTGTATAACAAGAAGACTTGAAGCAAAGGTCTACGAAAGAGAGAATTGCCTACATAGGATGTTGTTTTACTTGAAGGAAGAGTTAAAAAAAGTTGTAATGTGTAACTATGCTTTACACGAGCTCACTTTTGTAAACCTTGGTTGCTATAGTAAATGAAGAAGGTACAAATAACTTAAAGGTAGAATTTGCGACAATAGTATGATGTCAAGTATAGAATGTGTGACAATTCTTGATATTATGCAACAAACTAATTGGACATCCTTGTTCAACTAATATTTGAATTGGAATAGGTTGTTGTACTCTTTCATTAAGCATTTCATGTGAAATTAAACCATCCCCCAATATATATCACCCTCAATATACAATCTTGAAAATCTTGTTGATGACCCATCAAATGGCTTAGAAAAGACCAATCCACATTGTCACAAGCCTTTCAAGATCTAATTGCAACATGGCTACTAAGTGCTCCAACTTATTCACATAAACAATTGGCATATGTACATTCAAATTTTTATGAAAAAAATCTCCTCCTACCAAGAAACCATATTTAGAATTATGTATAATAGAAGGTAAGAGTTTATGTAATAGTTTAGACATTAGTTTTGCAAAAATCTTGTAGATTTCCCACGTTAAAGAAACACCATCAAGCAAAGGGCACTCACTAGAGAAGGTCCAATCTTCCAAGAATGAGGCATATTCCTTGACATCCAAGCTTTTTGAAACCACATTGCAAGTGACCCCTTTAATTGCACTACATATTTCCTAAACAACTCATCCATCCCACCTTTGACTCTTTTCATTTGCAAAATTAGACATCACACTCTTCACTTCATCAACTTTACTGTTTATACTTTCATAAATTTATGTGATTACGCATTGCATACAAATAATTGTAAGCTTTCATAGCTCAGTTGGTTAGAGCACCCGTTTAGTAAGCGGGAGGTCTTGAGTTCAACCCTCAATGAAAGCAAACACTTTCATATATGTCAAGTTTGGTTCTACTGTGTGTTAGGGTTTTTCTCGAAACATATCAACAAGACAACATCCCTAACTGTACATATGTTGTAGCCTCATTTCAATCATTCTATGCTTGTCACGTACAATGAAGAGATGTGGAAGATCATAAGCGGGCACGTTGTTGCTAAGGGTATGTTAGTAATGTACAAAATTACAATAATATGGGCATTTGCGATAGATGAGTAAATAAATATTAATAATAATAATGGAAATGGACTTATTTTCTAAAATATTTCAAGGATACCAATATTACATATCCAAATTCATGTAAGTTTTGATAGAGTCATTTGGCGTCAAGTTAAACAATCACTTTTTTTTAGTAACACTTTTAGTACTACTGGGAAACCTCAAAGTGAGGTGAAAACCCACAAAGAATAAAGAAAAATATACAAGTGTCGATTAGACACTAAAGAGCTTAAAAGCCCTCCAAGTAAAGATTGTAAATTTACAGTGTGATGTCTCTAAGTTGCAGACAATCAAATAGAGATTGTGGGCGGGATTGCTTATAGAAGCTAACTTCATGCAATTGGTTTCGATCAAAGACCTTATTATTGCGAACTGTCCAAATGGTCCAAAGTGCCCAAAATCGTGAGAGAGAGAGAGAGAGAGAGAGAGCCCAGATGGATGTAGCTCAGTTGGTAAGGTTGCCCAATGGAGACTAGGTGGTCATGGGTTCAACCCCTACATTCCACAGTGGCATCTAGTGAATTAAGAGATATATATATGAAGTATATAATAGAGAGAAATGAGAAAATTGGGTTTCGAACCGAAGACGCAGTGCTTGTAATGTTAACAACTTACCTTTAGGGTAAGCTAATTACAAAAAAGAGAGAGGGAGAGATATAAGAAGTGAGAAAATTGGGTTTCAAACCCAAGACACAATGCTTGTAGTGTTCACAACTTACCACTAGGGTAAGCTAATTACGAAAAAGAAAGAGAGATGCCCCATAACTACACATGTGTTCATACAAATATGTATATACTCACACTTACACTCGCTCTAGTCTCACTCTCATGCACATTTGCCCCCTTATCCATCCCCGTACCGCTCATACGGGTAACAATTCATTCTCAAGTAAGGACACCTTTCGAAACATATACAAATACAACCCAAGAATGAGGGCAAACCATTTGAACCGATCTCTTCCATTGCTTTTAAGCTTTCACTCCAACGAGGACTTGCTTTGGTGACAAAGATGTGTCCCAAAAGTATGAAACTCACACATACTTATGTAAATATGGATCATATTCTTGTTATGATTGGAATATTGTTCATCGCAATTGCCACTTTCACGCCCTCTTTGAACTTATCAATATTGTGTCCATGTACAAAGTTTGGTTCTTGCCCATTGTAACGTTGTCAGACATTACCAAACAAACATTCAACAAGTTCACAAGCTATGGTGGGCTTTTGCAGGGGATTAAAGTTGGAATCTCCAACATATAGTCACCCATTTCAGTTTAGTGTCAAAATTTCATGTTCATGGTCCTTGCATCTAGTCAAAGTAGATAACATCCACATGTCTTGTCCCAATTATGACGTTTGAGAATACCTCATTATGACATTTGAATGAAGCATTTACGACCATCCAATGATGCTTCCTTTCATCAATTACCCGGTGCACTCTCCAAGATTGAATGAATCACCCTACACAGAAGCATATGCAATATAGAATGGTTATCTTTACAACAACATGTTAAGGAGTGAGGTCAAAGTGAGATGCAACAAGCCATGATGAACGTGGAGGGACACCCCTTCGTTGAGCAAGCGAAGGAGGGTGTGTTGTGGGCACACACACACACACACACACACACACAATGTGTGTGTGTGTGTGTGTATCGGGTCTCGTATGTGTGATGAGGATTGGGGGCCAATCGGAACTGAAACCATGGGAAGTGAAACCAGGTCTCTTATGGGGAGTTATAGAATAGGAGGAGGTTTTTAGGGGTATTCTTGGAATTTCATTAAGCGAGAAAGCTCGCAATATAGCAAAAGCTTTTGTTTTACGCTGAAACCATGCTAAATGAAACCAACCAGGGGTATTCTTGGAATTTCATTAAACGGAAAAGCTCGCAATATAGCAAAATCTTATGTTCTACACCGAAACAATGGCAAGTGAAACCAAGTCGCATCTGGGGAGTTATAGAATAGGAGGAGGTTTTCAGGGGTATTCTTGGAATTTTAATAAACTGAAATGCTTGCTATACATATGTATATCATTATATGTATATATACACTATATACGTATATGTATATATACATATGCATATGTATATACATACATACATACATACATACATATATGTAGATGTGGGCGATTCTGCGGTAAAGGTCTTCTCTGCTGTATTAGGGTTTCCTCCTCTCTGTCTGCGATCGAAAACCCTAATCCTAAACACACCCTGAACCTGAACTGAACAGAACATCATCTATCTATCGATCTATCTATCTATACCCCTAAATCCCAAGACCTTAACCCCCCTGACCTTAACTCTAAACGTCTTAACCCTAGCCTTAACCGCAACCGCACCCTCCGCCTAGATCTGTGCTGAATCTTGCCATGTCTCACACACAGCTCCTCGCGCATCTCCCTGCACCCAAGCAAGACAAGCAATCTCTCTACGACTTCTCCAATGATGCATGGTTCAAAGAGCGAGTCGAGCAGTCTTCTGTAGGAGGCCCTCCTGCGTCCAAGATCAAGCAAGTCCCTCCATATGGGAAGCGATCAGGATTCATTCCTCGCAGAGTTGAGGACTTCGGAGATGGTGGGGCCTTCCCGGAGATTCACATCGCTCAATACCCCCTCAATATGGGCAGGAAAGACGGCAAGAATGACGACGTCACCATCTTGCCCCTCAGTGTTGATGCCACAGGTAAGATTAATTTCGATTCCATTGTTAAATTGTCGGAAAATGCATCGAAGACGGTGTTCTCTCGACACTCGGACCTCGTTCCGAAGATAGGCTTGGATGCCGCTGAGAAGGCTAGCAAAGAAGAAGAAGAGAAAGAGGCCGAGGAAACCACCCGAAGGACAAAAGAAGCAATTGAGAAGATTGTCAATGTTAGGGTTAGTGCAGCTCAGCCTAAGAATGTTCCATCAAACTCGAATGAAGTGGCATATATCAAGTATACACCCTCTCAGCAATCCTCGGCTTTCAATTCGGGTGCCAAAGAGAGAGTGATTCGGATGGTTGAGATGCCCAAAGATCCCCTTGAGCCGCCAAAATTTAAGCATAAGAGAGTTCCTAAAGCATCAGGTTCTCCTCCTGTCCCTGTTATGCATTCTCCGCCCCGCCCTGTAACCGTTAAAGATCAACAAGATTGGAAAATACCTCCATGTATCTCGAATTGGAAGAATCCCAAAGGCTATACAATCCCTCTTGATAAAAGGCTTGCTGCTGATGGGAGGGGACTCCAAGATGTGCAAATAAATGATAACTTTGCTAAACTCTCGGAGGCTCTTTATGTGGCTGAGCAAAAGGCACGCGAGGCTGTGGAGATGAGGTCAAAGATACAAAAAGAGTTGATATTGAAAGAGAAGGAGAAGAAGGAACAAGAGCTTAGGATGCTTGCTCAAAAGGCTAGATTAGAAAGGGCAGGAGGTGCTGGAGGTGCACCAGTAGGTGGGGTCGTGGATCGATCAATACCACTATCAAGCACACCTATGCAAGCACGAAGACATGATGATGTTGATCATAGTATCCACAATGAAGAAAGAGCCCGTGAATCAAAAGAAGAAAGAGAAGAACGAATCAAAAGAGAGTCTCTTAGAGAAGAAAGGAGGAGAGAACGTGAAAGAGAACGTAGGCTTGAAGCTAAAGAAGGCCATCTGGGCAAGAAGAGTAAAATCACTAGAGATAGAGAGAGAGATATTAGCGAAAAAGTTGCGCTGGGTATGGCTAATGTGGGTACAACAGGAGTGGGAGAAGTGATGTATGATCAACGTCTCTTCAATCAAGATACTGGAATGCAATCTGGATTTGCGGCTGATGACACATATAATGTATATGATAAAGGTCTATTTGCTGATCGCTCAGCTTCTTCTAGCCTATATAGGCCGAAGAAAGATGCTGCTGATAGTGAGGTGTATGGTGGGGCTGATGATCAACTAGATAAGGTATTGAGGACTGATCGATTCAGGCCAGATAAGGGATTTGCAGGAACTACTGAGAGACCTGGGTCTAGAGATAAACCTGTTGAATTCGAGAAGAATCAAGATGAAGCTGATCCTTTTGGTCTCGATCAGTTCTTAACTGAGGTGAAGAAAGGAAAGAAGGCACTAGAGAGGGTTGGTGGTGGAGGTACCATGAGAGCTAGCGCAGGTTCGGCCATGAAGGAGAGCTATGAAGGTGGATCCAGTCGGAATAGAGTTGATTTTGAGCGTGGAGGAAGATAGTTGGTTTTATTTGGGTTTTGGTTTTCTGTTTTTCTTTTAAAAAACTCCAAAGCACTTCATTTCTGTCAACGTTTTGGACACAACTTTGTTTGTGTAGATGCTATTGCTAACATTAAACTATATGACAAATGATCAAGTGTTTAGCAGTCTCTTTAAAGAGATTCTTATCTCAAACAGGAAGGTATATATGAATGATTAATGTCTAGATGTATGTCTCTTTCTTTATGGAAGCCACATCTCTCTATGTGACAAATGGTCTGTGTTTGTCAAAGAGATCATTATCCTGAAAACTGAACAGGCGTATTTGTGTTTGTCGAAGAGTCATTATCCTGAATGCCAATGACTAAACCATGTGATAAATGCTCATGTCTATGGGACGCTTCAAAGAGATGTGATAAATGGTAAGTATATGTGCATTTTTAAAGACAACTTTATGCAATATGAAAAATGTTCATGTGTATGCATTTTCCTTTAAAACGATCCTTACTGTGACATATGTGACATATATTTGATTAAATACCTGTAAATATAGCGATTCTTCACAATATTAAGAATTATTCTGGCTTGTGAGTGGTGCTAAAGGCAATAAATGATATGTAGACTAGATTAAGAATTATCTTTACTGTGTAAGGGGGATAATCAGGTCATGGCTCCTATATTGTTAACAATACCATGAGATATGTTCTCAGCCCTTCACATAATTGCTTCTTCTCGTTTGAAATAGATGTGATATTAATTTCATGAATGGATAATTTAAACACAATGAAGATTGCAAAGAAGGATTATGGACACTATATGCTGGGAATGAGTGGAATTATTAGGTCATGGTCTCTTTAAATAATATTGTTATGAATACCATGAGGTATGTTCTAAGCCATTAATTATTAGGTCATGGTCTCCTTGCTTTGATCTCTTTTAAAAGAGATTTGATATTAAATTCACAAATGGATAATTTAAACATAATGACGATTGCAAAGAAGGATTATGGACTGTGAGTGAGATCTTCGGGTCATGGTCTCCTTAAATAATATTGTTATTAATATGATGAGATATGTTCCCAACCCTCCACACAATTGCTTGCTTTGATCTCTTTTAAAATAGTTTCAATATTAAATTCATAAATTGTTAATTTAAAAACACAATGAAGATTGCAAAGAAGGATTATGGACTGTATACTGGGAATTAATGTTTATTTCCATCAATTGCCTGAGAACACAACTTTATGTACTACTGAGATATTAGAGGTTGGAAAGGTGGTTCAAATAACCTTTGATGCGTTCAGGGTTGAAAATGGCAATTGGAGATTCTAAAGATTCATTATGTGTCACATTGGAAAACATGGTATGCAATCATAGGCTCCAATAACTGACAATGCTAAATTCTTAAGTCATGATATATTATATTGAAAGTTCAAATTTGTGAGAACGTGGAAAACCACCAATAAAGTCTGAAATGCAAATTGGAGATTCCAAATACTTTCATGTGAAGTCACAATGGGAATGGGCCATGGCTAATAGTAGGCTGCAATCACTCATGCAGTGCTGAACAGTTAAATCAAATACTTGCAACATGCATCTTAAACACAAATATGATAATGATAGCATGGCAAAATCCCATGTTACCACTAGTACACAAGAATAAACTGTACATGGAAGTGGAAAACCACCAGATTCCTTGGATTCATGTATATCTACATGAAGTGGAAAACCCACTTGTTCAGACATAACTAGATTTATAGGAAATTCAATAGAAATACTACCTTGACAATAGATAGGTAGATAAAATGATCTAACAAAAATAAAATCACATCATTTCCACATTGAACTCAAAGCCAGAAGTAATTCATCTGAATCTATTCATTCAATAAATCTTTCAATCTTGACGAAGTCATTTACAATTGATGTTTTTGAAGGAAGAAACCACATCAGACAATTACTAATCCAAATCCATAAATTACTCTTAAATACTAGCATAAACTACAATTATGACATGTACAATAGATATGAAGCATCTAAGAGCTATGGAATTAGATGAGCTTGACATCGTCATATTTAAGACTAAATATGCATATATCACTCACTGTTCCAATGACTTGCAGACACATTGCCTCACCCTCCTGTCAAAAAACGATCATAAGGTTGTGAGTTCAAATCTACAATGATGGGTCTAGTGTTATGTAATACAAAACATTAACAGTGACTTCAGTTTAAGATCATGTACACTCAATTGTCTCCAAAATGTTTTCAGTTTTAAGGTCATGCACTTGTAACATTAACACTGGAACTAATGTTACGTAACTAAAAACATGAATAATGCTTTAGTGTTATGGATCTAGTGCTTCTCTTAAAAAAAGTGATTTTCCAGTTAAGTTAAATTGACAGTAACAATAATGTTTAGCGACATGATTTTTCATCATTCATATATAAAATCAAATATTGATAATATCAATCTTATGTATAGACGAATGAGAAAAAGGATCACCTGTTATACGTCTTAATATCATTTTGATACAAATGAGCTGCTTCTGGATTGGCAGGGCTTGCTACATTGGGATCTGTCAATAAGGACTGTTTGCAGAAAACAACATTAAAAGCAAATATACAAATTCAGACTATATACTTTATGACTGGAGAAAATGATTCTCTTAGCATCGTCATCTCTCTCACTCTATCTCACACTCAGAAACATCAGTTACCTGAATGGACGTAAGAATTGTTGAGACATTATGGCATGGAGACCATGCATCCTGAATGATATCCATGCATACAGTACCATCAGTGTACACTACAGGCGCACAGTCATCCTCGAATCAGTCCAATAAGCAACGATGAGTAAATAAGTCAAAATATTGCATTCATTTTACAGAGTTTATCTCTTTATTAACGAAAAATGAATATACACTGACTAACCATTGGGATGAAACATTTCTGATGTAAATCGGACCCTGGGAGGCTTTTCAGGATAGTGTTCACCAAATGTCAGCCGTAACGAAAAGATGCCACCTAAAGACGAAACCAAGATAGAATGTGTTTAGTTACTCCAACAAAAGGATTGCCTTAGATACCACAATTAGTACAATGTGAAAGCATGTCATCCACATATCCATTATACAATTCCACTGCAGTTGAAATGCTTTAATTTGGTGTTCTCGTAGTAATGCTTATGGTTTAGAATCTAAAAGTTATGGGTTCAAGTCCAAATCCATAGGTTTGCCGTTACATTAACTGTAAAGGCATATGTATTTTGACTTTGATATCATTACTCTTAATAATCAACTAATGCTTCAGCCCTAAAAATGGCATTCCAAATATATTTCTCACTGCCAAATTAAACATTTGTCCTCTAGAATTGGATTAATCAATTCATTTTCACAGCCCATTAACACCCAAAAATAGATGTTCTTCTCATTCAACTGAACCACAACAGGGTGAGGTTATTGGGCATGTAAATGCTGTTAAAAAAAAGCCTTTACCGTCTCATGAATCCACAAGAATTGTCAAGAATCATAAAAAAGCACATGCCTTTAAACCATTTAAAATAATTGAATGGAAAAATAAAATCATTGACACACAGCTTTCCACACATTCATGTGGTACAATGGTGTCTAAGTGAAAGAAATATTATGAGTTGTATGAATTCATAATGAATGAAAAAACTAAGAAAAAATATTGTTTTTAGTTATTAAGGAATTACAATGCTGAAATACTAATGGTTGGCTGTTAAAAATATCTCTTTGCAGAGAGTTCTTCTCAACAAAGACAAAGTTCACTAGATATTTAAATATATTCCAATGTTACTAAACAAGAAACCTCACCATCTCTACAAAGTTTTTCATCCTCAAACACTAAAATATCTTAAATGAGCGAAAAAAAAAAAATGCAATGTTTTATTTTAGGTCAGGAGCTAGCCTTACCAATGTGTTTCATGATAACATGTTTCATCTATTATAATGGCATCTAGAAAAGAGATATCTAAAACACCTTTCAATGTGAATAACAAAGGAAAATCTAGAAGACTTCCTTATATTCAAAGAGCTACCCTTCCCGTGGTATGCCATTATAATATATTTAAGCACTTGCAATGTTGTACACATAAGAGACCTCTGCAAAGCCTTTCAATCTGAAGAGAGAACTACGCTAAACAACAAAAAGACAGAAATCCCACACATATATACGTATATTCTGTGAATGTGTGTGTATGTACATATGTGCATGTATGTATATATTCAAGAAAAAGATAGTCCTTTTTTCCCTTTTTTTCCTTATGTAAGCGAGAGCTAACCTTCCCAAGGTGTATCCTCAGGTCCAAAAATAGTGGCACTCCACACAAACAGATTGTCATCTCCGTAAGGGCTAGCACTGCATCCCTGAAGATTAAGAAAACGAAAACCCAAAATCAACTAAGAAGGAAAATAAGAAATGAGTTAAAGAAAGAAAACCCTATAAACATTCAAGAAAAACAAAACATGAATTCAGTAAAAGAATAGAACCTTGAAATAAGAAAGAACCCCAAAAAACCAGAGAGCAAAAAAGAAAAACCCTAGAGCCAGGAAAAAAGAAGGAACTGTAAGAAAAAAAGGAATAAAAACCTCAGGAGGCTCATTGCACATGGCCTTCAGATCAGACATGAGGCGAAGTTGGGCAGAGGAAGCCATGGATGATGACGATAATGACGATGCTTCTCTCTGTTTCTGTGCGTGTGCAGAAAGAAGGCTTTGATTGGAACGAAGAAGAAGAGCACTCTCTCTCTCTCTCTCTCTTCCTCTCTCTCACATTGACCTGTATTTTATCCTTTCCTTCATGGAATCCATTTTATGAGCTCATCTTTTCACATCCATACATTGTATGTATGTAAATGTATGTATCAGTCTGTATGCATGTAAGTATATGTATGTATGGATGTGATTGTATGTATGTATGTATCATATGTATGTATGTGTATGTATGTATGGATGTGATTGTATGTATATATGTATCATATGTATGTATGTGTATGTATGTATGTATGTATCAGTCAGTATGTATGCATGTAACTTTAAGTATATGTATGTATGTTTGTATGTATGCATGTACGAAATATATGTATGTATGTTCTGAAAGTTGCGACTATCGTTCATTCCCTCTACATGGTGATGCTATTTCTAATTGATATATATATATATATATATATATATTAAAGGAGATATCTTGACATTAGTATAAAACGTTTTACAAGATTTTAAATCTCTATGTGATCGGCGGAGGAAACAACCATTTCGGAGGCTGAAAATGCCAATAAGGTGTGCCGTAATTAGAAGTCATGAATGGAGTAGTTATCCGGCTAATAAGAAACTCATCCTGTTGAGCAATTTTAGCCTCAGAATCTCTAGGTATACCATCCCTTTGACCCTTCAAAGTATGAACTATGTCTAACCAAATATTTGAAACCACTTCAACTGGTGGTGTTTTAAGTTGATGGAAACGAGAAAGCCCTTAGTCTTCCAAATGTGATATACAATGGTACTACTCAGTATCTCCCATACTACCTGAACTTCCTTCCGTACTTCCGAAAACTATAATGACAGTTGTGGTAATGTATGAACACTTCCATATTTAGTGTAGAACCCATGGTCCATAGATTCGGTGTCATAATGGAACGCATCACGGACAAGTGATGTCCAAACCACCATGCCCCGAGTGAAAAGTAATGGGGGAAAATAATTAGCAAAAATTCTAAGGAGACGTTGCCATATAAGTTGAGACTCAATGAATTCCCATAAACAATGTTTTTGAGTTTCCGTTTGTAAATGACATCGAGTACAAACAGAAGATACTCCCATCCTATTCAACCATGTGCCAACCGACAATGCCCGGTGTACAACTAACCTTTGTACATGCAATATTTTGTGTGGTTGTTTTCTTGCCCATAAGATATCCTAGAATTTTGCAAGAAATTGGGGAGTAATACCTTGTTGATTCCAATATTGATATGCAATTGGCAACATATTGATATGCAATCTTCCCAATTGTACAGAATATTGGAAGAAATTGAATTTGTTACCCATGTAAGGATCTATCCATTGATAATCAATTGGGTCCCAATCTAATCTGAATAGCGGTTTTTTAGCTAACACCCACAACATCCAATGTGGTCTTATTTCCTCTATCATTGGATCAATATACCATTTATGGTCGTCATATCCGATGATCCTTATTTTGTGTTCAATAGCATAGGGGTAATCTATCACCATTTCCGCTGATTGAGACAATCGGTTTGTTCAATCTAATTGATATTTTGGTCCGTTTGGCCTCAGTAATGACTTGCTAAGAAAAATCCCAAGAACACTAACGGTTTGTTGTTGACAAATCCTCAAAAGAGTAGAAGCAACTTGATGTTGATTTGATTTTTAGACATCAACCCATCGACTCTAATCAATATTTTGGTCTGTTTGGCCTCAATAATGACCTGCTAAGAAAAATCCCAAGAACACTAATGGTTTGTTTTTGACAAATCCTCAAAAGAGTAGAAGGAACTTGTTGTGCCCTTGACGTTGACTCTACCTCCGCTTCAAATTGAGTCGTGTCTGGAATTGACAGATGTGGAATCGAATACATATATACACCGATGAGTATACACCTTAATCGAGCAAACGTACTCTATGCCATTGATCACAACGACCAAAGTTCTAATGCTTGACCAAATTACATATCAACAATATCATACCAGTGACCATATAATGATCCAAGGAAGTGGTCATCAACTTGATGTCGCTAAGGGGGGAGATTTCTCCAAGTCTAAAAGGTAGTGCCCATGATAAAATACAATTGAAATATTTGTGGAATAAGCCATGGAAAGGATAACCACAATGAGCTTCAAATGGGAATTTGGGGGAGTAAAAGTATGATTGTTCCAAGGGATTGGAGGTATAGGCCCAAATTTTGTTAATGTCCTCCACGATTCAGAAGTCAAATGTTGGGTGCAAAAGCAACTTGTGGATTATACAAATGCAACATGGTGTGTAACCACTCATATGAGGGTGGGGGGGCCAAAAGCAAAGTTGATGGTAAGAAGCAAGATTGTTTCACAATCCAAGAAAGCCTACTCACCAATTACGGTTGTGATCATTAAGTATTTCATGGAGACGATGTTTTAGAAGAAGGTAGAGGGTTATGAGGCTAAATCGTTACAATAAGGAACTTGTTTCAACATCAATGAAGAAAGTTACCTCTATGTAGATTTTAATAATTTACTATTTAAAACCCCTTCATAGGTGCCTCATTTGTAACAATACCCGAATTAATATCCCAAAATATACCAAACACAACAACATTGATACTCGTTAAGTTGCTAACAATTGAGCATAGTTTGGGTCAAATATTAGGAGTAATTTCCCCTCCCTTCCCATATAGAAAAATGTAGGTACTTGACAGAAACTGGAGGACGCCAAAGCGTCTCCATATATGTAGCTAGTATGACATAGAAACTGGAGATAGTTAACTTATGAAATATTAGGGGACAACACAATCTTTGTGTGGAAACTAAATTATCACGAAAGTTTCAATGTGCATTGACATCATGTTTATGAATTGACATGGATTTTTTTTGAGAAGGTATGAATACATTTTAGAGGTACCTAAAGGTTACCATTGATTGTGCCACTAAAATAGAAAAGTGTGCTCTTTCTCACCTCATTCAAATCACTAAGCTTCCAACTTCCATCATAAGCAAGGAGAAGTTGTCTAATAACATATGACACCTAGATTACACTTTTCATGTGTCTCATGTGAATTCTTTGACTCAAATAACTAACAAAACATAAAAAGATGTTGGGTGAGCATGTAGTGGGATGGTTGATGATAAGAGGGATAACTGTAAGAGGATAGTGAATAAGCGTTTGAGAATACGACAAGGATGCATTAAGGTTCTTTGTCCAGCTACTCTTGCCACATTACATATACACTATTGAAGAGAGATTGCACCATCGAAGCTCTCTTTGCAGTCTCACAATATGCCTCCCAGTTTTCATGGTATCATCTACATCAATTTTCCATAGTTGTGTAAAAAACATTGCATGGTCCTTCATTCATAAATCATAAAATTGCTAAGTCCTATTATTTTCTTGGAAGCAAGGAATAAATGCAAGCATATACATACATACATTTGTATTCATATTGAGATTCTCAACCCTATCAATATGTAAAAGAACGCAAGTGCCACCTCCTCCTTGTTTCATAAATCATAAAATGGCTAAGTCCTATTATTTTCTTGGAAGCAAAGAATAAATGCAAACATATACATACATACATACATACATACATACATACATTTGTATTCATATTGAGATTCTCAACCCTATCAAAATGTAAAAGAAAGCATGTAACCCCTCCCCTCTCGTGTTGCTATTGCCCACCAACAACAACAATACCAACCATTTGATTGAATAACAACTCATACCTTGGAGTTTTGCACTTCCAAGGTTCGCTATTGAGTTTCAAGAGGTCATGTTCCTCTTAGTGGGCTAACCAAGGCATTGTAGGATGGCAATGTCATACATCAACACATAAAACACTTCCCTCTCCACTCCATGTAATTGCAAGTTCCACAAATTTGTCTTAAGTCAATATAAAATGAACACACACATCATCACTACTAGTTATGGGCTCGGTTTCAGCTCAAACCGAATTGAACCATTAAACCATGGTTTGGTTTGGTTTGGTTTGACTTATTAATAAACAGTTCGGTTTGGTTCAAACACTCACGTTTATCAATTTATAGGTTTATGTGGTTTGGTTTAAAGGTTTATTAGTTTTTTGTTAGCCCCCCTTATGACGGCATGTGTATTTTGTGTTGGGAAACAGGTCCCTCCGGATGGGAAGGGAGAAGAACAGTGCCGACGAACAAACTCGGCCGAGGCCGAACCGGTATGAACCGGATGGTGAGTACCCGACTGCGGAGAGCCGGATGGTGTAGGCCCGGTATGAACCGGATGGTGAGTACCCGACTGCGGAGAGCCGGATGGTGTAGGCCCGGTATGAACCGGATGGGGAGTACCCGACTGCGGAGAGCCGGATGGTGTAGACCCGGTATGAACCGGATGGTGTAGGCCCGGTATGAGCCGGATGGGGAGACATATTCGTAAATATGTTTCTGAGAGCCCATCGAGGCTACATTTGTAAATAGCCGAAAAGTCATATTAGTATAAATATGACTTAGGGCAAACTTTTAGGTGTGTCGTTTTTTGTTGTTGTTGTTATTCTTCCTTGTTGGAGCAAGAAGAAGAGAGAGCGCGTAACTGTACAGAGAGAGAGAGAGAGAGAGAGAGAGAGAGAGACGAGGTCGTTGCCTTTGTTGTAACCGCCGCCTGTGGCGAAGATCTGAGAGCACGAGGTCGTTGCCTCAGTGAACTCACTGTTGTATATTCCTACATAGTGACAGTTTGCAGCCTGTGGGCTGCCGTGGTTTTTTCCCTATTTTGGGGTTTTCCACGTAAACCTCCTGTGTACCATTTCTCCCTTTTGTGTCGCAGTTCATCACCTGTTTTTCTGTGTATGAAAAGAATCTCGGTTGTGGCCGAGCGTCGGACATAAGGAACGTCGAGTTCTCGTCGAGTGGTATCAGAGCAAAATCGACACAGAAAATGGACGAATCGTTTGGCGGCATGTTCAAGCTCACCGGCTCCAACTATTCAGTGTGGAAGTCGAAGATGAGGGACATGCTCGTGGTTAAAGACCTCTGGCTGCCGGTTCAGTTCGGGGACAAGAGACCGAACAAAATCGACGCCGCGATTTGGGAGGTGATGCACATGAAGACAACGGCGTACATACGGTGCTTCATCGACATGAGCCTGTACAACAACTTCAATGAAGAGAGCAAGGCTCATGAGCTCTGGGAGAAGATCGACATAATGTTCCAGAACAAAAATGCTGTCAATCAGGTGTCGGTATTCCGGAAGCTAGTAAGACTCCGGTGTTGGGGGACAAGGTCGTCTATGCGGAAGATCAAGAAGCATTCGATTGCTGTTGAGTACCTGCGTATGACAGTTTCTAGGTCGTTGCACAGAGAGAGAGAGAGAGAGAGAGAGAGAGAGAGACACAAAAGACTCTTTATTCCACAAAGCAATAATACAACACCCAACCTTACAAAAAGGTTACAAGGTCACTATATATAGTGACCGACTTAGGGCAACTACCATTTATGCTAATTACACAAATGGCCCGAAGGGATAGTGTGAATACGTCCATTATACACTTGTATTCGACACTCCCCCGTAATGGGCGTATACATGGGTTATCTAAGATTACAAGTATAAACTTAGGTTCTCGGACATATCAGTTTTTGTTCGAGTCGGCAGGGTCCGAAGGCAGAAGACCGAACTGGTCGGGTCGGAAGAGTTGAAGCCGATCATTAAGGAACTGATGTCGGTTGTCGGAAACCATCCTGCGCTGTGTCCGGCTCTAACCGGACTGGTTTGTCGTTACGCCCATCTGATGCCGAAGAGACCGAAAGCGGTCTGCCGAAAGACACTTGGTCATTCCATCTGCGACATTGTCGGTTGTGGATATTTTCTCTAGACCGATTTTCCCTGAAATGACGCAGTCCCGAACGAAGTGATATCGAACGTCGATATGTTTGGAGGCGTTGTGGTGAACCGGATTTCTCGACAAGGCAACAGCACCTTGACTGTCGCTATAGACAACTGGGGCCGAGTCATGGTCGACTTGCCGAAACGTGTGCGCCAGCCGACCGAGCCATAAGGCTTCTTTTGCTGCGTCGGACGCAACTACATATTCTGCTTCGGTCGTTGAGGTCGCTGTGCACTCCTGAAGTTTCGACTTCCACGAAATTGCTCCATTGCCGAATTTGAAGCAGTATCCGGTTGTTGATTTCCGACTGTCTATACAGCCGGCGAAGTCCGAGTCGGTGTAACCGACTACGCCTGAGGTTCGGTTCGGACCGAAGAGAATGCCGTGGTCTTTTGTGCCATCCAGATATCTGAACACATGCTTGACTGCGTTCCAATGCGATCGGCCGGGATTGTGCATAAATCTGCTAACGACTCCTACGGCGTGAGAAATATCAGGCCGTGTCGCGACCATCAGGTACATAAGGGAGCCGACTGCCGGTGCATACGGTACCGACTTCATATCTTCCCCCTCCGGGCCGGATGTCGGGCAGTCTCGCTGAGAGAGCCGAAGATTCATGGGGAGCGGGGTTGAAGCAGATTTGGCTGATTGCATGTTGAAGCGTTCCAAGACACGTCGGATATAGTCGGTCTGAGACAAAAAAAGATGTCGTTTATCGCGATGCCGACTAATCTTCATGCCGAGTATGTGTCGTGCCGGACCGAGGTCCTTCATGGCAAACTTCAACCGCAGTTGCCGAATGAGATCGGCAAGTTCGCCCGCGTGGCGTCCAGAAATTAGCATGTCGTCCACGTAAATGATGAGGAAGATGGGTGATCCATCTTGAGCTGTGTTGGTGAAGAGACAATGGTCCTCATCGCTTTTTGAGAAGCCGATCGATTGGATGAAGTCGTCGAACTTCTTGTACCATTGTCGTGGTGCCTGTTTGAGGCCGTATAGACTCTTCCTGAGTCGGCAGACTAGATGTTCTTGGCCAGTAGCAACGAAGCCTTTTGGCTGCTCCATATAAATTTCCTCTTCAAGATCACCATGGAGGAATGCTGTTTTGACATCTAGCTGAATCAGCTCCAGGTTGTCGGCTGCCACTACGCCGAGTAGAAAACGAAGGGTTGTCATTTTCACCACTGGTGAAAAAATCTCGTCGAAGTCGACACCATATTCTTGTCGGAAGCCCTTCGCAACTAATCTGGCCTTGTACTTTGGGGTGGTCGAATCAGACGTCTCTTTTAGTCGATAAACCCACTTGCAAGGAAGAGCACGTCGGTTCCTAGGTAATTCGACCATATCCCAAGTCTTGTTTGCCCGAATGGAGTGCATTTCCGACTCCATCGCCAGATGCCAGGTGGCGGAATCGACAGATGTCGATGCTTCTTCGTAAGACGTCGGTTCGCCGGCGTCGGTGAAGAAAATTCCAGGAGAATACCTCTCCGGAGGTTGCGACAGTCTCTCGGATCGTCGAGGTATGATTGGACTGGTCGCATCGGGTATCGAGGTCGGATGGTCCGAAAGCGGATTGTTTTGCTGTGCCGAGTCGGGGTTGTCCGAGTCGGTAGTGTAAGGTTCAGCTACCCGTGAAGCTGACCGTGTGTTAAGAGCGGGGCCTTCTTGAAGGGTCGGCACATCGGAAAATGTTACCCTTCGGACTTCGATCGGTTTTTCGACTGATGGATTCATAGCCGACTCGTTGAACACAACGTCCGAACTTCGGACGATTTGTCTGCGTTCGGGATCCCAGAGTCGGTATCCCATTTCGCCGTCGGATCCATATCCGAGGAAAATG
This sequence comes from Azolla caroliniana, assembly GCF_043228905.1. Lineage (NCBI taxonomy): Eukaryota > Viridiplantae > Streptophyta > Polypodiopsida > Salviniales > Salviniaceae > Azolla > Azolla caroliniana. The sequence continues at coordinate 15,117,568 of NW_028230446.1, read as the reverse complement.
CATTTCCTGGACCGAGGTGCAAGTTTTCGGCGATCATCTTTCGGAATAAGGGCGTACGCCTCGCATCCGAAGATCCTCAGCTTGTCGTAATTCGGCTTACTGCCGATCCATAGTTCCTGAGGAATTTGAAGTCCTAGAGGTCTACTTGGCGACATATTGATTATGTGTACTGCCGTGAGTAGAGCCTCTGCCCAGAAGCCATCCGACAGTCCGGAGTGTTGGAGCATGGAAACTATCCGTTCTTGGATTGTCCGATTCATGCGTTCGGCAATCCCGTTTTGCTCCGGGCTGTGTGGTGCCGTAAATTCACGTCGGATGCCGCGTTGTCGGCAGAATTTGACGAATTCTTCGGATTTGAACTCTCCCCCATTGTCTGTCCGAAAGCATTTCAGCTTTCGGTCGGTTTGATTTTCTACCATAGCGAGCCAATCGGTGAAGATCGAGAAGACACGATCTTTGGTGCGAATTGGATAAGCCCACACCTTTCGAGTCGAATCGTCAATAAAACTGACGAAGTAAGAGGCACCGCCTAGAGACTGATGCGGCATTGGGCCACAGACGTCCGAATGGACTAAATCGAGAGGTCTCGTTTCTCTTGGTGCTGATGTCGGGTGTGATGCGGCTGCTTGTTTGCCATACTGGCAATGCTCGCAGAATTGATGGTCGGAGAAGGAGAGTTTGGGGATGTATCCGGCTCTAGATAGATGCGTAATGCCGGCCTTGCTGAGGTGTCCTAATCTTCGGTGCCATAGTGATGACACAGGAATATCCACCAAAAACAGGTTACCCTCTCTGAGCGTAACATGTAACGGATACAGTGAGTGTATCTTGGGTCCTCTAGCAAGCAGGAGGTTCCCCCTGTGGAGTGTCCACCCTCCCGAAGAAAAACCGGCACGAATGCCGTCTTCATCTAGTTGTCCGACTGAGATCAATGGCCTTGAGAGCTCGGGTACATGTCGGACATTGTGAAGTACAAGTGTAGAGCCACCTGCAAGGTTGAGCTCTACTGTGCCGATTCCGATGATGTCACAGTGTTGTGAGTTACCGACTCGAACTGAGTCGGAGTGACGGATCGTATATTGCCGAAATTGGGATCGATGAGGAGTCACGTGAAATGACGCACCCGAATCCAAGAGCCATGTGCTCGATTCTTCAGTCGTGAGCAGAACTTCTGAGCCGACTGGATTTTCGATTGATAGTATATTCGGGTCGTTTGGTAGCACATCAGCTGAGAAGCTGATGTAATTGATCTCCTCATGCCGGCCACTCTTCTTGTTGTTCTTGTTCTTGAGTGCGCGGCAGTCGGCTTTGATGTGTCCGGGTTTCTTGCAATAGTTGCAGATTCGGTTTTCCCGTGACTGGCTCCGTCTTCGCTGATTGTTCGGCGGCCGTGAGGAATCTCTTCCTCGTATGTTCGATCGGTCTGTCGAACCTTGTACTACGTAAGCGTCGTCTGTTGAGTCTTTGGCGAAAGACTTTCTCCGAGCTGCTTCGGTCAGGATTGCGCTCGTGACTTCGGAGTATTTAACAGCCGTGGTTGACGCGTTGCACACGGTTGTGACGAAAGTTTCCCATGATGAGGGAAGGCTGCTCATGAGTATCATTGCTCTGAGTTCATCCTCGATTGCCGTCCCCTGTGACGAGATTTGGGAGCTTATGCTTTCGTACTCATTTAGATGTGCTTGAACCGAATCGGATTCTTTCATCGGCAAGTTGTAGAGGCGCCGAATCAGAAACATCTTCGTTGCGGCGACCTTCTTTTCGTAAATGTCCGACAGTGTTTTCCACAGTTCGAATGTTGTCGTACACGATTGCACCGTAAAGTATACCGATTCCGATAGGTGCATCCGAATCGTGGCGCGGACGATTCTGTCCAGCTTCTGCCACTCAATTGGTTTGTATCCTTCTGGAGGTTCTTCATTTTCGATGGGATCGATTTGCCCCTTGACTATGAGATAGTCCTGCATTTGTTCCTTCCAGAAGTTGAAGTTCAATCCATCGAACTTGTGTAGACTCATTTCTGACGAGCCGGATGTTGATGCCATCAAATTTGGTTTCGGTTGACGGGGCTCGGTTCGGAGTTGACTACGAACCTTGTTGGAGTGCAGCCGGTTGGCTCACCCGATATCGTTCTAGTCGGATTTGAACCCGAGTCGGTTCGGCTTCGGATATATGTATTGTTGAACTTGCTCGAATTGACTCCGGTAACTTGAGGGACAGAACCGACTGGTCTTCCCGAATGTTGCTGAGTCGGAGTGAGCCCGGTTCGCTTCGGATATATATGCCGAATACCGATTATTGAAACCGATTGTCTGGACCGATTCTGCTTCGGGTGGCTGCAGCGACGAGAGAGACAGATCCAACTGATCCTCTCGAATGTCGATCAGCCGGATGAAGCACGAATTGGGGTTGTTGTCTTGAGACCGATCTGCACCGAGTGGTTACAATGAGCGGCGAGCAGCGTTTGATGACCTCTTCGGATGCCGTTTAACCGAGTGGAGCACGATCGTGTCAATGTTGCACAAGGGGATTTCACCTCGAGCGGTTACGATCACAAGGAACAGAGTACAACCTGTTGGCTTACTCCAAGCGAAGATGATCTAACGCGATGAGATGCGAGCCTCGTTTTTCTTCTTCTTCTCTCTTCTTCGAATGACGCAAGAAACCGAATGCTGTGCAGGCTGAGACGACGTCCGACAGCGGATTGAAGGACCGAATACTGTGCAGGCTCTGATACCAGATGTTGGGGGACAAGGTCGTTTATGCGGAAGATCAAGAAGCATTCGATTGCTGTTGAGTACCTGCGTATGACAGTTTCTAGGTCGTTGCACAGAGAGAGAGAGAGAGAGAGACACACACACAAAAGACTCTTTATTCCACAAAGCAATAATACAACACCCAACCTTACAAAAAGGTTACAAGGTCACTATATATAGTGACCGACTTAGGGCAACTACCATTTATGCTAATTACACAAATGGCCCGAAGGGATAGTGTGAATACGTCCATTATACACTTGTATTCGACATCCGGTACCAAGATGGCTCCAGCATGGCGGAGCATATGAATGCCTGCCAGGGGCTGATCCACTAGGCAACGTCATTGGAAGTACCTCTTGCCGATGAGGTCCTAGCGCTACTCCTGCTCGGTTCCCTCCCGGATAGTTGGGAGACGTTGGTTGTCACTTTAGGCAACGCCGGGCCGGAAGGAAAACGGTTATCCCTAGCAAGAGTAAAGTCGAGCTTGCTAGATGAGGAGGCTCGTCGGAAAGACAAAGATACGAGCTCCGACTCCAAAGCGCTCCTTACCGAATCGGAACGCGGAAGACATAGAAATCGTAGTCCCCAGAACCAGGAGAAGTCGGGGACACGGTCAAAGTCAAGGGGGAGGCCTACTTGCTTCTATTGCGGCAAGCCAGGACACTTCCAAAAGAACTGTCGGCATTTCCGTAAAGACAAGGAAACCGACGGTACCGATTCGAAGCAAACCCCGAACTGGAACGGTACAGACCGGAACGGTAAAGACCGGAGGGGGCCGGACCGGAAGGGAACGACGACAATTGCGGCAAGTGAAGAGGAGTTGATGCTCATCACCGAGGAGAGTGAGATAAACCATGCCGGCGACGAGATGACCTGGGTGGTAGACTCCGGAGCGTCGTTCCACCTTACCCCGGACCGGAAATGCTTCTCATCCTACTCAGTCGGTGATCACGGCTGTGTCCGGATGGGGAATGAAGGAACATGCCGAATTGTCGGCATAGGAGACGTGTGGCTGACAACACCAACCGGATGCAAGTTGCTGTTGAAGGATGTCTGACACGTTCCGGAAGTTCGTCTGAACCTGATATCAGCCGGTCGGCTGGATGATGAAGGCTACACGGGTAGCATCCGGAACGGTGTCATGAAGTTCAACAAAGGGAGCCTGATTGTGGCTCGGGCCCGGAAGGTAAACACATTGTACCTGATGAATGCCCGGTTATGTCCGGAAGAAGTGAACGTGGCTTCCGACACTGCCGGTGAACTGTGGCACAAGAGGCTATGTCACATGAGTGAGAAGGGGATGAAGAGGCTTGGAGACGACAACCTCATTCCAGTGAAGAACGTGCACTTAGAGAAGTGCACTGATTGTCTGGCCGGTAAGCAGAACCGAACCTCCTTCCGACCAAGGCCACCGATGAGACGTAATGCACCACTGGAGTTGGTGCATACGGATGTTTGTCAAGTAGACACGAAGTCACATGCCGGAGCGCAGTACTTCGTGACGTTCATAGATGACCACAGCCGGAAGCTATGGGCCACACCGCTGAAGACGAAGGATCACGTGTTATCAGTCTTCAAAGAGCTCCACGTGAGAGTGGAAAGAGAAACCGGCCGGAAGTTGAAGGCGGTTCGAGCAGATAACGGAGGTGAGTACCGGGGGCAGTTCGAGGATTACTGCCGCTCGAAGGGAATCCGGCTCGAATTTACCGTGCCGAAGACGCCGGAACTAAACGGATTGGCCGAGAGGATGAACCGGACCATAATGGAGAGGGTTCGGAGTATGCTAGCGCATGCAAAACTACCCAAGAAGTTTTGGGCTGAGGCATTGTCGACGGCGACATATGTGATAAACAGATCACCCTCAGTACCCTTGGACGGAGACACGCCACAGAGAGTATGGACTGGTAAGGAAGTGTCCTACCGGCATCTGAGGGTGTTCGGGTGTCTCGCGTACGTGCATGTAGCAAAGGACCGGAGAGGAAAGTTAGATCCAAAGACCCGGCCATGCATATTCCTCGGTTACGGTGACGATGAGTTCGGCTACCGAGTGTGGGACCCGGTCGACAAGAAGGTATTCCGGAGTCGAGATATTATCTTCATGGAGGACAAGACGCTCGCCGACTGGGAGTCGGAGAAGAAGGTAATGAACTCCGAGTCGACCGGCAAGGATAGACTCTACAATGAGCAGACCCAACCGGCAAGAGACCGGTTAGCACTCGAGGAACCAGCCGGTTATGGTGAGGATACCGAACCGGCAGAAGAAGAAGTAGAGGAAGCTGAGACCGGAACCGGTCAAGACCCCGAATCGGATTCGGATGAAGAGCAAATGGAGGAACCGGTTACCGAAGCCCGAAGACGTAGATATCCTCTCAGAGAGAGAAGGGCGCCCCGGAGATTTCCGGATGCAGAGCAGGTCCTGCTGACCGATGAGGGGGAGCCGGAAAGCTTCGAAGAAGCGAAGGAAGACACCCACAGCCGAAAATGGTTAAGTGCCATGCAGGATGAGATGGATTCCCTGCATGAGAACCATACGTACGAATTGGTGGAGCTGCCGAAAGGAAAGCGGGCACTCCGAAACAAGTGGGTGTTCAAGTTGAAACCGGGAGATGCTGGCAACCCCCCGAGATACAAAGCCAGGATCGTGGTGAAGGGGTTCCAGTAGAAGAAGGGCGTGGACTTCGACGAAATATTCGCCTCGGTAGTAAAGATGACCTCCATCCGGACGGTGCTGAGTATAGCATCAAGCATGGATCTCGAGGTAGAGCAGCTGGACGTGAAGACGGCATTCCTCCACGGGGACCTCGAAGATGAAATCTACATGCAGCAACCGGAAGGATTTGTGGAGAAAGGGAAGGAGCACCTAGTATGCCGGTTGAAGAAGAGCTTGTACAGACTGAAGCAGGCTCCCCTGCAATGGTACCGGAAGTTCGACTCCTTCATGACCGATCAAGGGTACCATAAGACGCAGGCCGATCACTGCGTGTTCGTGAAGAAGTTCGAAGGAGGGGACTTCCTGATACTTCTCCTGTACGTGGATGACATGTTGATCGTCGGACGAGACCAAGGCAAAATACGGATGCTGAAGAAGGCTCTCAACCGGACCTTCTTAATGAAAGACTTGGGTCCGGCAAGACAGCTATTGGGGATGCACATCATTCGGGACCGGTCAGTGAAGCAATTATGGCTGTCACAGGAGAAGTATGTGACAAAGGTGCTTCACCGGTTCAACATGTCAGATGCAAAACCGGTCGGATCGACACTTCCGGCAAACTGCAAGTTGTTCGGCAAGCAAAGCCCGAAGACAAAAAGGAGAGAAGGCAGATATGATGAAGATTCCATATGCCTCTGCCGTCGGGAGCTTGATGTATGCAATGGTTTGTACCCGACCGGACGTTGGATACGCAGTCGGAGTGGTGAGCCGGTTCATGAGTAATCCCGGCAAGGAGCATTGGAACGCGGTCAAATGGATACTCCGGTATTTGAAGGGCACTTCAAATATGTGTCTCTGATTCGGCTCCGGGAAACCTCAACTGGACGGTTTCACCGATTCGGACATGTCGGCTGATGTGGATACCAGCCGGTCTACATCCGGGTATGTGATGACATATGCAGGGGGAGCTGTTTCGTGGCAGTCGAGGCTGCAGAAGACGGTTGCATTGTCAACCACAGAGGCGGAGTACATGGCGACTGTAGAAGCCGGCAAGGAAATATTATGGATGAAGGACTTCATCGGAGAGCTCGGTATCCGGCAAGAGGAATACCGACTCTACTGCGACAGTCAAAGTGCCATCCACCTTGCTAAGAATGCGGCCTACCATTCCCGGACGAAGCATATCCAGCGGAGGTATCACTGGATCTGGGAAAGGGTAGATGACCAGGAGTTCGCACTGACGAAGATCCACACGGCCGAGAACGGGTCAGATATGCTGACCAAAGTGCTGACACCCGACAAGCTGGACGCATGCCGGAAGAGGATCGGGCTGGAAAGACACCCCATGCCGGAGTGAAGGGGGAGTTTGTTGGGAAACAGGTCCCTCCGGATGGGAAGGGAGAAGAACAGTGCCGACGAACAAACTCGGCCGAGGCCGAACCGGTATGAACCGGATGGTGAGTACCCGACTGCGGAGAGCCGGATGGTGTAGGCCCGGTATGAACCGGATGGGGAGTACCCGACTGCGGAGAGCCGGATGGTGTAGGCCCGGTATGAACCGGATGGGGAGTACCCGACTGCGGAGAGCCGGATGGTGTAGGCCCGGTATGAGCCGGATGGGGAGACATATTCGTAAATATGTTTTTGAGAGCCCATCGAGGCTACATTTGTAAATAGCCGAAAAGTCATATTAGTATAAATATGACTTAGGGCAAACTTTTAGGTGTGTCGTTTTTTTTGTTGTTGTTATTCTTCCTTGTTGGAGCAAGAAGAAGAGAGAGTGCGTAACTGTACAGAGAGAGAGAGAGAGAGAGAGAGAGAGAGACGAGGTCGTTGCCTCTGTTGTAACCGCCGCCTGTGGCGAAGATCTGAGAGCACGAGGTCGTTGCCTCAGTGAACTCACTGTTGTATATTCCTACATAGTGACAGTTTGCAGCCTGTGGGCTGCCGTGGTTTTTTCCCTATTTTGGGGTTTTCCACGTAAACCTCCTGTGTACCATTTCTCCCTTTTGTGTCGCAGTTCATCACCTGTTTTTCTGTGTATGAAAAGAATCTCGGTTGTGGCCGAGCGTCGGACATAAGGAACGTCGAGTTCTCGTCATTTTGTACGGTCTGTCTGCTGGTTTTCATCGGGGCAGTCCTATGAGATGATTAGAGTGTATCTCATCACATTCCAAATCTATCAAATAATCGATTGTAAAAGAGTAATGGATACGGAGCTTCCGTTGCTTCTGCATTAGAAATATTATTTGTTCATTCATTTTCGCTCGTTTTCACGCATGAGAAAGGGAAAAGAATTGATAAATTTAGGACATAAAGTGAAAATTGGAGCGGAGCCCGGAAATGATAGATTATTTCCCAGCAAAACAGAAGTGCTAGATTTATGACGAAAGTGCCAGTGAAGAGACGATACTTCCCCCCCACCCCCTTAACGGTTTATTAATTTAATGGTTTAATTGATATTTTTTATTAATTTAATTAATTAAACTTAAATGCTTATTTAATTTTATGTATTTTTGTTTATTTAATTTGACTTGAATAGTTAGGATTAAATTTTTTATTAAATGGTTTGCTTAGGTTTTAACTTTTCCTAAACAGCTTTGATTCAAATGGTTTCGTTTACCTTTTGTAAATGGCTTGAGAGTTTATAATCGTTTGGTTTGGTTTTTATTTTATATAAATGGTTCGGTTTGGTTCAATTTGGTTATAAGGCAAAGAAACTGAACTAAACCAAAACCAAACTGGACCCATTGCTAACCCCAAAGATGGGGGCACCCAAAGGCCTTTTCTTTACATGAGAGCTCTAGTCCTTTATACAACTTGGAAACCCTAAAGGGTCCTTTTCACATTATAAGCCCGTTGGCCATTAATCATTTCTAGGGTAATTCCCCAAAAATTATAATGTGTCATGTTTGCTACATATATTTGGTTGATGACAATTTTTAGATCAGAAATACTAATCATAATAGGGTTATTAAAATTAGAGAAGCGTGATGTTATTTCCCTTAACATTGGAATAGGAGGATTAATGTCAATAGTGTTTACATTTAGGATGATTTTAGTTTTTATCTTGATTATATCACCATCTTTTTCTTTTGGTTGCTCTCAATAAGACAAAACTTCCCTAAATCATAGTCAAAGGGTGGAAGATATGATTTGGCTTAACTCGTCTAAATCATAGTCAATGTTGCAATTGGTTGAAGCAATTTCAAGTTTTCTTAATTAATGCATAATCAACTATTTAAACCATTAGTATTCATTAAGTAACACAACCCCACTTTCTAAGTGTAAGCACATAAGATTACCGACTATTTGCATTAAGCGATATGGTATCATGCCAATCATAATAGCACACACTCGATTGAAGCTTTCTTTATCTTGTAATTTCTATAACATGGTGTGCAGTGCATTAATTGATATGATATCATGCCAATCCTAATAGCACATGCCCGATTGATTTCAATAACATGCCATACAAAATTCCTCACCTTCTAACAAATGACAAGTTGTTAGCATCATTATTGACAAGATGATAACGTCATCAATTTCTATCCAGTACTAAATAATATTTCCTGTTAATCCATCTACTCAATCATACATCTAGATCTTTTGTGAGTAAAGCACTTATTTCAAAACACTATGTTTTGATGCATTGTACAAAAATTTTGCAACAATGTGAAAACAAAAGCATTACAATATACGTTAATCCAAATCATTTGGAATTAGGTAAGGCAAGTGCTTTTCCTATGGATATAATTGCGTACACTACTGATGGTAATGGTCATTAGATAAGCAAATGGTGTAAATGTGATTCCATGATTTATTCCATGTTCTAAACGGACAAAAGTTGAAATAAATGCATCACAAAGCCAGTAATAGAATGCACCATTGATTTGTTTATCAGTCGAATCATATCATATCTGGCATTGCATAATGGGCTCAAAGGAATCTTATAAAGATGAGATTATGGGCTACCCCCAGAATATAAACCAATAAAACACAGTTAAAATCTTTAAAATGAATTGAATAAAGAATATTTAGACAATCCAAACTCTAAAGAAATTAAAGATTGTGAGGAAATTAAAGAAATCTTTACCTATTGGAGAACATTCATAACGTAAAAGAGCATGCAACAAAAATATGAAATTTCAAGCTATGGCAATGGATACTGGAATAAGCATGAAATTCAATTCTGGAAAGGTATCTTACTCCATATATTTATGCTCAAAAATACTAAAATGAATAAGCATAGGCATAATTTCAATAGCTAATTTTGCTGATATTCATCCCCGAAATTGTCGCTGCACATGTTCTCATCAACTTTACAAGACCTACAAAACAAATTCAACAAGATTAGAACCATTAGCCAGGACATCATTAAAACTCAATTCATGACAGCTTTTTCACGGTTGTGCAGAGAAGAGCTGAAAAGTACAGTTCTTTTTAAGAGATTTTGCTCAAATTGTGAGCTCTTATGTAAACAAGGCTCCTGTGCTTCTATATGGAATTAGAACTCAATTGTCTACAACAAATTTAGTGACACTTTTCATATAAACAAACATGACTTATGTCTCATTTACTTGATTTACAATAGCTCTTCAAAATAGGTTTCTTGATCAAATGGTCTGCCTTTTTAAAGACTCAATGCTAACAAATGATTCCATAAAATACAAACGGTTGCACAACCTTTGATAGTAATAAAAGAAATCATTATGAAAACTTGCCTAATGATGGAACAGTGAAAAGTACAGCCACATGTATCGCAAGGAGTTTTGAGCTCTGAATTCATCCCCAGAGACCACCATGAAGAGAATAGCGAAATAATTGCCAATGGACTATAATTCAGCTAGCTCAGAAAGAGGAGATTTCTGGAACTCATTCCGTAGCTGCCCACATGCAGCATTGGCATCGAGACCGCGTGTCTGGCGAATACTTGCAGTCAATCCTCGATCATTCAATATTTTCTCAAACATCATTGCCTGGATCAAAGACCATGCAATAGTTTCAGTTATAGCACAAACTGAAGCAATTGTTTCTCATGAAAACAGCAAAACTCAACTCCATAAGTAAAAAACAGCACACATGTGTATAGTGTACGTAAGAATGCACAACACCTAAATAAGTGCATGTATATAATGCACATAAGCATATACAAGAACAGCAAAACTAAATTTAAATAAAAGGAGGCTATTGTTAAATCAGTTGCTCATTCTCGTAAAACCAAGTCTCCATATTAAATAACAGTCACAGTAGATTTCCCTATTCTCAAATGAGAAAACTTCTTTCCAAACATTTAATCACTTCCCTTTCTTCATTATCCATAATTTTTTAAATAACCTACATTAAAACATTTTAGTGTGCATGAGATAGAGAACAAAAACCTCATAACTATTGAATGTATCATTAGCACACTTTGGTAAAGATACAGTCAATTTTCATTCTTTCTAAATGCATGGCCGATCTATGGGGAAAGGAGTACTTCATGTTTGGCATAGTAGAACATAATATGTATCTTTTTATTCTAGCATATTCCGATCTGATATTTTTAAGAGAAAAAAAGGTTAAACCCTGAACAAATCATTATTAGTATTTATGCAGAACTCAAAACCAACAATCATCTCTCTATGTTTTACCGATCTTTTAGATGGTCGTTTGAATTCCGAATCCAAGACAGGGTTGTAGGGTATCAGGTTCACATGATAGCCAAGACCCCAGTGATTCAATAAATCAGCAAGCTCCCTTGCATGTTCTTCACTGTCATTTACGCCAGCTGGTCAGAAACAACAAACTTGTAAGTGCAAAAGGCAAGACGCATCCTGAGATTATTGAACCCTATTGACGTTCTATTAACCTACCAAGAAGTGTATATTCAAAGGAAAGCCTCCTCCTGGTGACATTAAAGTATTCCTTACAGTCTGCCAGTAGTGCTTCTAGAGGGTAAGATTTAGCACTTGGGACGATTTTCTCTCGGAGCTTCTGGTTTGGTGCATGTAAACTGAAGACAGTTGAGATAAAATGGTAAATTCATGGCTGCCTATATACTACACAATTGTAGTGAAAAATAATGTCATAAATATCTGTCTTTTTAATCTATTCTAGCAAACCTGACAGCCAGCGTAGATTGAAGCTTGTGTTGTGCAAGTCTAGCAATTGTGTTAGGCACACCAACTGTGGATATTGTGATCATCCGCTGGCCAATCCCCACATCCTGTTGATAGAAAACATAGTAAAGAAGCTACTGTCAGACTAGTTCATTTCTCAAGCTTTTGCCATAGAAGTCATGCAGGTGTATGGAGTATAATAAGTGGATTTAACATGAAATATGATCAATATCCCTCATTAAATGCAGTATTACAGACACAAATAGCACCTCATTTAGACAGCGGTGAGCTTCCAAGACAGATGCAAGGTTGAGCATGGGTTCACCCATTCCCATAAAAACAATATTAGACACCCGATGCTGGAAGAGTTCCTCCATCGTAAGCACCTGATAATAAGCAATGGGGAACGCACACTGTATATGGATCTCTATTCATTGCTAGCAATTTCATTATTATTTTTCCATTTTTATGGTTCCCTCACCTGGTCGACAATTTCATGAGCTTTAAGATTGCGGGAATATCCTCCTTTCCCTGTAGCACAAAATGTGCAGCGAAGAGGGCATCCAACCTGTGCATAGCAATGCCAAATTTGCAGGTTTTTTTGAGTCATTGACTTATCCATATTAAAATCCAGCAATGGCCTTTGAGGCAAACTGGACATTCACTACTAAGATTCCAGAATCTACCCATAACAGGCAACCTGTCAACGACATTCTAGAATCTTCTCATAACTGGCCATTCACCATTGAAATTCTTAGAACCTGCACATAAACTGACTGTTCACCATGAAGATGCCTAGATCTACCCACCAATTAGTGGCCATTAAGATTTCAGGATCTACCTATAAACTGGTGATTCACCATTACCATTCCGAGTCCTACCTACAAACTGACTGTTCACCATTAAGATTCCTGGTTCTAACCATTAGAATCCATCCATCAAGCTCCTCTCAAACACCCAAAGATCTACCTGTGACGAAACGCATACTGTCAATCTGTTTATCCCACCCTCCTCTACAACAGGAATTCCAACTGCTTCGACGAGCCTAGAATCTTCCAGCTTTAGCAATGCCTGTAAATTATAAGGATATTTTTTTTGTTATTATCGCTCAGGGCACATCATGCTAAATTATCGTGATTAAGTAATCTTTCTTGATTCTTCACCAATAATAACCTTAATTGTCCCATCTTTTGAAACAACTGTATGGTGAACCTCAGATCTTCCCACTTTCCAATTTTCAGCTATGAGGAGTTCCCGGAATTTTTTCGGCACTGTTGACAAGAAAGGTAAAAGAATTTAAAACCATACACGCTCTTGAAATTGAGCTTTGTACTGGTAGGATTCAGCAAATATACATTGAAGGAAATTATCTATATTCTTGGTCTTGCCCTTGTATAGAAACTGATATATTTGCCTGCCACGGTATTTTTCCTGCAATACACCCACCCAATTGAGCATATAAAAAGTATCAGAAAAACCAAGAACTTTATTTTTCGGAAACGTTTAGAACTATTGGGCATTCTCCTGTCATATGCTCCAAACAATAAGAGCATAAGGAAATGAAAAACTAGATTATTCAGAAACATCATTAGGAACTTGTTGGCACCATCAGAAACAATATTGTTTAAAGCAAGGAAATTTTCATGCAAAATTCCTAACAGATAAGCATGCTGAGTGTCTTCAGAAAACATAGCACTAAAGTCAATAGTGTTCAAAAACCTCATTTGGAGGTCACAGAAATGTTTATTTCATACGCAACCCCTGATGGACACAGAACCAACCTCACGGAAACAATTAGCTATATTATTTCGAAACATCATGTGGATATTGAAACTCATTTAGCATTTTCTCTGTGATATGCACTAACAAATAAGCACAACAAGAGTCTCAGGAAAGTAACACAGGAATCAAAAGAGGAAATGATAAAAAGAAATCTCATGGTTGATTTAAATGGGAATTTCAGGAAATCATGGATATTTTTCGTTTAAAAAGACAGAATCTACAAAAAAATGATTTAATGAAAACAGTTTCAAGAAATGATGTCAACAAAAATATCAAAATGGTAGAAATTCTATTGCTTACAAATATGAAATGCTATGCTAGCGCTGGATTGTTCAGAGTATGAAATGTATGAAATGCTAGTACTGGATTCTCAAATCATGTATGAAATGTCTATTCATGGTTACCTAGACAATACCTTTATTATAAAATTACAGATGCCATTTGCAAATAATTTCATTATAAAGTAGTACACTCTCATGTAGTGTACATGAACCTAAGCACCCACTGCCCTTGATATACACACATATACTCTTATTGTGTCCATACTCCTAGCACGTAGCATATGTAATAATAGGTTAGGCAAGTGAATTTCTATCATTCCCAAAGTTTAACTTTGAGATTTTCTTATGCCATTTCAAATGCAAGCCTCACTAGGAACTATCGTTTTCTATATTGGATGAAAACTGCGTGTTATCTATATAAATGCCAGTGTAAAACAAAGAAATATTGATCATACTGTTTACAAACAAACAATAAATTACATGTACCACACTTTCAATTTCATTTGAGATAAGAAGAAATAATGAAGATAAATCATTGTTAGACCCCATTGTTAGACCCCAAGAGTAGAAAAATATATGTGGTGATGTTAAGCTTCAAAAGAAAGGAATGATACGTACTAAACACACAGTGCTTATGAAATATTTACTATATAAATGTAATGTAGCAAGGTATTTTGTTAACTGTGTTTTATAACAAAACTATATGCAAATGACCCCTGCTGCTCTACAATAGAATTATCCAGAAAATGGTTTCTGTTGTTTGATAGAACATTTATTCTCTAGGAGATATGTACTCTATAAATGTAATGTAGCAAAGCATTTCACAAATGTATTCTGGTATTTTATAACAAAATTATATTGCACTGGCTCGGCTCAACCCTAAACTGAACCGCCAAAAACAGTTTGGCATTTCGGTTCAGTTCAATTCAGGTTTGAGCTTCCCAAAACGTTTGAATCGGTTTGAGCTCAGTATGGCAAGGCTCAAGCCGAACCCAACTGTTTTGGGCCAAACCGGTTAAGCTGAAACCGAACCGTTGCCGATTCCTACCTGATAGTAAAGAATGGGACTGCGTAGAATTGCAATCTGCTTGCATTATTTTATAATTTAAATATGCTTTTGTTATGGGTATAGTATTCATACTTTTGTCTTTTTAAGGCCATTTATTTCCTTTTTATATATGCATCTTTTAGTATTGATTGGATGTAACATTCATGAAGGGGAGGTTCCCAAATACTAACTATAAGGATTTTCAATCAATCACATGAATATAATTTCCAGAAACATTTGGAATTCATTATGAAGACATTCACAAAGCACATCTCTATTAATTCCATTAAAATTAAAGGCAGTCAGTAGCAGCCCAACATGAAATAGGTTCTAACGAATAAGCATAAAAATGTTTTCACATTAAACACTCAAATTCATTCAAAAAGTTTCAACTTTGAATATGGCCCTCAATATTTTCTACCTAATCTGAGTTTTTAGCCAGAAATCATTGCTATTTAAAATCACACACTTCTTGCAAAGTTGGGCATTTCTTAAACATTCATTTCTAGCAGCTTTGGAGAATTTTGGCTTCAAATATGTATTTTTTGCCAAAATTGAGGTATTTCTTTGAATTTCAATTTTTGCATTTCGAAAAACAATGTCAGAATAATCGAGAAAGCCTTCAAATATACACCATTAAAAGTAATAATATATATAAATTTTTGGGCATTTCAATAAGTTCTATTATTTTGCAAATTTAGTACAATCTTAGGATTTCAGGCACTTCGAATATTATCCAGAAGTCTTTCATGAAGCGGAGAGAGAGAGAGAGAGAGAGAGAGAGAGAGAGAGAGAGAGAGAGAGATTTAAACAAATTGCATTACCTGGAAGAGTTCCAAAGCTATGTTTTCGAGCTGCTCAGAAGATTTTCCTAGGAGATATTTTGTATCGGCTACTGCTTTTTTCAGGTCTTTGAGAGCTGTCGATGATGATGACGACGACGACGACGACGACGTTAATGGTGATGGAGATGGTGATGGTGATGGTAATGATGATGGAGCAGCTAGAGCTGAAGAACTGTAGAACCGAAGAGATAACGGAGATCTTCTGGTAGAGAAGGTGTAGGTAACGCAATGGAAGCGCAGCAGAGGCTGAGCTTCGACCAAGCGGATCGCCATATCTATCTTATGTATATCTATCTATCTATCTATCTATCTATCTCTGTGGGTCTCTCTGTTTTTGGGTCTTACTGAGTCAGTAGGCAGAGCCCATTATGTACATATTTTGGGCTCAAACCTGAGTCTAAGTTCTAACTATGTCTATGTCTCTCTCTCTCTATTATCTATGATGATCTATCCAATCCATCCATCCATCCATTCTATACATACTCATACATCTAGAGTTCAAATCTCGCTTGGCACACACACACACATACATACATACATACATACATACATGCATGCATACATACATACATGATACATGTGTGCATATATACTTCCTTCCTTACTTACTTTTACTAACACACGCCGTTAGCACGAATGAAAAAAGGGGTTGCCAGGGGCGACTCGGCACATTGGCTTTACATGACTTGCAATTGTCTTCTCTTTCTTTACTTTTTTTATCGTAATTAGCTTAATGTAGTGATAAGTTGTTACACTAGTAGCACTAGTGTCTTGGGTTCAAAACCCCCCCAAATTTCTCACCCTCTCTCTTATTCCATACATTTTCTTAATTCACTAGATGCCACACTAAGGAATGTAAGGGTTATAAACCCATGACCTCCTTGTCTCCATTGGTCAACCTTACCAATTATCTTACATGACCTACAATTGTCTGTCTCTCTTTCAATTGCGTGTGCACCAAAGAGATGCCGTTTAACCATAGGCAGTTGCTTCTTTTGCGTGGTCCCATTGGAAGATATCCCTCTCCATCCCAGACAATCTCCTATTGCTCTTCAGATTCATGATTACATATTCACAAATCTTGCAAATGTTGTCTCAATTGTATGTGCACCAAAGAGATGTCACAAATCTTGCAATTGTTGTCACATTGTTTTTCTATGCCAAGATCATGGACATTTGTACAACACATACACATCATGACTTCAAAGCAAAGACATGCACAATTTTTTTGCTTTTGTTTTCCTTGAGGTATTGAGGATTGCATCGCAATCGAAATATGCATAATCTTTTGCAAGTTTACAAAAACATAGGGTTTAGATGTTGGAATTCTATTTACTAGACCAAGGTATAATTCTCTCCTCGATTACGTATTCCACTTACCTATCAGATCGTTACCACATACCATTACCCATGTGATGGTAACATTAAATTAATTGTAGTTACATTGTAATGTTTTTCACATCCAATAAAAAAAATTGTGTTTTATGGCCAAGAGATTTAATTATTGTCCAACGGAGATCCAAAGTAAGTGACTATTGATAATCAAGGTATTGGTAAGTTCAGGGTTTATAAATTCACTGATTTTATAATTACGTGCAATTGGTAAGTGATTTTTGATGTTCTAGAATTTACTATTGAACATTACAACTAAGAAGCACACTTTCAAAATCTGTAGAGCCTTTCTACAAAAGTCTAGACTCTAGACTATATTTGACTCATTTGAAGATTTACAAGAACTCCCACAAAAATACCTATGATATACTAATAGAGATTTACCGCTCATTAATATCACATGCATAACAATAGCCAAAAACACCATTGAATGTTTCAATAAGACATCTTAAGGAAAGCAAAATTTAAAGTTGTATATAAAGTTTGTTGTTAAGAATTAAATGGTAATTTTCTTGTTGATGAAGTGATACATTATACATAAAACTTTGATATACTACCATTGGTTTGACCTCGCGATCCCTCTATACTTATTTCTTTTTAGCTTTACTAGTTACATCAAAATATGTGAGACCGTCATTCCTCAGGTGAGAAAACAATATCTTTCCATAATGGATTCCGATGAAGAAATGTATCCTGCAACGAATTTCACATCAAATTTTACTCACAACCTTTGGTACAAGTGGGAAAACCACATCCTTCCACACTGGATTTTGGCAAAGAAAAGTTCCCTGCATGGGTTTTTTTCTCTTTATGATTTCAGCCTATGCATAAATAAATATAAGATTCCTTCATCATAAAACACAAGACCAAAAGAAGTGGCCTCACACTTTTGATCTAAAGGAAAAAAACATAAATATATATATATATATATATATATAATCCAGAAGCATAATTATATCATCATTGGTTCTATTATCTCTTCGTAGCCATCCTCAAGAATGGTTCTCCATCTATTTTAGACAAACATCAGGCAAAAGGTTGCATTGACATCCTAAATCATGATATTGGAAGTAGGCACTGGAATCAGACAATATTATTGCATCTTAATGATAGTTGTAACAATACATCATTCTAACGTCTATATCGTAAATGTACTAATCAAGCTCAAAGCTCATAGTCTAAACCACCACAGGTAATTGGCAATCATTGATTGCAACTACTATTGCATCTCAAGGGTCACTGCAACAAAATGTTAATATAGCATCCATACATATGCTTATAATGCTGTAATACCAGCCAAAATTTTATAGATTCAAACCACCACAAAGGGTAATTCACATCCTAAGTTGATTGGCTATCTTTGCCCAATGTCATCATAAATCATCATTATGAGCAGACGTTGCAATAGAGAGAGAGAGAGAGAGAGATTAGATTAGATGAGACATTTTTTAGCATCCATAGAGAGGCCAATATTGACCCATGGGACCTAATTACAAAAGTTTTCTTGATGTGAGTCTCTTTCCTATGAAGGGATATTCATACTTCGAAGCACAAAGAGAGAGTTCTTGGAGCCACCACTTGGGATAGTTCTTTTAATGTAAACTACCTCTTGATCTACCTAATCCATGATGGTAATATATATAATGAGCACATGTGCAAATTCTGGAATGGGAAAATTACAAAAATAGCTATTATGATCATTATTTAGTTTTAATCACACTTTCAGACCATCTTGCATCCACATACTGTTAGGAGCAAGCAAAAGATTAGGTTTTTGCCTTGATACAAACGCAGTATGTGTCTTTTCCAGACATCTTTTCCTATATATATCTTTGTTCTATGATCTATGGGGCAGTGTTTCAACTTACATTATAGATCCTTACTTTTTATCTAATCGCATATAGCTTAAGATTGTTAGCAGCGCACAATCCAATTTTAAGACCATCCTCGTGACTAAAGTTTCTTAAATTATACAAATGTTATATGTGTCTTCTTTTGAATCTTTTTCTCCATCTTTTCTTTTGATTCACACTACATTTCAAGAAATGATTGGCATAAAGTATTGGACTACCATGTGCTTAAAAACTTAATTCTTGGTTTAGCAGCATATCCTCGCCCTATCTACATATAACCACAATTTTCAGAGGAAGCGAAGGGCTGAATTACTATGTTTCCAAGTTTGATATGTTATGACCATACAGCATGATCATATAATTAGGAGTTCATGGAGATCATGCATTCGCCACTGATATTAAACTCTAGTCTAGACATAAATTTGTTTATAACAATATAGCCATGTGTATTATCATAACACCCACAATATAGCCATGTTTATAACAAGAATTAAGACCAAAAAAACCCACAATGAAACAACAAGAAAAATCCATCAAACAACAAAAGATCACGACAACAACAAAACCATGTGCAATTATATATATATATATATATATATATATATATAGATACATATATGTGCAACATCCATATAGATATACACATGTGAATGCGTATGTGTGAGCATGTATATGTATACATACCGATACATAACTGCAGGTGGGGATGACAGAGAAGCCATGTTCCTTTGCATGTTGGAAAGCAGCTTCACAGAGATGGGCAGCAATCCCGGTCCCTCTCTTACTTGGGGGGACAAAAGTATGCACAAGATCCATGGCCTTCTGGTCTTTCTTCACAGATCGCAGAGTGTATTGCAGATAGGCCAATCCATCACTAGTAGAGAAACGCTTCTTGGAAGGATCCCATAAAACTGGAGGACAAGGAGGGGCAGGGGCAGCAGAAGGAGGGCCCTGAGCAGCCATGGTTAGATGGATTTATTCAAATTCATTCATTCAAGGTCATTCATTTTCCCAATATGTCAGTCACTCAACCCCCCTGGCTCGAACCGAACCGAACCGTTTAAACCGTTTTATAAATGACTATGGGTGTTTTTGTAATGCACATAGCTCAACCTAATATCATAGATGGATATCATTTTCCTCTTTATGAGATATTAGGGTTTGCGTCATAATGGCGATATGTGGAATGCTTGTATGGTAGTCATGGAGTTAGAGCATATTTATGAAAGTTGAAGGGAAGTATTGATGTGACAAATTTGTTTATTGGAGCAAGTCAATAATCTTTCCTTAGTGGAGTGTTCACCTTGCCTATTGATAATTCAACATGGCGACACCACTGAATTGTGGTACCATTGTAGTGTTTTTAATGTAATGATTTGTTTTTTCTTAGAGAGAGAGAGAGAGAGATTAGCGTTTCTTCCCTAAAAAATGAGAGTACTGCATTTTTGGGGAGGAGTTATGGAGTAAAAAAGCGATGTATGCCTAGGGGTTCCTATAAGTATAAGGGTATAAGGGCATAAGGGCACGACATTCCCATGTCACTTGCATATGCCTAATTTTTTGATACCAAAATCTTGACGACACGACCATGGTTGGTCTAGACCTTTTTTACTCCACACAAAATAAATTTTGGATCACATGAAAATATACAAATATATTTTTGTTATTAAAAAAATATGATCTAGATCAAACATAAACAAATAGTGTGAGATATTTGTTTCATAAACAAAAACTGATTCCATAATTACCTTATAAGTTATATATCCACACATCCAATCTAATGTTCAATCATAATGGTGTCCTTAGGACTCACTCATGATTTTGTTGTACAAATAATGTTATGTTATACAAGCCATCACAAAATTTGCATGAAAAATACACCTTAGTTTCTTTTTCACGCCGTTTTTTAAAAAGTTACAAAAGATAAATGGAGACAACTAAATATTTGTATATTGTGAAATGCACACAAAAGGAAACCAAACCAGCCTAGCTAGCTTCATACTTATCATTCAATATATAGAAGATACAAAGAACCCATTTTGGGACGGCCTAGCTACACGTGTCCCAAAATGGTGTGCTAAAAGGGTGGGCTAAAATGGGTGATGTGCTAAACGGGAGTGGCTAAAAGAGTGGTGTGTTCAAATGCATGCTCTTGCATGAAAGGGACACCACAATATTAAGCAAACATTACAACACATTTTCAAATACCAACGTAAAGAAGAAGAACTCCCACAAAGGCGAGAAAATAATAAAGGAATAACATACCTTTACACAAAAAAATTCAATACGATAACAAGGCTCAACACTTGTGTATGAATTAAACTAATGATGAGAGGAGATATGAAGACCGATATACCCACTTTGGATTTTCTTCATGTTACCATGAACTACAAAGGAGATGACTCACTTCTTGACTTCAAGTGGAAGTCGATAAGTGGCAACATGTTTCCAATGATATATTATCTGCTGCTTATTGCCATTCATTCGGTAAGTTACTCTTGAGCAAGGGCCCCATGACAATGCGTGTATCAATGAACTTAAGAAAACAACAACATAAATCTTTGTATTGAGAAATATTGTTTGAGTAGACAAGTGGAGCATTGTTAGAGATTAGGAATTAAATGATAGATAATAAAGAGGAAGAGAGAAAAAGAAAGGGTGTTGATCCACTCGATCACCCTTGAGTGAAGGGATCAAGGTGAACCCAAGCCTTGATCAACGTCCCATACCACTGCCATGGCATCGAGTCGTACATGGTACTAGCATGCGCTCGTCACAAGAGTCTATTCACTACAAGGTTACAATCTCAATGTAGTCGAATCATGTGTCTAATGAGGTGGCCTCATATTTATAGCTAGACCTAAGGCCCCCACGCAATTTCACACTTGGCCCTCACAAGTTGTCTCAATCCCTAAGATTAAAAGTAATCCTCCATTCTTTACACTCTCGGTTAACCCCCACACTTTTATCATCATGTCTAGAATATTGCGGTACAAACTACCACGGGGTAAATTTTGGTCATGCCCATAACAAGCACGCTTTAATTTGTGGATCAATATGGAAGCAGAAGAAGGGTGCCATTAAATCGACAACAACTTCAGTTACCTTCATGCCATCAAAATAGGTCTTGCACAAGTCAACTTCAACCAACATTCACACCTAGTCTCTAATGGCTAGTACCTCATTTGTGTATATATAAAAAAACCTTGGTATCTTTCATTGTTTGACTCGATACAAACATGTCACAACCATAGGTGCCAATGGTTCTTGATGAAAGTGGTATTGAGTATGTTCAGGCATACATTGGACAAAGCCAATAGTTAGAATATCAAGCAATTTCATTGTAAATTATAGGCATGCATGGTTCATCTACTTTAGATGGTAAGCTATTTTAATTAAAACAACAAGGGAGGAGAACACGTTGATTAACCTATCGTGCTTGCACTACCCACACAGGTTCAGTATGTAAGAGCGTTGTAATATCGTAAATTTGATAGATCTTGGCATGTAATTAACATACGAGCATCTTTGCAATCCATTGAAAGTTTGTTGTAATTGAATACACGTGTGGCCTTATTGGCGACATTTCCCTCGTACATAACATCACTCTAATCAAATATTGTTTTTTGATCATTACGATTGTGTGAATTGAAAAATGCATTAGTGTGGCATCTCCCATGGTTGTATGTGTTACATCGTATTGATTCTCCAAAAAGTGCAAAACTCGAAGACATTGGTGGGAATGCGTAGCATATGGACACATATTATAAAGCTATAAGTTGCTTCCCTCTCCTTAGCCAAACCCACATGTTATGAGCCATAACATCCTCAAGCACCTTACGGATTCTATCATCTAAGTTATTCTATGTGTAACAATATTGCCACTCCTCACATAGACTTCAACCCTCCCTTTAATACGTGGTCGATGGAAAATTGTTTCTCACTTGTATCTCTACATACATACATAAGTTTGGTGCATGGAGGTGCTTTCGCTATTGTGCGTACATGGGAATGTGTATGAGAGATCAGATTCAATGCAATCAATTCCATACATATGGTCACGAGTAGGGTATTCGGCATACAATCACGATAACTAACACGTTAGCTATTTATTGCATGTGGGCCCAATTACCTGATGTCTCGTTCTATTCCAACCTCTACGAGCCTCTCCTGTTTATCTTCAAAGCTCTCTGTGCCATAGACAATGTCTCTCAGTCAAGTCAAGTCAAGTCAAGGGAGAGAGAGAGAGAGAGAGAGAGATCCAAACATGTACATATTTATATATTTGCGAAGATTGGATGGGGGCTACATTTGTAATTTCCCGATTTAAGAAGCACAAACACAGAAATCAGGGTTTCTGTGTATATTGGATTTAGGGTTTTTCTTCTTCTTCTTCTTCTTCTTCTTCTTCCTTCCTTCCTTCCTTCCCCTGCTTCCCCTGCTTCGTCTGTCCGTCGTCTTGTCGGCCTGCTGTCTGTGGAGCCATCCATATCCTTCGGGCTGCCATGGCTCCTCCTTCGGCCAAGAGATCATCCGCAGGTCCCAAAGGGAAGAAGAAGTCCACCTTCACCATCGACTGTGGGAAGCCCGTGGATGACAAGATCATGGACATCGCTTCCTTCGAGAAGTTCCTGCAGGACCGCATCAAGGTCGGCGGGAAGGTCGGCGTCCTCGGAGAGTCCGTCTCCATCTCCCGCGAGAAGAACAAGATCAGTGTCACCTCTGAGAGCTCTTTCTCTAAGAGGTACCCCACCTCTTTTGTCTTTTGATCTCCTTTCTGTTTTCCCTGTTTCGAGTGCGTCGTCTCCTCTCTTTTTTCTCTTGTGTAACGATTATGATTGCTCATCCTTCTTTGATTGTTTCGTCTTCCTTCTTCCTTCCATGTTTTGCTGTTTTTTTTTCAATTGCAAGGCATTGATTTCATTCCTCTTTTGTTTTGCCGCTATCTATATATGAAGTAGATAGATTCCGCAATTTGTTGTCTTTAGTACTCAAAGGTACCTCAATCATTCACTACGAACATTGATGTTTCAATACGATTCATGTACTCAATTGCAAATTGCAAGATTGGATTTTGTGTTTCCATCCATCTACTTTTTCCTGTACCGAAACCCCTCAAAATGTCATCTCAATAGAATGCTTTCTTTTTCTTCATTCCTCTCATTTGTCCTTGTCTATATCTGTTAAGTTTTGCGATTTTCAAATGGGCGTCTCTAACTGTTCTCCTATTTATTCACATTGTTTTCCGCTATCACTATCTAGTATTGCTTTG
This sequence comes from Azolla caroliniana, assembly GCF_043228905.1. Lineage (NCBI taxonomy): Eukaryota > Viridiplantae > Streptophyta > Polypodiopsida > Salviniales > Salviniaceae > Azolla > Azolla caroliniana. The sequence goes on along the minus strand of NW_028230446.1, from coordinate 15,093,585 downwards.
CTATTTCTAGTCTTGGACTCATGCTAATTCTATGTTTTCTCCATTCGTTGTCTTGTCTTCGAGCTCACCCAGATATTCTCTTTAAATGTGAAATAATGTGGGGTTTTTGTCATATTGTGGCACGGACTGTGTCTTGATTGATTCTTACTGCGTTTTTCTTTTTTGTTTCTATACTGTTTGTTTTAGTTTCTTCAGAATCTCCATAATCATGGGAGTCTCTGCAGGGAACAATGGATGATTTTTATTGATTTATTGGTTATCTTTTAGGTATCTGAAGTACCTCACAAAGAAGTATCTTAAGAAACATAATGTGAGGGACTGGCTTCGGGTGATTGCATCCAACAAAGACAGAAATGTGTATGAGCTGAGATACTTCAATATTGCCGAAAATGAAGCTGAAGAAGAAGATTAGGTTTAGGGGATTCTATGATCTATTGTTTTCTTGCGATAGATTTTTCTTTTTGCTGTAACTTTTTGCAAAGTTTTCTGAAGATTTTTTTAATCTTGGAATCGGAATATTCACCAAACACGAAGTAACAAACAAGAGTTTAATGCTGTGCAAAGGTGTGGGAATTTTGTTCGCTTTTACTCATAAACGTATTCCATTGATAATGTCTTTTCTGAGTAACTAATTCATTGACACTGTTGATAGTGCTTTTGTAGTGCAGAATTGAATGTCATTAGTAATGCAAAATTGGGGAGTTTTGGCTGTCTTTCACTAATTTTTATACATGTAAATACTTCATAGAAGTGTTACTGTGTATCTTGAATGTTGATTGATTATTATTATTAATGTAAAATTGGTCAGTTTTGTCTTGGTTTCAATTAATTTTATAACAAGTAAAAGTGCTGATTATAATTTTCAGTAAGTCTCAGGAAATGGGCTTTATTGGAAGAATGTAGATGATATTTAGTCACTGATTGTGAATCTCATTGAATTTCAAATAATTCCTTCTTCCTTGTTTTGCATTAGCCTTACTTTTTTCTAAACGTTTTGCTGGGCACAAGCTGATGAGTTTGAAGGTTTTCTAAACATTTTGCTGTTCAGAAGTGGACAAGATTTAACGTTTTCTAAACATTCAACTGTGCAAAAGTCGAACATGTGAGGCCTCACATTGAAAAGGGCTAAATGAAATTTAGTTGGAATCCAATAACTGAAAGTGTATGTACAAAAATGTCTTCAGCCACTATCATGTTTTCTCATTGATTGAATTTAGGACAGGCAAATGTGTGTCTTGCAAAGAGTATTTCCTGCTACATCTTATAGGTAATATTCACCACATTATTTTGATTATATAGAATTGTGTTAACTGTTAACTGAAATGCAGAGGAACTAAATGTGATCCGCCTGTAATGGGATGTAAAGGTAAGAGTGCCAACAAATGTTAATCTGAATAGGGGTATTGCATTGTTTGGTCCATAATTTATATATTGAAATACAGTGCAATTGTTTGCAGTTTTTTAGCGATAAATATTCAACTCTTTACTTTGCACGTGAATTTGGTCATTTTTATTTATTCACATTATAATTTGTATTGCATGCGTGCAAGTTGCAATTTATATGAGGAAGGACAGTTTAGAGTATAATTGCAAGGAATGAGGAATTTTCGTTTTAGGGGAAGTTTTAATAATGATGATAATGCCATCACTAATAATGATGGCATCAGTAATTATAATGCCATCAGTAATAATTATGATAATGTGGTTTTCACTTCGAAGATGCGTTTTCATAAAATGCGTGTTACATTTGAGATGAAATATAGAAGTCGTTAGACTGAAGGGATAAAACATGGACAAACACTTTTATATCTATAGATATAAAGTCAAACCCAACAATCAAGAACCAACTTTTGTAACATATGACAGACGAATCTTATTTACGAAAAGGAAAATATTGTAGCACATATCTTTTACCTTATATTTCTTCATAATACATAATGCCAAATAATGAGTTACTTTACCACTAATAAACTGCTCATTAATTGTGAGTTTATTCATCTAGTATGTAACACTTGGACTGCAGATGTAGCGAAATAGGATTTATAAGAGAGAAGAAGCTTATCACATTGAAGATTGTATGAAGGTTAGAAAAAGAGATGTGTATAACCACAAAATACATATGAACCACAGATCATGAAAAGTACACTATGGACTATAGAATGAATTGCTCATCCCTCTCTTAATAAACATGTGGGAAAAAAACCAAAATGGCCAAGTAGGATGGTCTAAAAAGATTAATAATGGAGCACTCCATAATCTATGGACAAGAAACAATGAAAATAGGGAAATCCTTTGCGCCAACACGAAATTAGCCACTACCTTGACCTTGAGCAATATTTTGGCGTTGTTGATGCTCAGCCACTTTGTACTCCACAACCTCACTGAAAAGATCGGCATGGAGAACAGATTCTTTGCTACCATAAACAGCTCCTTGCACACTTGCCATCGTCTTTGCAATCTCTCGACCAGAAAAACCCTCCATCTTTCTTGCCGCCTCAGATATGATATCATCACTAATTCCGACAATCTCTATTGTGGCTTGTTTACCCCAAATACGTGAGGATATCCAATCTTTTCTCTTCTTGCCAGCTTGAGCAATGTACTTATCCAGATAAAGCTTCAAAAGGTTTACTCTCTCTCCTTCTCCCGGCAATGGAAACTCGAGAATCTCATCAATGCGATCTGAAATTGCGGAGTCAAGATCACTTGGCCGATTTGTTGCTAAGATGAGGACTATATCCCTTGATTGGTCACCTGTACGATATAATAAGGCATTTAAGGCACTTCGTTGAGCCTCACTCATAGTATTACTGTTGCGTCTGCATCACATAAAGATTATACTCTTTATCTTAGTAGGCACCAATGAATGTTAGTGGTGGTGCTTAGTCTTTTCCGCATAATGTATTTATTTAGAATGAAAAGAGTGTACTCAATAGAGGTATTTTCTGCATGAAACTATGGTTGAAGTGAAGATTTAACTTCATTTTAGTATTTAATTTTTTAATATATAAAGAAATGAAATTTATTTGAAAGAACTCACTCGCACAAAAATGCATCTGCCTCATCGATGAAAAGAACAAGGCCCTTTCTAGATGTGCCTGCCCAGTTGAACAACTCATGGATCTTGGTGACTGATTCAGAACCCAGAGGAGCCACATCACCACCAGTCATAATAGCATAGTCAAGTCCCTGAAAATTTATTAAGAAATTCAGATACTATAATTTCCACAGAAAAATACCTATGGACCTTTTGCTGAGCAAGAAAGGAAAAAATAAATAAATAAGGGGAAAGTAATTTTTTCTCTTACAGATTGTAATGACAATTCTTTCGCAGCCATTGTCTTTCCTGTTCCGGGAGGTCCATAGAATAACATGTTACGAAAGGGAGCTTGATGGGCTTTAGTGCTGGACGTTGAAGCTGCAAGATGTTGGATTCGTTGATGGAGAGATGGATGAAGAATAACATCACCAAAACCCTTTCCTTCCCTCATCTGTTGGGTATCTTTACTTTCAGAAAATGACATTACGTTTTTATATGATATCCATTTAGACCACGGATATTTCCCCCTAGATGATTCTCTTATCAAGGATGGTTGGCCCAAAATCCGGTCAATGTATCCCCATACTACACGAGCACCTTCCCTGCATAGAAGTGGCCGAGTAAAGAAACAAAGGCCATGCATTATATAGCTAACAGAGGCATTGCCAGTAGTAACGATATATTTTTTTCAAATCTTACACAAACGTATCCAAAACTATCAGATAACTTGACCCACAGAAGATGAACATATGAAGGCATTTTATTATTGCCTAGGATAAAAGCATTTCGCTAGGAGTTCGTCTTTTGAATAAAATAATTGAAACAATGAAAAATCGTGCACCAGCATCCCACAAAACTCGCACACTGAAACACAATACAATTTATGATCATCTTCCAACATTAAATTTCAATCAAACAATACAACTTGTAAAATTTCTAGATATATATTGCTTGCAATGAATTAAGAATCATAACATTAAGTAAACAACATGTGGCACAAGTTGATGTGACCAAAAGTGATAGAAAACTTCACAAGCTATCAAAATGGCTGGAAAAGAAGAGACAAACCTTGTAGAGTAAACACCTGCAGCAAGAGCAGTAATACCACCTATTGTTACAACTAGTTTATCTCGATCGCTGAGGATAGATCTTAAACCACCTATATTGAAATAACAAATCAGCATCTGAATTTCTATGAACAAATAGGGGATAAAACTGTATGGAGAACTACTTTTCTATAGAGATGAATATAAAGAATGTTTAACACATTATATGTACATTTATTGCCAAGAAAGTTTAGAAGACTTTCAACACAGCTCTCAGACACCGGCATTTACATATATGTATGTACATCATGCATAAATAAGGAGATATAAAAATAACAATATAATGTGGGAAACAACAACAAAAAAGCACTAGACAAATATACCAATATGCATTGAGAAATCATACAGAATTATTGATATATGTGTGGTGAGTATGAAACTTACCACCAATGTGTCCAAATGTGGTGTTGATAGCTGCTAGCCACTTGTCTTTTTCTAGGCTGGCACATTCTATAAGCATTCTTTTGTTAACATCTTCTGCTAGCTTAGCTTCATGAGCCCGCCCCTCTGCCTCAGCCATGACCCTAACCCTGATAGTTTCTCTTTCTATTTCTGCTCTCTCTCTTTCTGTTTGCCTCCTTTGGGCATGGAGTTCATCTTCTGTTTGCCGTCGCAATTGCTCTTCTCTTGATGATGACTCTTCTTGCATCATCACGAGCTCAGAATTGCGGGATCTTTGTGCTTCATTTTCCAACTGTGTTTTCATCCTCCAAATTCGGCAATACAGATATCAGAAAACCATGGGAAATATTCCAAAATACCACTCTCTAGCTTTTTGTTCACTTCCGCAAAATGCATTTTAAGTTTTTGTTATTTCACTAAATGCCCCTGATCAACCCCCCAAAAGAGAGAAAAAGAGAGATTAATTGACTTATAATTTCTCAGATAGCAAATATCATTAAGAAAAAATGGGTGAATTGACCATATAGTTACACAAACAGCACATATCATAGCACGAGCTGGGGTTACCTCATGATGATTAGAGGACAACAAATAACTGAGGGAATTTGGGAAAATAACGCAAAACTCCAGGGAACTTTGGTGTTTCCAAAACACATTAGGAATAAAGTTTAAAAACAAACTATAACCTGCATTCTCTTTCTTGTCAGTTCAGCCTCATATTGAACCATCTGCGCTTTAGTCTGCGCTCGTTGCTGCGCAAGCTTCTTCTGTTCTTCATATATAAGCTGTTGTCTTTGCTACAGTCCAAGAAACAGGCAGATTTTCATAAAACTCATCGTGACTACCATTTCTCTAGTATCTGAGGATTAAGTGCTTGTAAATTTTATTTCTCAAAATACAATTAGGTTTTCTAATCATTTCTTCAACTTCCAGACTTCTCTGAAAGAAAAAGAAGTGCTTCTTCCTTCTCAGGAACCAAATATGTGTATAGAATACCTCTCTCAAAATTCCAATTCATCCTTGATATAGTCAATATTAGTTAAACATGGGTAATAAACACATTAATAATGCAGGTTCTACATAACGTTAAGCACAAGCAAGCTGATATATTACCATGCATAAACCTCAACAAAGCTTAGCTGAGCAGATAATATTGGCATAAGCTTTAAAAAAAAGCATTGAATTTGCAATACATGGCTGAAATACATAAAATTTGCAATTCAGAGATAATCATGGCATAAACATAAAAAGATCATTGAATTTTTATCATACATAAAGTTGGAATGAATACATACAGTTTCATGCTCGGACTGGATAGCTTGAAATTCAGCCTTCTTGGCCACCGCCCCTTCCTGGCGAATCTCTTCTTTTTTACGCATGAAATCAAATACCTAATCACATAAAGAAACGGGAACATGTAAAAGTATATGCAATATTGGAGTTTTGCTCTAGTTTATGGCCAGAACAACAGATCAATGAAGCAAAAAACATAAAGAATCTCTTGAATTGAGATCTCCAGACTTGTAGGTTCTTATTTGTAATATTGGCTATATGTTTTTAGAATCTTATTTGCAAACTTACTTCTTCCACTGAGCAATTTCAATCAATACATACTAAGAATCTTACTGATTAAAATAATACAATCAGTATTCACCCATACTACAATTCTTATTGATAGCTCTCATGATGCATTTGAATTAGATACATCCTACTGCAAATGCATAAATTTAGAGAGAAATGGCAATTTTTGGCAAGATTAAAAAAGCATGAAAAATGAATCCAAGCTAATGTTCCTAAACAATAATCATTCAAAATGAAACATGTCTTCTAATTTGCAATCTTGACATTATATTTTCATTTCTATAAAGTCCAATTTTTGCAGCATTACACTGTCATATACTACATAGTGGACTAACTAAAGTGAATTAATAGATACTTCCTATTGATGGGCTTTTCAATATTAAAAAAACACGAAATTTGGCATTTATGTCACTATCCCCAAAAAACACTAATGCGAGCCAATTCATACCATAATTCTACTTATAGGCTCTCAAATATACACACTATAATTCTGATTATTGACTCTCTACATATTTGTCTCAATACATACACATGGGTGTAGGAATCTTTTATACCCAGAGTAAAATATGAAATCTGAAACTCTGATGACCCCTAAACTAATCTCAAATGATAACATAATCATAACACATGCAATCTCATGATCCATTTGACCATTGAGGTATGCTATTTCTCAATTTGCATTTTAATTAATGGACAAAAAAATAATGCAGGCACTCTCAAAACTTCCTTTATTGTCCCAAAGGCCGCTAGTCAGCTACACAGAGAGGGAGAGAGAAAGAGGATGAATTGACCAAATAATTGTTCAAATAGCACATATAACAGCTTGACAGAGGGTAGGGGTTGAAGAGCTGGTACATGGGACGATAACAAAGAACTTAGGGACATGCAAGGGTATTATTCTACTTTTTCTCTTAAAATAGATACCAACATACTGATGCAGAGATGTTTGGATTTAGAAATGGAGCTTTTTCATTAACACTAATGGGATAATTACCCCTCGGATACCGTTAATCATATCAGTACAAAATGTCAGCGACATACCTTCTTGGGGTGATTTGAACTGTTGATTACTCGAAGAGCTCTTACACCTCTTTCCAGAGCTTCAGGGTCGAAGCCTGCAGCAGTGGTTCGAGGGAGATCATTACGAGGACGATGAACTTCATCCTCAGATGAAGAAGAAGAAGAAGAAGAAGAAGATGTTTCTTTCGGCGTTCTTTGCGCTGCTTCTGCGTAGGCAGGGCGATATAGTGCATATAGGAAGCAAGAAACGGAGGCGAATGAAGAGGCAGCGGGGGTGTTTTTGCTGCTTCCCGTCGCCATAGCTCAGATCTCTCTGCTCTGTTCACAGAGACAGAGTGTGCTCTGCTAAACCCCAGACCCTTCTCCGTAGTTAAGCTAGCCATGGTTTATCTAATCGTGGTTAAGGTAACCATGGTTAGGTTACTTTTTAACTACCATCGCCCATGTGTTGTCGGGGTCACACTAAACTATATAGTCTATAGCCTAAGCCAAGCCACGACCTAGATGGAAAAAAAGGTGTTGCTGACGTGGAACCATCTCATTGGTCGGTGCCCGCCCGGGAATAGCTCCTTCCTTGGTTGTAGATTGATCGCCTCGTGGATTTTTTAGATCTCTAACGGTGTTTTAGCACAACATAGGATTTGAGAGGCTGGAATTGATGCTAGTTTCATTACCTTTACATTATTCTGAATACAAGGTTGTCGGTAGGCAAGTGAAATGAAGCATTGCAATGGACCCGCTGAGACATTCATCTATTAGATTCTCTAATATCTACTAGCTTGCTCATTGATCTGGATAGTCCGTATTTGAGAAAAACAGTCAAGCATGCTTATTCCATGTTGGAGGCATAAAAATAGCATGTTTCCTCTGGACAAGTAAGTGTACTTAGGACAGGATGTAGTTTAAGAATGCATATAAAAAGTAACACTTACTTAAAAGATGGGATGGGCCCTCCCTTGATGATATCTACTTGGATTGATAGAGAAGTTAGAGAAATTGAAAATTAATCACTTTATATGAAAAATGCAGTAGAGAGAAAATGGGTAAATAAAATTGAGATTATAATGTGACGGTAAAGCTATCAAAGGTCAGAGTAAGTACAAATTCATGCCTCTCTACCTTTGACATTTATAGAGAGTATTGCTAGTTCATGCGCCTCTCTATAATCATTTAAGCATATCAATACGAAAGTAACTGATCCACACTCCAATGTTTTTCTACTTATAATCTATGTAATTTATTTTCATGACATCACTCCATATAGAGATAATGCTTGCTTAACAAGGAAGCATGCTTTGAAATGAGCCACTGCACTAATTATTCCAAGAGAGGCTCTTTATAAGTTTCTAAAGAGAGGAACCAATGATTTAGTTATAACACCATTTGTATAGAAGTTGGCATGGTCTCCTTGCCATGAATACAATTAGTTCATATGTGTCAATCAAGGCAATGTGTATATTGTCACTTTTTGTGTACTTGTAGAGAGAAATCCTTAAATGTACATATAAGTACCACATGCATTTTGTGTCTTTTAGTGCACTCTTAGAGCAAGATCTCTAAATGTACATATGTATAAATACCACATGCATTTTTGTGACATTTATTGCAGGCATATAGAACAAATTTTCTAATGTTCCTCAGTACTAGATATGACAATAACCTCATTTTGAATATGTATTAATAAGGTCACATCAAGTAAAGAGTAAAGAGATTCTTCTTTGCCCGAAAGCCGAGAAAAAGGCACTTGTTATTTTTGACTAAAAAGTGACAATAGAAATACACACCTTGGGAAGAAATATGATATTTGATTTTGGAATGGGATGAAGGTGCACCCATGAGAGAGATTGTGGGTGTTTGTGGATGAGACAGACGAAGAGCAAGTTTATGGAATGAGGGAACTTCTGGCCAAGAATCAGAGGGACGTACGTGTACATACAACAACGAGATTTCCACATCGATTAGAGGCAGGCAGGCATCATATAGACACATACATATGCATGCTCCACACACATGCACACATGTATGATGTGACACATACACATGCACACATGATTACATGCATGCATGCTCATGTCTATTCGCTACTAAATCATAAAATAGACTTGGTAAGGGAATCACGATTCACGGCCACAAACGGTGCATGTCTCTCAGTTGATGGTGCGTGCAATCTACATCATCCGATTTGGATAAGAAAGAACGCGCGAAAAAAAGTTGTTAGAGGTCGCCCAACTTTGAGTCCTTGGTCACCCAACCACATGACCATGCAAAAACAATTAATAATGTAATAAATATAAACAAGATTAAATGTTAATGGTTTAGTGGTTAGAGTCATTCCTTGCATTTAGAAGGTGCAAAGTTTGAATCTTTTTTCCTCTCTTAGTGAGAAGAGGGTTTATTTTGCTTATTGGTCAAGTTTGGGGTCATTTAGGTTTTCTTCTTCATCAACTTCTTTTTTTTTAGGGCTTCAACATTTGGTTTTGAGATTTTAGCAACTAGCAATTGATTCTTGGATGTATATTAATGTATTCCTCCTATCAACGAGGAAGAGATTAATATATGATTGATTCAATATGTGAAGCTTATTAATTAATATATGTGCTATATATCAATCACACTATTGGCAATATAACATTTCTTTCTAGTGCACCTTTTCCTTAGATTATATCGTTTGCAATAAAAATACAAATGCAAAACCAACTTACTGTAATAATGAAATATGTTTCAAATCAAACCACCATTACACCTAAGGTTCAAAAAAACAATAATTCATTAGAATAGAAGAAAATAATGGAAATAGTTCTACATTAGGGTTTAGGGTTGCACATTAACAAGTTGCTCCTAAGAAAATGGCTTTAAAACATAATACCATTCCTTTAAAAATGCAACACTAACAAAGAGGTTAGCAAATTTTGCTTATAAGATGAGAAGTTTACTAAGCAAAATAAAATCAAGAATATTGATATTTGTGACATAAAAAAATGAAATATTTGTCTAAGCCTAATATATAACATACAAAGATAATAAAAGAGCTATATGTATAACATTACATAGTATTTTGTAGATATAATTAGAAATCTTTGAGTGAACCTTATTTCACTTAGTGGAATCTATCACTAAACCCCAAAATGGTTTCTTCTTTTCATATTTCACCTATGTAGTCAATGTTGTACCTCATGTTACATGCAAATGAACACAAATTCAATCTTAATATATCTAAGTTTGGATTTAAACCTAATAACATTTCTCCTAAGGTAATAAAGTTGACCAAAAGTTTACCTTGTAGTCAACCTCCATGTTGAAGTTTACGAATTCATTTTTCCATTTTATGAGGAATATATAAATTAAGTCACATAGTTGGCCTATGTAATTTGCCATTAGGGATTTTTTTGTTTTTTGTTTTATTTTTCGGGATTGGGGTTAGAGGCATCCACCTTGCTTACAAATTAGTTTAAACTATATAACCTGTTGAATAATGTTTGCAGTAGTGAGTTGATGCCTAAAGTATGTTATGTATCACAATTTTTGTATGTCCACCCATGTGGAATCTATATACTACCTTACCAGTCAGTCAATTATAGATTTTGTGTGTTTTCATGCTATTGGAGTCACCATATCCAATGAATCTCCCTTTGAAATATCGATCATCTAGTTTGGAATTATGGTGCTCATGAACATACACATAGGCAACTGCACCCAATACTCTAAGATGAGAACATTTGGTGGATAGCCATACCATAATGTAAAAGGGATTGCATTTCCTAATGCATTGTGTGAAAATCTACTTTGAAGGTAACAAGCAGTGGAGATTGCTGCCTCCCAGAAGTGTTGCTCCACAAGGCCAAATTTTTGCATGCAACGAGCTGCATTAGACAAGGTTCTATTTTTTCTTTTGCCACACCATTGATGTTTGTTTTTCTGCATATTTTTTATACTTGCAAAATGCTTGATTCTTTTGCTTAATAAAGCTTACTACTATGATCTATGAAAGAAATGAAATAGCTTGCACTTTATAAGGACGGTATCGGAAATGGTCCACATAGATCTGTATGGATGAGTTTAAGTAGACGCTTTGTAATTGTGCAGATGTCTATAAATGGTTGATGTGTCATTTTTTCCAAATAGATAGCTCTCACACATGAAATCTGAATTGAAGATTTTGGATGGCAAGCCTTGAACTCTTTTTTGTTGTTGACATTGTTATAGTGCTTGATAGTGTACATGCCCAAGCCGGCAATGCCATAACTGAGTTAGTGAAGATCTTTTTTTGTGTTGTATTTGCAGGATTGTCGAAAATGCATTTGGAGGATGATTCCCCATTGGATATAAGTGCTTCTCCTTAGGACACACCAACTGTGTACTTTTGTTTCCATCTTTCAAAAATAGAATTGCTTTCTCTTTACATAGTTGTATTATTAATCCATCTACAGTTGCTTGTTCAACTGATAATAGGTGCTTAGCTAGTCTTGGTACATAATAGACATTTGGGATTGTAATCTCGTGATTACCTGAGTTGAATACTTCCTTTGTCGATTGTTGTTTTTCGTCCATTGTCTCCAAAAGTAATAGAGTGGATTGGACATGACCTGATAGCAATTCAACCAGTCCTTTCGATATGTGAGGTGATGTGTAGCACCAATATCTAGGTACCATGTACCATGTTCAATTTTTGTCTCTTTTGTGGTGACATGGCATGCCTGCAAAATATTATCATCTTTTGGTACCTCCAAATTATGAATATTCTTCTGACTTCGAGTTTGATTTTTCTTCTAATGTTGCATTATTTGCTTGTGATTGTCTTTTGTTTCTGTAGCTTGCTTGAATCGAAACACCCTTTCGGTATGCCCTTCTTTCTTACAATATTTGCAAATATGTTTGAAACACTATTTGACTGTTTTGTTGAAGCTTTCCAAGCATAATTTACCTTGCTAGCACTTAATATTTCTGCATTTCTATAAATATGTGATTTAGCTCTATATCTATTATTATAAGATGATTTTCGTGTTCTACTAAATGTTGTAGTTATTGCAGAGACAGATTGGATTCTTTTAATTTTCGCTAAAGTTTTAATGATTGATCTTGGTAATCAAATTAGACAAAGAATTACCTTGGCTATTCATGGTGACAAACGTTGTCGTAGTGTATTCCACACACTACGTGAAAACCATAAAATAATATATCCGATTTTAGATACATATAAATAAATAAATAATATATCAAAATATTTATCACGTGCATAGGGCAAGATTCAAACCTTGCACCTCCACGTAGATAAACCTCAACTTTACCATTGTAATAACTTATCTTTTGTGTTATACATATAGATTTAATACGTATAAGACCTTTATTTACACATACCTTTATTAAAAGGTAAATGTATTCTTTAGGGTGTGAATATTTTATTTACACGTGACATTAAAAGTGACTCATGCACATCTAGCGTGCATGAGCCCTATACTTAGGAAATGACATGCATCACATGCACATTTAGTGTGCATGGAAACTTTTGGTGAAAAAGCATGAAGCCATGCTTAGCCTCTTCCATCTTTATATAAGGAGGAGAGAAATATGTATAAGGTTGTTGATTAATATACAAGGATTGATCAATCTAATATATTCGTGGGATTCACGAATTTTGCCATCAAAATTACTCTTATAATCTAAATATTGTTTTAAATACACTAAACTCGTGGGATTCATGAGATTGCTATCTTACTTCTCTTTCTACTATTCATAACTAGCCTTAAGTTGTATTCCTCTTCCTCCTAGTCCAAAACCTCGGCGGTTCCCACCCGACTCACGCAACGATCCGGAGCCGAAAGGCACGACACAGTTGGTGAACCCGACGTGAAGACCGGGTGGCAAGGAGATGGAAAATCAACCGGAGGCTAGCAACATGATGATGATGTTCGAGCGCATGCTACAAGAACAACGCGCGATGTCGGAGATAGCGGCATCAGTGGAGCGGCTCATGCAACGAAACGGGCAATTCAACGGGAAAGACGTGTCGCGGTATCTTCGGGACTACAAGGTGGAGATGCTACGGTACGGAATATCGGAAGGACTGCAAGTGATGTCCTTCAACCGGATGACGACCGACGGGCTTCAAGCAAGCATCCATGGGCCACGACAACAAAATCCGACATGGGAGGCGTTTGAAGAAGAGCTAAAGAGGACGTTCGCCATCGAGGATTCCTCCAAGGCGACGCGAAGGGGATTCAAAGATTGGGTGGAGATGCCAGACAAGGGATTGAAGGTCGTTGATGTGTTTTCGGCATTCGAAAGCCGGTTCGGGAGGTTGTCCGCGAGAGATCAAGCTATTCTCGTACCGGACAAGGTGATCATGTTCTTGCGAGCCGTGGACATCCGGGACCGGAAAGATCTCAGAGTGCTCTTGGAGGACACGACCACGGAAAGTGGCCTCACCGAAACATGGGAAAGCGTGCGGGATATCGTCGCGCGATACACGAAGAGGGGGCAATGGCTTGCCAACGAGAAAAAGAGGGTTTCGGAACCGATTCCGAAACCGAGAACCAGATTGGAAGACCATCAACCGAGGGCTCGGGAGACTACAATCGAGAAGGGGATTGATGCATCTACGGTGGAGCAACTATTGAAGGAGATGGAGAATCTGAAGATCGCGATGGTGAAGAAGTCGGATGACCGCCCCACAAGCTCCAAGTATACGGACCGACGGTGCATATGGTGCGATAGCGCTGAACACGATCGGAGGGACTGTGATGAGCATAAGGAGGTGCTACGGTGGGATCTCATCTACTACGAGGGAAACCGGATTCATTCGATGGACTCTCGGAAGCCACTCCGACCGAACTTCCAGAAAGGCGGCATGAAGAAGGTGCTCGAGGAGGAATTGGCGGCAAGAAGCAACTATGCGACAACCGCGGGAATATGTGTCGGGGAGTCATCGAGAGCAAAGACGTCTTTTTGGTCGGAAGTTCTAGAAAACACCGAGAAAACCGACTCCAACAAGATCCGAAGCACCGCGGAAGGCGTCCGGGAAGCTACGGGATGGGAGTGCCCTATCGACAAGAATAGTGTATACGCCCTGTGTCAATTGCATGAGGTGTACGTGGACGAGAAACAACGACGCATGGAGGATGCGGCCGGGCCATCGAAGATACGTGAAAGCTGGAACTCCGGAGGTAAGGGAAAAGAAAAGGCGACTCCGGCATTCAAGCTCGCCTCGGACATAGAACAACAAACCGACTTGAAAAGAGTGTTCGAGGAAAGAATCTTGGATAGCCGGGTAGATTTCTCGCTTCGGGAGCTACTTAGAATATCAAAGAAGGAGTTGCACGATCTTCTCATGGATCTCGTGAAGCGAAAAAGACAAAGTATGGAGGAAAATGCTCCAAGGGTGAATGCGAACACCGTTTTAATGAACGACACCGAAGTGGAGGACGAAATTCCGAACTCCCACTATACAAGGCCACATTGGGCACGCGCGACTAAGGAGACTCCGGTCCGAATCGGCAACATCAAAGAACCGTGCTAGCATTGATTGATCACGGATCGGAGATCAACTTGATGTCCAAGGAGTTCTACCGGAAGGGGAAGTGGCCTATTAACACCAACCATGGATGGAAGATTCGGGCGGCCACCAAAGCAATGGAAGATCTATTTGCGGCTTGTCCGGATGTGACGGTGAAGATCGGGGATGTCGAGATCGACCAAAATTTCTTCGTGCAAGATGAGGTTTCACATTTCGTCATCCTCGGCCAACCCTTTATCACGGCATCACGGATGGAGACGAAGGTGCTCGATAGCGGTGCGGCTTTTGCGCGAATTCGGAGCCAAAACGGTGGGAAATCCGTCCAATTCCTAACGGTGCCGGCAAATCACGAAAGGAACAAGAGGGAACTCTTGTCCCAAGTGAGAATGGATTTTTAAAGCGGACTGTTGCGGAGTGGGGAAGTGATAGTCCGAGAAGCTCTGATACCCCACACAGGAAGAAAACTCTCGGAGCAAAACATGTACAAATCGGTCCGGATGGGGCATCTACGTACACGACCGTAACCGGAGGATTGAAGAAAGGATATCGACAAGTGGAGGATAAGTTGCGGTCGGCATCAATAATAAAAGAAGATGAAGAAATCGTGGGGATAGTCGAAGAAGTGTTCTATGGGAGCACGCTACAACGACTTGAAGAGCTTGCGGAAGATAAAAGCCAAGGGAACTGGGTAGTCCCGGTGGAATCGGTCGAGATGTACGAGATCATTGCGAAAATGGAGCCGGATACGCTCCGCAAAGAAGAAGCAATGGTAAGGAGGAAATACAAGACCGTGGAGAAGAAGGTGAAACCGGTTGCGGGACCACTACCCGCTGATAGCGAACAAAAGAGGAAAGAAGTCTTGGGAGATCCGATACTTTGGAAGTCCGTGGATATCGGACATGCCTTCACGGATGAGACCCGGAAGAAACTTCGGATCGGTGGAGGTGGGTTCCTATTACAAAAAGAAGAAGAACGGTTTCGCGAGATGTTGGAGCAACACGGCAAAGTGTTTGCATTTACATCAAGGGAGATAGGGTGCGTCGATCCGAGAATAGTGGAGCCGATGGTGATCTTCACGATTGACCATGTACCGTGGAACCTGAAGCCGATTCCGGTGCCACGAGCGCATATTCCGAAAGTCATTGACTTGCTCAAGGAGAAGGTGGCGATGGGGATTCTAGAGCCATCAACTGCTCCGTACTCAAATCGATGGTTCACGGTTCCGAAGAAGAATGGGTCACTCCGATTTATCCAAGACTTGCAACTGGTGAATAAGGTCACGATCCGGAAATCGGGAGTCGGTCCGATAGTGGACGAATTTGCGGAAGCTTTTGCCGGTCGTGCGATATACTCCATCGGAGACCTATACTCGGGATATGACCAATTCCAACTAGCTGTGGAGAGCCGAGACATCACAACCATGCGAACACCGATAGGATTAGTCCGAATGTGCACACTACCACAAGGAGCGACAAACTCGGTTGCTCATATGATGAACGCGATGAACAAGGTGCTTCGAGACTGCATTCCGGAGATAACGATGTCGTTCCTCGATGACATTCCGATGCAAGGATGCGCGGTAAAAGAAAAAGATGAGACTATGGATGATCGGGGATGCCGAAAGTTCGTGGTCGACCATATTCATGAGCGAGAAAGTGTTGCGAAAGCTAGAAGATGTGCACCTAACACTTTCCGGGGAGAAATCGGCATTCGGGGAAGAAGAAATATTGGTGGTCGGACATCTATGTGGGCCCTACGGCCAAAGACCGTCACCAACAAAGATCGATGTGATTCAAGCTATGGAGGAAGTATGCGAGTCAACATTCGAAGTCCGAAGGTTTCTTGGTGCATGTGCATTCTATCACATATGGATTCCGCACTATGCGCATATAGCGGACCCGCTCTACCACTTGTTGCGGAAAGGTAAGGAATTCAAATGGAAACCGGAACACACCAAAGCCATGAAGAAATTGAAGAAGACACTTCGGAGGGCGGAAGCACTTAAGAAGCCGAGCTACGACCGACCGATCATAGTAACGGTTGATACGAGTCCAACCGGTATCGGGTGGGTCATCAATCAAGCTGACTCGGATGGTTTGCGGTATCCGATCCGATTCGGAGCAAAGGTTCTCAACGAAAGGCAACGTGGATATGCACAAGTCAAAAGAGAACTGTGGGGAGTCGTGTCGGCGATAAAATCGGATTGGGATTATTTGATCGGAGCCAAAGTGGTGATCGAGATGGATTGTCTTCCGATACTCGGGATGATGCGGTGTTGTACGATACCCGATGTAGCTATGCTAAGGTGGGTTGCATATGTCAAGTCGCTTAATACGGAGGTTCGACACATCTTGGGGAAGGACAACGTGGTAGCGGATATGTTATCAAGGGCTCGGTTCGGAGACGACATAATCGAATTGGATAATGAAGAAGTTTCCGAAGACTACTTCGCGTCGGAGCACATATGCCGAGTGAACGTAATCCGAGAATTCCGGGAAGAAGAATACGAGGGAGAAAGCTTGATGATCGGAAAGATGTTACAAGAGGCCGAGGATTCAACAAACGATAAAGGAAGAAGAGCCGAGATCCGAAGGAAGAAGAGGCAAGTCCAAAAGTTCTTCTTGGAAAACGGATTAATATGGAGGGCGCCGAAAAGACCGGATGGTATACCACTTCGAGTAGTCGGGACAAAAGAGCAACGAAATCGGATAATGTCCGAGTTTCACGAATCCGATTGGGCTGGACACCGAGGAACATGGGCAACATTTGTGAAGATCAAGCAAAAATATTGGTGGAAGAAAATGTACAAAGATGTCGCGGAGTTCACGGAAAGCTGCGAGAAATGTCAAATCTACTCCGGGGTTCGACATCGAGATGAGTTACATCCGACATTCTCACCGACAATCAACTTCAAGTGGATGGTCGACATAGTGGCCATGCCGACCGGGATCAGACAAAAGAAATACTTGGTATTAGCTCGGGAAGATCTCACGAATCAAGTAGAAGGTCGAGCGCTTCAGAGGAAAACGTGTTCCGCGGTATGCCAATTTCTTTTGGAGGAAGTATTTTGCAGGTACGAGTGCGTAGGACAAGTGATTGCGGACCGGGGAGAACTCGACTCGGACAAAGCTAGGGGATTCTTCACCAAACACGGAGTTCGGTTAACGCTGACAACGACATACAATCCGGAGGCCAACGGGAAAATCGAACGAGGACATAGTCCGATCGTGAAAGCACTTGTGAAGGCATGCGATGGAAAGGTGAAGGATTGGCCGCAGATGCTTTCGTATGCACTATTGGCGGATCGGACGATGCATAGCTCCGTAACCGGTTACATGCCGGCAGAACTCATGACTGGACAAGCACCGGTAATGCCGACGGAAACCGCGATCGCAACATGGACAGTGCTACCGTGGAAGGAAGAGATGAGACGGGAAGAACTACTAGCGGTCCGGATACGACAACTAGAGGGAAGACCGGCAGACATAGCGGAAGCAATACGTCGACAACAAGAAGCACGATTCCGGAACAAAAGCCGATTCGACACAAAGCACCGACTACCATCGAGGAGGATTGAAGAAGGAGATTGGGTGATCGTCTATGACAGTAGTTTGGACCATCAACATACAACGATGCGGAAATTCACGAAAAGGTGGTTCGGGCCATACGAGGTTCGGAAAGTCTTTGACAACGGAACGTACCGACTGTCCGAGTTGGATGGAACAATACTACAAGTGCCTATAGCTGGGAAGCGGGTGAAGATTTTCAAGAAGCGGACCGACGACAAACCCTATGTGATCCAAGCCAAGGCCGACAACGAGGAGCAATCAGACGAAGACCACGGTGATGCGGGAAGCGAAGAAAGTGAATTACAACTCATAGTCAACATAAGGGGAGAATCGGAGGAAGCTTTGGGTGAAGACGGATATGAGGAATCGAGAACTTCGGCACATACCGGAGGATGTGCGGGTTCGGAGGGGGCGAGTGTCGTAGTGTATTCCACACACTACGTGAAAACCATAAAATAATATATCCGATTTTAGATACATATAAATAAATAAATAATATATCAAAATATTTATCACGTGCATAGGGCAAGATTCAAACCTTGCACCTCCACGTAGATAAACCTCAACTTTACCATTGTAATAACTTATCTTTTGTGTTATACATATAGATTTAATACGTATAAGACCTTTATTTACACATACCTTTATTAAAAGGTAAATGTATTCTTTAGGGTGTGAATATTTTATTTACACGTGACATTAAAAGTGACTCATGCACATCTAGCGTGCATGAGCCCTATACTTAGGAAATGACATGCATCACATGCACATTTAGTGTGCATGGAAACTTTTGGTGAAAAAGCATGAAGCCATGCTTAGCCTCTTCCATCTTTATATAAGGAGGAGAGAAATATGTATAAGGTTGTTGATTAATATACAAGGATTGATCAATCTAATATATTCGTGGGATTCACGAATTTTGCCATCAAAATTACTCTTATAATCTAAATATTGTTTTAAATACACTAAACTCGTGGGATTCATGAGATTGCTATCTTACTTCTCTTTCTACTATTCATAACTAGCCTTAAGTTGTATTCCTCTTCCTCCTAGTCCAAAACCTCGGCGGTTCCCACCCGACTCACGCAACGATCCGAAGCCGAAAGGCACGACAACGTGCTCTAGGATTCAGGAAGTTTACTTAGTAGGAGCCTGTAAAGAAAGAGAGACGTAGGTGGTGTTGTGCAACGGAAGCGAGCTCTATGTGTGTGGGTGCACGTAAGGCGAGAGAGAGAGAGAGAGAGAGAGAGAGAGAGAGAGAGAGAGAGAGAGAGAGAGAGAGATGCCTTCATTACTTTAAGGAGTTGATTGGTCCACAATTGTTAATGACAGATGAGGTGAGTAGAGCACGTCATGAGTTTTATGATGTGGTTGGATGTATTGTGCATGATCTCATTAGTCATGAATTGGATGCGGATTTCACTGAGGATGAGGTGGGTGTAGTTTTAAGGCATCTTCCTAGTGGTAAGAGCCTTGGTTGGGATGGCTTGACAAATGAAGTTTTTAAGAGATATTCCAACATTTTAAATGGGCCCTTGACTTTGATGTTTCAACAGTCTTGGGATTCTGTCTGTATGCCTCAAGCTTGGAAGATTGGTCTAATTAAACTAGTTCCAAAGGTGGCATCTCCCGAGTCATTTCATCAATGGAGACCTATTTCTTTGATGGGGGGGTTGTACAAGATATTTACAAAGGTCTTGGCAAATAGATTACAAAAGTATTTGCCAAAGTTGATACACCCTGCCCAATATGGTTTTATTGCAGGTAGAAATATATTGCATAATGTGTTGAATGTTCAAATGGCCATGGATTATGCTCGGAACACTCATCAAGAATTGATTATGGTGCAATTAGATTTGGAGAAAGCTTATGATCATGTTAATTGGTCTTTTGTTTCTGGGTTAATGCATACAATGGGCTTTGGACCTCGTATGCCTTGCCTCATATTTTTATTAGGACAAGATGCAGTGTCTCGAGTAATGCTTAATGGGGGAGTTACATCAGATATTGCCCTCACAAGATCTGTTCGTCAAGGATGCCCTCTTAGCCCATTGTTGTTTGCTATTGTTAGTCATCCTTTGTTAGTGATGCTATCAAGACTTGCAATAAATGGTGACATTGTGGGTTTACACCTTCCGTCCGGAGGGCAAATAGTAGCACAAGCTTTGGCGGATGATTCTTTCATGTTTTTACAAGCCTCACGGGAGAATCTTGAGAAGGGGATGCTTGTATGGAATCAATTTGCATTGGCTTCTGGATTACATATTAATTGGAGGAAGTCTAGTCTCATATCATGCACTGAAAGGGATTTGGAATGTTTAGGATGGCAAGGATCCGTGGTGAAGAAAAGCTCTATTTTTCGACACTTGGGCTATCCATTAGGAATTAAGGTTACAAATGGTCAATTGATTGAATGGATGTCTAGTAAGTTGAGGGATAAGTTCATGTATTGGAAGTCACAATCTTGGCCATTTCATGTTCGCTTGAAGGTTGTACAATGTATTATGGAACCCATGATATTATATTACTTGCCATTATTGCCATGGACAAAGAAGGCGTTGAATTCTGTTTTGCAACCTCTTTGATATTTGTTGTGGAAGAAGAGGGATAAGATGGGAATCACATGGATTGCTTGGAATCATCTAGCAACCCCTAAGCGATTGGGGGGGGGGGGGGGTTGGAATATTGAACTTATTTATGCATATAATGGCTCGTAGATTTTCATTATTACAAGACATGTGTTCAAACTCACAACCATGGATATCTATTGTTCGATATTTCATTGAGAACAAGGGTTTAACACATGGGAGGACAACGATTAAGGCTTCATGGTGACAATTACTGAATGGATGTATTTCACTTAGGATTCTGGGTTCTTCATGTGTTCAACACTCAGTTACCTCATGGCAAGAAACACTATTGTTATGTGTATGGAAACCATCATCTAATAGAGAGCATTGTAACTCTTTGCAAAAAGAGTTAGCTGTGTCTCAGTTATTATGTTGGCCAGGAAAGGAGAGATTGCGTTCTCAATTTAATCGTTTGTTTCGTTTGGGGGTCAAAGAGGTGGGAGATATAGTTGAGGTTCCATCTCAAAGAATTTTGGAGTTTACTGAAGCACGACAATTATTACGCATCCCGCCTAATTATGGGTTTATTTGGCAACAACTACAGAATATTGTATTGATGCAAGGTCCCTTACCTTTACAAACAAAAGAACAACCGTGGATTGATTGGAGTTTAAGGGGTCAAACACCATTGTTACAAGTGACTACTAATCTTTTGTATCATTGTTCCGTAGAGTCTCTTGGATGGTTATCATCTAAGGCTGAAGAAGAATGGAAAATACACAAATCTGATCATGGGTGGTGGCTGATCTTACAACGTAGTTGGCATTCTAAATTTGCCACTTGTTGCAAAGGTATTCATTTGGAGAGTTTTGATCGGAGGATTGCCTTTGGGATTAGCTTTAAAGCGTCATGGACTAGCAATGGGTACCTGCTTCTTTTGCACAATTCAGATAGAAGATAGTACTCATCGATTTATACAATGTCCAATTTCTTGTCAAATTTGGAGTTACATTTCTCAAATTGGCAAGTTTTATCACGGAGTTATTTGACACCTAGACAATGGGTGTTTACACAATTTACACAAGCTGACCCAAAATCAGAGATGGAGATTGTTTTCCTATTTTTGAGATATTGGGGATTGCGTCATAATTGGAACATGCGCAACGCTTTTGTATTCGATGGTAGACATGGAGTGAAAGCATATCTACGAAAGTTGAAGGGAGTACTAATGTGGCAATTTTCTTTATTGGAACAAGTGGAAATTCTTTCCTCGGTGGAGTGTTCGTCTTGCCTATTGGCAATTCAACATGTTCCACTACCCATGTAGTATAGTGTGGTTAGTGTGTGACCATACTCCATTGTCACATGTATTGTAAGTAGTGTTTTCACCAAAAGAGAGAGAGAGAGAGAGAGAGAGAGAGAGAGAGAGAGAGAGAGCTTTGAACAATAAGCTATATTAGCGAAAATATAAACTACATCCAACGATAACTAAGTTACAAAGAGTTGGTTTAAATACCAACTAGACTAGGGTAAGTGCTATTTCTATTAATTACAAAACCAACCCAATATGATGTCCATTGGCTAGTGTGAACACTATCTCTATGGGAAGTTCAGTTCGATTCTCAACACGCCCCTTCGAACACAACTTCCGGATGTCGAAAAGTTGGTTGGGTTCAATCTTCAAAAAACTTCGATTCGGCTCGGCTTCGGCTTTCGAGTTTATTCGGTTGTTCGGGTTTGTTGCATGATTACTTTGTGCTCCCTGTTCGGCTCAACTATCATCGTACTTCGGCTTCTCTGGTTGGTTTCGATCGACTGATCGACTACTGCTTTCAACTCCTATGGTTGCTATTGTTCGACACTCCCCCTCAAGCTCGGCAATGCGTGTATCGCGAGACCAATATCTGTCGTAAATTGCCCGAGCTTGTCGACTCCCAAGGCCTTGATGAAGATGTCGGCAAGTTAAAGATTCGTGCTAACGTGTTGTAGGTCGACATCTCCAGCCTGAACACGCTCTCGAATGAAGTGATAATGTACTTCAATATGCTTGGTCCGAGCGTGGAATACAGGGTTTCGAGCTAGATAGATATTGCTCATGTTGTCGTAGTATAGGAGAATCGGATCTTTGATGGGAACGCCTAGATCCTTCAATATGCGCTTTTAACCAGACGGCCTTGCATGCGGCTCGACAATGCGACAATTGGCGGTTTTTTGCTGCTCCAAGAGATCGCTCTGTTGCCGATGGAGAAGACGAATCCTGATGTGGATCGTCTATCGGCCTTGTAGCTGACCCTATCTACATCTCTGTGTCATGTGTATACAAAACACAATAAGCTTTATGGTGATTCAAACCCATGACCTCCTCAAAGAAGGCATACAACCCCATCCATTAGGATACATCATATTGTATATATTAAATAATAAATTCTATTATATCAATAGGAAATACATATAATATTATTATTGAAATGTTGCCACCTTGCATAGGCTAACGCATGATTGCCAAGGGGCATGCTTGCATGAATGCCAAGTGGCGATCATGCGTGCCTATGAGGTGGCGAGCATGCATGTATCCAAACCATGCTATATAAACATGTATTTGACTATTGATGAACCATTCTGGTTCAATGCCAATCTTCGGCATATTCTTGTAAACATTGCTCTCGTTGTTAATACATTATCAAATTCTTCTTATCTCTCTCATATCTTTCGCTTCTCATTCTCTTCTTCATTTTAAAACTCGTTCCTAACTTTGGCCTTGACAGTTTGAACCAAAATTTTCCTACCTTCTCTCTCTCTCTCTCTCTCTCTCTCTCTGTGTGTGTCTCTTTCACTCTCTTCTCCTTCCTTCTCCTTGAGAATCTTGCCAAACGTTATCCTCTCCATGGAGTCAGTTAGCAAGCAAGATAATGTTCGAGTCGTCTCTGAACTAGAGCATTTTGCAAATAAGTTTGTGGTGTTAGAACAAGAGAATCAACGATTTATTGGAGATTTGCAACAAGTAAGCATAGAAAAGGCACAACAATATGATGAGTTATCGACACGTGTATTGCAACTCGAAACAACATTGCGGTCTCTTCATCAACAAGCTTCAATGCAACAAACCTCTCCCAAAGAACCGAAGATTTGTTTGCCTGGGAAGTTTGATGGTAATTGATCACAGTTTCGAGGGTTTCTAAACCAAGTACGTCTAGTAATTCATATGCACCCTAATAGGTATCCGACTGATGTAGCTCAAGTTGGACTAGTTGGGAGCCTCTTAACAGGAATTGCATTAGCATAGTTTGCACCATTGCTAGAAAAGAAGTCTCCTCTTCTCCAAGACTTCAAAGGTTTTATTAGAGAATTTCAAGCAAACTTTGGAGACACTGATAGTGTTAGAACAACAATTAACAAGATTTGAAGACCGAGTCAAGGGGACCATCCTGCCTCTACCTATGCCACAGATTTCCGCCTCCTAGCTTGTGATATTCTGTGGGATGAAGAAGCCTTAATGGATCAATTTCGCTATGGACTAAGAAATGATGTAAAGGATTTGCTATTAACTTTTCATGAAGATCCAAGATCACTTACAGAAGCGATAAGTTGTGTAGTGCGATGTGACAACCGCTTATTTGAACAACGTTTGGAGTGTCAATTAATGTCACGACCAAGAACGGATCAAACATATACTTCAGTAGTAGCCTAGACACCTACGAACACTACCCAAACTTCACGCATGATTCCATCAGGTGGTCCAAGTCCAATGGAGATCGATGTAACACGTCGTCAAGGGCCTTTATCTGAAGCTGAGAAGCAAAGACGTTGAGCAAACCGCCTATGTTTGTATTGTGGTGGTCCAGGACACATCGCGATCACATGCCCACATAGGCCAAAACGACAAGTAAATCAAGTAAGTATTAGTGAGAATCTTCATTCCAATTCTCCAGTTAGATCGTCTAGCCCTAGTAGTTCCACATGTCATGGTTATTTCAATAGTTTTGAAGTATTGAGTCAACTTGATGAAATATTAAACGAATAAGTCCAACCAAAATCGGAGCCATTTGGTTGAACAATCCTGAATACATAAAGTCAACCCCAAGTAGTGGTTCCATTTTATCGAATCATGTTAGCAGAGTTTTTTCAGCACAAGTTGAGCTTAGTACTTCTAGGTGTCACCGAGTTCTTGCCTCTGCTCTCTTAGATTTAGGAGCCAAGTCTTGTTTTATGGACAAAGAATTTGCCTTTATCCGAGAAAATCCTATTGAAAAACCTCCCTTGCCCTGCATATGTTGTAGTCATTGATGGTTGCCCTATTTCATCCGGGAATATAGTTGAAGAATCTGAGCCAATTCGAGTAGTTCTTGGTAGCTTTGTTTGTATGATTTCCTTCAATATAATTAGTAGCCCTGAGCATCCGATTATCCTTGGTTTGCCTTGGTTTGAACTTCACAATCCTGAAATTGACTGGAGAAATCAAACAATCAATGATATCCAACAGAAACCTGAATCCAACTGCCTTGTTACTACCAACCAAGATTCAAAACCTCATCAAATCTTGCCCATCTCTCTACAAAAATCACGAGAAGACGGGCAAACAAATGAAATGTTTGTCTTTGCAGTAATAGCAAACCCATCCTCTAGTTCACAAGGGGGCAGGTACTCCCCTCCCTACCAAGTACTTGGATTTTGAAGACATCTTCAACAAAGCTAAAGCTAGTTCTCTACCAGACCATCGGCCTTATGATTGTCCTATCGATCTACAACCTGGGAAAGAGCCACCATGGGGCCTAATATATAATCTATCACCTTCCGAACTCAAGGCCCTTCGAGAGTATATAGACGAGCACTTAGCAAATGGATTCATTCGACATTCTAAAAGCCCTATTGGTGCACCCATCTTCTTTGTCAAGAAGAAACATGGATCTCTACGACTGGTCGTGGACTATCGAGGTCTAAACAAAATCACAGTTCGAAATAGATATGCTCTACCCTTGATTTCGAGTTTACTAGAGCGTCTTAGTAGAGCGAAAGTTTTCACGAAGCTAGATCTTCAAGGTGCATATAACCTTGTTCGGATATGTCCAGGAGATGAATGGAAGACAACATTCCGTACTCGATACAGACATTTCAAGTACACAGTTATGCCTTTTGGTCTCACGAATGCGCCCACGGTTTTTCAACACATGGCAAATGAATTTTCCGTGAGTTTTTGGATTCATTCACCATAGTATATCTTGATGACATCTTGATCTACTCGAAAACTCAAGAAAAGCATGACATACATGTCCGCCAAAGTCTTCCAACGCTTACGAGAATATGGGCTCTATGCCAAACTTGAGAAATGTAGCTTCGATCAAAACCACGTGGAGTTTCTGGGGTATGTGGTTTCACAACAAGGTATATCTATGGATCCATCTAAGGTTTAGACAATTCTAAACTGGCAACCACCTCGTTCAATGCGTGATGTTCAATGTTTCTTAGGATTTGTGAATTTTTACCGCAAATTTATCAAGAATTATTCAAACATTGTGATGCCTCTCACAGAGCTTACACGAAAGAACAAGTCATTCACATGGAGTTCTAGTGCAACCAAAGCTTTTGAAAGCCTAAAGAGTGCATTCACTTCTGCTCCAATTCTACTTCATGCTGGCCTAGAAAAACCGTTTATCATCGAGGCGGATGCATCTGATTTTGCACTAGGAAGTATCTTGTCACAGACAAGAGATGATGGGAAGCTACATCCAATTGCTTTCCATCCACGCAAATTCGAAGTTGTAGAGATCAATTACGAGATTCACGACAAAGAGCTTCTAGCCATTATAGACTCGTTTGAATAGTGGAGACATTTCTTAGAAGGTTCTCCCCACCAAATCATTGTTTACAATGATCATAAAAACCTCACATACTTTCAAAGTGCTAGAGTCTTGAGTCGCCGCCAAGCTCATTGGGCACAGTTTCTAACGTGTTTTGACTTCGTCGTCACATATCGCCCAGGAGTACAACAAGGAAGGGCAAATTCTCTCTCACGACGATCTTATTTGGCTACACAACCAGGAGAACCCACATTTGATCATCAAAAACAAATCGTCTTGGGGCCTAATCAGTTATGACTATTAACTATTAATGCCTCTCAAGCATTTGAAGATTCAAGTTTTCTTTATTCAATCCAAACAGATATCATTTCTGATGAATTTTCTCAAGATATATTGAATCATATAATTTCAGATCGCGCTTCTTCTTCAAGCTCCAAGAATCCTCGTAAAGATTATAACCAGTTTAAATGGGATAATGGTTTACTTTTTTGCAACACTCTTTTTTATGTCCCAAATGGTTCGTCTCGACTTCAAGTAATGCAATATTGTCACGACAACCCAAAGGCCGGGCACTTTGGAATCCACAAAACTTTGGAGCTAGTTTCTCGAAACTATTGGTGGCCTCACCTTCGAGAGTTTGTTGAAGATTATGTTCGTAGTTGTGATGTGTGTTGTTGGTCAAAGATTCCACGACATCGACCATATGGGTTATTACAACCATTGCCAGTTCCTATTGGTTCGTGGAAATCCATCTCGATGGATTTTATTACAGATCTTCCAATTTCGAAGAGTTTTGATGCTAAACTGTAGATATCGTTATGAAAGAAGTATTTCAGCTTCACGGTCTTCCAAATGACATTATTAGTGATCGTGGCCCACAATTCATCTCAAAATTCTGGAAACACTTGCTTGAGATGCTCAAAATTTCCTGTAAACTTTCGTCAAGCTATCATCCACAAAGTGATGGTGAAACCAAGCGGACGAATCAAACATTAGAGTAATATCTTCGGTGTTTCATCAATTACCAACAGGATGATTGGGTGGAATTTTTGCACTTTGCAGAGTTTTCATACAATAATTTAGTTCATTCCTCAATAGGGTATACTCCATTTTTTGCAAACATAGGATATCATCCTCGTTAGACAATGATGGCACATCTAGAAATCTTGAAAAATCTTGTTGTTGAAGATTGTCTGCGTCAACTCCAAGACGTGCATGTTGCACTTTCTCAAAATTTGCAAACTGCTCAAGCCACACACAAAAAAGTCACAGATCGTCACCGTCTCGACTCTTCACTAAAGGAACCAAAGTTTCGAATTGGGGATCATGTATGGTTACTACGATGTAATGTGAAGACTACTAGACCTTGTGACAAGCTGGATTATCAATGACTTGGTTCATTTATTATCTCCAATCAGATTAATGATGTTGCATTCCGCCTTGATCTACCTCCACAGATGCATCTACATCTGGTATTTCATGTTTCATTGTTGGAACCCTACATTAGTAGTTCCATTCCAAATCGGGTTGTTCTAGCCCCATCTCCAGTTCAACTTGTTGATGGCCCCAAATTTGAAGTCAAAGTTATTTTGGACTCCAAGATAATACGTAAAAAGCTTTATTATCTCATGGCTTGGTTAGGATATACACCAAATGATCGTACTTGGGAGCCAATTGAGAACCTTGATAATGCCTCTAACTTGGTGGCTGAATTTCATCACCAATATCCAGATAAGCCAAGTCTGAATTCATGCTTTTCGACTCGTGGAACTCGTTGTCAAAGGAGGGGCCCAATGGTGTCATGTGTATACAAAACCCAATAAGCTTTATGGTGATTCAAACCCATGACCTCCTCAAAGAAGGCACACAACCCCATCCATTAGGATACATCATATTGTATATATTAAATAATAAATTCTATTGTATCAATAGGAAATACATATAATATTATTATTGAAATGTCGCCACCTTGCATAGGCTAACACATGATTGCCAAGGGGCATGCTTGCATGAATGCCAAGTGGCGATCATGTGTGCCTATGAGGTGGCGAGCATGCATGTATCCAAACCATGCTATATAAACATGTATTTGACTATTGATGAACCATTCTGGTTCAATCCCAATCTTCGGCATATTCTTGTAAACATTGGTCTCGTTGTTGATACATTATCAAATTCTTCTTATCTCTCTCATATCTTTCGCTTCTCATTCTCTTCTTCATTTAAAAACTCGTTCCTAACTTTGGCCCTGACACTCTGTACCCTTATAGCCAGATGATCGTATCCAACTTATACATGATGCCGAAATCCATCGTCTCACGGATGTACCTAAGTACCCTCTTAACGTAATCGAGATGAACATTTCGAGGATTCTACATGAATTGGCTAAGTAGGCCGACTGAATAGCTGAGGTCAGGTCGTGTGATTGTTAGATATATTAAGCTATTGAGCAGTTGACAATATTGAGTCGACTCGCAATCTTCTGTTCCCCAATTGGCATCGAGCTTGAGATTTCGATTGAGGGGGGTTGACATAGGTTTGCACTTAGCCATCCCGAACTTGTAGAGTAAGTTGAGAATGTAGTGCCGTTAAGGGGACAATATCCATACCGGTGTCCGAATTACTTCGATACCAAGGAAGTAATGGAGCTCATGCATATCTTTCATTTCGAATTTGCCGGATAAGAGTGATTTGACCTTATTAATGTCAGGTAGATTCTTTCCTTTGATTACCAGATCATCCACGTGCAAGATAATGACTATCATGTTGTCCGACTTGTTTTTGATGTACAGGGAGTTGCCCGATTTTGACATTCGTAAGCTGATTTGGTGAAGATATCGGTGGTTGCTTGAGTCCGTATAGAGGCTTCATGAGTCAGCATACTTCTTTCAGGTGTTTACGTGGTTCAAAACTGGATGGTTGAATCATGGAGACCTCCTCTTCTAATTTTCCTTGTAGGAAGGTGTTCTTCACATCCATTTGGTGGGGGTGCCACCCTTTTGCAGCTTCGAGAGCAATGACTATCCGAACAATCGTCATCTTTGCCATCGGGGCAAAGGTCTCCTCGTAATCGACTCTGTGTGTTTGAGCATATCCCTTGGCTACGAATCGTGCTTTGTTTAGATTCACTGAACCATCGACATTGTATTTTACCTTATATATCCGCCTATAGCCGATTGCTTTCTTTTGTAGTGAGTGTGGGACAAGGTCCCATCTCTTGTTTTTGCGTAGAGCCTGGATTTCTTCGTTCATGGCTTCGATCCATCGTGGATCCTTGTCTGCCTCGAAAAAGGTTTCCAGTTCTCAAAGTCCAGACAATCACCACCTTCATCATAAAGGCATAATGGTATGCCATATACTCATCTAGAGACTAAGGCTTTCTTCGCACCATTTGCTCGGATGATTGGGATGTCCAGGCCTTCGAACACACTATTAAGAGAGTGAGTCGACTCATTATCAATCGGATCTTCGTATTCCGGCATTTTGGTCTTCCCTTTGTCTGGCTTCGGACTCGGCCGAGATGTGTTGTGATAATCGGGGGCTCTTATGGTCCACTCGGCCTTGTCATAATCGGGTTTTCTTCAAACATGTGCATGAGTCGATCTTCGTTCTCTAGTTCTTGTTCGGCCGATTTCGGGTCGACAAGAGTTGGAATCAAAGTTGTCTATAGTTCGTACCAGGATGCCGACTCGTCGAAAACGACGTCTCGACTTACTCGAACTTTTCAGGTAGATGGATTGTAACATTTGTACCCCTTTTGTTTGAGTGAGTACCCTACGAGGATACATTTCTCCGACTTCGGGTCAAACTTTTGTCGCTTCTCGTCGGGAATATGCACGTAGGCGATCGAACCGAATATCCGGATAAGTGATAGATTTGGCGTCTTTCCAAAGAACTTCTCATGGGGGGTTACGTTGTGTACCCTAAAGGTTGTACATCTGTTCATGAGATAGACGACTATGTTGGCTGCTTCTACCCACTACGATTTCGACAGGTTCTTCCCATTCGTCATTGCCTTTGCTACCTCTACTATATGCCAATTCTTCCGTTCGGCTACTCCATTTTGCAGAGGTATATGTCGGCATGACAATTCTCGTCCAATTCTTCCTTTCGGAGATATGTTGAAAAATCATCCAAGAAATACTCTTTGCCTCCATCCGATCAAAGGCATCGAACATGCCGACTTGAGGCTTTTTTGACTTCATTTTAAAACCTTTGGAAGTGTCTAAACACTTTAGTCTTTTGCTACATAGGATAGATCTAGATATGCCTTGAGAAGTCATCGATGAACGTGACATAATATCGGCAACCACCAAATGCTGTCGTTTGGGATGGTCCCCACACATCTGAATGTACTACATCTAGGATCCCTTTGCTCACATTCCTCTCTTTCGGGAATGGTTGTCGATGTTGTTTGCAGAATTAACAAACTTCACATACACCTACAATCTCCTTTTTGGTAAATGTCAGGAGTTTGATTACGACTCCTTTAAGCTTTTGGAGATTGATGTGGCCAATTTGCTTGTGCCACAGTTTCAAGTTGGTTTCGACTTTGAGGCCTTTGGCAGACATAGCTGACTTCACCTCATTCGATTTGAGGATGAACATTCAACCTTCTCTTCGACTGTGAGTGACTAATCAACCTTCTTTCTCGATAAAACACCCTTCATTATTGAATCGTACTTGCATGCCTTGTTCGACAATTTGTCCTACCGAGACAAGATTTTTCGTGATGGTTGGGACATGTAGTACGTTCTTTAGGTAGGTTTGTTTGCCTTAATTCCTGAATGAGACATTTTTGATATGCCGAATCGAGTGAGTTGTGTCGTCTCCGGTTTCGACATAGCCAGGTCGATCAGGCTTTCTCAACTATCGGAACCAATCTTCATGAGATGTCATGTGATTGGATGCTCTTGAGTCTACAAACCATACATCTTCTGAGAATGAGGTTCTAGTTAGGTCCTATGCCGACATCGAATGATCTTTGTGCCTCATTACGAACATTCCACCATGATCATCATAATCAGAATTTGGGAGTTGTCGGCTGGTCAAAGTGGCCTCTCGTTTCTTCTTTTGGCAATCTTCTTCATAGTGACCGAGTTTTCCACAATAATCGTTGTCGTGAAGAAAACCGTCCCTTGGCGCAATCGGTGAATAGCGCACATGAACCGGCCCTTCACGTGTGCGCGCTCTTAATGTATATAATAGAGAATTAGGTATAGAGAGATATCCTGGGTAGTTAGATTCGGTAGGTAGGAAGTAAATGAGGGAGGCGGCTCCCTTCTTGACGCTATAAAGGAGAGGGAGACGCAGGGAGAAGGGATCGCGCATTCAGGAGGACGAAGTGCTGTCGGACCGGAACCGAACGCTTCTCCTCTGTCTGTTCTCTGTTGCTCTTCTCTGCAGGTTTCGGGAAGCTCGCGCTGCTTTGAGGAACGCCCGTGTGCTTCCGGCAGCACCTCCATCCTATCCCCATTTCGTGCGCAGACGAACAGGCATCAACATCTGTTCGCCGGCCTGTTCGGTTGTAGCCGCTCGCGTGTTCTGTTGTGTACTTGTTATTCGTTAATATACAAACACTTGTGTCTCCCTGTCTCTGTTTCCATCCGCGTCTTCTGTGTTGACGGGCCACGCCCCTGTGTTTCTTTGCTCATACGTGACCGGGCGTCTCTCTCCTTCTCTTTTCCCCTTCTATCACCTGCTCTTCGGTTCAAGACCCCGGTGGTCCCGCCTCGTTTCCCCACGCACGTGCGTAGTAACGCGACATATTTGGTGAACCCGACGTGAAACAAGCGGCAGAGGAGCAGAAGATGAGGGGGTCGGATCTTGCAGAGGCCATGGCTTCGGCTGTGGACCGGATAGTGAGCGCGCACGAGGGCACCGGCGCCCTTGACAGGGCTATTGAGGCGATCGTCGGTATGATCGGCCGGTTCAGTGGAAAGGATGCCACAAGTTATTTGGCGTCCTACGAGGCGGAGATGTTGATGAGGGATATTCCGGAAGAGAGGCGTCTTGCCGGATTCCCTCGAGTGGCGATGCCGGGCATCCATGCGGATGTACTCGAGGTCAGGGCGGAGAGCCGGACCTGGGAAGAGTTCGAAGGACGACTCCTGGAGAAATACGGGCTGGATGACACGTTTCGACTTTCGAAGCGGAGCTTCATGGAGTGGGTGGAGTCCCCCAACAAAGGAAGAAATGCGTCGGTACTCCTCCGGGAGTTTGAGGAACGCTTTGCGCGCCTTTCGGCGCTCGATCGGACTGTTCTGGACACAAGTCGTGTCCTACTGTTTGTCAAATCGGTTGACGCACGGGATCGGGGGCAAGTTGGCTCCTTACTAGAAACAGAAGACGGGCTGACGACCGACTGGGCCGCAGTAAAGAGAGTCTGCGGCCGTTTTGACAAACGGTGGGAGTGGGTTGATACAGAGGCGACCGGGGTGGGACCTGTCGCAGCAAGAAAGCTCGAACCGATACCGCAGGCATGAAGGGAAGAGACCTGGGAGTGGCTCGAAACCGGTTCGTCTTCGACCGGCGTGATCAGAGGCTCGTCCGGGGGAACAGCTCTGGAGGAGTTGACACGAGCGGTAAAGGATCTCCAGATCGCCTAGGCTGGGAGGGAAGGCGGCGATCAGGCTCGTGACCGACGGCCTCCGGCAGGAAGTAGGTGCATGTGCTGCGACGAGGTCGGCCACATCCGGAAAGACTGCGGGGACTTTATGGAGGCTTTGAGAAGCCGGGTAGTGTACCTGTGGGAAGGTCAGGTGCACGCCAGCGATACCCGGAGGGCCCTAAACCGAAACGACGGGAGAGGAGGAATGAAAAGGCTGATGGAAGAGGAGGCAATCCGGCACGCGGAGACCGTCCACTACTCAGCATCAGCCGGTATTCGGGTCGGGGGCAGCGGGGCTCGGAAGGAGAGCAAAGCCGAGTTCTGGCCGACGGTGCTGGAAGGCCTCGCCGGTGCCCGACTGAAGAGAGACGAGGCGGACCGCGCGGAGAAGCGGGTCCAAGAGGTAACCGGGTGGAGTGACCCGGTCGAAGAAAAGACGGGTTTCGTCGAAACAGCTTGCTAGAACTACGAGGCTCTGGTTGAAGACAAACGGGTAGGTAAGAACGGAGGGGCCGGACCCTCATAGAGATACGAAACCCGATTCGGGCCGAAACGGAACGAGACCGGTGAGTCCAGTGCCCGGGACAACCACAAGAAGGGCGGTTACCGGTTGGGCACGGAGATCAAAAGGACCATGGACCTACGAAAGGTCCTGGAAGAACGAATCCTCGACAGCAAGGTGGAACTGTCGTTGCGAGAGGTGCTCGGGATAGCCAAGAGGTAGTTCCACGACTTCATCGTGGACTTGGTGAAGAGGAAGAGGCTGTCGACAGAGGCAGAACCGGAAAGGCCGGTGGAAGTGTGGACGGCGCACATAGAGGACATGGCGCTGGAAGACGAGTGGGCGGAGAGCCACTATTCGAGGCCACACTGGGACCGAGCGACCATGGAAACCCCGGTGAAGATCGGAGATGTTCAGGAACCGGTGGTGGCACTGGTGGACCACGGTTCGGAAATAAACCTGATGTCCATGGACTTCTACAAAAAGGGGAAATGGCCAATCAACACTAAGCACGGGTGGAAGATACGGGCGGCGACGCGAGCCACCGAGGAACTACACGGGGCCTGCCCAAACGTGCGAGTCAAGATCGGCGACGTCGAAATAGACCAACACTTCTTTGTGCAGGAAACGTCCTCGCACCCGGTCATTTTAGGGGAACCGTACATTACGGCGGTGCGAATGGAGACCAAGGTGTTGGACAACGGGTCGGCTTACGCGAGGGTCAAAAGTCAGGACGGGCGTCATTCGGTCCAGTTCCTGACGGTGCGACCGAACCACGAGAGAAACCGCGAGTCACTCGGTGGCGAGAACCGAGAGGATTTTTAGAGAGGGCTGCCAAGGCGTGGGGCCGCGACAGTCCCGACACTCCGGGAAAACCCCACAAATGTACGATAGAAGCGAAACCGAAGAAACCTTGTACCATAAGTAGGAAGTTTTGTTTCTCCGACAACGGAGGGTGTACGATAGTCGGCGTCGTAGGCCGAGAAAAGACAAGGGCGGAAGAGCGACTTCGGGCGTGCGGAGTTCTCGAGCCCAACGAAGAAATCAACGGAGCCGTGGAGGCGGTCTCCTTCGACGATACCTTGGGAATACTGCGAGAGGTGGTTGGAGAGGGCCTTAAAGAGGACCGGACGATACTGGTTTGTTCAGAAGAGATGTATGAAGTCATCGCAGAGTTCAGTCGAGGGCTTGAGTCGGATCGGACGGCCCGAGTTAACACGAAGTACAAGACTGTGGACCGGAAGGTAAGGCCAGTCGCGGCACCCTTACTGGAGGGCAGCGAGTTGCGAATCGAGGGGGTCGCGTCGGACCCCAGTTTACATGATCCGGCCTGCATAGGACACACCTTCACCGACAGAACGCTATGGGAGCTCAAAATCGGTGGGGGCGGGTACCTACTGCCGGCGGAAGAAGACCGGTTTCAGAGAATGCTAGGAAGGCACGGGAAAGCCTTTGCATTCTCGCCGGGAGAGATCGGGTGCGTAGACCCGGCAGTCGTGAAGCCGATGGTGATATTGACGGTACCGCATGTGCT
Source organism: Azolla caroliniana (assembly GCF_043228905.1). NCBI lineage: Eukaryota > Viridiplantae > Streptophyta > Polypodiopsida > Salviniales > Salviniaceae > Azolla > Azolla caroliniana. The sequence goes on along the minus strand of NW_028230446.1, from coordinate 15,058,346 downwards.
GTGGAATCTCAAACCAATTTCGGTACCGAGAGCTCACATCCCGGAGCTGATGGAGCTATTGAGGCAGAAAGTGGATATGGGCATCCTCAAACCGTCGAGTGCCCCGTACTCGAACCGGTGGTTTACCGTACCGAAGAAGAACGGGATGTTGCGCTTCATTCAAGACCTGCAACCGGTCAACAGAGTGACCATTCAAAACGCAGGAATCGGACCAACGATAGACGAGTTCGCGGGGGCCTTCGTCGGAAGGTCGATCTACTCGGTCGGTGTACTCGGGGTACGATCAGTTCCAACTAGCCGTAGAAAGCAGAGACATTACGACGATGCAGACTCCTCTCGGCCTAGTGCGGATGTGTACCCTGCCACAAGGAGGAATGAACTCGGTGGCCCACATGGTGAATGCGATGAACAAGGTGCTAAGGGATTGTATCCCGGACATCACCATGCCATTCTTGGATGACATCCCGATCAAGGGATGTCCGGTGGAGGAAAAGGACGAAACGATCGGACCGGACGGATGCCGGAAATTCGTGGCGACACACATTGACGACTGCGAGAGGGTGCTGCAGAGGCTAGAGGACGCGAGGCTCACCTTCTCCGGGGAGAAATCGGCCTTCGGGCAATCAGAGATCATGGTTGTCGGACATCTATGCGGAGCGTATGGCCGGAAACCGTCTCCGGCCAAGGTAGAAGCCATCTCCGCTATGAAGCCCGACTGTAACTCGGTCACGGAGGTTCTTGGGAGCATGCACGTTCTACCACATATGGATCCCGCATTACGCCCACGTTGCTGAGCCGCTATACGGGTTGCTGAAAAGGGGGCGAAAATTCGAGTGGTGAGACGAGCATACGGAGTCGGTGCGAAAGATGAAGGAGGCTCTTGCTGCAGCTCCGGCACTCCGGAAGGCTGTCTACGAGAAAGGCACTCCCGTCTACATAACGGTAGATACGAGTCCGACCGGGATCGAATGGGTCGTCAACCAAGAAGATGAGGACGGCATTCGGTTCCCAATCCGGTTCGGCGCGAAGGTCCTCAGTGAGCAACAGCGAGGATACGCCCAGGTTAAATGCGAACTCTGGGGTATCGTTTCGGCGGTGAAAGCCGATAAAGACTATCTGATTGGGACAGAGGTGATTATCGAGACGGACTGCCTGTCGATTCTCGGCATGGTTTCCGGATGCGCAACCCCGGACCTGGCAATGCTCAGGTGGATAGCGTACATCAAGTCCCTGGATCCGGAAATACGACACATTTTCGGGAAAGACAATGCCATGGCCGACATGCTTTCGAGGGCGCGATTCGACGACGAGGGTGGCATGGTTTCGGAGGACAAGGAAGTCGGCGTAGACTTCTTCGAGGCGGCTTACGTAACAACCGAAAGGGGAAGCACTCCGGCGCTTAACAATTTCAACGAGAGCAAGTACAACGGGGAGTGGCTGCAGATTGGGGGATTCTTGAGGACGATGGCGTCGGACGCGTCATGGACAAAGGACGAGGCCAACCGCATCCGGAAGAAAGCATACCGATTCTTTCTCCGGGACAGATACTTGTGGAAGCACCCGAAGAAGAGGAACGACATCCCGCTCCGAGTAGTGGCGATGAAGGAGGAACAGGAGGAATTGCTGAAAGCCTACCACGACAGCCCGTGGGCTGGACACCGTGGCACGTGGGCCACGTTTGAGAAACTAAAGGGGAAGTACTGGTGGCCGGGACTGTACCGGGACGTGCATCAGTTCGTGACAACTTGTGAAAGCTGTCAGATGCACTCCATAGTCCGACATCGGGACGAGCTTCACCCCACTTACCCTTCGGCCATCCACTTCAAATGGATGGTAGATTTGGTGATGATGCCGATGGGCGTAGGGCAGATGCGATATCTGGTGCTGGCCCGGGAGGACCTAACGAACCAGGTGGAAGGCCGAGCCCTGCAGAACAAAACGACTGCGGCCGTGTGTCGGTTCCTGATCGAGGACGTGATATGCCGGTACGGGTGCGTTGGAAAGATCGTGGCTGACCGTGGGGAGTTGGACGCCGAAGAGGCCGAGGAGCTGTTCAACTGGTTAGGGGTCAAGCTCTCGCTCACCACATCGTACAATCCGGAGGCAAACGGGAAGGTAGAGCGCGAGCACGAGCCAATCGTCAAAGCGCTAGTCCAGGCATGCGGAGGCCAGGTCGGGAACTGGCCACGGCTGTTACCTTACGCCTTGTGGGTGGACCGGACAACGCACAGTTCGGTAACCGGTTTCATGCCGTCAGAGCTCATGTTCGGATAGAAGCCGATCATGCCGATGGAACGGACGATCTCCTCTTGGGCGACAGTAGACTAGAGTGACGAAATGAGTCGGGAAGAACTGCTAGCGGCGCGTATACGGCAGCTCGAGCGGAGGCCAGAGGACGTGGAACGAGCGGCGGAGAGACTTCGGGCGGCGAGGATGAAGAACAAAGCCCGGTTCGACCGGACGCACCGGCTCCGACCAAAGAAAATCGAGGAAGGCGACTGAGTGCTAGTCTACGACAACAGCCTCGACAACCAGCACCGAGCAACACGGAAGTTCGCGAAGCGGTGGTTCGGGCCTTACGTGGTAACGAGCGCCAACAACAACGGGATGTATCACCTGGCGGAACTCGACGGTACAAGGATGGCGATGCCGGTAGCAGGGAAGCGGGTCAAAGCGTTCAAGAAACGCCACGACGGCGAACCGAATCTAAGAGGCCTGGACAGCGAAGACGAACAGTCCGAAATGGAGGGCGAACCAATGGACGAAGAAACGGAACCCAGATCGGTTTTCTCCAACCAGAACCCAATTTTGGCGCATACCGGTGGATGCGCGGTTAGGTGGGGGCGGATGTCGTGAAGAAAACCGTCCCTTGGCGCAATCGGTGAATAGCGCACATGAACCGGCCCTTCACGTGTGCGCGCTCTTAATGTATATAATAGAGAATTAGGTACAGAGAGATATCCTGGGTAGTTAGATTCGGTAGGTAGGAAGTAAATGAGGGAGGCAGCTCCCTTCTTGACGCTATAAAGGAGAGGGAGACGCAGGGAGAAGGGATCGCGCATTCAGGAGGACGAAGTGCTGTCGGACCGGAACCGAATGCTTCTCCTCTGTCTGTTCTCTGTTGCTCTTCTCTGCAGGTTTCGGGAGGCTCGCACTGCTTCGAGGAACGCCCGTGTGCTTCCGACAGCACCTCCATCCTATCCCCATTTCGTGCGCAGACGAACAGGCATCGGCATTTGTTTGCCAGCCTGTTCGGTTGTAGCCGCTCGCGTGTTCTGCTGTGTACTTGTTATTCGTTAATATACAAACACTTGTGTCTCCCTGTCTCTGTTTCCATCCGCGTCTTTTGTGTTGACGGGCCACGCCCCTGTGTTTCTTTGCTCATACGTGACCGGGCGTCTCTCTCCTTCCCTTTTCCCCTTCTATCACCTGCTCTTCGGTTCAAGACCCCGGTGGTCCCGCCTCGTTTCCCCACGCACGCGTGTAGTAATGCGACACTGTGAATGTGGGTTGTTGTGATGGCTTGGTCCGTCTGGATGACTCCCCCTTCTGCCGAACTCCCTAGGATTGTTCCTATCATTTTGCCATTGGTGGGAGTTGCGTGCTCGGGTCGGTTGACCCTGTCGCCCTCGGCCGAATCCTTTTCTATCATCCGACTAGGAGTAGAGAATCTGACCATCTGGCGTGTTGCTCCTTTGTCGGGCATGATTTTCCTCCACCAATAGTATAGATTGAAGGTCAAAAAAGGAGGGAGGCCCTCCCTTGCAAGGATGACCGATCTGATTATGCCGAATCACGGTGCTAAATCGCCAAGACATATTTGCACCATTTCATCATTGTCAATGATGAAGTTGATTGATCCGAGGGCATCGCACAACTCCTTGATATTCAAGGTATGTTGGTGATCGACATGTCGCTTTGTTGCATATTGTTTAACTCTTGTCGGAGTTGGAGTTTATGTGCAACCGTGTTGGCTACGAAAATCTTCTTGAGATTGCCCCAAGTTTCTTTCAGCATTTTCGACTCTTGAATATAGCTGAGCATGTGATCATGAACGCATGATGCAAGGTAATACAAGACACGTCTTGCGGCCTGCTCCCATGTTGGGTAGTCAACGTGTGTTGGGTCGGGTCGGGTCGGCTTACGTTTCGTGAGCTCCTTCGATATATAGCTCTAGTAACCATGTTCGACAAGGTATTGATGCATCTTGTGTTCCCAAGATGCAAAGTTTGTCCAGTCGAGCTTCTCCATAGGAAGAGCGCTTTCCATCTGAGTATTCATGATGTCGATTTCTTCTCTGTTGTTGAACCGGTTTTGTTGATCATCGGTATGTAGCACAACACAATCAATTAAGCTTGATCAGACAACCACATACTTTGATACCATGTAAAGAAAGAGAGACGTAGGTGGTGTTGTGCAATGGAAGCAAGCTCTATGTGTGTGTGGGTGCACGTAAGGAGAGAGAGAGAGAGAGAGAGAGCTTTGAACAATAAGCTATATTAGTGAAAATAGAAATTACATCCAACAACAACTAAGTTACAAAGAGTTAGTTTAAATACCAAATAGTCTAGGGCAAGTGCCCTTTCTACTAATTACAAAACTAGCCTAGTATGATTCTCAATAGAGCCCTTTCTATTGGCTAGTATGATCACTATCTCTATGGGAAGTTGAGTTCGATTCTCAATAGAGCCCAATCTTCATTTATTCGGAGATTTCATTTCCGGTAGTGGTGGCTGTCATGGTTCTGACAATGGCTTCTTCAAGATATGTTTGCCAGGTATCCAATGCGTAAGAACATCTTCTTCTTCATGCAAAACACACATGTGAAATGGGGTGGCAAGAGTATGGATTCTAGTAGTACCATCTTGTGGTTCAAATATATGTTTTAGTTTGGACCACATTTCTACTATAGTTGTGAGTTTTCGAATGACATCAATTTGCTTGTCTTCTAGGCAATATTTCAAGCTTTGCACTTGTGTCTTTGTTTTTCCATTCTTTCCATGCTACTGATTGTGTACTTTTTGGTGCTTGACAAGTTCCGGTGGCGACTTCAAGTAGCTCCTTGAGGTCAAGTAGTAGCTCCATCCTTGGTTTCCAGATTCTGTAGTTCCTTGTGGTAAGTTTTTCTACTGAGTATTTTCTTGTCTGAGTGGAGCTTTCCATAATGCTGAGGTTGTTGTCTTTGTTTGTTTGTTTGTTTGTTTTGAACAACAACAATAGAGTATGGAGTGGATAATATATTTTTTGGGCTTCCTACTTCTGACGCTATGATACCATATTATGATTTTGACACAAGGTACAAGATTATAACAAACAGAAGTTAAAAGGAATAACTTGGAACAACAATAAGGAATTTGATTAAATCTAGCAAGCTAGTAATGCAACAACTAAAGATAATGGTGCAGAGAGCACACCAAAGCAGGTTCCCCAACTTCCTCTTTATATAGTAGAGAAAGTGGAGGGAAATATAAGGTAGGCTTCTTGAATTACAACTAACATGAAAACATTTTTTTTTACTAATAATAACTTGTGGTGTGGAGTTGTATTTAGTAACTAACCAAGTAGTTGCTCATTGTAAACTAGTTAGTTAATTATAACTTCTAACATGGTGGACGAAGAGGTCCTCGCTGCCATCGTTAGGGGAGATGAAGCCATAGCCTTTGGTGTTGTTGAACCACTTCACATTGCCAAGTTTCTTAGGAGCAACACTAGGCATGGCGAACTCACTTAGACCTCTGCCTCTGTATCCGTCTCTGTTCATCTCTCTCTCACACACTTTTACTCTCTAGAAGAGGGGGGTTTAGGGTTTAGGGTTAGGTAAACCCTAGTTGGGCGACTACTAACAAAATTTGGGCGAACAAGGTGTTAGGGTTGGGCGACTACTGATAGAGTTGGGCGATCGAGGTCTCTGGGTTGGGTGACTACTGGCGAAGTTGGGCGATCGAGGACTCAGAGTTGGGCGACTATTGACAAGGTTGGGTGACCGAGGACTCAGAGTTGAGTGACCTCTGACAATTGTTTTTATCACACGTTTTGTTTGGCCGCGCTTCCCTCGCTAGGCCTATTTATGATTTGGTAGCTAATAGATACACATGCATACATATAATCTTATAGATATGTATACACATGCATGAGTGCGCGCACATACAAAAGCATGTTGTACACAACATAAACATGCATGCATGCATACACACATACATGCATGCATGCATGGTCTTACCTTCCTACTTTCCGCCATTTTTTGCTCGATATCGCTTCTCTGCATCAATTCCTTTCCTAACTTTCATTGCCCAGAAATTCCATTCATCAGGATTCAGGATGGAGAAGACGAGGAAAACCCTGGTTCAACATTCTGTAAAAGAAGAAGAAGAAGAAGGAGATGGAGAAGGAGAAGGAGAAGGAACAATCTTGAAACCCTGGTTGAACATCCTGTAAAAAAAGAAGGAGAAGGAGGAAGAAGGAAGAAGGAAGAAGGAGAAGGAGAAGGAGAAGGAACAATCTCGTGTTATTTATTTCCTGGGGAGTTCTTCTGCTGTCCGATGACTCCATTGCCTTCCAAGAAGTAGCAGAACTTAATATGAAGTCTCAACTAAGGAAGCTGCGAGATCTTACACTGAGCAAACGTGGATCGAAGGAGAAACCTCTTCCAGAGGTAAACGACGAACACGTTTCAATGCATATGCAGGCATATACACAGGTCAGATTCTCTTGTCTTTGGTTTATCTTCTCCATCTTACAAAACCAAAAGTCTCGTTGTTTCTGTCTTCTTCTCGGTTTTGAGCTTGGATATGGTGAAGCACTTGAATAAAGAGACGACCCGAATCCTTAACATTTTTAACCAGATATAGAATGTGCTTTCGGTTGCACTTGCTGCTTAACGTATCTTCATCTTAAACTCTTTTTTTCTTTCTATTTTTGTTATCATTGTAATTATACTGAATCTTTATAACCTTTAAACATGTATTGAGTTTGTGTGTACATGTGCTCTTATGGTTCGCTTCTTTTCATGCTGGATTTCTTCAGTTTTTCTGTAATTTTTTGTTTGTTGCTGTTGTGAGTTTTGGACATGGTGAAATAGGAAAGACTGAATTTTTAGGCACTAGCCATAAATTACAGATGTGCAAACTTATAAATGCAGGTGATCTTTCTTCTGTTCTCTATGATCTTTATTCCGTCTTTTCATAGAAGAATCTTTTAAAGCATTTATATCGTTTAAAAGATCCTTCTATGGAAATAGATGGATATGGTTAAAACATTTCAATTGAGCTGAAACTTCATAAACTTCAGGGAATGTCTATATCGATATATAGATATCACAGGAAGAGATTATATAATTGAAAAGAGGAATTGAATCTGCAGGGTTTGGTAAAAAGCATTAGTTGTACCTAAGAGAATTAGGACGAAGTAATTTGTTAGATAATTTAGAGACATAATGGAAGCGAGGAATCAAATCGTTTTAGAGATACATATTTTGAAATTTTGAAATTTATGTATATTTTGAAATTTGGAGATACATATTTCATCCCATATTATGCTCAATGGAGGAGCTATAGAGGCAATTAAGTTGACCAGATCTACTAGGCAGGCCTGATATTTTAGTCTTCATTAAACTCTATCTTTAATGAAGCTGCATAATATAGCAAGTGTTGATGAGTTGATTGGCTTGTCCTTACTTCTCGGAATAAATTGATTGATCAGGCCCAAAGAGATAATTCCTTGACATTCTTGCATGCCTAGAGGGATAGTATCACCAAGGCTATGGATGTCCAGGGTCGATGTTTTAGTGTGCCACACTCTCCACACATGCTCTCTTTGTGTATCTCATAATGAATCTGCATAAGCTAGCTGAACCCCATGATTCAGGTTAAACTGGGGAAAACATAGTCGCCAGATGTTTGCATGAGTTATATGCAAACTCAAGCTGTGGCAAATAACTTTCCTAGTTTGTTTGATGGATAGACACATAAACCCTTAACGTATCTCCCAACACTTGGTTAATTGCGATTTGTTTCATTTTCCACGCGATTCTTTAACTTGAGAAAGTGGGAGAAGACCTCACTTTTTGACTTCATCGGGCATATCCAGGTTGTGAGAAAAGCTGTTAATAGCAGCAGCGGAAGAGTTAGAACAAAATAGACACAACCAAGCTGTGAGAAGGCTGTTAGACAGCAGTAGAAAAATGGTTGCAAAGAGTAGATACACAGTCAAATAATAGAGCTTGTTTTTAAGTAGCAACCAAAGTAAAAAAAAGTCTTTACAAAAGAGGCTGGTATAGCCTATTTATACAAAATTGAGGAAAGTGGGTGAACTGGTTGTTTGGTAGTAAAGTGGCTCTTGTACTACCAAACAGGTACAAAAAACTAGGAATAAAAGGGAATATCTTGGAAAAAGTAGAAGAGAAAAAAGGCATTTAAAGCATTACAAATTCGAGAGAGAGAAGGCATTAAAGGAGTTGCATATTCTAGAGAGGGAAGAATCTAGGAAGGGAGAGAATATAGTACAAAGATAATATAGATGAAAGAGAGTGCAGGGCTGGAGCTGCCACCCTCCAACACAGGTATGTCGCGAATAGTCATCAATGAAGGTAATGAAGTACCTACACCCACCGATTGTTGCTGTTTGAGTTGGGCTCCATACATCTGAGTGGATGACGTCCAACAAGCCTTTACTCACATTTCTTTCGCTTAGGAATGCATGCCTATGTTGCTTGCCTAGTTGTTTCGACGTAAATCGTGGCAATCCGTGCACAGCCCCTTTTGTTTGCATTGATCACAGTTTATCAAGGTTTACATGGCCAACCCTTTTGTGCCACAACTCAATATCAGACTCAGCCTTGAGCCCCTTTGCATACATATGTTCACCTCAATCGCATCAAGAATAAACATGCGACCTTCTCTTCTTGCATGAGCGATAAGTTGGCCCTTATCCTCGATGAAGCAACCTTCCTGGTTGAATCGTACTTGCATTCCTTGTTCGACAATTTGGCCAACCGAGACCAAATTCTTTGTGATTGTCGGCACATGGAGTACATCCTTCATGTAGCCCTTGTTGTCGTGATTGTTAAGGGCCACATCTCCAATGTGCTCAATCATGTGTGTGGAGTCATCACCGGTCTCCACCACGCCAGGTCTCTCGGGTTCCCTCAAATTCATGAACCATTCTTGAGGCACCTGAGTCCACGAACCATACATCATCAGATTGGGAAACACTTGTTATCATGCTATTCGCTCGGTGTTGCATAACAAACATCGACCCTTTGTTTTCTAGGTCAGCCATTACAACATAGTTTGTTTGCTGCCGGGGTGAGGCAGCTGAGTCATTCTTCTTCTTCTGTCACTCGGCTTCAAAGTGGCCAGGCTTTCCACAATACCAGCACTCAGTTTGCTGGTTTTGCCTGGTTGATGCAGGCTGGTGGAAGCTCCCCTTTTTGCTGGAATTCTCTCGGCTGTTTTGACCTTCTTGCTGCTTGGAATTAAACTGTTGTGGACGTCGTCCACCACTTCCTCAGCCATTCCTCCCCTGATTTCCACGACCATGACCGTGACCTCAACAAGATCATCATGTGTATATAGGATCTGCCCATCAGATGCCGTGCTTTTTGACCGTGTATGGTTCTCCTCAACCATTAGCATGGATTGCATGTTGAAAAAGCTTGGGGGGTTCTCACTTGTAGTTATGGCAGTTCGAAATGCGCCATATTTTTGTGCAAGGCCGCCAAGGCAGATATGCACCATCTCGTCATCATCAACTGCGACATTGATGGAGCCAAGGGAATCACATAAGTATTTGATCCGAAGGGTATAGTCTGTCACGGACATATCCCCCTGCCGAATATTGTTCAACATCTGCCGGAGTTGAAGTTTCCTGCCTGTGGTTGAAGCCGCGAAAATCTTCTTCAAGTTTTTCCATGCTTTAGTTGGGGCTTTTGCATCACGAATATAGCTTAACATGTGATCTTACACACATGTTGCCAAGCAATACATCACCACCCTATTGGTGCCTTGTTGCCATGTGGGGTAGTTGGGATTTGTAATATCGGGGGCTGTTTCTTGAGCTCCCTCGATATAACTCCAATACCCTTGCCGAACTAGGTATTGTTGCATCTTATATTCCCATTTGTGCCTATCTAACTTCTCTGTTGGAAGTGAGCTACCCATTTGTGCATTCAATTTTCTTGATTTAGCTTGATTCGTATGATCCTGTTAACGTGAGCCTCTTGCTGTGCAACATTGCAGTGATGATAGCAGATTTTAAACAGCGTCTCTAGCTGCTCGCACAGTTTCAATGGTAGAGCTCAATGAAGGATCTCTAACCCTCACGCTCTGATACCATGTAAAGAATCTAGCTCTAGTAGAGTTTAGTATTCAGAAGCGTAGTGTGTGTGAGAGAGAGAGAGAGTGAATATATAAGCAAGAGAAGGAATTACAGAGAATAACCAAAAAAATAAGAAAACACAGTAGGGGGATGACAACTTATGCACTTAAGAGAGCTATATTAATTATCTAAAGATCATCAACTAAACTAAATGGCTAAAGGGGGTTTTATATACAAGTCCTCAAGGGACTGCCCTATTAAATGTGTTGGTGGAATCTAACCAAGATATCCACTTGAGTACGATTTTGTCATAAGAATATCTAATATTCTTTGACCACACTAACACTCGAAACTACACGGATTACAATAAAGTGTGCTCACACACTTTTGCACACATCGTCCTTTTCTTCATAAGCACATGTTCACACAAGTTGAGCTTGATTCTCAATAGTTATCTTTAGCCAATTTCCTCCATCTATGAGCTACATCTTGTAGGTTAAAATGATGAGTGTTCAATATTGTTTTGATCATTGGTGGTCTTGCGCAATTGGAAGGTAGGTTCCATTTCAGAAGCCACTGATAAATTGCATCAAGATTCTGAACTGAAACACAAGCAGCATATTTCCAAGTTTTCAAATCCTGGGTTTATGGGACTCTAGTGTGTTGGGGTTGGTAGAGGTACCAACTCCACTCATGTTTGATAGGGCCAACAAATTGTTCACAGTCAATTATTAATGGAGGTTGTTTAAAGAAATGATGTTCAGTTAACTATCTCTTAGAAACAAAAAAAGGTCTCTCATTTATACGATCATCGATCGGGACATTGTTGAATGAAGGTTGTATGCTAGCAAATTAGGATGATCCTAGTGATAAAGATATATTAGTCCTGGTTATGTCAGTAGCTAGTATTAAACTTAGAAACCCTCAAGAACTGATGGGAAAAGAAAAGACTACTTGGGGTTATTGTTTAACGTTTAACGACCATAGATAGACTATCTCATAAAGAATCTTCAATACATAATTTATGTAATGTTAGAAGATAGAAATGGTACATACTTCATGTAATGTTATGATAGTTCATTGGTTATAGCTGAAGGTAGAAATTGAAATGTCAAAGGTTCAAATGTTAAGCTAGAGTGTAGATGCCTGATTTGGTTTTGATGGTTAGATGAAGGGGAAATAACCATTCACATAATCATGCTCATATGATACACAATTTTGCTTCCATATCACAATGGTATGCACATTATCCTAAATTGCATTCAATGAAAAGAAGTGATTAAGAACAAGAATGCATAGTGATATGTGTTTATGGTGCTATTCCATGAAACTGAAATAAGTACCAATAGTCAAGAATTTAATAATTTTAATGTAATTAATATTTTTTTAGGTTAAGAGTAAGATAGATGAAAAGAAAAAAATAAGTGAATGATCCTTTATGAAGATTTATCTTTATATGTTTATGAATTCATACAGAACAAAATTAATCGAGATGTACAACACATGTACCTATAAAGTAATTGCATTTAATAATAATAGAAACACATACATTAAAATGGCACAAATAAAAGGGTGCATGAGGTCCACTGAAATTCATGTGATTGAAGGGAGAAAAGGTAGAGAAAGGAATGTACAAGTGCATGGTAGGGCAAGAATTGGACAGGTGTCGTGCCTGTCAAAAATGTTTGTCGAGTGACATATGAAGTTGAAATTTCCATTTTGATGTGAAAGGCCCCCAAAAATTATACATGTCGAATGACATGCTAAAATTCTATTTTCCATGTTATATATATATAGATAGATAGATCGATAGATATACAATGTTGGGCAAAGTCCCAGGAACAGTGTTAGCATTACGGTTGCTTTGGGACTTTTGCCGGCCATGGTGGGAGACAGCCGGAATTGATTCCGGCCAGGTTTTCCTACCAGCTCGAATCTAGCTTGTTCATATTTTTTGAACCGGCTATTTATGTAGTTTTGGGAAAAAACAAAAAATTGAACTCTTTCTCCCTCTTTCCCCTCTTTTGTAACGCTCAACTATTGCTTGTGTCTCGACCCTCAACATTTCCCTCTTCAACTCAGTCCTCTGTGCTCGCCGATTGCCTATTCCTCACTCCCTGTTCCTGCTCGCTATTTGTTGCTCCCTAGTCGTCAGTCGCAGTTCCCTTTTTGCTTCTCATTGATTGCGCGACATATGTTGTTCATCACTCTTAAGGTATTTATTTTGCCTATTTTTCTTATGAGTTCTTCAATGTATTTTGGGCCACAGCTTCATTAAAGGTTTTGTGTTCAAATCTTGAAATTTTCCAAGTAAAATTTGTGCTACACCAAAGGTTTTAAGGTTTGGAAATTCCATTATGTATAGATTAGGGGTTCTATTTTGTTACGATAACCTAGATTTGGGGTTCTTATTGTTGTAAATACTTCCAAAAGAATATTCGTATTAAGGAGGGTAGTATGTGCAATTTTTTTGGAGAGGAAGCAATGCGTTGATTGTGGAAGTGAAAAGGAATATGCATGGATATTGAAAATGCAAAAATGTAATGATATGATAGATCATACAAATCTAAAGATACAAACATGGAGCCTCTTGAGTGGGATCACCTTTGTGATATTGCATACCTTAATCTCAAGTATGGTAGAGCAAAATGTAGATCACTCTAAAGAATGTATAAATGAATGTTTTATGTATGTGTATGATTGAATGAATGTATATATATGTATGTGTGAATGATTATATATTGAATGAATGTGTGCATATGATTTGACTGAGTGCCTCTATGTGAAGGGGTATAGATATATAATTTAATGAATATGTGTGCATGAATTGATGGTGTTATGAAAGAATGATTTTTTTAGGTTCAGTATGAATATACACTTCAGGGGTTTGAATACTTCGTGCTCATTTTCTCTTTATCCTTGACTCATCATGGTCTCTTGATTGCCCATCAAATCTCTATTTTTCTTTCTCGGTTTTGAATTCTCTCAGTTTCAAGAATATGTCTTGCCCAACAAAAAAATAAAGCACACCAACCTTTTATCAAGAGTATGTTTTGCAAGGGAGTACATGTTAATGATACTCAAAATAATGAGTAAGAGGTTGTTACAAATGCAAATGGGTCAATATCTTCTTCTAATAAACAAAAAAGGAAGTGGAGAAACCAATGGATTTTGCTTTACCCATGGGCATATTTGACAAAGTCCTTATTAGGTGATAAAATTAAATGCATGTGGTGTGAAGATGCAAGAAAGATCAATGTTTTTTAGGATGGTAGATCTTAAAGCATGCAAATGTTTTCATTGAATGAACATACAAAGTCATCCGATCATCTAATAGTAAGTGCCACGTAACATGCAAAAATACAATAGGAAAATGCAAATGTGAAAGGCCCAATGGATGACAAATTTTCAGAAATTATCCATTGGGCTTTTTTCGCATTTGCATTTTTCTTTTGTATTTTTGCATGGTACATAACATTTACTATCATATGATCGGATGACTTTGCATGTTCATTCAATGAAGACATTTATATGTTTTGAGATCCACCATCCGTAAAAACAGTGATCTTTCTTGCATCTTCACACCACATGCATTTAATTTTATCATCACCTAATAAGAACTTTGTGAAATATGCCCATGGGTGAAGCAAAGTCCATTGGTTTCTCCACTTACTTTTTTGTTTATTAGAAGAAGATATTGACCTATTTGCATTTGTAACAACCTCTTGCTCATTATTTTGAGTATCATTAAAATGTGCTCCCTTGCCAAACATACTCTTGATAAAAGGTTAGTGTGCTTTGTTTTTTGTTGGCAAGATATACTCTTGAAACTGAGAAAGAAAAACTGAAATTTGATGGGCAATCAAGAGACCATGATGAGCCAAGGATAAAGAGGAAATGAGCATAGAGTATTCAAACCCATTGATTTTATATTCATATTGAACCTTAAAAAATCATTCATAACACCATCAATTCATGTACACATATTGATTAAATATATCTATACCCCGTCACATAGAGGCACTCAATGTCTTGAAGCAATCAATGCAATAGAACCAGTAATAAAGCAGCTAGATGACGAAACGAATACGAATAGAGCGTTGTTGGATGAACGGACAAGGAGTGGTAGATTGGAAGGGGCAAAAAGTGGTAGATCGGATTCTATAGAGCAGGAACCACATGAGAATGAAATCAACTGTATTGCCATTTCTCTATCACAGGTTTTTTCTAGAACAGTTTGTTGATATGCTTTCATTGCCTAGTAAAGGAAATTACTAAATCCTTTCAATTCTATTTGAGATATATAGAAGAGAAATGGATTAAAATAGAAAAGCTCCATATTTTACGTATAAAAAGAGTGTCTTGATTGAGTGATGCCCTTGAAATCCTTCAAATTTTTACCTTAGAGGCTTATAGAAATAATGCTCAACTGTGTATGAGAAATGTTAAATGATTTTATGCCTATATAACTGCAGGAGCTTTCATTCTCATCAAGTAATCTCAAATTTACACCGATACAATCACAAGGAAACAGTAAATCAGCTCCCCCCACCACATCCATGTACAATAGCAAGGATGGGGATGGGGATATGAATGCTGTTTGGAGGGCAGATGAAAACGCCATGTATGTGCTACCTTCTCCATTTGAACTGAAGAGCTCATTTGTAACATCCTCAGAATGCATTATACATGAACTAAAGTCTAAAAACTATTTGGCAGGCTCCGAGTCCTACATGCGGAACCACAATAAAAGTGCTGCATTTTCCATACAGGAATGAAGTGCAAAAGACAAGAATACAGAGGTGGGAGGAAGATATAGTCTCTCAGAACCACTAAGTCTAATCCTTCAGTTTGTGGAAGCAATCCTCCAACATGTCACAACAGCAAAGGAAGCAATAAACTTGGCCATGAGGATTATGTTATCCCTCTATGTAAATCTAACCCCTTGCATGCATCAACTACTTCTTTGAATATTAACATCTCTTATCCAGTATTCCAAGCATCAGAATTGCCATCACCAACTGCCATCACCAACTACTCATTAGCAAACCATCCATGGGATTCATTGTATTTAAGCATCGGAAATGTAGAATCAAATGAATTGATCTTATATGTCATCTTGTTGAAGCCAAAAAAAAGTATTAGACTGTCTACAACCACAATTAACACATCTCTTCTACAAAGAGTGTATGTTATGCATTTGAGAACAATTTGCATCTATTTGAAATTTGGCATAAGATTCCCCAAAAAAATTCTTTTTATGATTACATTGGTAACAATCCAGCTAAAGGTGGATTATTTAGTGTATGTGCATTGGACAATGGCGATAGTATGGTTGTACGTTGGTTAGAACATGCTATCTTTAAAGATAAGGGGGATCGTTGGTGGTTTTGTATGCCGAATGCCCATCTTTGAAACATTTCAAAGTGATGGTCCTAGCAAGCTAATGATTGTAGGTGTGAAGATGCAAAAGTGATGAAAAACTCAATTGTTGGGTCCCAAAGAATACATTTTTTAACTTTGTTGACATCATTGGTTCTGTGTGGTGTACGAGTTTAGAGCACTAGCATCCGTAAGTCTCTTTGAGTCAAGAAATAAACACCTAGAATCACATGGGAAGCTAAAACAAATATTTAAAAGATACAAAAGGTAAATTTTTGTATTCCTCTTGAACACAATATACAAAAACAAGTTGGGAAGAAATGATGAAAAACGCATAATGATGCATGAATATATTATTTTATGAATGAGTTTTTTTTTGACGTGAATATATCATGACATGCGAAATATGTGGAGACTCAAGCTTCATATTATTAATACATAAGTTTTACCTAACTATAAAACCATATTATTTGTTTAATGGGAAATTTGTACAACTTGATTCATGATAAAATCTATTTGCCATAGAATCCATGTGACAATTCACATTCACTTCAATGTGAGATGAAACGTTAGGCCATAAGTAATAAGGCTAGCCGATTATGCACATCTTCGCCCTAAACAAGTTCTAGAGTTCAAGTAAAAAACTTTGATATTGTGAAATGCACATAAGAGATCAAAACCAATCTATTTAGCTTCTTACTTCTTAATCAATTTATAGTTGATACAACGGAACCCATTTGGGTTGGCTTGGCTAAAAAGGGTGTGCTAAAAGGGTGGGTCAACTTGGGTACATGCATCCTAAAAAGGGTGAGCTAAAAGGGTGGCACAAAGGAACACATGCACACCACATTTCCCCCCTGCGAGAAACAAGAGATTGAGGGGCATGAACAAGAACATGACAGGTACGTGAACAAGAACAAGAATAATGGCTTGTCGATGGAGGGGGAGCATCTGATGGCAGGTTTCAAATGGAAATCCATGGATGATTCTAGTGCGAGGCGAGGGTTACGCCCATAGAGTGCTCGAAAAGGGTTGATTTATGCAGCCATCTCGTGTTTGAGGGTCTTGTTGAGGCGTTCGGTGAAGATGGCATGGGGATGTAAACATCTACGGACACGTAATTGAGTTGCAACGACGTTGAGGACATCCCCGTGGAACTGTTGGCCTTGATAGTTGGACGGGGCTAGTGACGGAAAATGAGCTATCAATTGGCGAATAGAGATCAATCACTCATGTGGACTAAGGGCCACTTGGACTTTGCTGAGGTGGGGGACAGGAGGGCTATTGTGTCAGAGGGGGATCGGGGAAAAGATCATTTGTCAAAGAAAGATCAATCACTTTTGTGGACTAAGGGCCACCTGGACTTGGCTGAGGTGGGGGACAGGAGGGCTATCGTGTAGGAGGGGAATTGGAGAAACTCATGGGACAAGAAATTAGTGGGCAACCTAAGGTGAGGGGGAAGAGTTGGTGGGGCAAGATATAAAAATGGTGTGAGAAGGTGAGAGTGCGTAAGGTGAAGGTGTAGTGGACTTGCATGCTAGAGAGGTATAGATGGTGATCGCAAAAAAGGACTTGGATGGATGTCAGGAGGCCTAACTAGTGAACTAAGGTGGTGCTAATGGAAGAGATACTACTACAAGAGACTAACAAGATAGTGTGGGTGATGGTGGCGAGAGCGATGCATACCTACGAAACGGGAAAGGCGGATGCTTGGACGTGGGGGACTGGTACCCCGCATCTCCACCAATATGTGAAATGCACATAAGAGATCAAAACCAGACTACTTAGCTTCTTACTTCTTAATCAAATTATAGTTGATACAACAGAACCCATTTGGGTTGGCTTGGCTAAAAAGGGTGTGCTAAAAGGGTGGGTCAACTTGGGTACGTGCATCCTAAAAAGGGTGAGCTAAAAGGGTGGCACAAAGGAACACATGCACACCACAATATAATGATTTGTCTTTAATCACATTTGACTATGCTTTCCACAGCTTTGACCAAAACAAGGCCTCACAACCACAATGTGCACTTCCAATTGCAACATTCATTAATAAAGTTCTTTAACATAGAGCGTGGTTAATCACTTCTACATATATTACATGAAAACACTCTTTTTTTTCATAGATCATAATAAAAACATCTCTATTTATCTACCTTGTATTGAGATTAGATTACTTCCCATTGAGATCATGACCACGTTAAAATGTGCACTCTCAATTGTTACATTCATTAATAAGCTCTTGAACATCAAGAGTCACTACTCACTTTTACATGTGATTGCATAAAAACACCAAGTGTAAATTTGGCGAGTCATATTTTGACTTTTGAAGATGTTAATAAAATCAATCAATCTACCAATCTCTTATTGCCATTGAGATTATGGCCATCGAAATGGGTGTCTGTAGTAAATTCTTAAGGTTAAAAATACCCACATTACCTAGATTTTGAGTAAAAGGGAAACAAGTAAAGAATTATAAAAGACGTGAAAGAAATTTTGAGTTTTGGATGAATGCAAGACATGGAGACATGGAGACATGGTTTGGAGAATGGAGTGCATCATATTTGCTTCATGATGCGTCAATAAATTTCTTTGCGAATGAGGTTTTTTATAACACTAACATATGATATACATATTGGGAAAGATATGGAGGTTCACATTTCACACATTATATTGTGAAATGCTCAAGATGTGAAATGCTCTCAAGAATAGCCCCCTTTCATTATGTCTCAAGTTACATTTTATAGACTCTCTCTTAGCGTGGAGGGTGTTCTCCCGCTCCAATTAGCTCTACTAATTATGGGGCTTGGTGGGGGCCTAGTTTGGGTGTGGTGCATGAGGCTTGGTAGGGGCCTAATTTCGGTGTGGTCTATGTGTGGTGCATGGGGCTTGGTAGGGGCCTAATCTAGGTGTGGTCCATGTGACCACCACAATTCCCCCTTGTAAAAAAAAAGTTATTGTGCAGTCGAAGCGCGACGAGGCGTGGACGACGGTTCCAGACGGGGGGATGACACGGGCGTGGGTGTAGGCATGAGTGTGGGCGGGGGCGGTGGTAGTTGATGGAAGGGCTTCATGCG
Source organism: Azolla caroliniana (assembly GCF_043228905.1). NCBI lineage: Eukaryota > Viridiplantae > Streptophyta > Polypodiopsida > Salviniales > Salviniaceae > Azolla > Azolla caroliniana. Next base: position 15,039,576 of record NW_028230446.1, on the reverse strand, counting down.
AGACTGGTGAGCAAAGGTAGAGCGGTTGTTGGAGGCGCGGCGGAGCAGGTATGTAGTGTCGCGTATCTGCTTTTGAACTTCGAAGGGACCGATCCATCGGTGCATGAGCGATTCGTTGAGACCGCGACGACGGATGGGGAAGTAGACGAGGACTTTGTCACCGACGTGGTATTGATGGTCGACACGGCCTATATCGTGTTGTCGTTTTTGGCGTAGTTGTGCCTGGTGCAGGTTGCTCGTGATGGCTTTGCGGAGGAGGGGCTGGAGTTGTTGTAGGTGGGACCACCAAGACACTGCGTCAGCGTGGAGTCGTGTGGTTGGTTGCGGGACTGCCACTTCTGGGGGTAAGCGCGGGTCCCTTCCGTAAAGGGCCCAAAATGGGCTAATGCGGGTAGAGGCTTGCACCGTTGTGTTGTAGGCATGCGTAACGAAGGGCAAGATTCGGTCCCAGGTTGAGTGCAGCGGATCGATGTAGGCTGAGATTTGTTGTTTTAAGGTTCGATTGAGGCGCTCCGTCAACCCATTCGTTTGCGGATGGTAGGGTGACGTGAATAACTGTTGGATTCCTAGTTGTGTTGAAACGAGGCGTAGGAGCTCACCGTTGAACTGGGGTCCTCGATCGGACAAGATTTGGAGTGGGCAACCGTGGGGGAAGATGATTTTCTCCAATAGTTTGGAGGCGATGGTCATAGCCTTTGCATTTGGGATAGCGGCCGTCTCAGCCCAACGCGTGAAGTACTCGGTGATGACGAGGATGAATTTGTTCCCTCCTTGTGACTCGGGAAAGGGGCCCATAATGTCCCATCTGACGATTTCAAATGGAGCTTGAACTTGTATCGGATGTAAGAGGCCTTGAGCCACTTGAGGTGATTTGATGGCCTGACATAAGTTGCATGCTTTGATGTAGGAGGCGACCTCGTGGCGTAGCCCAGGCCAATAGAATTTGCGACGAATTTTGTCGAGCACCTTATGAAAACCCAAGTGGCCGGACAACGGGTGATCGTGGAAGAAACGAAGGTAAGACTGGCATAGTTGCTCAGGCACGTAGACTCGGGGTTCTTTGCCTACTTGACAAAAAGGTAGGACATTATCTTGGATCATGAATTGCTTGGTGAGGGATGATGTCGGTTCAGCTCATAGGCGGTGGCAGATATCTTGGATTTGTTTGTCGTGTTGTTGCATGTTGGCCATTTGGGACGAGGATATGGGGAAATCGATTGTGTTGGAGGTGATCTGGTTCGCCTGAAAGGATATGCGGGATAATCCATTGGAGACGATGTTTTGTGGACCATGGCGATAGCGCAGAGTGAATGTGTAATCCTGTAGCGCCAAAACCCAACGAAGTAAGCGGCCGGGTGGATGAGCCTTCTTTATGAGGGAGAGCAATGGCTGATGGTCGGTTTTGACTGATGTATTTGATCCGTGAAGGTATGGGTGGAAACGATGGAATGCCCAGACGATGGCGAGGAACTCTTTTTCAGTTGTCGAGTAATTTTGTTCGGCTTTGGTAAGTGACCGACTGATGTAGGCAATCGGGCGGAGTTGGTCATTGTCGTCGGATTGGAGCAGGACCGCACCAAGGCCGACATTGGAGGCATCCGTCTGCAGATGGAAAGGCTTCGTGAAATCAGGGTGGGCCAGGAGGTCAGAGGCTTGGAGTGTTCTCTTGAGCTGCAGGAAGCTGGATTCGCAGGCTTCGGTCCACAGGAAGGGTGCGTCTTTTTGTAGGAGCGCGCGTAGTGGGGCTGACAGGTCGGCTAGTCGTGGGATGAAACGAAGAGAGAACGTGAGGAGGCCGAGGAAGCGTTGAAGCTGCTTGACTATGGTGGGGCGTGGGAATTTTTGGACTGCTTCTGTCTTCTCCGGGTCCATTTGTATTCCGTCGGAGGAGATGACGTACCCAAGGAAGCGGAGGCACGTACTACCCCATCGGCACTTCTTCCATTGCAACTGCAATCGATAGCGTTGAACACAAGTTAGGACCTCCCGAAGGACTTGAAGGTGTTCTACCCAAGTGCTTGTATGTACCAGAATATCGTCTAGATAGACGATGACGACACGGCGGGTGATGAGATCATCGAAGATGGCATTAGCCATTCGCTGGAATGTGCTCCCCGAATCAGATAGGCCAAAGGGCATCCGTGTGAACTGAAAAATGTCTTTCCTAGTGCGGAATGCAGTTTTGTGGGCATCGTGAGGATTCATCGGGATCTGCCAATATCCCGAGGCTAGATCGAGGGAGGTGAAGTACTTTGATTTGCCAAGTTGGTCGAGGAGGTCATCGATACGAGGGAGAGGGTATCGGTCATGGGTGGTGACATGGTTCAGTTGTCGGAAGTCGACACAAAAGCGGTAAGAACCATCCCCTTTCTTTACCATGTGTGGCTCCGAGATCCACTCGCTCTTGGAAGGTGTGATAATCCCTTGTTGGAGCATAGTTTTGACGGCGTTGTCGATGCGCTCGTGGTCGAGAGGCGAGCGACGTCGGGGAGCTGCGTTGATGGGGCGGGCGTTGCCTGTAGGAATCGTGTGGTGAATCGGAAAACGGACCGAGGGAGGTTTTACAGGTGGTGTAGACAACGAGGGAAAGGTAGCGAGGAGCCGTCTGATGTCGTTGATGCGCTCCGCCGGTGATATCAGGTACTGTGTGTTGCTGATGTGGGTGGTATCCCGCGGAGTAGTGAAGAGCGCGATCGGAATGTGATTTGGGAGGATGAGCTGTTGTGCGGAGAAATTGAGACAGGCTCGACTATGGAGGAACCAATCACATCCCAAGGTGATTGGGAACAACTAGCGCGGGAGGACGTAGAAACGATGGTGGATCTGGGCGGAACTAATGGTGAGCATGCACCTGACTTGCGTATGTGAGTGGTACACCCGTTGTTGGTCGCCGAAGAGGATTTTAATGGGCGGTGCGTGGCTCGTGGGAAGTTGTAATTGGGTGACTAAATTTGTGCTGATGGAAGAGATGTTGCTGCCGGAGTCGAGGAGAACTTCTTGGGTCGTGTGCTGGAGGCGGGCGATTGTGGTACAAACGGGCGAAGTTGATGAAGTGGAGGCGTGGACGTGCGGGGGCGGCTCGATCGTGGGAGAAACGGGAGAAGTTGAGGACGTGGAGACGTGGACGTGCGGGGGCGGCTCTCCCTGCGGCACCCCGCGCATTAGTTTTCCGGGAGCTTAGAGAGGGAGGCAGCGTCAGCTAATTGGACGTTCTGCTTCTGTTGGTGATTCTGCCACTTTCGGCAGTGACGCCGAATGTGGCCATAGTTGTTGCAGTAGAAACATTTGGGGCGTCCCTGGCTGTCTCGTTCGGGCAATGCACGCTTGGCACGTAATTGCGCGTTCTGGATGTCGATGTCCATGGGAGTGACGGCTGGTATAGTGTTTGTATGATCATGACTGAGATTACCTGGTGTGTGCATGTCGTGCGCGTCTGCAGCTTCGATGCGTTGGGCAGTGAGGATGGCTTCGTGTAGTGTCGTCGGGCCTTGATCGCGTACACGACGGCGGAGGTCATGTCGTATACGCGGCCAGAAAAAAAACAACTTCATGTCCTCCGACATGTTGGCGTCAGCCCGGCGTAGGATCTGCACAAAACGAACCGCGAACTGGGTGATGGGTTCGCGTGGTTGTTGGGTAATTGACTCAAGTTGTTGTAGGGCCGTCTGGCGGGAGTCTTGATGAGCAAAATTCCGAATCATGGCTGCCCGTAACAGATCCCAGTCGTTGCGTGTCTCTTCGGGTTGTTGTACAAGCCATGTTGCCGCGATATTCTCGAGGAGTGTCTTCATCTCCATTGCCTTCCGAGGGTGTGGCCACTGGTGGTAACTGGCCACCATTTCGAAATGATCCAGCCAAGAGAGGACGTCTTCCGATGGTAGGCCGGAGAACGGTTTTGGGCGAACTCGAGAGTCCGGGAGATTTTGTTGTGGCTCGGATCGTGCTGAAAGAAAGGACAACATGGCTTGGTTAGTATGGTTAACTTGTAAAATGATGTTGGACAGAGCTTGAACCAGTTGGTCGATTGGCGATGTGGGCTGGTGTCCTTGATTGTGTTGTAGGAATTCCAGATTCATCGAGTTTGCGTTGTCGTCGTTGTTGTCGTGTTGCATCGTGGCGGGCGTTGTTGGGGTCGTGAGTTGGGGTGGCTTGGCCCGTCTTCTCCACCAAGATGTGAAATGCTCAAGATGTGAAATGCTCTCAAGAATAGCCCCCTTTCATTATGTCTCAAGTTACATTTTATAGACTCTCTCTTAGCGTGGAGGGTGTTCTCCCGCTCCAATTAGCTCTACTAATTATGGGGCTTGGTGGGGGCCTAGTTTGGGTGTGGTGCATGAGGCTTGGTAGGGGCCTAATTTCGGTGTGGTCTATGTGTGGTGCATGGGGCTTGGTAGGGGCCTAATCTAGGTGTGGTCCATGTGACCACCACAATATTACATATGTTGTACCAAATTACAAAACCAAAAACGATCTTCTTTATATAGAGCAGGAAACCACACTCATTGATACAAGCTAGAGACTATGCCTTTGTTGTCTGCACCATTGTTCACAACTTCACTCGCATTCGTTTTTTATGTGAGATGGGGGAATGGAACATAGGCGAGGAGACTCACAAGTCACGATTATGCATATTTTGCACTAAACAAGTATTGGAGTTAGGGTGTCACACTTTAATCCGATGGATTGTTCTTTATCACATCCTAGTTTATCAATAAATGTGTGCTTTGAATTACAACATTTATAAAAAAACTTCTAGAACATTGTGTCATTACTCACTTACAAACCTATTATGTAAAACAAAATTCAGTTTTGGTCCCATATGTCATATTTGACTCTGAGAAGGACATTCTTAATCAAAAAGATAAGATGATAATCGTTTTCTTTGGTCTTCATTATTAATTTATTCATTGGCTATTTTAGCCTTTTGAAAACATTGGTATCAACATATCTCACTTTTCTTTCATTGTGTGTATGAGATTCTTTGAGAATGAGAACATGGGTATATAAAAAAAGAGAGTAGAGATGAGCATTTCCTTTAAGGAAGAGATTGTATTCCTATTCGAATGCCATGTCCCATCTTGGCTATTTTTGGTTGTTTAAACAAGGTACATGAGTTCTTTTTCATTGCTAGTAATTTGGTCTAGCTCCATCAAGTTTTGGGCATGTCAATTGGTTATGTGTTCCACTTATTGTCCCAATTGGGTCCAATTGGCAAACAAATTTGTACCCTAGTTGCATCGGACCATGGCATCCATTATTGTCAACATCAATCCATGTCCTTCACATGAGAAAATTCATCTTTTGAACTTGAAATTTACAAGTTACCTTGGTACTACATGTATTGACATTTTATTATCACATCATACTATTTGTCAAGAATGGACATCTAGGTGTTGTAAAAGAACACATGTCCTAGATTATAATAGTTCACTCTCGATTGACCTATGTTATAACTTTATAAGATATAACGTAACTTATCCTAAGGTTGTTTACCATACTCCTATAATATACAAGTCAAATTGAAGTAAATAAGCTGTACATAAATTAATGCAAATGGATCGAAAGCATTTGGCTGTGACCCAATGAGATTTCCAATAATTATGGTATTCAATGAATACCCATTTTCAAGTACAAATTTTACACTTTTGTGTGTGTCTAATTGAATCTTTTAAAATGCTATGTATACAATGTCATCTTGCCAAAGGGAACAATGTGATCTCACATGACCCTGGTGCTAAGGATTAAAAAAATTACCTATGGGAGAAATGAATGTCCAAGCATGTGCTAGGAACAAATGAAGTTAGATGAACAGCTCCTATGTCTTAAAGTTACAAATGATTGACAACCACCATGCTTCAATCCATGGTCAGCAGGGCTTTGCACTTAAAAGGTTACGACAAAATCCACATGGAGTTCTTGGGTGGGGCCATGTAATAGACCAACATATACCCATCATTGTACAGGGTTTTGGTAATCCCAAACTTCATCAACGGGCCTAGGCCCAAGTTCTCCATTAAAAAAGGAAGCTCAAAGGCCAATTGCTCAAAATAGGTTAACTCCTCCTTATCTTTTTTGATCTCGAGATTCCTCTTTGCCGCTTTTCTTCTCTCTTTTGCTTGACTCCTGACAAACTCTCATGGATTGGGCTTTTAGAGAGTTCCGAACGGGTCTCATCCTTGATAGTCGATCCTCGCATTCGTGTTAGTAAGGGTTGAGATTGTTTTGTCGCCGTCGTAGGTCTAGACTCACCATACAGAAGAGTTTTTTTCTTTAAACGACTCTCGTCAGAGCCTGGCTCCCTCTGGCGTTTTGTGATACGTGTCACGGATATCACCTTGCCCTTCGATTTCAATGTTTGTTTTGTTGATAAAAATGCACGAAGATTTACCTACAAAGATACCAGCATCAAGGAACCGACTGTTGGTACCAAATTTACATATTTATGGATCCCAAGGAGTCTGGAAAAGCATTCGCTTACCTCAGATTTAAAAAGTACATACGCACTTGCACCGAGAGCAGGGGAAGCATTCCTAAAAACCCTAAGTGCTTCGATATGCGTCTTCGGTAACGTACAATGAAGAATCTCAAGTACTTCTTCACCCTAAAGACAATCCAAAAAACCATCAATAGATGAAACAATAAAATGCAAAAGCATAGTTGGTTAAAGGATCCATACACACCTTCACATCATAAGGAAGGTTGCTAAGAAGAGCTGTACGAGCTCGATTGTACGGGAAGAAATCTTCAGGTACCCCTGAACACCAAGGAGCATCCACAAAAATATAATTCCCATTGAACTGATAGATGTCACCACAAAAGCCAAAGAGAGAAAACTGGTAAGGAATATTAACATTATGTGTGAAAGCAATAATAATGAAAAAAAAACATGCATATATACCTCCTTCACATTGTGCAAAAGCGCCGCATTTGCTGATGATTCCTCCTTATACACAATTGAAGCAGTTTGGCTGCACCATTAAGACATCCCGATTTAACATGCAAAGTGAAAGGGGAATTAAACCCCCAACCCTAAACTAATTATGGTCACACTGAAAGTCCATAAACCATGATTAGCTTTATAAAGTGACAAAATTTGGACATAAATGGAAAAACCTAGTGATCGTTTTCTTGATGATCTCATCTTTTACAATTGATCGCTTTCGAAGCACAGGCGCCTGTAAACAAGCAAAATGATGTTATAAAATAAACTTTACAAAGCAAACATCTATCTCATAGTGCAGATAGATACACACACATGCACAGACATATATGCTTGTAACTGTGTGGTGAAACTTGGTACCAAATTACATAAAGTCTTTCTTTGTATGGTATTCTAGAACTTACATCTGAACTGGCTGAGTTTGCTTGCAGAATGATGGCTTCCATAGGTCCATAGCTAGCAAAGACCTTGTTTATGTCTTTCTTCTTGGCACTAAGAGGCAAGTTGTGAATAATAATTGTTCTTCTTTTGAGCTTCTCCCCATCTTCATTGTCTACAGAATTTCCCTCTGGGATGGGCTGAATATCAATAGGGATTCCTTCTTCTTCCATGTTTTCTTCCTCTTTCACTTCATCTATGCTCAAAGCTTTGAGCTTCTTTTCATACTTTGTGCCAACCTCCTCTTCTGATTTCTTCCGTTTCACACCCGACACCGATTTGGGCGTGATGTGGGCGCGCTCAGGGCTTGAAACTCTCCTCCTCTTCTTCTTCGTCGTCGTCTTCTCTGCCGTAGTAGTTCCATCATCCTTATCTTTGATTTTCCTCTTTGTGGCCGACATTCTATCCATGTAACCAACTAAGGTTTCATCATAATTCTCTTTCATATAAGAAGAAGAGGAAGAAGAGTTTGGTATTGTTGAGATTGCAGTAGGGTTTTCTTCCACACAATTCATTTCGAGATCCTCTTGAGGGGCACTAAGGGTTCCTTCACACCTTATCCCGGACACAGCAACCTCATCCCCTATCTTCTGTTTCTTCATGGATTTGATCTCTGTTCCGTCTTCTCCTTCTCCGCCTCCGCCTCCGTCTCCATCTTCTTCGAGAACTTTCCGGATCCTCTTCCTCGACTCTTCGATCTCCATGTCCGGACAAAGAGACAAGTGAGACCCTTCACTCTGATTTTCTTTTATTTCCTCCTCTTCCTCTCGCATAGGGGCCACATCTCCCTCAGGAGTTAGGGAAATTGGGAGATCCTGAAGAGAAGAAGAAGAGGAGGAGGAAGGGGGGTTTTGTGAGAGAGGGTTTTGTGGAGGTGGGAGGTTTTGTGAGGGAGGAGGGATTGGTGGAGAATTGTGGGGATGGTAAGGGAGCAGTGGGATGGGAGGAGGGGTATGGTTAGGGTGGAAAGGGTTGGAAGGGAGGGATGAGAAGGCGCCTGTGATGGCGCCCAGGAAGCTTCGTATCATACCAAACGGACCAAATCTGTGGTGGTTTGCCATGGCGATGCGGAGAAAGAAAGTCAGAGAAGGAACAGGGAACAAGGAACAGGGGAGATGCAGAAAAAAGAGAGGAAACAGGGGAGATGCAGAAAGAAGGAATGAAAGGAAAAGGAAAGGGAGTGTTTCTTGACATGAACGCCCCACAATTGGCCGCTTTCACACACACACACACAAGAGATACATAGATAGATACATATACAGATACCATATACCAGATACAGATAGAGAGAGAGGGTAGATACATATACAGATACCATATACCAGATACAGATAGAGAGAGAGGGTAGATACAGATACATATACAGATACCATATACCAGATACAGATAGAGAGAGAGGGTAGATACAGATACATATACAGATACCATATACCAGATACAGATAGAGAGAGAGGGTAGATACAGATACATATACAGATATACCATATACCAGATACAGATACAGAGAGAGAGGGTAGATACAGATACATATACAGATACCAGATACAGATACAGAGAGAGGGTAGAGAGATCGTATGGTATCGTAACCACAAAGAGAGAGAGAGAGAGAGAGAGCGACCAGATGGATGTCGCTCAATTGGTAAGGTTGCCCAATGGAGACTAGGTGGTCATGGGTTCAACCCTTACATTCCACAGTGAATTAAGATATATGTATGAAGTATATCTATAATAGAGAGGTGAGAAATTTGGGTTTCAAACCTAAGATGTAACCCAAGACGTATTGTTTGTAGTGTTAACAACTTACCACTAGGATGAACTAATCTCGATAAGAGAGCGATTCAGATTCCTTTGGAGGACAATCAATACACATAGGTTCATTAAATGTCCAACCTTATAAGAGAGAGATTCAGATTCCTTTGGAGGACAATCAATACACATAGGTTCATTAAATGTCCAACCTCACGTTCTTTAACGGCCCCAACAATGGGCTTTTCCTCGGTATTTTTGAAATAGTCCAAAGGATTGGATGGAGATATTGCTCCATATTTTTACGATATTGGGGACAACAACATAGTTGGGATATGCGTAATGCTTCCCTTAATGATGGTAGACATGGGATGAAAGCCTATATGAAGAAGTTGAAAGGCATCCTTATGTGGAATTTCTGGATGTTAGCGCATGTGCGGATCATTTCCTCAAGTGCATGTTCAGGTTTTCTATTCGCTTTACATGATGTCCCTCTTCCTATGTAGGTAGGTAGAAGAGACTAAGTTGCAACAAGTGGATTTTATATACAATTACTATAATTGTATGCTTTTACCAAGAGAGAGAGACAAAGACAACGACTGAGAGATTGTAAGGTATCTTATCTTAGGCATGTAGAGGGCGAATCGTCAGAGAGTCTCTCCTCCGCTCCATTCTCTCTCATCTACTCTCTACTCTCCTCCCTACAAGGGGTAACGGGATGTGTTGAATCACCAATAGGCAAGTTGAACACTCCACCCCTCAACAACCTACCTCACACACCATCAATTCTCTCACCATCATTTTTTAAGCTTTCACCACATCAATTCTCCCCCCCCCCCCCCCCCCCCCCCCCCCAATTTCTATGCTTCCAATGTTTATACTTGTTTACATAGAGACCAACCATTTGTGAATTTAGAATGGGACGTTTTTGCTTCAAAGCTAGGTGGTAGGTTATTATCTTTGATGAAATGAATGCATGCACAAGTATGTTGCAACATGATGCATAACGATCTTGTATGCCACAATCTCAAGGGTTTCAATGGGTACGTACTACGTACAGGTATAATCTCTCTTCTATGGATGGAAAAACATCATGATCAATGGAAAGATACTTCTAGAAACATGCAATAATACCTGAATGTTTATTCAAATAGTACGTCTTTATGGAATGATACCAATTATTTTACATGGCATAAACATGACAAAAATAGTTTGATTGACTATATATTATTCTAAAAAGGTATCTTAGATCAAATAATAAAGTTTCACCCGAGCAAAGGACTCTAAAATTGGACCGTAGAACTTTATATATTGATCTTAAATTTATTGAATGATTTGGGTATATGAAGTTAAACCATATCGCAAAACAATCATATTTGTGCATAGATTTTAAAAGAGTACATATGTACGATAAGATGGTCAAGGATATGTTACAAAAGGTGGCAACACTAGAAGGCAAATGAGAAGTTTCATGAAAGATGATGAAATCCTTTTTGGTTAAGTATATGCTTGGTACTGCTATACTACTAACAAATGTAGCTCAAGGAAAAGAAGGTTTGATAAAGAATGACATCACATCTCTAAGTACCTTATGAAATTAGATGTAAATAAATATAAGGGAAACCATCAAAAGTATCCACATGCATACAAAAGGCTTATTTAAAGAAATGGAAGAATATGGGAAGTTAATTGACAATTTCTCTATGCCAAAGAGAAAGCAAATTTGCATCGAACAAAGGGGAAACATGTTTAGAATTATAGTAACTAAACTCTTATGGATATGTATATCCATTGTAAGAACTTATATGAGCATTCAAATGATAGAAAGATGATGTATTATCATTGCCCTTCACACATGGGCGCATTCTTTACTAATGAGGATTACGCATTGGGCTTAATAATTTGACATGTGTTTGTAGTCATTGTGATCACAATTGGGAACATAATTATTGCTTTGCTAGTTGTTAATGGCACGCGTTTTCTTTTTACGACAATCAACATTCATATTGTTGGGCTCATATCGACATTTTGGTTTGTTTTGACAAATTTGCCATTGAAAATCACTTCCTTTCAAAGTTCTCTCTCTCTCTCTCTCTCTCTCTCTCTCTCTCTCTCTCTCTCTCTCTCTCTCTCTATTGCTTTAATGTCGTAGCTGATTGTTTGTTGCCACCATATATCATGCCTTTTGATCTTCTTCCTCTTTCATGGCAACAATTGCCATATTGAGTGTATACAAAGGACGTCTAGGTATCTATGATTGTGTTCTCAGTGTCATTGTTGTGATATGAAGTTGTCATGGTCAAACTTCTCATTAGGGATAGAGCTACCCATTTCTTGGTTCATCTTCCTAATGACAATTTTCCTTCTATTCTTGTTGACTTATTTTGATATTTCCAACACCCAAAATGTGGTGGAGCTCCTCCACACACAAGCTATGTAGTCACGCCATACTATTAGTTACAACATTGTGATAAACGACTAATAAGAGAGTATGTGAGAGGATTTCAATGCCCTTGTGCACCTACTAGTTTGATGCTATGGGCATAACCATCACTTATCCCACGGTAGTTTGTATTGTAGTTTTCTACACGTGAGGTATAAGAAGTAAGAGTTACCTGAGAATGTAAAGAAGTTAATCCTAGGGATTGAGACAACCCTTAAGGACCAAGTGCGAACTTGTCTAGGGACCTTGGGTTTGTGTCTGACTAAAAATATGAGACCTACCTATCCTCATTAGGGGCATTATTTGATTATGTATATTGGGCTCTCGCTTATTCTACAATGTCTAGATTGTGATATTATGGTGAACGTGTAGGTACAACTCGAAGCCCATAGTGGTGGTATGGGACGTCGTTCAAGGCTCAGTTTCATCTTGAACCCTTCACTCACGGGTTTTTGTGTGGATAACCATCCTTCTTTCTCTCTTAGTCTATTTATTTTCTTATATGTTTCTTAACTTTCATGCTTACATTAGAACATGTCTCTAACATGTGTTCACGCACAAGTTTGACAGGTGAAGCATTTATATGCATCCATTACGTGTGACATCACACATGTTGGACAATTGAGCTTGATATCTTAACAACAATTTTGATGTATAGCGGAGAGTGGAAGCAAAGTTATGTGCATGAGAAGATACAAATGGTAAGAGGAGTTACAAACAAGTTGGTATTTGAAAACACCATAACAACATTAATCACATTATCTCTCTTTGAGTGCTAATGTACGAAAGCCTTTTGAAAGTTAACATATTGTCTTGTTGTTTCATAGACTTCTAGAAAGCTTTTGGTATGTTAACATCTTTGGAGGAAAGTTAATATATTCATGAAATTTCATGTATCTATGGGAAGATGATATACCATGTACGTATAGGAAATGGAATATCAAATTCTTTCACTAGCACCATTGTTATTTAACAAGGATAGACACCTTCATTGCTTCTCTTTGGTTTATGCATTGATGAATTAGAACAAATGGTCAACGAGTTTGCAAAGCAAGAAAGCATGGAAGAAGATATCATTAGGGATGTGATCATTGTGCTTTTGTTACATATAGATGATGTGATGCTTTTCAAAATACTTTAGAAGATGCCTAAAAGATTATGGATGTCTTTGAAAATTTTAGTAGGGATTGGAAACAAAGTGTTAATAGCTCGAAAACAAATGTTACATTTGCAAAGACTCAAAGTAAGGAAAAAATATGCATTATGTATAACAATGAGTCACTTAAAAATATGTAGAAAAGCTTCAAATATTTTGGACTTGAGGTTCTATTGAATCATAAATGAAATGAATGTGCTACCCACTTATTAGAAGTAGGAACATGAGATTACTACACATTGGAGAACATATGGAATGGTGGACCAATGAAATGTAAGGTTCTCAAATACCTCCTTGACATATTGGTAACATTGATGCTTTTGGATGGGGTAAAAGTATGAGTTGGTAGCATCCTTAAGTATCCTTGGAAAGAATTTGAAAATGTCCAAAATTTCTTCCTTAAGAAGTTTATTCAACTCGAGCCACAAATTATTATACAACTCCTAGTTCTTTAGACTGGATTACTTCACATTTACTGGGTATGGAAAGGGTTATGGAGTAGATGCTTAACGTTCACTTCCCATTTGAGTTTTCTTTCCACACATTGTCAATATGGTCCACTCGCCACACACATTCCTCTCACAATCATCATGCGCACTTTTATATTAGTAAAATTCTTGAACATCAAATCACTACACCCCATTATAATTATCTCCCTATGGTTGTATTTGCAAGCACTTGGCACCAAAAACATCTCTTTTGTGGGCTCTTTGATCCTTTGAGTATATAACAAGATGCAAAGTGTGCCCCAACCACATGTAGCCATTAGGCATGCTTTCTTGACATGGAAACATTATGCTAATCAAAAGGAACGTTGGGACATTTTCTACCCCCCAAGAGCACATAACTACTTGTAAGGGGTTGCAAATTGGCATGTAGATATAGTTAATTCACATAACAAGAGAGTTCATGGCCTCTACGGAAATTTCAATAAGGACGCGAGTAGCTCACAAACACGTGTCTTTCTAAATTGAAGATCTTTAAAGCTCTACAAGCATACACACATGAAGAAATGTGACAATTTTGGGAGAATTTCTAAGGAATCGGTAAATATATAATTAGGTGACAAAAGGTGTTTATTGCCTTAGAAGCTTCTAAACATGATTCACTCTATCATATGCTTGCACCTATGTGGCCTGCTCAAAAAACAACTAAAAGATACGTACATATGAAGAGAAAGGACCTCCGACCAACATTCTACAAAAAACTTGGTCGCAATAACAAACAATACGAAAAGTTATATTTAAAGTAATATCAATGTCTTGTAGCTTGCATGGTAGTACTCAATTACATGCAAGGACATGTTATCAAGTAGAAGCACATGCTTAGGCACAAGTTGCATTCACAATAGCCCTTGCTATTTGATGATTCATGAATTTGCATGATGGTCATCTTGAACTTTTGAAGTTCCAAAATGTACTTTATAAACACCAAATGCAAGAACAAAATATGTTATTGTTAATCATTATGTCACAAACAACAATATGTTTTTAATCTAGTAGGATACATGAATGTAACAAGACATTCTATAAATGGGGAAAGTGGCATGTGTTTTTTACTTCAAACATCGAGATATACTGTTGATTTAAAGGAACCATAAAGATTGGAGTGAGGTGGACGACATTGCACATGGGGAAAAGAGAATGTTGATATATTTTAAGTCATGCCTACATTGTCATGATGATTATCCTGGTAACCAATGTGATTAGTTTGTTGTCCATGTTCAAATTAGTTATTGTGCTTCCAAAAACTAAAACTTATGTAAGTTTACATAATCGGTATTTTTGTAGAGAATGTTGATCTATTATTCTCTCTATTTAAGACATGCCTACATTGTCATGATGATTATTCCGGTAACCAATGTGATTAGTTTGTTGTCCATGTTCAAATTAGCTACTGTGCTTCCAAAAACTAAAACCTATGTAACTTTACATAATTGGGTATTGTATGGTTTTTTTCTTTATATTTGGATGTGGATATGATTGCGTTGATATGATAAACTTTAACTTAGGTTCTTGAATCTCTTATCATATACCGAAAACAAGCATTATTGAACCAGTTACAAGTGTTCTCTATGTGTATATCTGTGTATGCTCGTATTTATTCGTGTGTCAGAATGTAATGTGCCTATTAACATAGAAGAGCCAATATTCATGTAAACAACATTACCAAACTCTACGAACGAAATGTCTATGTATTTCTTAACAAAATCGAAGCATATATTTGTATATGTGTTTTACTATGCAATATGCCTATTAACTTAGAAGAGTCGGCATCCATGTTAAGAATATGGTCAAACCTTATCAATGAAGTGTTTATAAACATTGAAGCAAACTTCGGTAACTTGATCGGTCATATGATTCAAGAAAGTTTTAGAGCTAGCAAAACTATGCCGCCAAATCAATAAATAATGTTTGCTTTAATCCAAGTAATTAGCACATATACTTCACTTATTGTAAAGAACATTGTAGTATGGACATTTGAACAATCATACATTAATAGGGTTCTTTTAATTAAGCCTAAATGTTTAACACCACAAAAATTACCTCAATATATGACCAATTAATCCACATTTACATGTAACACTTAACCCCATGAATTCTTATCTAGAACTTCCCATCAATTTTGCACAACGAGAAGGCCTCCTACTCATACATCACCACTCAAATCTACAGCTAGTTGGTTCTCTCCAAGATGTGTTGAGGTGCAACTGTTAATGAATTATAATTGGCTTCTTTGTTGTAAGATTACCTATATGCATGAGGATATTTGCACTATACTATTAGATTTTATGCATCGATGCACATACCTACGGAATGATGTATCCCCCATGTCAAAAGAGGATGTAAAGAAATTGAGGATTTGACATGGTTTTGAGATTATTATTATCATGATATATAAATCTAATGTCTCTATGACGATATTCTTATCCATAATCTTGGGTGCATCCTTTATTGTATAGGTAAGAAGAAGAGTGCATGTGATATTGTATGTAAACAAGTGACTCACAATGCTTGTACTTGTGTCTATTTAGATATGTATGTATAAATCTGATGTCTCCATGACTATATTCTTATCCACAATCTTGCGTGCATCCCTTGTTGTATAAGTAAGAAGAAGAGCGTGTGTGATATTGTATGTAAACATGTGATTCACATGATACCACAAAGTAATCAAATAGTCTTAAAAAGGATAGATGCAAAAAGGGGAAAATAAGGGCTATATACCCACAAATTACTGATTTTTAAATATCTTAGAAACTCTTCGCGATTATTTATATTGAAGGTTTTCAAACATCTGTCTAGTGTTACAATAATACAAGCAAATATAAGTGATATTTGCTAAACATAAGGTTATTTGTTTGATATCTTACCCTACAATTTTGCCAAACCACTTGTTTCAACTAAATATATTCAATTGAAAAAACAAGCTTTGGTCCTCATGAGGGGATGAGGAAAAAAGACTCATGTATTGTTGTATGTGCAGGATTTTGGTGGTATTTGGCGAGATGGATTATGTGAACTTAATGAAGTAGAATTTATGTTTTGGATAAGGATGAGTGATGATGGTGTGGAGGTCGAAGCACATTCTCATGAGGAGATGAGGAATTTAGACACATTTTATTGTTTATGTACATGAATTTGGTGTATTCGGCGAGATGGTTGATGAGGACTTAACGGAGCAGTTTTTATGTTTTTTGATAAGGACGAGTGATGATGGTGTGGGGGGCGAAGAATAAGCTCATGAGGAGAGGAGGAAACTTGACTTAATTTGTTGTTGTATGTACAGGATTTTGGTGGTAATCCGGCAAGATGGTCGATGGGGAAAGAGGAAGATAGTTGTTGACTTTACATCCACAAATGTGGAAAGTGGTTCTCTTGAAAAACCAAAGAACGTAGTTGATCGCCTTCAAAGCTGAGATGTATAGGTTGAAGAAGTATTGAATGGCTCATAACTATGACCTGAAAGGGTTTGTTTCCGAATAGAGCTACTTTCGTTGTTGCTTATGGATATGGATACCTTGCAATGTGTCTAGGGAATAGATTGTAATTGATGAATTGTTCTCTCTATGTTGGAGTACATAGATTTGTTTCCTCAACTGTTGTCTACACAAAACGGGCTTGGGAAAAAATACTTTGTATGATGTAACCGTTATGACCTTTCTTTATAACTAATGGAAGGATAATTTGTTTTGAAAAATAAAAAACAAGCTTTGGCCAATCGATTGGATGATGTTCAAAAACATCAATTGAATAATTGGTATGCTTGGATACCTAACATGCACTCACAACAATGTGTTTGCTAAGGTTAGAGGATGCCTCAAGTCTAATTACAAAGAAAGTTTTTTTTCCAATGTCGTTGTATCACATCTTGGGGATATATGTGGATGCTCATCCTTCATAGATTATATTGCATATGTTGCACTAAACTACAACATGATCTTTGCCTTTGGATGTATAAACCACCCATTCCCTTCTCTTCTATATGAGATAGGGAGACATGGCACCATCAATGATATCATCACCTATACATATTTTGTACCAAACAAGTTTGCTCTACATTGCAAATTGCAACATGCCACATTCCAACTTCTGTAACTCTCGGGCTTTCCTCCCCTCACATTTTCAACATTTACATGTCTCTAGATACATTCCTCTCAACCACTATGTGCACTCTCCATTAAAACATTCATATATGAATTCCTTGAACATCACAAGCCACTTGATCAACTTCGCACATCACATACAAATATTTACTTTGGTTGCATAGGTTACATCTCGCCTCCAAATAGGATAATAAAACATCTCATTGTCACTTGAAAGTCATAAACTAGAGAGAACCCAAGTATGATCATCACCATGGGCTAGACCTAATCTCGTAGATCGTAACAATCTCCCCTTAACATTAAAAAGATATTTTTCTATCTACTCTACACACTGTGTATGTATCTACTATCTAGTATAAGAATTGCATACCTATAGGCTATAATGTTATACACTTGCTTCCACTTTTATAAATTTGGCGTCCTCTACATGGATCACAAACATTCTTGATTAGATTCACGAAGCACCAAATTCACAAAAGGATCAAATTCATGAATTTTTCATTTTGAAGATTATAATCATTAAGCAACATAATCACTTGATGCTCGAAGATTATGTTTCACTTGCTTGTACGGGAAAAGGTTAGTTCATAATGGACTTAGGCTATCTTTCATGCAAACACTAGTTCATTTTTCACATACATGGATTTACACCATATCATAGTTTCTTTTTGTATTCTACAAATGTATCGTGACACTTTTCTTGTATGAAAACTAAATGTGATTGATCCTCCTTATGCGTTACTGAAGCTCCTCCTCATCTCTAGCTATGTCGTTTTCAATTCTCATGTTCCATCGAGGTTAACTTTCTCCCCAAAACTCTATTTTTGCATTTTGATGTATAAATATTATTGCTACTTTGAAGAATTTAATACAATCTTGGTTGGGAAGAGTCTAGTTCTCATATTCAATTGAGGTTGACTTGCTCCCCAAAACTATACTTTACATATCAATGTATGAAAATGGTCATGAATTGGAACAATTTAAGAAATTGTTAATTCTGGAAGACACCATGGATATTTTTTGATCAATCAAAAAAACGATCAAAAGAACGTGTTATATGATATTGCTTGTATTATAATTTGATTTCTTAGTCTATTACCATGAAGATATGTAAAATCAATTATTCATTTTACTAGGAATATTTTCATTGAAGAGATGTAACCATTGATACTACGCATATGTAAATAAGCAAAATGGTTATATAATGGAGTGCTCAATGAACAAATTGAGAGTAGTTTTGCCTAAGTGTGAATATATTACGTTCCGTCTATAGTTGCATAGATGGTGATGCATTACTATATATCCGAATCTATAGAGTAGAACTAGAGATCCCAATAAACTTTGATTGATTTTCCATCACCATGACAATTAAGCTGGATAACCCTCCTCTTTGAAAGCTTGAAGAAGTTGAATTCTTCTTTAGTAGCGAGGACAGGTATTACATATTCCGATTTAGTAGAGGATCCTAACGTGACTCTACGAGCCTGACACTGTGGAAAATATCCTGGGCATTTTTCTTAGAGAGGAAACACATATGAGTATTTACATATAGGGAATATCAAGCATCTTTCTTGTTCTTTGATCATTCTTTGAGTATTTTTAATTGAAAGTTTGCACATAGTTGACTTGGTGTGGATATCATATGTATGTGCCCAATGCCAATATATGTAATGCCTAACCCAAATATAATGTGACTCGTATTTTGTACATACATGTTTGCCTTGCCCAATGCCCATATATGTATGTAAAGTTCCCATATATATTATATATAATGCGACCAATCTTCATAACACAAACATGTGGAGCCAAGTTCATGCATATGTGTCACACCCAATGCTTAGAAACATAGAAAACATCCATATGTAACGCCCATGTATATGCACATTGCACACCATTGCTCAAACATGTTGAAGCTATTCCATATACCTATTCCAATATATATGTCTCTAGCCCATACACACACATTCGTTATAAGTATGTATGTATGTTTGCATATGATAAATATAAGGTTAGGTATAGCTTAAATACAAACAAGCTCGATAAGATTTTTGATCTTGCGAGCAAGAACAATGAATTAAAATTTTCGAATGAAAGCAATTGATGCATAAACCTCAATAACAATACTAACTTACACAACGGTTATGCGAGCTTCAAAATTTGTCTTGAATATTGCATAAGCTTGCCATGGTTCTTGATCAAGTGCTTCGAGACCTTCTTCTTCATCTTCACTTATCTCCAAGAATATCTCCATCATCTACATGAACTTCGATCAAAACATGGATGCGAGGGAATGCATGGCACAAGATTATGGTCTCGACTCTCGAGTCACTTAGGCATGGCGACGTAACCTTACAAAGTAAAGCATAGTGTCTAAGAATTGTTCCAAAGTCACAAAATTCAATACATGAAGGGGAAAATTATTTAGACACGCTTTGTTTGACCATCAAGTAAGAAAAATACCCCTCCAAGAGATGTCAAGTGTAGCCCTTTTGTGTTTTTGAAAACATAAGCAATGTCATGCATCAAAGAGTATATTATCCACCGGGCTTTAAGCTGGTCCATAACATACGATGGGGCTGATGGAGAAACATTCGAAGACGAACGCATCGAAGGAGCGAAAATCGTGATGGACAGAGTCGAAGGGAGAGAGGGACCGAGAAGATATAGATGCCGTGCATGGTTATGGGCAAGGTTTCAATACGTCTCGGTTTTCTTTTCCTTGGGGTAGTTCCGGACAAAAGGGGGACCATGGAAAGTGTACCCGCAACCGCAATCTCGCCTTACAGAATAAAAAGGCGGGTCAAACAGTGGAAGAGTGATGGATGGATTGTACATATTTCGCCCAAAGAAGTCCGAGGAGTGAAGAAACCGAAGAAACCGAAGAGTAAAAGAAACGCCGAAAATCTCTTCTCGACACAAGGCCATCCATGTATTCATTCCTTAAGAAACCATGAAGTTTCTCATTCTAAGATCCATCCATACACACATACACACATACATACCTACTCTTTAGTGAAAAGGTATTTATTTATTTTATTGCTGCTGCTTGGCAATTAGGTTAGGGGCAGGTCTTTTTTTTCTTTTTTTTCTTTTACATCCCAAATCATTGAGCAAAACCAGACAGAACTCTCCAATTAGATGACTGATTGCAAATGGAAACACCAAATGGGTTACCAAATTCCTTTCCATACTTTGTTTCCATTCATTCAATCCCCATAAACTTAACTTAAATCACACTCTCTTTCTTGATTTACAGCCTTAATTTCTTTATATTTTATATATATAACCAGATCGGTACCAAATATCTCAGTCAGAGAATGGATTCTTGTTAAAAAGAATTCCATTTTTTAGTCGCTGTCGTATTGATTGATATTATGCGGAATGGGTTCGTTTTTACATTCCATTTTAATCTACCTGTTGCTTGATTTAAACCTTGATTTCTATACTGAGCTTGCTCAGTAGAAAAAAAAACTGCTTTTATAAGCTTAAATTTATGATAAAATCAGTCAACAAATGGATGATTGGAAAAGGGTCCTATCTACATTCAACTGCTTTGACATGGTATCCTAAGGATGTCCTCGGTTCTTCACAATGTGAATGTGAAGAAAGCATGGAAACGTGACGAGCTTAACAATGCTCTTCTAAGCTTAGAGCTAAGACAAAAGCAAGGATTATCAATTCACAGAGAGACCATATATAGCCTTCTTCGAGCATCGGCTCAGAACCTTGAGATCTCAGTAATTCGAAGACTATATTTGCTAATCAGTAAAAGTGGCCTTCTCTCTGTTTCCTGTTTCGGTGACCATCTCATCCGTCTGTTCGGATCATGTGGGTGCTTAATAGAGGCTGATAATGTGTTTGCTGAGGTCGCAAAACCTTCTTTGTTCACATGGAATGCCATTATTTCAATGCATGTGAAATCTGGTGAGGCCGAGAGAGCCCTTCAATTGGGTTGTAAAATGAGAGAAGAAGGTTTTGATCCAGACAACTACATATTATCTTGTTTATTGAAAGCATGTGGGAATTTGAAAGAAGAGAGACAAGGGAGACTCGTTCACATTCAAATAATTCGAAAAGAGCTTGAAAATGACGATGTATTGGGTAATGGTCTCATTGATATGTATGCCAAATGCGGAAATTTCGACGATTCAAGGCGTGTTTTCGATGGGTGGTCAAATCGAGATGCTGTTGCTTGGGGTACAATGATCGCAGGATGTGTGAGACAAAGCCAATGCCTTCTTGCCCTAGAATTTTTCGTCAGAATGATTTCAGAGGGCTTGAAACCCACTAAAATCACTCTTATAGTGGTTATAAAAGCATGTAGCAATTGTAGTGGTATTAGTAGTACTAATATTAATTGTACAATTATACATTGTGAGAGAAGTATACACGATCACATTTTAAGATGTAATTTTGAGTCTGATATCTTGATTGGAAGCTCCCTCATAGATATGTATGCAAAATATGGATGTCTTGATGATGCACTGTGTGTTTTTCAGAGGCTACAAGAGCGAAATGTAGTTTCATGGGGGGCCCTAATAGCAGGGCATGTTCAACATGGTCATAATACTTTGGCTCTTAAACTCTTTGATCAAATGCAACAAGAGGGTATTGTGGCAAGTAAAGTGACATTCTTATTCGTCTTAAAAGCATGTGGTAACATGGAAGCTCTAGACTGGGGCATGCTTTTGCATCATCAAATCATTACAAGTGGACTACAAATAGATATGCCAGTTGGAAGCTCAGTTTTGGATATGTATGCAAAATGTGGTAAGCTTCATGAAGCAAGGAAAATGTTTGATTGCTTACCTTCGCGAGATATTGTATCCTGGGGTGCCTTGATAGGAGGGTATGCCCAACATGGAGAGGCTGTCCTTGCACTTGAATTCTTCGAGAAAATGCAAGAGAATGATGTCAAACCAAACAAAGCTACCTTTTTATCCGCTCTTAAAGCATGTGGTAGCCTAGAAACCATAGAATTGGGTCAGGAAATACATGATCAGATCATCAAAAGTGATTCATGTACAGATATGATGGTTGCTAGCAGCCTTATTGATATGTATGGGAAATGTGGGAGCTTAGAAGAATCAAATTGTGTTTTCAGAAGGCTATTGAATCCTGATGCTGTTTCATGGGGGGCTCTCATTGCAGGTTATGCATTGCATGAAGAAGGTGCGTTTGCCCTCGAGTTGTTTAGTGAGATGCAAAGAAAACATGTAAAGGCAGATAAATTTGTGCTTTCCTGCACTTTAAAAGCATGTGGCAGCATTGGATCCATTATAGAGGGGAGATGGATACATGATGAGATAATAAGGAGTGGCCTTGATATTGATGTAGTAATTGGAAATGCCCTAATTGATATGTTTTCTAAATGTGGAAGTTTGCACGAGGCATCTGAAGTGTTTGCGAATATGTTGAATAAAGATGCGGTGAGTTGGGGTACAATGATTGGAGGATATGTCCAGCATGGCTATGGTTTTTTGGCTCTCGAAGTGTTTGAGAATATACACCACTCTCAGATAAAGCCTGATAAGGTCATCTTTGTCAGTATTCTCACTGCCTGTGGTGATATTCAAGCCATAGGACAAGGACGGCTTGTACATAAGAAGATTCTTCAAAGTGGGATTGAATTGGATGAGGCTTTAGGAAATGCCTTACTCGACATGTATGTAAAGTGTGGAGATCTGAAAGAGGCGCGCAAAGTATTTGATGAATGGCTGAAGCGGAATGTAGTATCGTGGGATGTTATGATTGCTGGATATGTTGAGCATGGGCTTAATGATAGTGCTCTTGAACTGTTTAAAAATATGCTAGAGAATAATCTTGCTCCTAACAAAGCAATTTTTTCATGCATTTTGAGAGCATGTGGTAGTACAGGAGCCGTAGATGGGGGTAGATTGGTCCATGATCTAATCATAAAAGGCAACATTGAGGAAGATGTAGCTATGGGAAGCAGTATTGTTGACATGTATGCCAAATGTGGGAACTTATATGAGGCACATCAAGTGGTGATGAATAAGGTAACAAATAGCAACGTCGTAGCATGGGGAGCATTGATTGGAGGATTTGCTCAGCATGGTGATTTTATGTTGGTAAGGCAATGTTTGCAAGACATGGAGCAATATGGTGTACTGCCAAATGAGACCATCTTCTTAAACATTCTTGCCACTTGCAGCCATACTGCCCACATGGAGGATGGTCTTCAATTATTTAAATCAATGGCAAAAGACTATGGTATTAAGCAAAGTGCCGAGCATTATAGTTGCATTGTAGACCTTTTTGGTCGCTCTGGTCAATTGAAAGAGGCCACTGATCTTCTCTGTAGCATGCCACTTCTACCGACCAATGTTGCATGGACATCCTTGCTTCTTAACTGTAGAACACATGGGAATTCATATATCGGCAAAGACTGCTTTGAACAGCTTTGTTCATCGAATCCTGTTGATGCAATTTAGATCAAGCATATATTCTGATCCCGGTGCATGTAAAGAGGAGGAAATCAGAAAAACTATTGAAATTATGCTGATGCATATAAGACATAACCTTGTAGATAATATGTGATATATAATGGCAATTGCCACCACAACTATGGGTGTAAATCTTGATACTTATCAGTTGCAAAGACTGATATATTTTGAACGTCCAAGGGAGACTGAATATGATCTATACGATGGGGCGTAGATCTTGACAGGGATCGAATTTGTGTTCTCTCAGTTTTATGACTTTGATGCACTGTGCAAACCACAAAACGACAACCAGAGAGATAGGGGGAAAGAGTTAAAAAAGATAAGATTTTCAATTCTTGCTGCACCTATAGCAAAAGTAATCTCCAAACGGTAGAGCTTTACTATATCTTGAATATTTCCTTTTCTTTTTTCTTTTGTAAACAAAATATTCTGGCTCAAGAGGGGGTTGATCACCATTTCTGCTATAATGTGTCTTAACTATTGTAGGTTCTTTTTTACTTGCATACCATCATATCCAGGAACAACAAAGGTTCAAGTCATTCAAAAGTTCAATTGAAATGGAGATATTATACTTTGCGTGGCTTTAAGTGACATCAAAGAACAATTGGGATATTGAAGTGGAACTTTGCAAATCATCTTTTTTCAAACATACAGGTAAATCTCTTCCTTTTTCCTACTTTATTTTTATGTTCATCAAGCTGAAAGTTATATGTATAAATATTTATGCAATTCTTGGGTGCTTGAATTTATGAAGATTCTATTAAGCCACTCATCATAAAACTCGGTTTTTTTCTCTTCAGGGTGTCATTGATGAAGACTGCATCCTAGTTTGTGCCAAGGATTGTTGTGAAACTAATGGGTTTAGGACAAGGAATTCATCACAAAAATGATTAAGGCAAGGGATATCCAGAAGCAAGAAAGTGGGATTTTTATGAGAAATAGGAAACAAGATGTTTGAGGACGGGAAACACCTTTACCTTCTGCAATCTACAGCTTTTTAATGATGTTAAACTTTCAATCAATGCAAGAGAATCTTACATTCAAATATCAATATAAACTTCAAGTTCTTGTGATGAAGAATGATTTGACAACCATTTCATTGAAGCTTATTTTAAATACAAGTTATGATTCCATTTATTACAAACCTAAACATGTTTGCCTTTGTGATTCTATTACTTAGATTTGTTTGTTGAGACATGCATATAAAGATTAGGTCTATAAACATTAGCAATGGCTGGTGCTAGTAAGTCTCGAAAAATCTATTGTGCAGTAACCACAATTCCTAATTTCTTGTATTTATTTGAATTCATATATGGGTATTAATAACCCAGCATTTATTTAGCTAAACAAATTTTATCCTAAAGGGTCATTTTTTTATCTTTGTAGATTAGAATTTAGCACCAATAGAGACATAAATGATAGAATTCCTCTAAATTACTAATTTATCCTCCCATGTAAGACCATGTTTAACCCATTGGAAAACCTTGCTAAGTTTTTAATGCATCTATGTGCCACTTGTTTCGTAGATTGCCTTGGAGCAGTTGAAAGATATTCCGTACAAATGTTGACCACATTGCACTCATATCCTTGATCTCTTGATTCTAATAGGCAATTGAAATACTTTCAAGTAGCATTTGAACATCCAAAATTTGGAAATGCTTTAAAAATATTACTTACACCCTTGGCCAAAAACTACATGCAACTACACACATTTGAAAATGGTATTTTTATGTTCTTCAAAATTATGTTCCATAAAATCATTGGGATGCATAACTTTATATTTAATTATGGATTAATTAAGGATTGGGCATGCTTAATCAAGATTAATATACTTAAGCATTTATTACAACAAGAGAAAATATCTCAATTATAAATTTGAACTTAAATTCGATGTCTACTAATGACTTCAATGAAGTTATGAGATTGTACGCATAAGGATTAGTAAAGGAACAAATAGATGATATTTTAATATCCTTCAGATGGCCAAAAACCATGACCTATGGGATCCTTGAAAGACGAAAAGGCATGACCTATGAGACCCAAAGAGGTGTTGTTATGCAACCTCCTTTACACCACCAAGTGTAGCTACATGGGGCCTTTATATTTTTTGGAACAATTCCAATGCCCTAAGGATTTGTGTGTGTGTGCGCGCGCGTGTGTGTGTGTGAGAGAGAGAGAAAGAAAGAAAGAAAGAAAGATATATTAACGTCTTCTAAGGCCAAAATTGGCCCATGAGACAAATGGTGTACAACAAAAATGGGATATTTACCCATTCATCGAAAGTAAAAATAAAAATAAGATAAAATAGAGTTTAGGCTAAATAGTTCTAAGAAAACAACAAACATGTAAGATGACCAAATTTGTCTTTCATTGTCTATGAGGAGGCCAATTTTGACCTAAGGGACCAAATCAACATCTCATCTTGTATGTGACTCCTTCCTAAGTAGGGGGTCAATACTTTGTAATAAAACCTCTCTACATGAGAATAATGCATGCATGTATGTGCTTATCATTCTTGGTGGAGATTTGAGGATGACACTAAAATTTATCATGTTTGTCTAACAAGTCATCATACTTCTCATGAATTATCATACATGTTGAGACGGCCAGAAGTAAGTGATATTCATCCTCCACTAGGTTTCCATTGCATACTTTGCACATTGTCACCCTCAAGAGATGATGTCATGATGCTACCTCAAACACATAACTTTTGTGAGTGTGTGTGTTCAAAGAAGTTTTAATGTTCTTCAAGAGCTAAGGCTCATGGGGATAGTGAGATGCAATTGGCTATGTTCTTGCATTTTTATGTTGCATTGGGGATAACGTTGAGGGTTAACGATTGCAAAGTAATATTCCAATTTTTACTTCATCCGCATTTCCTTTAGTAATCTATCCTTGATTGTCCCATACTTCATAAAATCACCAAAGAGTTCTCATAATTGTTTTTTATTTATTTAGAAAACATATCCTTCCATTAGTTTTAAAAAGCATATCGGCTACAAAATACAAAACGATGGAAAGCAAGTGATTATCCTTCCCCAACCCGTCTTGTGTAAGACAATGGCTAGCCATGAATCCTTCATTTGATAAACTTGATTGAGCACTTCCTCAATAGTTGGAATATACCATGAATTTACATATGCTCAAAGCAAATCAATCTTCCTCATCATGTTCATATTCAACATATCCAGATACCACCTTTGGGTCATCTAATCCTTGACAAACTTTACATGCATCCAATATACCACCACATTTACAATGACCAAGCATCCTCTATTTTCCATATTCAACGTAAAACTCAAGCAAAGCATTATGGTATAGAGGTCATTTTGTATGCCTCGATCCATGATTTCAGCATGTATGAACATGCCTTCATGTAAAGCCATGTGATTGACACCCACCTTGAAGGATCTCAGCCCATCGAACAATTTATATGCATCTAATAAACTTCCACATGTTGCATACATATCAACGGTGCTTCTAATGAGCATATCCAAGTTGATACCTAGTTGAGCAATAACAATATGGAGTTCTTTTCCTTTCTTTTAAATCAGGTGTGTTCGACTATGAAAATCACATCTTGAATGCAAGATTTGATGAACAATGACTCTATCCATCACATAACAAGAAATGGAATTCTTCTGAATGCCTACGTAAGAGCATCCTCCCCCCACCTGTTTCAATGACTCCATCCATCTCATAAGAAGAAATGGAATTCTGCATACATATCATTTAGCATATTAGTGATTACAACCTGTTTTCATATTTCACTTCTTATCCTTTTTCTACTAATCGAAGGGCAAAATTCGAGATAAGTTGTCATTGTTTCTTTTGATATAAAACAATCCTAAGTTCATTCAAGATTTTGCTTTGCCAATGTCTTTGAGATCTATGGCAAGTCAAAGGTAATGACTTGATGCACGCCATAAGTAGTAATGAAATATTAAATACAAATTCT
This sequence comes from Azolla caroliniana, assembly GCF_043228905.1. Taxonomy (NCBI): domain Eukaryota; kingdom Viridiplantae; phylum Streptophyta; class Polypodiopsida; order Salviniales; family Salviniaceae; genus Azolla; species Azolla caroliniana. The sequence goes on along the minus strand of NW_028230446.1, from coordinate 15,011,822 downwards.
TGGGTCGATGCATACCACGCAAACATCTCTTCAAAGCTATCACCTCTGCATAGCCAAATAGCTTTTATGATGTTAAAAAGTTGCCAAGTGAAGAGCTCATGAATAAGATCTATCCTTACAAGATGAACTGATGTGTAAAAAACGTTCATACAGCTTATGTGACGCATGAATTCTATAAATTTTGCCTTAATTGCATATTGTCCACTCAATATCTTCAATTTATGGTTGTACCTTGTCATATGCTTTAATTTCAAAAACTTTTCCTGCCCTTCGATCGACTTGACAGATATCACAATTGTGCTCTGCTGATCCTTCATGATAAACTTGAATGCTTCAAATGAAGTCACTTGTCCATGGTGGTTTAACAAATCAAGGACTTTCTCACCAGGAATATTTATAATACCGATCATTTCTCCATTCGACAACCCACTCAATGTATGTTCTTGAACCTCTTCATGTAATTGTCTTTGTTGATGATTTGCAATCCTTAAACCTCTATTAGAGGCTTCAATTCCGTTCAGGTTCCATCTATATTGCTTTTCATTAGGCATTTTCTATATTATCACATATGATGAATATATCACTTGGTCTTGCTCATAGATTGCATGTTCCCATCCTCCTACTACCTCTTCACCTACATCATCACATGCTTCTTGAAGAGGAAGCATATTGTGAAATAAGTTTTCTACCTCATATTTTCTCCCTCTTTTTCTAAAAGCTTCAAGAGAGGAAACATTAGATATTGTTTCCACATTGCTATTGGAGTAGATAGTGTTTCTACATTTTTCCTAGCAATTAAATTCAAGAGTGATAGTCGATTTTCTTACGCGCTCTCCCACCACTATAACAATGTTTCCTTTTCTTTAAGCTTCTTCCACCAATAATACTAGAGAACTGATCTTTAGTCACATTATTCTCACTCTCAATCATATTTTCATTCTCTATATCTAGCTGAAGCCTGAATGATCTTGGATTTCTTCTCTTGCTTTCTCTATCCTCCCATTCTTGTTGTATGATTCCTACACCCTCAACACCATCATCATTTTTCGAATCTTACAAGGAGAGAGTAAAAATCTAATTCAGCACCAACATGAGACCTCAACTCGAACAACCTCACGAGCGTTCTTTCACACAAGATTCCTTCATGCTTCGAACTGACATTCAAGGTAAATTTCTAAACAAGCGTTGTCAAGTGTGCACCATTTCCACAAACGATCGTGATAACATATGGCGTTATCACATATGAGATGAAAATATTAAACATCTCTTGGAATGTCAAGATAAAATGTCCTTGTGTAATCAACAAACTCAAGTTCTTCCTAAGTAAGTTGTAAGTCTTTATAACTTCCACATGTTTTCAAGACACAAACAATGCGATGAGTTCTAACAATGGGCCCGGTTTGGTTCGGTTTCTTGGCCTTGAAACCAAACCAAACCAATTATTATTATTAATAACGGAACCAAATTGTTTTAAAATTTATGGAGTCATTTAAACCAAACCGTTTAAAGAATAGGAGAAACCAAACAATTTACGAAAAATTTAAAACCAAACCAAACCATTTTTTATTGATATTAATCATCATGCTTATTATAAATTTGTGTGAGAAAATCATCATAAATTTATTCATCATAAATTTTGTTATCATACTTATCATAAAGTTTGTCATTATACTTATCATAAATTTGATCATCATATTTATTATAATTGATTATCATAAATGAAAAGGAAACTCTACATATAATACATATAAAATTTAATAAGTTAAAACAAGAGTTTAAAATTAAAAGTTGAAAGTTAGAGCCTATAGAGAATATTTTTTAGTATTTTTTAACCTTTAAACCGAACCACATAAACAGAAACCGATAAACTAATAAATTCAAAACCGAACCGAAACTGATTAGTAACATTTGAAACCAAACCAAACCAAACCGTTTATTTATCTTTGAACCTATAAACTGGTAAGCCACGGTTTTTCGGTTCAATTCAGTTTGAGCCGAAACCGAGCCCATTGCTAGCGATGACATTTAGAGATATACCTTCCGAATGCATACGTATTAAGTGTAAGTGCCATATAAAACCATCCTCCCCCCACTTGTTTTTAGCCTATCTTGAAATCAATGCGGGCTTGATTGTCTCCGCAAGAAATGCACATTTCATATACATATTTAACAAGAGAGTTTCGCAATCACATTAATTTCAAGTGATCCTTTCTTCGTTATCATCACATCCATTCCTTGGCCTTTACTACCAACACGTGCATGTTCACCTATTTTCAAGATACAAATCAAAGCTAAAGGATTGAGAAAGATACCTTAATCTTGCATAAGCTAAACATAATTCTATGTGTCTTTATCTTGGCCATTCTCTACATATCCTCTAATGAGTTAGGCCCAAAGCACCACATTTGAAAGCCATGTGTAAAAATGTTATCATGAACTTATCCATTTTGACGAAACAGAAAAATTTGTTCCCTTTCTATATATCTCCCATGTTGCCACATGCTTTCAACAAACTAGAAAATAAGACTCGAAGGTCTTTCTTCTTGGCCCAAGCCTTGAGATTGCACAAAATCTCCGTTATTTCTTTCGTTTCAACTACTCATAGACTACCATTGACATACATAACTCCCAAGATAGTACCAAGAACAGTTATACATAGCCACATGCCTCATATCGGTGGACTAGAGGAAATACCCAAAGAGGTGGCTGATACCTCCAACTATACAACAATGAACCATGTAGAATTACATTCATCCTTTCCCATCTCTTCTTAAAAACCCCTTTCTTTCGAAAGACTACATCTAAATCACCCTTGATAGAGTCATATTCTCCTTTTAGTGTATGCACCAAGGTCAACCAAATCTCCTTGACGACATCCACAACATTCCATTGAATTTGCTGAAATATTCTTCGACATCTACTAGTCCACAAAACCCACAATGTTATGGAACTAATAGTCTCCCAAACCACCCCATTTTGTATTGAATTACTAGGCATACACGGTGACACTTCCTCAACATATCGACCTCTTGTATGTAATGCAAAGGTAACCTTTTCTTGTAACTTCATAATCTTGTACCTCACCCTTAATAGCAGCCCACATCACTACCCCCCATTTATATACTATAGTGCCATATACCTCATGCAATAGACGTAATATCCTTTTCCAAACCAATTTAGCAGTCATACGTGACCAAAATAGGTGATGAAGAGACTCCATCTCTAATCCACAAAAATCACACATCTTATCCATATCCCTACAATGCATCCAAACCCTAACAGGAACCGCATAATAAACAATCAACCATCTAAACAAAATCAAAGAGTTCTCATAATTCGTTTGCTGCCCACTGTTTAAACCATTTCTTAATATCAAGCACCTAGCCATATGGCATGATTTTTTGTCTTATTCATTGTTTGTACCTTGCATCCTATGTTCCAAGTCTATTTTGACAATGTATGATCAAACGTATTCTTGAGTTTTGTTAGAGTATTTTCTTTGCATGGTAGCACTTGCTTCTGATAGCATGTGAATGTAGGGATTTAAGTTCCAATTGTCTACTAAGAATGTTTTTTTAATTTTCTCTATGTTGTTCCATGCACTAAGTGAGATAGTGTCACCTAACACTCCTAAAGCAACACTTAGATCACCATAACATTGAATGACATCAATCGCACGTCTCAACCTCAAAAACTACTTTAGTGCAATTCACAAACATATAATACCATCCAACTTGTTTGAAGTCTTAGGCTCATAGGGGAGAGAGAGAGAGAGAGAAAGAGAGAGAGAGAGAGAGAGAGAGAGAGAGAGGACCAAATTACCCGATGTATATAGTGGTGACATCGAGTGTTGGACATAGAATGCCAATTTCAACCTCCATTCCATGTGAAAATGTTTCTTTGGTAGGTAGCTTGCTTTTCAAAATGGCTTTAAACATTAATATATTTCAAATGGGATACATTGCCTTCATGTTCTCAGAGGCTTATCTTGCCATGAGTTCTTCATTATTGTGGTAGAGATAGCAAGGGTCTTTTGTATTGTCATGATATGATGGTTTAATATAAACACAACTTTTATCGAAAACATTGGATGCTCTCTCTAGCAAGAATATGTCAAGTGCTAAAGCACAATGTGAAAGGATTGCATTATAAAAGAGAGTTTAAATGTCCCCACAATTTAGTGTTTCTAATATTCAAATAACACAGAAATGATGATGTAATTATAAAAAGTTGCAACCACTTAAGGATTTAATTTTACAATATCTCCACAGTGAAAATGATAACATTTCCCTTTCAATGATGATGCTAATACGTTGCACGGGATGAAATAAGAGAGAGGCAAATTAGATGATTTTCTCATGACGTGTATATCAACCCAATTTAGAAAACGAAACATTTTAACACTTCTCAAGAAAAATAACTAAAACACCCTTTGTGCATTGCTTGAAAATGGCTCTTCCATAAACCTTGTGGTCTCCTATTCATAAAGTATATTTGGATTTGACATAATGCTCGACACATGCTATACTTGTGTACACATTCCACTAACTGATGCCATTTACCTACATTGGATTAAAGAATGTACAGATGAAATCAAAAGCATGATTCCACAACTGCATGAAAGGACCAACAACATTCATAAATAAAGTTGGCATGCACAAAAAGATGCATCAATTCATTCATGTGTAAAGGATTGATAATTGAAGTCTTTGTGGAGCATGCTAAAGTAACATATACGAAGCATTTTCTCAATATCTATTATTTTGGTGTGGAAAGACATATCGATAGATAGATCTAGATTTGTTATCTTTGCTTAAATGTTAGCTCAAGGATTCTTAACATATTTCTTAAAATACTCCCTGCATTAGGATATGAAAGGACACCCCTCATGTGATATATGGGCTCTTTGATACACTACATATTAGAGTACAATATTATGATCAAAGGAATTGAACACTTTTTATTGATGTTTGTGCATTGCAAATTTTGAACACTTTATGACATGAGGTTAGTATAGTGTACTAGGGGATTTAATCACTTAATCGCTTGGTTATAATGACCAACTTTCCACCACATTGCAAATACATACATGAAGAAGATAATCTCCATCTCTCTCCCTTTCTCAAAAGGATTGTTGCCGGTATTAAAATTTTGTAAAGCTAAAATTTGAATGGATTCCAATGACTTTTTTTAGCATGGATGAAGATGCCTCCATCTTTTGAGGAAATATACTCTTTCCAATAAATGCACACAAGAAGTAGATCCTAACCTAATACACTTTTGTTTGTGTAAAAGGTTTCTACAAAACCCATGAAGCATTCGTCCTAGCTCGGAAAAATATAATGACTTTCATGCATTATTTGTAGGTGCTTTAGGAGCTTGCAAGTACAAAAATAAAATCTAATGGGTTAGCAGTGGCACATATCAAAGAAGTAAAGTGTAGGTTTTAAATCTCACAAATTAGTAGTGCGCTTGTGTGTGCATGCACTATGATTGAGAGGTGCACTAATAAAAGCTAAAATTATCGACACTAAGAAAAAAAGGTTAGACCGTACTTGCTCGACATATTGTCGAATTTATACTTTAGCAAGACAAGTCTAATTAGCATTACTTTCATTTATTACATGCCATTTGTGCAAGAAAAAAATTGTAATACCTTTGTATTATTGGACATTGGCAAACTACTTCGCATCTTATAGAGGAACCAAAAAAACATAAATCATCTCATGGTTGAGGAACACATATGCTGCTACAAAATTCATCGCTAAAATATAAACAAAGTGAAAGATTCTAAACATACATGACTTTATAAAAGAAATATGCTAAAGTTTCCCTTGTTTTCTAAACACTATACCTCTCTCTCTCTTTTCAACAAGAGTATTGTATATTAAAACAACATGAAAATAGAAAAAACTTGTACGTAGGAAACATAATTCTCTTGATGAAAATCGTCTAAGGTATCAAAAGATTGACTAACATAAAGGAAACTCCTTGGAGAACAATGTTGTTATTGGCATAATCTCAAGGACCAATTCTAAAGGGATATTTTAAATTCTTTTGGGGCACAATAATTGGGAAGCTAGTTATTCTAAGACTTGGGACAAACCTTTAAAGCATGAGAACAAGTGGTGTTCCGAGAGCCAAAGAACTTTATCTATACAAAGGGGACTAGTTACCCTCTTCAATATAGAATCTCTTAGATGTTGTTTACACTCTACTAGTGTAGACCACGTGAAACTTTTCATAATGCTTGCCACGATGCTTCTAACATTAAATGTTCTAAAAATATTGTCCACCATGAGAGACAAAAGGATAAGATTAACTAACTATAGAAACCAATTTTATAAGACACCAATACCATAACACCACATGTCCTGGTTGACTTGAATCATGATTTCAAGAGAGTTACAGGATCATATTAGGTAAAAGGAAATATTTGAATGTTTGATTGATATACAACCATAAGAATCATAGTCTCAAAATGTATCATGATATATTCTATGCCTAATATTCACTAGCCAAAGATGAACGAAAGCTAGGAACATATATTGGGGTTGAACCTAAGAGTCGTCCATGGGTTTATTGATCCAATTACCGAACATTCACAAAACAAAAATTCCACCACTAACTGGAGTTTTTCTTTGGGAGAATACATGGTCAAAGTGGATGAAAATAAATGAAAAAATTAGACAAGGGTTTCTTATGGTCATGAACATAGCACCACAACATAAAAATATATTCAAATGCAACACTTTTACCACAAACATTGGATACCCCTTGCAATATAGGGTAGGAGCAAAAAGTTGACCCTTGTAGTTTGTAGAATATTAGGTGATATCTCTCATGGTCGACAAGTTGATACCCTTGCACGTAGAATATTAGGTGATACCCCTTGTAGTAAGGGGTAGGAGCAAAAAGTTGACACTATTAGTTTGAAGTATAGTAGGTGACACGTCGACATCTTTATATTAGTTTCTCTTCTCTGAAAACAACAAAAAAAGAGCTAATTGAATAAATGTGCGTGAGAAACACTACTTACAATGCGTGTCACAATAAAGTATGGCCACCCACTAACTACATGGGTAGTGGAACACATTGAATTGCCAATAGGCAAGACGAACACTCCATTGAGGACAAATTTTCCAGTTGCTCCAATAAAGAAAATTGTGATATTAGTACTCCCTTCAACTTTCGTAGATATGCTTTCACTCCATGCTTACCATTAAATACAAAAGCACCACACATATCCCAATTAGACACAATCCCCAATACCTTAAAAATAGGAAAACGATCATCATCTATGATTTTGGGTCAACCTATGTGGATTGTGCAAATACCCGCTATCTAGGCATTAAATAACACCCTAATAAAACTTGTCAAATTTGAGAAATATAATTGCAAATTAGACAAGCAATCGGACATTGTATGAAGCAATGAGTATTATCTTCCTTTTGAACAGTGCACAAGAAGCAATTGCTCGTTGCTAGTCCAAATCACTTTAGAGCTAATCCCAAAGGCAAACCCCCAATCAAAACTCTCCAAATGAAGACCTTTTCTACAAGCGGCCTTTTAGAATGCCAACTACGTTTTACGATCTGCCACTGTCCACGATCAGAGCTATACATTTTTTCATTATTTGTCATCATTAGATGATAGCCACCGAAGAGACTCAACAGAGCATTGATACAAAAGATTAGTACTCAATTGTAAAAACAACGTCTAACCCTATAAACACCAATCAATCCACGATTGCTCTTCTGTTTGTAAAGGTAAAGGACCTTGCATCAATGCAATATTTTGTAGTTTTTGCCAAATAAACCCATAATTAGGCAGGATGCATAATCATTGTTGCGGTTCAACAAACTCCAAATTTCTTTGTGATGGAGCCTCAAATATATCTCCACCTCTTTGACCCCCAAGCGAAACAAACAATTAAATTGAGGGCATAATCCCTCGTTTCCAGACCAACATAATAACCAAAAAAAGACACGAGTAACTCTTTTTGCAATGAATTACAATGCTCTTTACTAGATGATGGTTTCCATACACATAACAAATAGTGCTTCTTGCCATGAGATAACCAAGTGTTGAACACATGAAGAGCTGGGAATCTTAAGTGAAATACATTCATTCAGTAATTGCCAATGTGAAGTCTTATCATTGTCCTCCCATGTATTAAACCCTCATTCTCAATGGAATATTGAATAATAGATATCCATGGTTGTGAATCTATGAGCCATCATATGCATAAATAAGTACAATACTCTAG